>NC_044033.1:285401942-286001942 GCF_901765095.1 Microcaecilia unicolor | reverse complement strand
ATGATTTTGTGTACAATCGTGCAGATCTTGAACGCAATGCGTTCCTTAAGTGGGAGCCAGTGCAGTTTCTCCCTTAGGGGTTTTGCACTTTCATATTTAGTTTTTCCAAATATGAGTCTGGCGGCAGTATTCTGGGCTGTTTGGAGTTTTTTTGATAGTCTGTTCTTTGCAGCCAGCATACAGTGCGTTGCAGTAGTCCAGATGGCTTATTACCATTGACTGTACCAGGGTACGGAAGATGTATCTCAGGAAGAAAGGTTTTACTCTTTTGAGTTTCCACATGATGTGGAACATCTTTTTCGTCGTGTTCTTCACGTGAGTATTGAGAGTGAAGTTTCGGTCAATAGTAACCCCAAGAATTTTCAAGTTTTGTGAGACAGGAAGAGAACAGTATGGTGTGATTATGGTGGAGAGGTTTTTTGTGTTATGTTGAGAGGTGAGTACAAGACATTGTGTTTTTTCTGCGTTAAGCTTTAGTTGGAATGCATCCGCCCAGGTATGCATGATTTGGAGGCTTTGGTTGATCTCGTTGGTGATTTCATTTAGATCATGTTTGAACGGGATGTAAATTGTGACATCGTCTGCATATATGTAGGGTTAGAGGTTTTGATTTGCTAGAAGTTTGGCTAAAGGTATCATCATTAGGTTGAATAAGGTTGGTGAGAGGGGGGATCCTTGAGGGACTCCACATTCAGGTGTCCATGGGGGTGATCGGTCTGCGTAAGTTATTACTTGGTATGATCTTGTGGTCAGGAATCCTGTGAACCATTTGAGAACTGTGCCTCCTACTCCGAAGTATTCTAGTATATGTAATAGTATTCTATGATTAACCATGTCAAAGGCACTGGACATGTCGAATTGTAGGAGGAGTATGTTGTCACCCGTTGCAATTGCTTGTCTGAATGAGTTCATTGCGGACACTAGAACAGTTTCAGTACTGTGATTTGATCGAAATCCTGATTGAGAATCATGCAGAATTGAGTATTTGTTAGATATTCATTAAGTTGTTTCCTCACTACACCTTCCATGAGTTTGGTTATGAGTGGAATGGATGCTACTGGGCGGTAATTGGTTAGGTCCAATGTGCTTTTCTTAGCATCTTTTGGCAGCGGTGTAAGTAGGATGTTTCCTTTATCCGTGGGAAAGAGCCCATTGTGAAGCCTGTGGTTTACGTGGTTCATGAGGTCTGTTTTGAATTGTTTGGGTGCAGATCTTATTAGACTGGTAGGGCAAATGTCTAGTTTGCATTGCGATTTGGCGTATTTTCCGAGCCAGTGAGAGATTTCATCTGATGAGAGCGTGTCAAAGTTGCTCCATGATCGAGCTGCTGGGTATTCCACGGGTTTTGGGTCTAGACATTCAAGGATGTCTGTGTAATCCATTGTATTGGTGGGTATCATGAGTCGGAGCTTTATTATTTTTTCATTGAAGTATTTCGCAAGATTGGTTGCTGATGGGGTGTCTGTGTTGTTGGAGGTAACCGTTGTAGTATTTAGGAGGTTGTTTACGAGTGAGAAGAGTTTTGTGTGTATCCTTGTAGTTTGGTCCTATGTTGGTTTTATAATACGTCCTTTTAGTTTGATAGTGTACTTGTATTTTCTTTGTAGTTGTTTCCAGTCTCTGAATGTGTGTTCGTCTTTTTTCTTGCTCCATGCTCTTTCTAATCTTCTAACCTGTGTTTTTAGTTCTTTCAATTCTTCGTTAAACCGTGGTATTGAGTTTTTTTATGTGAGGTTCTGGTTTGCAGTGGTGCTATGTTGTCTAGTACCGTTCTGCATCTGTTATCCCATTCTTGGAGAAATTGGGGTGATTCTGTAGGTGTTGTCCATTCATCAGTGTAGATTTGTTGTCAGAATATTAGTGGGTCTATTTTATCTCTCGTTGTATAGGTTTATTGTTCTTGTTTTTGTTGTATCTTTTTTGTTCTCCAGTGGAGGGAAAGGTTTGCACTGTAGTGATCGGACCATGGCGTGGCTGTCCATTTTATATCTGTTAGTTTGAGATTTGGTTCCGATGAGAATTTGTGGGTAATGATATCTAGCGTATGTCCTTTGTTGTGGGTGGGTTGTATGTTCGGCCAGTGGAGCTCCCATAGTTGGAGGAAGTCCTTGCATTCGCGTACATTGCTTGAGTTAGTATCTTCCAGGTGAAGATTGATGTCTCCTGCTATAAGAAGGTTCTCCGAGGACAAGCAGGCTGCTTGTTCTCACTGATGGGTGACGTCCTCGGCAGCCCCTCCAATCGGAATCTTCCTAGCAAAGTCCTTTGCTAGCTCTCGCGCGCCCGCGCGCACCGCACATGCGCGGCCGTCTTCCCGCCCGAAACCGGCTCGAGCCGGCCAGTCTTCTTTCGTCCGCACTCGGTACGGCTGTGTTTTTGTCGTGTCGAGCCCCGGAGAGTCGACCTCGCGCGTCCGTTTTATATTGACGTGTTTTTCTTCGGAAAAGTTCTGAAAATTTGTCGGGAAGTGTTCCGAAAACCCCCTTGGGTTTTGTTTTTCCCTTCCCGTATTTCCAGTTTTTGCCCCGGTAAGTTTTCTTTCGTCGTCGGGGTAGGCCTCTTTTCGGCCTCGGTCGAGATTTTTCTCCCTTAAAGTTTTGGTGCTCCAAATTCGTCATTTCGGATTTTGATTTCGCCGGCGTGATTTTTCCGCCCATGACATCGAAGCCTTCCAGCGGCTTCAAGAAGTGCACCCAGTGCGCCCGGGTAATCTCGCTCACTGATAGGCACTCTTCGTGTCTTCAGTGTCTGGGGGCCGAGCACCGTCCCCAGAACTGTAGTCTGTGTTCCCTGTTACAAAGGCGGACTCAAGTAGCGAGATTGGCCCAGTGGAACGTTTTGTTCTCGGGCTCTTCGTCGGCATCGGCACCGGGGTCATCGTGTGCATCGACGTCATCAGCGTCCAGACCTTCATCCTTGGCTGCCAGTGCATCGAGGCATCGGCCCTCTGCATCGGCGCCGAGACATCGGATAGCTGCATCGACGTCGGTGGTACCGGGACCTCGTCTCCTGATGTCGTCGGAC
The DNA here is from genome assembly GCF_901765095.1 of Microcaecilia unicolor. Lineage (NCBI taxonomy): Eukaryota > Metazoa > Chordata > Amphibia > Gymnophiona > Siphonopidae > Microcaecilia > Microcaecilia unicolor. Next base: position 285,998,918 of record NC_044033.1, on the reverse strand, counting down.
GGTGGTGCATCGAGTGGAGTGCAGGTGAGGGCTGTCCATTCCCCTGCTGGTGGCGGTGAGCCTTCGGGTGGGTCTCCCCCTACCCTGAGGGCTCCTGCGGTAAAGCCCCCCCGAGATCGACCTCCTTCGACCTCGGCCCCGAGGAAGCGACGGCTGGATTCTACGTCCTCCTCGTCGGTGCCGGGGAGCTCCGGTGACATGCTTCGGAAGAAGTCGAAGAAGCATCGACACCGGTCCCCTCCCCGCGTCGGCACCGAGAGCTCTGGGTCGCCGAGGGAGTCGGCACCCAGCAGGCATCGGCACCGAGAGGACCGCTCACCCTCTGTTCAGGAGGTGTCGATGCGCTCCACTCTGGACAGCCCGGAACAGCCTCCACGCCCGGAACAGGTTCTGACGTCGACGCCTGCATCGACCTCCATGCCTTTCTCTGCAGCCGCTCTGAACGAGAGCCTCCGGGCCGTTCTCCCAGAGATTCTGGGAGAGCTGTTGCGCCCTACCCCTCCGGTACCGGCGGTGCTTGCGCCTCCGGTACCGTCGAGCGTGGCGCCGGCTGGCCCATCGCCCGGGGTGAGGTCCCCGACGTCGGTGCCGCGTGCAGTGCCGACTGCGGCCACCTCCCAGGAGGGCTCCCCGGCTACGTCGGCGGAGGGAGCTTCGCCGATGCGGGCGAGGGAGTCTACCTCTCGACGCCCCCATCGTGGACGTGGCTCCACGGAGTCGAGCCGGGCGAGGTTGCAGACACAGGTCCGTGAACTTGTGTCTGACACCGAGGGTGAGGCCTCGTGGGAAGAAGAAGAAGATCCCAGATATTTCTCTGACGAGGAGTCTGAGGGTCTTCCTTCTGATCCCACTCCCTCTCCTGAAAGACAGCTTTCTCCTCCCGAGAGTCTGTCTTTTGCTTCCTTTGTCCGGGAGATGTCTACGGCCATCCCCTTCCCGGTGGTTGTGGAGGACGAGCCCAGGGCTGAAATGTTTGAGCTCCTGGACTATCCTTCTCCACCTAAGGAAGCGTCCACTGTTCCCTTGCACCATGTCCTAAAAAAGACATTGCTTGCGAACTGGACAAAACCTTTAACTAATCCCCACATCCCCAAGAAGATCGAGTCCCAGTACCGGATCCATGGGGACCCAGAGCTGATGCGCACTCAGTTGCCTCACGACTCTGGAGTTGTGGATCTGGCCCTAAAGAAGGCTAAGAGTTCTAGGGAGCATGCTTCGGCGCCCCCGGGCAAAGACTCTAGAACCTTAGACTCCTTTGGGAGGAAGGCCTACCATTCCTCTATGCTCGTGGCCAAGATTCAGTCTTACCAGCTCTACACGAGCATACACATGCGGAATAATGTGCGGCAGTTGGCGGGCTTGGTTGATGCTCTTCCCCCTGAGCAAGCCAAGCCTTTTCAGGAGGTGGTCAGGCAGCTGAAGGCGTGCAGAAAATTCCTGGCCAGAGGAGTGTATGACACTTTTGATGTTGCGTCCAGGGCCGCTGCTCAAGGTGTGGTGATGCGCAGGCTCTCATGGCTGCGTGCCGCCGACCTGGAGAATAGACTCCAGCAGCGGATTGCGGACTCGCCTTGCCGTGCGGACAATATTTTTGGAGAGAAAGTCGAACAGGTGGTAGAGTCTCTCCACCAGCGGGACACCGCATTCGACAAGTTCTCCCGCCAGCAGCCTTCAGCTTCTACCTCTACAGGTAGACGATTTTTCGGGGGAAGGAAGACTGTTCCCTATACTTCTGGTAAGCGTAGGTACAATCCTCCTTCCCGACAGCCTGCGGCCCAGGCTAAGCCCCAGCGCGCTCGCTCTCGTCAGCAGCGTGCGCCTCAGCAAGGCCCCGCGGCTCCCCAGCAAAAGCAAGGGGCGAGCTTTTGACTGGCTCCAGCAGAGCATAGCCGACATCCAAGTGTCAGTGCCGGGCGACCTGCCAGTCGGAGGGAGGTTGAAAGCTTTTCACCAAAGGTGGCCTCTCATAACCTCCGATCAGTGGATTCTCCAAATAGTCCGGCAAGGGTACACCCTCAATTTGGCCTCAAAACCTCCAAATTGTCCACCGGGAGCTCAGTCTTTCAGCTTCCAGCACAAGCAGGTACTTGCAGAGGAACTCTCCGCCCTTCTCAGCGCCAATGCGGTCGAGCCCGTGCCATCCGGGCAGGAAGGGCTGGGATTCTATTCCAGGTACTTCCTTGTGGAAAAGAAAACAGGGGGGATGCGTCCCATCCTAGACCTAAGGGCCCTGAACAAATATCTCGTAAAAGAAAAGTTCAGGATGCTTTCCCTGGGCACCCTTCTCCCCATGATTCAGCAAAACGATTGGCTATGCTCTCTGGACTTGAAGGATGCCTACACACACATCCCGATACTGCCAGCTCACAGACAGTATCTGCGATTTCAGTTGGGCACACGCCACTTCCAGTACTGTGTGCTACCCTTTGGGCTCGCCTCTGCGCCCAGGGTGTTCACAAAGTGCCTAGCTGTGGTAGCAGCGGCACTTCGCAGGCTGGGGGTGCACGTGTTCCCATATCTCGACGATTGGCTGGTGAAGAACACATCCTAGGCAGGAGCCCTGCAGTCCATGCAGATGACTATTCGCCTCCTGGAGCTACTGGGGTTTGTGATAAATTACCCAAAGTCCCATCTTCTACCAGTGCAGAAACTCGAATTCATAGGAGCTCTGCTGGATTCTCGCACGGCTCGTGCCTATCTCCCAGAGACGAGAGCCAACAACTTGTTGTCCCTCGTCTCTCGGGTGCGAGCGTCCCAGCAGATCACAGCTCGGCAGATGTTGAGATTGCTGGGCCACATGGCCTCCACAGTTCATGTGACTCCCATGGCCCGTCTTCACATGAGATCTGCTCAATGGACCCTAGCCTCCCAGTAGTTTCAGGCTGCTGGGGGTCTAGAAGACGTGATCCACCTGTCCACGAGTTTTCTCGAATCCCTGTATTGGTGGACAATCTGGTCCAATTTGACTCTGGGACGTCCTTTCCAAATTCCTCAGCCACAAAAAGTGCTGACAACGGATGCGTCTCTCCTGGGATGGGGAGCTCATGTCGATGGGCTTCACACCCAAGGAAGCTGGTCCCTCCAGGATCGCGGTCTACAGATCAATCTCCTGGAGTTGCGAGCGATCTGGAACGCTCTGAAGGCTTTCAGAGATCGGCTGTCCCATCAAATTATCCAAATTCAGACAGACAACCAGGTTGCCATGTACTATGTCAACAAGCAGGGGGGCACCGGATCTCGCCCCCTGTGTCAGGAAGCCGTCAGCATGTGGCTCTGGGCTCGCCGTCTCGGCATGGTGCTCCAAGCCACATATCTGGCAGGCGTAAACAACAGTCTGGCCGACAGGTTGAGCAGGATTATGCAACCTCACGAGTGGTCGCTCAACTCCAGAGTGGTGCGCCAGATCTTCCAAGCGTGGGGCACCCCCTTGGTGGATCTCTTCGCATCTCGAGTGAACCACAAAGTCCCTCAGTTCTGTTCCAGGCTTCAGGCCCCCGGCAGACTGGCATCGGATGCCTTCCTCCTGGATTGGGGGGAGGGCCTGCTGTATGCTTATCCTCCCATCCCTCTGGTGGGGAGGACTTTGTTGAAACTCAAGCAAGACCGAGGCACCATGATTCTGATTGCTCCTTTTTGGCCGCGTCAGATCTGGTTCCCCCTTCTTCTGGAGTTATCCTCCGAAGAACCGTGGAGATTGGAGTGTTTTCCGACCCTCATCACACAGGACGAGGGGGCGCTTCTGCATCCCAACCTCCAGTCTCTGGCTCTCACGGCCTGGATGTTGAGGGCGTAGACTTTGCCTCTTTGGGTCTGTCAGAGGGTGTTTCCCGCATCTTGCTTGCTTCCAGGAAAGATTCCACTAAGAGGAGTTACTTCTTCCAATGGAGGAGGTTTGCCGTCTGGTGTGACAGCAAGGCCTTAGATCCTCGCTCTTGTCCTACACAGACCCTGCTTGAATACCTTCTGCACTTGTCTGAGTCTGGTCTCAAGACCAACTCTGTAAGGGTTCACCTTAGTGCAATCAGTGCATACCATTACCGTGTGGAAGGTAAGCCGATCTCAGGACAGCCTTTAGTTGTTCGCTTCATGAGAGGTTTGCTTTTGTCAAAGCCCCCTGTCAAGCCTCCTACAGTGTCATGGGATCTCAATGTCGTTCTCACCCAGCTGATGAAACCTCCTTTTGAGCCACTGAATTCCTGCCATCTGAAGTACTTGACCTGGAAGGTCATTTTCTTGGTGGCAGTTACTTCAGCTCGTAGAGTCAGTGAGCTTCAGGCCCTGGTAGCCCAGGCCCCTTACAAAAAATTTCATCATAACAGAGTAGTCCTCCGCACTCACCCTAAGTTTCTGCCGAAGGTTGTGTCGGAGTTCCATCTGAACCAGTCAATTGTCTTGCCAACATTCTTTCCCCGTCCTCATTCCTGCCCTGCTGAACGTCAGCTGCACACATTGGACTGCAAGAGAGCATTGGCCTTCTATCTGGAGCAGACACAGCCCCACAGACAGTCCGCCCAATTGTTTGTTTCTTTTGATCCCAACAAGAGGGGAGTGGCTGTAGGGAAACGCACCATATCCAATTGGCTAGCAGATTGCATTTCCTTCACTTACGCCCAGGCTGGGCTGGCTCTTGAGGGTCATGTCACGGCTCATAATGTTAGAGCCATGGCTGCGTCGGTAGCCCACTTGAAGTCAGCCACCATGGAGGAAATTTGCAAAGCTGCGACGTGGTCATCTGTCCACACATTCACATCTCATTACTGCCTGCAGCAGGATACCCGACGCGACAGTCGGTTCGGGCAGTCAGTTCTTCAGAACCTGTTTGGGCTTTAGGATCCAACTCCACCCCCCGAGGGCCCTGTTTGTTCTGTTCCAGGCTGCACTCTCAGTTAGTTGGTAAATTTTTTAGGTCAATCTCAGTTATGTCCTCGCCGTTGCGAGGCCCAATTGACCATGGTTGTTGTTTTGAGTGAGCCTGGGGGCTAGGGATACCCCATCAGTGAGAACAAGCAGCCTGCTTGTCCTCGGAGAAAGCGAATGCTACATACCTGTAGAAGGTATTCTCCGAGGACAGCAGGCTGATTGTTCTCACAAACCCGCCCGCCTCCCCTTTGGAGTTGTGTCTTCCCTTGAAGTATATTGTCTTGCTACATACTGGACTGGCCGGCTCGAGCCGGTATCGGGCGGGAAGACGGCCGCGCATGCGCGGTGCGCGCGGGCGCGCGAGAGCTAGCAAAGGACTTTGCTAGGAAGATTCCGATTGGAGGGGCTGCCGAGGACGTCACCCATCAGTGAGAACAATCAGCCTGCTGTCCTCGGAGAATACCTTCTACAGGTATGTAGCATTCGCTTTCTGGGTGGAGATACAAGTATTAGATATAAAATCCAGAAAGTGTGTCTGTGCATCTTGCCAATTGCCCGGGGGTCTGTAGAATAGGATTAGGTTTAGGTGATCATGTAGGTTGGAGTGGTTAATTCTGACTGAGGCTATTTCGAGTTGGGGAAGAATGGATTCTGCTGCTGTTGTGACTGTGAATTGAGATTTATAGATTATCGCTATGCCTCCTCCTCTTTTTCCTTCTCTTGTCCAGTGGGTAATTTTGTATCCTGGGGGACAAAGCTCTAGAATTATTGGATCTTTGGCGTCAAGGATCCAAGTTTCGCTAATAAGAAGTCGAGGTGATCAGTTGTAATCCAGTTGGTTAGTATCGTGGTTTTATTAACTGCCGATCTGGCATTGATGTATCCTATTTGTATTTGTCGGTGGTGTTCAATTGGGTTTGAGGTAGTAGTAATTTTTATCAGCTGTCTGTCTTCTTGGTATGTAAGATTGTTTTGACCTTTCTTTCCTTCCTGTTGATGGTGACCGTGGCTACTAGGTTTTTCGTGCCATTGTTTAATTTCTTGGGTAGGCATGTTGTGTATGGGTTGTGTGGGTGGTTTGTGAGTTGTAGGAGTAGTGTTGTCTGTGTTAGTGGTTACTTGTAGCAGATGTTCTCTGTGGATGGCAGACTTAGAAATCTTTGTATACCTGAGTTGATCAGATACGACTGTTGCAGATGAGAAGAGGTGTGCATGCGCAATGCAGTGATTCAAAAGCTTTTAGCATTTACTAAGCTAGAGGAGCCTTCCTTTGTAGGCTCTTTTGACGTTCAAACTCCTGAGGACTAGAAGACTGAGCTTGAATGACAGAAGTGGTGGGATCTTTTGGACCAAAATAAGTTGAACAATTCACATGAAAACATTCTGCATAGGAGGCAAGAGAGGATAAACCTAACCTGTGAGAATTTGGTATCAGCAGTGTAGAAGGAGAAGCAGTAGGATGGAAATATGCTATTTCATATACTTAAGAAGATATTGTTCTGTCTAGTTAGCTGATAGTATTTTAAGATAGTAAATGAGAGCCGGTTGAGAATCAGGAAAGCCAGGTTTCAAAGAAAATATTTTGTGGTCAGAAGAATCTAACACATATTTGAACTTGGAAGAAACCCGCTTAATTTTGATTGTCTCTAATTTGTATAAAATGTCTGAATTGGAAGCAAATAAAAGAAAAATAGTTTGTTCATTTTTATTTGTAATCCTTTGCATGTGAAACAGATTCTTCCAAAAGAAAGGCAGGGAGCAGAGCTTGACTATCGCAAAATATTTGGGAATGACTGGTTACAGGCTGGTGGGCATCAAAATCCTGAAAAAAACAGACCCAATATGGAGTTTCTTGCTGATCATCCTAGATATGAATTACTCTGCAAAAGTAAGTATGCAGTTTCTCTTAAATCATTATTTAGTTTCTCTTAAATCATTATTTGGCGCTTTTGTTTCTGATTTTGTAACTATTGTTAATTATATGTATGCTATTTCAAGTATTAGTTCTATGTATCCCAGGTAATACATCTTCAGTTTGTATATGATTAAGTCATTTTTCAAAGGTATTTTAATGGGTAAACAGGGATTACCGAGAAACATCCCTTTAAAATTTGCCCCAGGCTTTCAGTGTGAAAAGAGGGGGTGGAGCCAAGGTAGGCCAATAAAGCAATTGGATTTTTTATTTTTAAATCTTTGCATCTGTTTTAAGTGTTAATGAGGTTTGGGAAAAGTCAGAATATATCTTTTTTTGGGAGGAGGGGGCTGCTTGGAGGGGTAGAGAGATCCAGAGGGGGCTGCACTTCCGCTGTAGTAGTTTTTTTGTTTTTTAAACTAAGGACAGTGATGGTGTTCATATTACACGTGTCTGCAGGTGGCATGAGTTTAGCCACACTACCCACTGATGCATGTAATGCAGGCTTATCTGGTAAGTGGTTACTTTGTGCGCTAAATGCAGAGCAGATGTTGGATATGCTCCCTGCATTTACTGCATTTACAGGCTTTGCGCCTACTGTACTTTAAGTTTTGCAGTTAAGGTGTGGTAATGCAAAAACTTGCACGTTAGTAAAAGGGCCTCTTGGATCCCATGGAACTGGAGAAGTGTGAATGGAATGCTTTGTTATTTGAAGTCCCTTTATAAATCTAGAAGTTAATGGACATCTACAAATGGAGGTTGCAGTTCTGACATTGTAAATGTATTGAAGGAGATTTGCATTCTGCTAAGAGATTTAAAAAAAAACAAAAACCTGTCAGTTCTGGGCAGAAAGGTAGAAATTACAGAATTACTGAACACATAAATAAACATTGTTTAATAGGACAGTCTCGACATGGATTCAGCCACAAAAGTCTTGCTTCACCAATTTACCCCTTTTTTTTTAAGGCATGAAAATAAAGGTGGATAAAGATGAGCCGCTTGATCAAAGGATTTAGGTTCCCACATGGCCATTGAAATCTTCTGCTAAGTGTGCGGTGAAGGCCAAAAAAGCAAACAGAAAATTAAAGAATTATTAGGAAAGGAATAGAGAATAAAAGTATATCATAATGCCTCTAGTGAGTTTGCAGCTTGAGTATTGTGTGCAGTTCAGGTTGCCACATCTCAAAAAAGATACAGTGGCACTAGAAAATGTACAGAAAAGGTTGAACAAAAGAATTAAGGGGATGGGAACTCCTCTTATATGAGGAAAGACTAAGGAGGTTAGGGCTCTTAAACTTAGAGAAGAGACGGCTGAGGGGGAAGATATGTTAGAGGTCTATAAAATCTTGAATGGAGTGGAATGAGTAAGCTTGAATCTGTTGTTTACGCTTTTAAAAAAGTACAAAGACTATGAGACACTCCATGAAGTTATATAATAGCACATTTAAAACAAATAGAAAAAAATATATTTTCACTAAATATATAGTTAAGTTCTGGAGTTCATTGCTGGATCAAGTGGTAAAAGCTGTTAATATAGCTGGGTTTAAAAAACAAAAAGGTTTGGACAAATTCCTATAGGAAAAGTTCATAACCCATTAAGGTAGACCTGGGCAAAGCCAGTGCTTATTCCTGGGGTTGTCACATTGAATCGTACTAATTTTGGGACCCTACCAGGTACCAGTGATCTGGTCTGGCCACTGCTGGAAACAGGATACTGGGCTGGATGGACCCTTGGTCTGACCCAGTAGATCAACCTTTTTTTTTTTTTTTATTTTATTTACAAGAAGTCTTTATTGGAAAGTGAAAGATCCCTGTACAACAATTAGAAACTACAACAATGTCATTAGAGAATTGTCAGTCTGTACATGTCGAACAGAACAGCATTTAACGTACAGAGTCCACTGCTAATCACATCATATGTCTGGACTTCACATTTTTTTCAAAAGATTTTTCTCCCCAACAAAATACAACTTATCAAGCCAAATCTACTATAGATAGTATCCCCCCCTTCCCACCCGGTACATTACCCAGCAAGAGACAATATCACATTTATCCAGCAGTTAAGTAGTAACAGTAACCCCTTCTATAATCTCTTACTTCTGCCAGAAGGGTCAGTGAAATTCAAGCCCTTGTGGTAGACCCACCTTATACGAGATTCTACCACGACAGAGTGGTTGTTCAAACCCACCCTAAATTCCTTCCTAAAGTGGTATTGGAGTTCCATCTCAATCAGTTCATTATACTTCCTGTCTTCCCTAAGCCACACTCATCCTTTGAGAAGCTGCACTGCATACCTTAGACTGCAAGTGTGTTCTGTCCTATTATCTTGCACATACAAAACCTCATAGGAAGTCTTCCCAGCTTTTTGTATCCTTTGATGAAGATACAATGTAGTAAATTTAAAACTAATTGGAGAAAATGTTTCTTCACTCAATGTGTAATTAATCTCTGGAATTTGTTGCCAGAGAATGTGGTAAAAAGGCGGTTAGCTTAGTGGAGTTTAAAAAAGGTTTGGATGGCTTCCTAAAGAAAAAGTCCATAGACCATTATTAAATGGACTTGGGGAAAATCCACTATTTCTGGGATAAGCAGTATTTTGTACTTTGTTGGGATCTTGCCAGGTATTTGTGACCTGGATTGGCCACTGTTGGAAACAGGATGCTGGGCTTGATGGACCTTTGGTTTTTCCCAGTATGGCAATACTTATGTACTTATATGACCCTAACAGATTAGGGATTCCCATCACCAAACATACTGTCTCTACTTGACTGGCTGACTGTGGGGCTCATTTTCAAAAGAGAAAAACGTCTGAAACAGCATAAAGTGGAGAAAAACAGCCAGATCACAATTTTCAAGATTTGGATTTGAGATGTTTTTCTTTGCAGTGTATGCAAATCACAAGGGGGTGGGATTGGGCATTCCTAAAACTTGGATGTTTTCCAGGGTTAAAAGTTAGATGGTTTGGGCTAGACCTGTTTCAATCACGACTGTCACAAAAAGGTGCTGTAGATGACCAGATGACCACTGGAGAGATAAAGACATGACCCCCTTACTCCCCCAGTGGTCTCTGACACCCTCCCATCCCCCAAAGATGTGACAGAAACAGTACATACCAGCCTCTGTCAGCTTCAGATGTTATGGTAAGTCCTATTAGAGCAGCAAGCAGGTCCCTGTAGTAGCTTAATGGTCAGTGCAGTGGACTGTACGGAAGGGGACTTAGGCCTACATCCCACTTTAACTGGTACACTTGTGCTGGAAAATATGAGCCCTCCAAAACCCACCAAAAACCTAGTGCCACCTACATAACACCTGCAGGCATAAGGGCTATTTTAGTGATATACATTTGGGTACGGTAGGTTTTTGGGGGTAACGCAAATTCCTCAATCTAAACTTCCCCAGCTGCAAAGGAATTAAATACAAACAGTCATACACTACTACTTTTGAGTATAAAAGCACACCGATCTGGAACGCATTACCCATGGCCCTGAAAAATATGGACAATCTAACCAGCTTTCGCAAATCTTTGAAGACACATCTCTTCAACAAAGCCTACTAAAGGCATCCTTAATAAATCAGTCCTCAAACTACTCAGGTGCATCAAAAACACCTCTCACAACACCTTACCTAGTACCTTGCATCTAAATCACCCACCTCCAGCCTATTACCGAATGTATTTAAGATCATGTAAACTGCATCATAACAGCACTCTGTAAGCCACATTGAGCCTGCAAAAAGGTGGGATAATGTGGGGTACAAATGCAATAAATAAATAAATGTGTAGCTGGGACCTTTTATGTGAAATCCACTGCAGTGCCTCCTAGGGTGCCCCACTGTTCTCCTGGGATGTCTATGTGGCCAGTCTGCTAAGAATGTGGCTTGTGTTTGTGGATGGTTTTTTTTTTGAAAATTGTTCTAAAAGGTGACACAGAGCACAAAAACATCTAGCAAATGGCCATTTTTGAAACAAAGAGTTGAAAGTTTTTCTGGTTTGAAATTGGCTATGTTTGCTACTGGATTTTTGGACGTTTTTCACAAAACATCTAAAATCAGATTTAGATGTGTCGAAAATGCCCCTCCACATCTCCTACATGTATACTCAGGCTAGGCTGACCCTTCATCGCCTGGTCACTGTTTACAATGTAAGACCCATGACTGCTTCAGTAGCCCATTTCCGCTCTGACTTCATTGAAGAAATTTGCAAGGTGACAACCACATGTTCACTACTGCCAGGAACAGAATTCTAGGCATGATAGTCGGTTTGGACTAGCAGTCCTACAAAATCTTTTTACTACTTAAGTGAACTCCCTTTTTTTTTTCCACCAGACTCACTCACTTCTAGTTGCCAGGTTCATTTATATTGTGAGCCTGGTAGCTAGTGAGTCCTACATGTGAGAATATTATGCCTGCTTGTCCTTGGATAAAGCTAAGTTACTTACCCCTACCAGGTGTTCTCCAAGGTCAGCAGTCACATATTATTTCATCCTTCCCGCCTCCCCTTGGAGTTACATTCTTAGCTTTAGTACTGTATTGCTGGTCCCATGAGTGTCGGGCGGGAAGACACCTGTGCATGCACTGTGGAGGCACTGCCTCAAAGTGTGAAAGTGATGATGCACTAAGGCAGTGTCTGCACTTGGCTCCATAGATGTCACCAACGTGTGAGCATATATGCCTGCTGTCCTTGAAGAACACATGCTATAGGTAAGTAACTGTGACTTATAGCATGCCCCAGGTTGTTGTTGTTGTTGGGTTTGTTTGTTTTTTTTTTTTTTTTTTGGGGGGGGGGGGTTGGGTGATATTTTGCAGTACAGTGAGGCTTGGTTCATCTGCCCCTCCACTACTTATTTTTTTTCTAACTCCTAGCAAGACCCTCAATCTTCTTTCCTCAGTTTTTATCCCACCCCTTTCTCCCACTCTAGGAAACCCCTTCCAGCTTTCTTTGGGCTGCCCCACCCCAGATCAAACTTTCTTGGCATGCTTCTCCCCTCCCCTAGCCAGGGAAAACCTTCAGCCTGCTCTTTCCCCTCCCCAGAAACACTCCACCCCCCCCCCCCCCCGTGCTTCTGAACAGCTTCTTTTGCCTTTCCCCCTCACGTACACAGAAGGTGAAACCCCTCAGGGTATTCCATATCCCCATCTCCTGTGCTGGAAATTCCCTCTCCCTCCTCAAGAACAGCCCCCTATCCAGCTTGTTCTAGCACCCCATCCAGTTTGCTCTGTTCTGCCCCTCCCCCCTAAAAAAACACCCTCAGTTGCTTTCACTGTTTCCCTCCACCCACCCCCCTGCAACCTACCCTTGCCAAAAAATAAAACACTCAATATATTCTCTCTACCCCTTCAGCAATTAATTTTGTTCTTTGATCCACATAGCTAGCAGAAGAGTAGCTGCATGTTGAGTGGTGTACTGTCCTGGGCCTGACTGCTATTTTGAACCATGCAGCGTTCAACAGTTTCCGCCGCCATGCCGCTACAAAAAAAGAAAAACAAAGCCATCATTTACCAGCTGATCCCCTCTGCAGCGCAGCACTGACAGCCGGAGCCAAGGGAAACACTCTGGCTCCGAGAATAGAAGCAGTCAGTCAGAAAAGAACTAACTCCCTAACTCTCCGCAAATTCTTTGTTTAAAATAAATGTTATGGTTCTCAGATTTTTTTTATTTTTTTTTAAGTGAGGAGAGAATGAGAGAGCCAAGCAGAAAGCACAGAATCCTGTCAGATGAGAGTACAGGGTGGGGCAGGGATCTTGCAGTAAGGTATGCCCCCAAAGAAGACTGAGGAAGGGAGGGGGGAGGCTGGCCCTGGAACTGGGAAGGAGGGAAGGGGGACCATGGAACTGGGAGGGAGGGGGGAGGGGGACGACCCTGGGAGGGAGGGGGAAACCCTATTACTGGGAGGGAGAGAGGAGGGGACCCTGTAACTGGGAGGGAGGGGCGGGGGGCCCTGGCACATACTCTCATTCTCACACATACACTCTCTCACAGACACACTTGCACCCAGTCTCACTCTCTCTCTGTCACACACACACTCACACATTCACTCTCACTCTCTCACACAGTCACTCTCACACACACTCTCTCAAACATACACACTCCGAGGAAAACCTTGCTAGCGCCCGTTTCATTTGTGTCAGAAATTGGCCTTTTTCCCTAGTTGTGTTATAAAACATAAAAAAAAATGGTAACCTAAGTAACGTAGTGAACTGACTATTGCTCTATCATCAATAAATGCACTGATTAAACATGTACATGAAGCCTACCTTTATTAGCAAGAGTCATTAGTTGTATTAACTGGTGCAGCAGCACAAGTTGGCTAAAACAACTCTGTCCGCTGGAAAAAGAAAAAGTACAAATTTGTGTGGAGAGAACAAACACCATCTATATAAATAATTCTCACCTGAAACATTCTGAAGCTCACTCTGTGGCAGGGAAACACTGAAGCCCTGCACTGTTGGTAGGCTAGGCTGTCAGCACCACTCACTGTCACTCATGCACCACTCACTGTCACTCACCCGCCCTCAGCCACGCCCCTTCCGCACATAATTCGCAACCCCAACGTTCTAATGAAGCTGCAACTTCCGAGGTGGCATAGATCGGAATTTTTCCCCATGAGTGTCTGCCCCGCCCTCGCGTCACAACGTGATGACGTCGAGGGCGGGGCTATTACACTCAGCGAATCGCATCGCCGCACCCACTACTCAACCCTCCAGCACAGATCGCCGCCGCTCCCCCCTCCCTCCATCCTATATCAGCTGTTTTCTTTCTCAACAAACATGGGGAGGGGGTTGTTTTCCTTCCTCTGGCAGACGGCGCGTCATAATTTTTGAGGTGAGAATTATTTATATAGATAAACTGGAGGTCTTAAGCATATCCCTTTCCTAACCATTCCAAGTTACACCGGGTGAGCCTACCAGTCCTGTGCATCTCTGTGTTCTCTAAAACTCCATACAGCAAGTTCTAAAACTCCACACAGCAAGTTCAAAAAAATATGAAGCGTTAGCCAGCTCCACTTCTCAGCCAACTATTTATGGTCCTGTCATTCCCCTCTCGCTTCTTTCTAAATCCTCTCTTAGATCTTGGGAAAGGTAAAGAAACAGAAAATGAAGCTGAAGACGAAGCCCCCTCTCCCTTCAGCAAACTTCGTTTCAGAATCGGCCTTCACGCACCTACCCCGCCACCACGGTCCATACCCGATCCCTGACCACACTTGCTAACTTACATATAGAAATTACCTCTGACGAGCGCCATCGTAACCCGAGATCGACAGCAGGCTCACGAAATGAGCAGCGTCTGTGCCCACTGCCAGTCTGCCAGACGTGCGCCTAGAAGCCTGTACAAATTGCAGCACCAACCAATTCCGGTAGCCAACAGAGCACAGCATGAGCAGCCCTATCCCTCCGACATGCCCACTAGCGACTAGCAGGTCGCCGGGCCACTTACGACTTTCCCTTCTACATCCTACAGCTGCAGGGAGCAGTGAGTCTGAGTGGACTGGAGCATTTTTACTTTTTTTTTTTTTCGTGTTAGCAGTTTTGAAAGGCAGGGTGAATGGTGGGTTCCCCGGGCCGAGAGAAAAATAATGTTTTTTTTTAATGTCCAAGAATTTTATTGCCTTTACAAAAAGATAAACAATTTATCAAGTAATAATATCAGTCTATCACACACACACACACACACACACACACACACTCAACTCTCTCTCTATCACACACTCACTCTCACAAACACTCTGTAAAACACACACACTCTGAGGAAAACCTTGCTAGCGCCTGTTTCAATCCTTTCTGAAACGGGCCTTTTATCCTAGTAAATATATAAAACACAAAATATATATAAACAGGATGTCGGTATTAACCATTTAAAATAACCGCTAAACGGGTTCCCAAACTTCCTAGGTTTGCGGCACCCCCCCCCCCCTTTCACATGGGTCTCCGTGGCACCCCCCCCTGGCCACATGGGTCTCTGTGGCATTCCCCCCCGGCCACATGAGTATCTGCATCCCCCCTCCCGCTCAGCCACATGGGTCTCTGAACCCTCCTCCGCTCAGCCCTATGGGTCTCTACACCCCCTCACCACATAGGTCTCCCTTTAGCCCCCTCCTCTCACACCAGCACACCTTCCCCAAATCCAACATCACTCGTACCTTCCTTCCTGCAGGGCCAGGATCCCCCCACCTTCACATAGGTCTCCCTTTCCCTGCATCCCCCTCCTCTCACACTAGCACACCTCCCAAAAATCCAGCATTGCTCCTACCTTCCTTCCTGCAGGTCCAGGATCGCTGCAGCTTTCTTCTCCTTCCCCAGCCGCTGCTGCAGTACTTGCAGCGTATGTGTTTGGGCCATCCGCGATTCACACAGGCACTCCAGTGCCTTCCCAGTTTGCCGCATCCGGCCCTCTCTGGTGCAGCTTCCTGTTACGAGGGCCAGACGCGGCAGAGGGAAGTCCCCGCATTGCCTTTGTGAATCGCGGATGCCCAAAAATGTAAAGAGCAAGCACTTTGGCGGCGGCAGGGCAAAGAAGAAGCGGCAGATGCCGGACCTGCAGGAGGAGAAAGTAGGGAGAGATGTACTGTGGCACCCCTGAGAGTTTGCTGCGTCGCTCAAAAGAATGCCCAGTTAAGAAGCTAAGATATAAATGGATAAAATGCCAAAGCCAGTTGAGAAATGGTGCCAGACTGTGGTTTTAAACAGTGTGTGCTAAAAGGTAAACTGAAATGTCCATGAACTAAAATAAAAAAAAAGTGAAGGCTAAAAAAAAATGGTATATATAAAATTATTTGGTTATATAGATTAAATTTAAAATAGTGCTGTATCCCAATGAGCGCCATTAAAAAGATAACTTCTAAACACAAATCCTGGAACAAATGTGGAAGCTGTCTACATAAGACAACCAGTTATCACCTGAATCGTTCCATAGATCAAATGAACTTAAAAAACTTACCAGGCTGAGTAGTGCCTTTAGGATACAATCATTGATATGAAGATGCACTGACACTACTTGGTTATTATGAAACCGGTTGGGACAATAAAACGGGTAAAAACTTATCTGTTATAGTAAACACCAAGAGAAGCATAAAAATGATATTGTATTAAAGGTCAGGGCATGCTAAAAACTACTTACTAAGTATTCTTGTAGGGCTCTACTACTGTCTGCCAGGACAGAACAAACAGATAAAGAAATGTTTACAGAAAGTAGGAAAGCTGGCAAATTGGGTAACAGTATATTAATGGATGATTTCAATTACCCCAATATTGACTGGATAAATGTTGCATCAGTGTGTGCCAGGATGATTAAATGACTGCTTTTTGGAGCAGCTGGTCCAGGAACCGACAAGAGGGGGAGCCTTTTTAGATCTAGTGCTTGTTGGTGGCATAGAGTGAGAGGTAACTGTGTTGTGTCCCCTGGGAAACTGATCATAACATGATCAAGTTTGAGCTACTATACAGAATGAAGCCACAAAGAAAATATACTGTAACTGCATTTAATTTTCAAAAGGACGACTATAATAAAAAGAGGATAAAGCTTAAAAAGAAACTAAAAGGATCAGCTGCAAAGGTTTGGCCACTAAATCAGACATGGCTGTTGTTTAAAAATACCCAGGCCAGATGTATTCCACATATTTACAAAGGTGGAAAGAAGAGAAAATGACAGCATGGTTAAAAAGTGACGTGAAAGAGGCTATTACAGCCAAAAGAATGTCCTTCAAAGAATGGAAAAAAGGACCCAAAAGAAGAAGAAAAAAAGCAACATAAGCACTGGCAAGTCAGATGCAAAACATTGATAAAGAAGACTAAAAAAAGAACATGAAGAGAAGCTTGCCGCAGAGGCTAAAACTCACAATAACTTTTTCAGGTACATCAAAAGCAGAAAGCTTGTGAAGGAATCCATGGGACCGTTACATCATGAAGGAACAAAAGGGGCACTCAGGGAGGACAAGGCCATAGCGGAGAAACTGAATGAATTCTTTGCTTCAGTCTTTACTGAAGAAGATGTAAGAGATCTACATGTACTGGAAATGGTTTTCCAGGGTGACTATGTGGAGGAACTGAAAGAAATCTTGGTGAATCTGGAAGATGTACTGAACCAAATCGACCAATTAAAGAGTAGTAAATCACCTGGACAAGATGACATACACCTAAGGGTACTCAAAGAACTCAAGCATGAAATTGGTGGTCTGCTGTTAGTAATATGTAACCTGTCATTAAAATCGTCTGTAGTAGCTGAAGATTGGAGGGTGGCCAATGTAACACCAATTTTTTTTAAAAAGGGGTTTCAAGGAGTGATCTAGAAATCTAAACTGGTAAGCTTGATGCTAGTGCCGAGTAAAATAGTGAAAACTATTATAAAGAATAAAAGTATGGAACACATAAATAAATATGGTTTAATGGGACAGAGTCAGCATGTGTTCAACCAAGGGAAGTCTTGCCTCACCAATTGCTTCATTTCTTTGAAGGCGTGATTAAACGTGGATAATGGTGAGCTGTATCTAGATTTTCAGAATGCTTTTGACAGAAATACGCCTGAGAAAATTAAAAAGTCATGGGATAGGAGGCAATGTTCTAGTGTGGATTAGGAATTGGTTATTGGACAGAAAACAGAGGGTAGGCCATTTCTCTCAATGGAGGAGGGTGAATAGTGGAGTGCCACAGGGATCAGTATTGGGACCGGTGCTATTTAACATATTTATAAATGATCTGGAGAGACCACTTGATGGTTTGAGCGGACATGTGCTTTCTCCTCTCCAGGGGTTCCGCACCCTTCCATGCCTAAACCGCTGAAGAAAATAACAAATTAGGGTGGAAATCATCTGAATAACCTGTATGAAGTACATGGACAAATTCCTATCGCCCAAAGAAAGATGTATGCCTGGCAAAGGAGTTAAGACGGAGCGAGAGCAGCATCAGGGAGGATGGTGGCGGAAGAATCCCCATTGGCATCTGTGTTTACCACAGCCCAGCTACATAGCAGCAGTGGGACAAGCACTAGAACCTATATTGGAGAATGTTTCAAGTCAGTTGGCAAAATTTGAAGGATTACTAATGGACACTAACAAATGCGCCACTGAAATAAAGGAGAGAGTTTCCATGCTTGAAGGCACAGAGGTAAACGCAGCGCAAAAATTAATAGTTATGGAGAAATAAGTGCAAGAACTCACTGATCACTTAGATGATGTGGAGAATCACACTCACTGAGATAATCTCAGAATTGTGGGTCTCCCTGAATCGCTTCCAGAAGGATCTTTGGTCACATTGTTAGAGCGCTGGCTGCATGCAGAATTCGCCCTCTCTGACAATATAGGACCCTTATGCCTCAAATGAGGCTCCGTCAGGAGGGAGGCATCCGTTTCTGTGTTATAATGGTGAAAGTACATAATTACAGCCATAAACTGGGAATTCTGAGAGGATTTTGGCAGAAGTGTGACACTCTCACATGAAGGACTCCAGTGAAAAATTTTCAGGATTACTCAGCGGCTCTGCAAGAGCGGAGACGCCGCTTTTATCCGATTTGCAATGATCTTTGTGGAAAGCAAGTGAGATTCATTTTCTTATATCCGGTGTTACTTGGAATGTCTGTGGTACCCATTCGCCCATAAAGAGAACTAAAATTTTAGGGGCATTAAACCAACATAAAGCAGATGTAATATGCCTACTGGAAACACAGTTATCCTTACCTGAGCATGAGAAGTTACAGAGACAATGGGTGGAACAGGTGTTTTGCTCCCCAGCTACAGGACGAAGAGGTGGGGTAGCCATCTTGATATAGAAAACTGTGAAATTTACTGCCCGTCAATATGGGGCACTATGTAGGAGTACTCTTTAAATTTGCAAGGAAAAGACATGATTCTAGTAGGGGCCTATGGTCCAGTTCACAGAGAGAGAACCTTCTATTTACAGTTATTACGTGAATGTCAACAATATGCTAATGTCCCTCTCTCTTAGTAGCGGGTGATATGAACTCAGTCTATAATCCTGAGCTAGATTGATCAGCTAGGGTGTCACTTAAACAGGGGGGAGGGACAGTGAGTTACATGCCTTTTTTTTTTTTTTTTTTTTTTATTTGTACCCCGCACTTTTTCCCACTCATGGCAGGCTCAATGCGGCAGGCAATGGAGGGTTAAGTGACTTGCCCAAGGTCACAAGGAGCTGCCTGGGCCGGGAATCGAACTCAGTTCCTCAGTTCCCCAGGACCAAAGTCCACCACCCTAACCACTAGGCCACTCCTCCACTCCTTCTGTACTGCTCTAGATCTACTGGACCCCTGGTGCCTCCGCCATCCAGAGGAAAGAGAATATGCTCACACCTCAAGGGTTCACCATACACTGTCAAGATTAGATTAAATTTTAGTGCGCAGTTCATTATTCACACAGGTAACAGAAGCCTCAATTGGACCTAGGAGTGGCCTAGTGGTTAGAGTGGTGGACTTTGGTCCAGGGGAACTGGGTTCGATTCCCATTGCAGCTCCTTGTGACTCTGGGCAAGTCACTTAACCCTCCATTGCCCCAGGTACAAATAAGTACCTAAGCCGCATTGAGCCTGCCATGAGTGGGAAAGCGCGGGGTACAAATAAAAAAGAAAGAAAAGACCTGAGGAGATTTCTGACCATGCCATGGTATGGATAGACTTAGATTCCTCTCCCTATTTTAGACAACAGATGGGGTGGCGCTTCCCTTCTGGGCTCTACGCATCCCCAGACTTTTTAGAATGCTTACAGAAACACTGGGATGATTTTGAATATAACAGTCGTCAACACATCGAAGACCCAGAGCTGTTTTGGCACACAAGTAAGGCAGTCATGAGGGGGATAATTATCGCATACGTAAGTGTGTACAAAAAAAAGATTGGCTCAAGGAATTACTGGAGCATAAATTACACGCAGCCAAAAGAACATATGTGACCCGGCCTACTCCTGTGGCGTTTGAAGCGATGCAAGCAACCCTTTTGTAGCCTTAAACATATACCTCCATGAACGAGCCTCTCATACAGTGTATTATTAACAACACAGATTTTTCTGCTTCGGTGACAACTTTTCTCCGAGGAAAAGCAGGCTGAATATTATCACTGATGGGTCATCGTCCGCGACGGCCCAGGAGACCGGAACTTGTAAAAAAATAACTTTCTAGAATGCGACGTCGCGCGGGACAAGACGCACCACGCATGCGCGAGCAGGTTCCCGCCAGCGATGCAAGTGTATCGCCTTTATTTTCTTTTGATCCGCGTTCTGAAGAGACAGGTCTTTGCTTACCGCTCTCTTTTTCGGACTCAGAAGACCCGGGTTAGCGTTTCACTTCTATCTTTTTCTTTTTTCAGACTAATACTTTGCTTCCCAAAATAAAATTTAAAAAAGTAGTTTTTTCTCCCTCCTTTTTTCTTCTTTTTCGACACGTCCGCCCTTTAGGCTGCTCGGTCGGGCTGTTTTTTCCTTTTTTTGTCCCCTTTTTTCTTGGCACCATCGAGCCTTTTGATTTCGCAACCGCCGTTTTTCCCTCTATGTCATCGAGGACACCCAGCGGCTGTGGTGTCTCCAGTGTCTTGGGCCCAACCATCTGCCAGCGTCCTGTAAGCTGTGTAAATTGATGAAAAAATGGATCCAAGTGGCTCGAGATGCTCAGCGTGAGAAACGTTTTCCAGATCGGTCCGGTCCTTCGACGTTGGCATTGGAACCGAGATCGGCGACGTCGAGGGAAGCATCGACATCGGGAGTCCAGGTAATGGCTTCCGAAAGACCGCATCGAGCTGGGAGCAGCGAGGCATCGAGTGGGTCTCCACCTATCTCGAGGCCTACTGCTGTGCGGGCTCCAACCCCGAGGAGGCGTGAGGATTCCACGTCCTCCTCTTCGGTACCGAGGAGTCTCGACAGTGGCGTAGCCAGAAGGCAATTTTTGGGTGGGCCAACAGGTTGGATGGGTGGGCACTAGAGTTGCCAACTTTTTTGAAAAAGAAAAAAACAGCAAACCTGATGCACCCATGCTCTGTCCCTACCCCACTCCCCATAACTTCAATGAGGGTTGCAGTGCAGGCTTCAGTGGCTGCAGGCCAATTTAGAGCTAAGGGAAGTACAATAGACTGCACTATTCAGCCCCACTGAGCCATGGTCCTCCAACACATATATGGTATTGAAGCCAAACACATTCTGCATCCAGAGAACCTCCTGGCCCTTCACCAACACTGGATACAGAGCACAGCAAGGACAATTCTCCATAAAACTCATCATATAAAGAAATTTTGTTTTCTAGTGTAATCTCAATTACAGACATATTATAAATTAACTTTAAAAAAATCTATAAAACAAAAGTCACTCAGAACCTTGAGCAAATCTACCATGCCAACACTAACTTCCAAAAACAAAGATCCTACCTATGAAAAAGAAGTGCCTTAAATATTATAGTAGGGCCCTACAATACAAATACATTTATCAGGAAAGCTGAACAAGCCAAATTACTACAGAATGCTACATGGAAACTTCATGCTAACAGAATACCTCAGTCACACACCCAAGACACAAATGCCAAATACAGAATAAGTGACCACAAACTCTAGAAATATAAATTAAATGGAAACCCCAAGAAACTAGACCTTGCATGTAGTACAACACCAGAGAAACAAGAAAGAAAGGCATTTGCTCCTGTGCAAAATATAAAGATGGCACATGCCAGGGATGGTGTTAGGGGTTCGTTCCTTGGCCAGAGAAAGCCTGCATGCTGGAAGCTGAAGGCGCAGCCTGGTAATGGACTTTGGGGTCCTTTCCCAGATTTCTGTCCTGGACCCCAGCCATGTTTACCATCAACTTTGGCAAGATGTACATTCCAAATCCAACATATTATATTCACAACATTGAAAATAAAATATATTTTTTATACCTTTTTGTTGTCTGGTCATTTTTTCTCAAATCATATTGGTCCCAGTCTCTGGTTTCTGCTTCCCTCTGTCTTCTCTTAACTCACTTGCCAGGGTCTCCTATTTGACATTTCTTCTTTCTTCATGTCCATCATCCATCTCCCATCTCTGTTTTCCTATATTTCCTTGTTCATTATCTCCCCTGTGTTCATATCCCCTCATCCATCATCATTCCTCTGTGCACCTATGCACCCCATGCCCAGCATATCCCTTCTGCGTTCCTATTCTCTCCCTTGTCTAGTATCTTCCCCCCCCCCCCGTGTCCATATACCCCCCTCTCCAGTGTCCAGCATTTTATCTCTATTCCATATCCCTGTCCCCTTCCCCCCCCTTGGTCAGGCATTACCCCTCCGTGCCCATGTGCTATCCCCATACAGCATCTCACATTTGTGTCCCTGTCCCCATGCTCTCACCTAATGCCCATCATCTCCCTTCTGTATCTGTATACTTCCCTATGTCCCCTTTCTCCCTCCTCCACACCAATGTGTCCCTCTCCTCTCTGATCCCACCCCCCAACCAGCTTCTCTTCCTCTCTTTCCTTCCCCTTATGCATCTGGCTCTTTCTCCCTGCATGTCTCTCCCTTCCCTCTGCATATCATCATCTGCATATCCAGCACCTCTCCTTCCGCTCCCCCCCCCCCCAACACGTCCAGCATCTCTCTCCCTTTCATCCAGCCCCCATACATGTCCAGCACCTCTCCCCTTCCTTCCACCCCCCTATATATCCAAAACCTCTCCCCTTCCCTCCAAAATCCCCTCTGCAAATTCCAAAACCTCTCCCCTTCCTTCCAACTTCCCCTCTGCAAATCCAAAACCTCTTCCCTTCCCTCCAAACTCCCCTCTGCAAATCCAAAACCTCTTCCTTTCCCTCCAAACTCCCCTCTGCAAATTCCAAAACCTCTCCCCTTCCTTCCAACCTCCCCTCTGCAAATCCAAAACCTCTTCCCTTCCCTCCAAACTCCCCTCTGCAAATCCAAAATCTCTCCCCTTCCCTCCAACCTCCCCTCTGCAAATCCCAAAACCTCTCTCCCTTCCCTCCAACCCTCTGCCCCTGGCAAGTCCAGCACCCTTCTGTTCCCTCCCCTTACTTCTGGGCCAGCACGCAGCACCCCACTGACTTCCTCACCCCTCTCCCACCCTTGCCGCAGCGCTTCATTTAATGTTGTCGGCGCTGCCGTTACAGTTTCCCACCCCCGCGGCGGCGCTTTACACTTTACCTAACAGCCAACGCTACAGATGCAGCGCTGACGTCCGAGTCCGACGTCCTGCCTCCGTAACAGGAAGTTACATCAGCGTGGAAGGCCCCGGAGCAGGACGTCGGACTCGGACGTCAGCGCTGCATCTGTAGCGTTGGCTGTTAGGTAAAGTGTAAAGCGCCGCCGCTGGGGTGGAAAACTGTAACGGCAGCGCCGACAACATTAAATGAAGCGCTGCGGCAGGGGCGGGAGACGGTCAAGATAAGGATCTGCTTCTGGGCGGGCGGGCCTGAGGCTAAACTGGGTGGGCCTGGGCCCATCCAGGCCCACCCGTAGCTACGCCCCTGAGTCTCGATGAGGGGGGGGTTTAGCGAAAGCTAAGAAGCACTGTCATCGTTCTCCTTCCATGCATGGTACCGAGAGCTCTGGGGAGCCGAGGGAGTCGGCACCCAAGAAGCGTTGGCGCCGGGAGGACCGCTCACCCTCTATTCAGGAGGTGAAGATGCATCGGTCATCTGGCAGCCTGGTACCGGCTCTCGCACCGACTCATGCACCGGCCCCCCAGCCTTTACCGATGGAAGCTCTCGACGAGTGTATCAGGGCCCTTCTTCCGGAGCTTCTGGAAGGGTTGCTTCGCCAGTCTGCCTCGGTGTCAGGGGGGCTTGCGCCTTCCGTACCGACTGCAGAGGCGGCATCTGGGCCACTACCTGTGATGGTACCGGCGTCGGCTGCCACCTGGGTCGATTCCCCCTCGACGTCGGTGGAGGAAGCTTTGCCGGAGTCCAGGCAGGGGTCGACTTCTCAACACCCCCCACGAGGTTGTCGATCCTCGATGTCAAGACAGGCTCGGGTTCGGGCTGCTCTTAGGGAGCACTTGTCCGATACTGATGAGGAGCGCTCGTGGGAAGAGAAGGAAGACCCCAGATACTTTTCGGAGGAAGAGTCGTGTGGGGTTCCCTCTGATCCTAATCCGCCAATTGAGAGTAGAATGTCTCCACCTGAGAGTCTCTCTTCCTCATCTTTTCCTCATCCATTCCCTATGGAGATTGTGGTTGAACCCAGGGCCGTGATGCTCGAGGTCTTGGATTATCCTTCTCCGCCTGCTGAGCTTGCTACGGCCCCCTTGCATAATAAACTGAGGGATGTGCTTATGCAAAATTGGTCGTGCCCTCAGTTGTCCCTAAAAAATCTGAGTCCCAGTTCAGAGTCCATGGAGAGCCTGTAATGGTGAAGGCCCAACTTCCTCACGATTGCATGGTGGTGGACTCTGCTCTCAGAAGAGCCAAGAGTACTAGAGATTATGCCTCGGCGCCCCCAGGCAGATAGTCTAGGACCTTGGATTCTTTTGGGAGGAGAACGTATCAGGCCGCTATGCTCGCCGCCAAGATCCAAACTTATCAGCTCTACATGAGCATCCACTTGCGGAACTCGGTGAGGCAACTGTCCAGTGTAGTTGAAGCACTTCCTGCGGAGCTTGCTAAACCTTTTCACCAGGTGGTCAGGCAGCAGAAGGTGTGTCACAAATTCCTGGCCAGGGGGTCTTACGACACTTTTGATGTGGCATTCTGAGTAGCTGCTCAAGGTATAGTGATGCGCATACTCTCATGGCTGCGTGTCTCTGATTTGGATCAGAAGACCCAGCAGCAAATGGCGAATGTTCCTTGCCGAGGGGATAATCTTTTTGGTGAAAATGTAGAGGACATGGTTGATCAGATAAAAAAGCATCATGATGCCATGGATTCTCTCTCCCGCTGGACGTCTTCTGCTATGCCTCCTCTTCTAGAAGGTTGTTTGGAGGGAAGAGGAGTGCTCCTTGTTCCTATAGCAGGTGTAGGTACACTTCTGCTTCTCGGCAGCCAGTTCAGGCTCAGCCCCAGCATGCGCATTCCCATCAACGCCGTGCGCCTAAGGCCCCTAGGGCTCCCCAGCAAAAGCAAGGGACGGGCTTTTGATTGGCTCCTGTGCAGCATAGCCTCGGAAAAAGTGTCCTTGCCGGAAGGCTTGCCTGTCGGGGGGAGGTTGATATTTTTTAACAAAAGGTGGCATCTTATAACTTCCGACAGGTGGGTTCTTCAAATAGTCCTGTTAGGATACACTCTCAATCTGGTATCCAAGCCTCCAAATTGCCCACCGGGAGCTCAGTCCTTCAGCTCCTAGCACAAGCAGGTACTTGCAGAGGAATTCTCTGCCCTTCTAAAGGCCAATGCGGTCGAACCCGTTCCACCAGGGCAAGAGGGGCTGGGATTCTATTCCAGGTACTTCCTTGTGCAAAAGAAAATGGGGGATGCATCCCATCCTAGACCTAAGGACCCTGAACAAATTCCTTCTCTGAGAAAAGTTCAGGATGCTTTCCCTGGGCACCCTTCTCCCCATGATTCAGGAAAACGATTGGCTATGCTCTCTGGACTTAAAGGATGCCTATACTCACATTTCGATACTCCCAGCTCACAGGAAGTATCTTCGATTTCGGTTGGGAGCTCAGCACTTTCAGTACTGTGTACTGCCCTTTGGTCTCGCATCTGTGCCCAGGGTCTTCACGAAGTGCTTGGCAGTTGTCGCAGCATCGCTACGCAGACTGGGAGTGCATGTGTTCCCTTATCTCGATGATTGGCTGGTGAAGAGCACCTCAGAGGCAGGGGCTCTATGGTCCATGCGGATGACTATTCGACTGCTGGAGCTATTGGGGTTTGTAATCAATTATCCCAAGTCCCATCTTGTCCCGGTGCAGAAATTGGAGTTCATTGGAGCTCTGTTGGACACACGGACGTCTCGAGCTTATCTTTCCCAGGCAAGGGCAGACAATTTCCTGACCTAGGTGTCTTTGGCTCGAGCGTCTCAACAGATCACAGCTCGGCAGATGTTGAGACTTTTAGGGCACGCGTACTCCACGGTTCATGTGACTCCCATGGCACGCCTACATATGAGATCAGCTCATTGGACCCCTAGCTTCCAAGTGGTGCCGGGCCACAGGGGGTCTGGAGGATGTAATCCATCTCTCCTCCGTGTTTTGCAGATCCCTTCAGTGGTGGACCATTCAATCCATTCTGACCTTGGGACGTCCATTCCAAATTCCTCAGCCACAAAAAGTGCTGACGACGGATGCATCCCTCCTGGGGTGGGGAGCTCACGTAGATGGGCTTCACACTTAGGGAGCTTGGTCCTCTCAGGAAAAAAATCTTCAGATCAACCTCCTAGAACTACGAGCGATCTGGAATGCACTCAAGGCTTTCTGAGCGGCTGTCCAACCAGATCATCCTAATTCAAACAGACAATCAGGTTGCTATGTATTACAGCAACAAGCGGGGGGGGGGGGGGGGGGGGGCACCGGATCTCGCCCTCTGTGTCAGGAAGCCGTCAGGATGTGGCTTTGGGCGCACCATCACAGCATGTTTCTCCAAGCCACGTATCTGGCAGGCATCAAAAACAGTCTGGCCGACAAATTGAGCAGGATTGTGCAACCTCACGAGTGGTCGCTAAATATGGTCGTTGTCCATAAGATCTTCGAAGCGTGGGGCACCCCCTCGGTGGATCTTTTTGCCACTCAGACAATCACAAAGTTCCTCAATTCTGTTCCAGACTTCAGGCCCACAACAGGCTAGCATCAGATGCCTTTCTCCTGCATTGGGGGACAGGCCTTCTGTATGCGTTTCCTCCCATACCTCTAGTAGGGAAGACTTTGCTGAAACTCAAGCAAGACTGCGGAACCATGATCCTGATTGCGCCCTTCTGGCCACGTCAGATTTGGTTCCCTCTTCTTCTGGAGTCCTCCGAAGAACCGTGGAAAGGAGTGTTTTCCAACCCTCATCACACTGAACGAGGGGTCGCTTTTACATCCCAACCTCCAGTCTCTGGCTGGATGTTGAGAGCTTAGGGATTGCTTCTTTGGGTCTGTTGGAGGGTGTCTCCCGAGTCTTGCTTGCTTCCAGAAAAGATTCCACAAAAAAGTGTTATTCTTTCAAATGGAGGAGGTTTGTCGTCTGGTGTGACAGCAAGGCCCTAGATTCTTTTTCTTGTCCTACACAGACCCTGCTTGAATACCTTCTACACTTATCAGAGTCTGGTCTCAAGACCTTAGTGCAATTAGTGCTTAACATCAACGTGTAAAGGGTAAGCCTGTCTCTGGACAGCCTTCAGTAGATCGCTTTATGAGAGGTTTGCTTTTGTCAAAGCCCCCTGTCAAACCTCCACCAGTGTCATGGGATCTCAACGTCGTTCTCATCCAGCTGATGAAAGCTCCTTTTGAGCCATTGAATTCCTGCCATCTGAAGTACTTGACCTGGGACGTCATTTTCTTGGTGGCAGTAACTTCAGCTCGTAGAGTCAGTGAGCTCCAAACCCTGGTAGTGCATGCACCTTATATCAAATTTCACCATAACAGAGTAGTCCTCCGCTCTCACCCTAAGCTCTTGCCGAAGGTGGTGTCGGAGTTCCATCTGAACCAGTCAGTTGTATTGCCAACATTTTTTCCCCGTCCACATACTCGCCCTGGTGAGGACAAATTGCACACCTTGGACTGTAAGCGAGCACTGGCCTTTTACGTGGAGCGGACTAAGCCCTACAGACAGTCCACCCAGTTATTTGTTTCTTTCGATCCCAACAGGAGGGGAATTGCCATCGGAAAACGCACCATTTCCAATTGGCTAGCAGATTGCATTTCCTTCACTTATGCCCAAGCTGGGCTGACTCTAGAGGGCCATGTCACGGCTCACAATATTAGAGCCATGGCTGCGTCAGTGGCCCACTTGAAGTCAGCTTCTATTAAAGAAATTTGCAAGGGTGCAATGTGGTCATCTGTCCACACATTCACATCTCACTACTGCCTTCAGCAGGTACCCGACGTGACAGTCGGTTTGGGCAATCGGTGCTGCAGAATCTGTTCGGAGTTTAGAATGCAACTGCACCCTCCTAGGCTCATTTCTGTTCTGTTCCAGTCTGCACTCTCACTTAGTTGTGTTTCTTTTTAGGTCAATCTAAATTATGTCCTCGCCATTGCAGGGCCTAATTGACCAATGTTCATTGTTTTGAGTGAGCCCCCATCTCTCTATATAAAACGCACCTCCAACGTTCTAATGAAGCCTCACTTTCCCAATGTTCTAAAGTGAGGCGGCAGAGACCACTTTTTGCTCCATGAGTGTCTGCCCTGCCCACCCATCAAACATGATGACGTTGAGGGCGGAGCAAACACACTCAACGAATCAAAAAAGCAAAGCCTAAAATTGCGTCACAACTATCCACCCTTCACCACGCCCCCCACCCCCCTAAGTTGCCGCCCCTCAACAACCTCCCCCCCACCCACAAGCTTCACACCCGCTACCACCCGCAACCCCCCTCCCCCCCCCCCAGCAACCAGAGACACACGGAGGGGAACGCGTGTTTCCCTACTCCTCCACCTGCCTATGAATCGCTACACACTGCTACCAACGCAGACGAAGAAGCGCTGCTGCTCATGGATGCTGCCCGCTGCACCTGCTCCTCCTTCAGCCGATCGATGACTTCGAGGGACATCCCACTGCCCCCCTTGGTATTCCCAGGCACAAATCACAACCCCCCCCCCCCCCAAACAAACAGCAACCAGCCATGGAGGCGGAATAAGTCAGGGAAGGGAAAAAAAACTGCAGTCAACGCCAAAAAAAATTACAAACCGGTGAGGGACGTGTAGCCCCGCCCTCACATCACCACGCGATTACGTCACTGGTGGGGCGGTACAAACAGTGTCGCACATACACAACTTGGACGGAGATCCCCGAGCCCCCCTCGGTAAGTGATGACGTAGACGGGCGGGGTGGTACAGAGAGCGTCACATATACAGAACTTGCACCGAGATCCCGGAGCCACCCTCGGTAAACGACATCAGCACACAAAACCTAACCTCACAGCAACAGGGTCAACTCAGGCTGGGAGGGTATACTGGCATGGAGGAGGAGGAAATTAGGGAAGGAAGACAGAACCGCTTGAGAGGGAAAAGCAGGTGGGGAGGGGCTCCTCACACCAGAGAGGTGGGGGTGGGGGCCCTGCGAGAGGGGAGGGGCTCACACTCAGTAGAGGTGGGGAAGGGACAGAGGGGGGAGGGGGAAGCCAGGAGAGGGGGAAAGAGGGACGAAACAGAGGGGGACCAACAAAAGGCAAAAGTAGGATAGGGGGACGGGGAAAACCAGACTCTCCCTCTGTCAAACACACTGTAGCTCTCAGAAAACTTTGTCTCTCTCACTCACTGTGTCCAACATACACACTCGCACACACTCATTCTGAAACATACACACTCACTCACAGATACACAAGCACTCAATCTCTCTCTCACAATCGCACAGTCACTCTTTCTCTCTCACACACACACTCACTCTAACATACACACTACGAGGAAAACCTGGCTAGCGCCCGTTTCATTTGTTTCCGAAACGGGCCTTTTTTACTAGTCAGTAATAATATTCAGCCTGCTTGTCCTCGGAGAATATG
Organism: Microcaecilia unicolor; assembly: GCF_901765095.1. Taxonomy (NCBI): domain Eukaryota; kingdom Metazoa; phylum Chordata; class Amphibia; order Gymnophiona; family Siphonopidae; genus Microcaecilia; species Microcaecilia unicolor. Next base: position 285,969,611 of record NC_044033.1, on the reverse strand, counting down.
TAGATACCTGTAGCAGGTATTCTCTGAGGACAGCTTTCTCCGAGGACAGCAGGCTGAATATTGTCACAACCCACCCTCCTCCCCTTTGGAGTTGTTACTTTTCTGTATTTTGCTTTTTATCAACTAAAGGCGACATGCTCGCGTCGCGGGCGGGAACCTGCTCGCGCATGCGCGGTGCGTCTTGTCCTGCACGATGTCGCGTTCTAGAAAGTTCTTTTTTTTTTTTTTTTTAAAGAAGTTCCGGTCTCCTGGGCCATCGCGGACGACGACCCATCAGTGATAATATTCAGCCTGCTGTCCTTGGAGAATACCTGCTACAGGTATGTATCTACATTTTATCCCACGTGACATGTATATTGGGGGAGGGGGGCCCACGCTATATACCCACAATCTGCACATGAACCGGTCACCTCACATCAAAAATGGAAGAAATAGCAGAGGTGTTTGTCTCTCATTTCAAGGAACTATATGCTAACCAAGATGAGCCCATGCACATACCTGATAGCATACAGCAATATCTGGAGAACTCAGGTATGCCTAAATTTCAGGGAGAGTTTCAAACACTACTCAATTGTCCTATAACAGGGAAGGAGATCCAGGAGGCGATTAAGAATCTAAAATTATGCTCTTCTCCCAACCCGGATGGCTTTATGGGGAAACATAAAATGCTACAGAATCAATTAGTGGGGCCCTTAGAGGCCTATTTTGAAGCAGTAGTAGAGGCTCAGAAGTTTCCCAACATACGAAAATATGGCATTAATCAGTTTGCTCCCAAAACCAGGCTGTTCATCTGAATACCCTGGAAACTTCTGCCCAGTCTCCCTAATTAATGTAGATTTGATCTTAGCATGTATCCTGGCTTCCAGATTGGTGGAGGGTCTACCAGATGGTAATCCACAGAGACCAAATGAGCTTTATAAAGCAAAGGCACTCGGTTATTAATGTGCGAAAACTAATATCGGCTCTCTCTTATTGTCAGTGGAAAGAGATTCCTCTTCTAGTGACAAGTCTAGATGCAGAGAGAGCCTTCAACCAAGTTTACTGGTCCTTTTTTTTTTTTTTGATACCTTAAAATATGTGGGTGTTACAGGGTGGTTTTCACGGGCAGTGGGTGCGCTTTATACTAGTGAGTGCAGCGCTACTAGGTAATGGTATCCACACCGCCTCATTTCCTATTCAGTGTGGCACAAGACAAGGGTGCCTACTATCTCCTTTACTTTTCATTCTCACATTAGAGCCCCTGTTATGTGTGCTGAGAAAGACTGGGGACCATTCACAAGAATTGAAAAGTATGGCCTTTGCAGATGATATTCTTTTAACAGTTACAGATCCACAAAGATCTCTACCTTTATTTTTACGTTTGATCACCCAGTATGGACACCTATCGTTTGACTTGACAGTATGGTCAAGTCACAAACACTTCCTTCCCACCCACAGCTTTACCAGGAATTGAGAAGATCCTTTCCTTTTAGTTGGGCAGACTCTAGCATTAAATATATGGGGGTCACGATTCCTGCCAATCTATCTCACTTGTATGTCATGAATTTTCTACCACTTTTGGCTACACCGAAACGTGCTCTGGGACTTTGGCGTGCTTTGCCTGTTTCCCTTTTGGGGCATATAGCCCTGTTTAACATGATTCTAGTCCATCAGTGGTTATACATTTTTAAGATGCTCTCTTTATACTTAAAAACTAGGGATGAATGTGTTGTTACAAACCTTTTTGTGGCAAGGGAAGAGAGCACGCATTTCTATTGCTACTTTACAAAAGCCTAAATCCCATGGAGGGTTAGGCCTTCTAAATGTTAGAAACCTTACCATGTTGGCGGTCATTGAAAAAAGTAAAATTGTACTGGAGGCGGAAAAACCGAAACTCAATGAGGAACTCAAAAACCTCAAAGCTAAAGTATCCACTGAGGTTTTTGATAACAAGTATGAACAATTGAAACACACTCTGAGTCAATTTCATGATAACATCAGAAAAGTGAAGTTGAAGAAATTTACAAGGGATGAAAATAATTACAAACAAGAGAGGGTTTACTCTTGGACCACTAGAAATACAGACGACCCAGCACCATCTTGTAATAAGCGAGTTATTTTTCCTGCCTCGATGTTCTCAGAGTCTTTTTCCAGCGGTAGCAACAACGGGGAAGATTTTTTAGAAGAACGGCCACGTTGGAGAGGCCACGGCCGGGGAGAACAAACTCAAAGACGGAACAGGGGCCGGCAGGCAAGATCGCGTCCATTCACCAGATCTCGGGATCTCCCGAATCTGTGGTAATTTGTTATTGCGGATCCTGTCTGATTCTGATGCCTCTTTGTTGACCAAGGGCTCTTTTTTGTTTCTACGATCCGGTTTGATGAAGTCCAATTTCTTCTGGACCTTCAGAAGTTTATCAGGAAGCTACAGTTGCAAGTGTATTTTGACAAGAAAGAACCCAGCCATGATAAAACACAGATATGTCTGAAATCTAGTTGGTTGCCCCCCATTCCCTTGGATCTGGTAGTTAAAGTTTTTAAGGGCCTAGTGATCTGGGATATGTTGAAGACCATCAAGACCGAGCAATGGTACCGGGGGAGCAACCTTACACATGCAGAACGCACTTATTTATCGCAACTAAAATCTTCCACCAATTTGGTGATAAAGAAAGCAGACAAGGGCGGCGCAGTGGTATTATTAAACAGGACCGATTATGTCCAGGAAATTCAGTCACAGCTGAATGAAGTGGGGGTGTATCAACAATTAATGAGTTACTCCACTTCTCGCCTTCAGTCTGCTATCCGTGATTTAACTTCAGAAGGGCTGGAACTGGGCTTTCTCACACTGAAGTAGTTTAATTTTTTAAACCCTAAACATCCCACAACTCCTGTATTGTATACTCTTCCGAAAATCCATAAGGATCTCCACAGACCACCTGGCAGACCGATTCTTTCTTCCAAGGGTTCCTTATTGTGGGCCTCTTCTTGAAACTACTGGTTGTCGAAATTCCTTCATAGATTAAGGATTTGACTCATTTTTTGCAGTTATTGTCTGACTTTGCATCTCCGGTGGAAGGGAGGCAATTGATGGCTACTTTAGACATCAAAGCTTTGTTCACTTCAATACCCCAAGACCAGGCACTGTTGGCTGTTGCCAGAGCCCTCGAGGCCCATCCCAGACCTGAGGACGTTCTGCTGCGTCTAACTAGGCTGGCCCTCACAGAAAATGTTTTCCTGTTTTGGGGTACCTTCTATTTACAGAGTTCGGGTGTAGCCATGGGTGCTACTTTCGCCCCATCAATAGTGAACTTATTCATAGGGGACTATGATCAGCAGTGGTTGACAACATCACCCTACAAATTTAAGATATGCTTTTGGCGGCGCTACATAGATGATTTTTTCCTTTTGTGGCATGGGTCAGAAACAGATCTTGCAGAATTTGTTGAATGCAGCGATCCAATTCTTGTTCTTTTGAGGATATCCATTTTTTAGATGTCTGAGTTTATCAATGTGACAGTGTTTTTGTGACTCAGGTCTTTAAAAAAAACCTATGGATCACAACACGTTATTATCATATAGCAGTTGCCACCCTCAACCTTTGCGTAAGAGCTTGCCTTTTTCCACAGTTTTTACGTTCCGCAGGATCTGTACTTCCATCCATGATTTTAAACTTTACTCCAGAGTTCTGTTTAATGACTTGCTATCAAAAGGTTACCCATTTAGAATTTTGAAGATGGCTTACCTTAGGGCTGGTTATATCAATCGGGAACTGCTGTTTACACCAAAGCCCATAGGATGTGAGGAACAAAAGATGGTTTGTGTGATGAGGCATACTGAGGGGAGGTGAAGCGATAGCCAGTATTCTACACAAGCACTGGGATGTCATGAGATCACATGCAGTGTTCGGTGATCAAGAACTAATGATTGCCTTTTCCAGGGGTAGAAGCATAAAAGAAATCATCAGTCCTGCTGAATTGCCCCCTGTAATTGAGACCGCTCCATGTCCAATGAGGGTTGGACAATTCAGGTTTGGATTCTGCAAGACCTGTGTGATCACGGCGCAGGGGGATGTTTTCACCAATCCTGTTGACAACAAAATCTATTGTTCCACACGTTACACAGGAAAGACCATTAGATCCTTAAATATCCGGATTAATGAACACAAGCACAGCATCCTACACCAGAGAACTGGGGCACCTTTAGTGTCCTATTGTCTGGAACATCAGCATTCCCTAGAAGATTTCAAAGTCAGAGTGATCGATAGTGTGGTTCCAAGACTTTGAGGAGTCAATACGGACAGGAGACTGCTGCAATTGGAACAACGTTGGATATTCCGTTTGAAGTCCGTGGAGCTGGCTGGCCTGAATGCAAAAATTGATTGGACGGCCTTTTTTGAACATGTTTAGCTTTTTCGAAAGGGCCAGTTTTTTTTACATTTTTCAACAGGGATGGCGGTTCACATGTGTTGCTGTGCATGTGGAGTTCGAAATACAGGAACATGTCTTGTCAGTTTTTTAGTTTGGACTTGTTCAGTTTGTTTTGATAATTATTTTTTCCATTGCACGAGTTGACAGCTCTTATTGCTGTGCCTGGATTCTGATAGGATGTTTTTTTGCGCATGTGTGAGCGTCTCCAGTTATAGAGCCGCCATTTTTGCCGGCTCCGTTCACAGTATACACGGTTCACAGTACCCTTCAAGGTCCGTGTAATGAGTTCTGTTTATCAATCATTTGGTATGGGTGGCACTTTTGTATGGTGTGCTGGTTTTGCAATTCTGCAATGAGTGACTTTTTGCTTTCCAACAGTTGAACTGTCAGTGCTTGATCAACCATGATTTTCAGAAAGGGTCCCGGTATCCAGTATGCCCCTTGAAGAAGCCCCACGGTGAAACGGGTCCGTCGGGTCTGGATACCTGTTACAGGGATGGTCAAACACAGCCAAGCCAAGCTAAGTTCAATTTCCGTTTATCACAATTCGAGAACTTGAGAACTGCTTTGGAGAGCTTTTGTTTTATGAAGGTTTTTTGCACAAAAGCAATAAGAAAAATTTAAAAATCTGTTAACACACACCTAGGTTGGATCGGTTTTATGACCGATGATTAAGACGAAGAACTCTGGTTTGAAGGACTGAGATTGTGATTTTTTTAATCAGCCATTGAGTTGGTGACCACAGCTTTCTGAGGTTTTTCCCCCCGTTTATTCCATTTGTAGGTGTTCCACCTATGCTAAAGCCCGCTTTTTGTGCTGTTTTGACAATTATACATGTAATTGAGCGAGCTTCCCCTTCTGTTACTCCTGCCTTTGACAGACAAATTCGCTTATCTACAAATGCCTCATTATGTGTGTAGTCTACCATGGGTGGACCTATGTGAGGATGTACAGAAGACTATAAATGAAGCTCTTATATTAAGCTCTCAGAACCCAGTACCTCTGGCTTACCATCATAAATACTTACAAGAGTCAACCAAAGATTTAAACTACTCCGAAGTGGCGCGACAATTGAGTCAAGACTTATCTGTGACAATTTCTCCAACTCATATCCAAAGCTGTCTCCAATTGATTCAAAAAGTCACTTGTAATGCCAAATTGTGAGAATTACAATACAAATTTACTCTCTGAGCATATATTTCTCCTCACAGAGCGTACAGAGCATCTTTGCGGAAATCATGATTTGCCCAAAAAACAAGAAAAATCCAGCGACACTGGGACATGTTCTACTATGTCCAGTAATCACATGCTTTTGGAAGCACATCTTACAGTTCATAGACACGCAATGGGCATATCAGCTAAATTTGTCCCCCATTTTATTATTTGAGGATTACAAAATACCGTCACCATGTTCTGATAGCAAAACAAAAAAAATCCTACATTTATAAATATATTAAAAAGCAGCGGTCCTAGCACAGACCCCTGAGGAACCCCACTAACTACCCTTCTCCATTGTGAATACTGCCCATTTAACCCCACTCTCTGTTTCCTATCCTTCAACCAGTTTTTAATCCACAATAGGACATTTCCTCCTATCCCATGACCCTCCAATTTCCTCTGTAGCCTTTCATGAGGTACCTTGTCAAACGCCTTTTGAAAATCCAGATACACAGTATCAACCGGCTCCCCTTTGTCCACATGTTTGTTTACTCCTTCAAAGAATTGAAGTAAATTGGTCAGGCAAGATTTCCCCACACAAAAGCCATGCTGACTCGGTCTCAGTAATCCATGTCCATGTGCTCTGTAATTTTGTTTTTAATAATAGCCTCTACCATTTTCCCCGGCACCGACGTCAGACTCACTGGTCTATAATTTCCCGGATCTCCCCTGGAGCCTTTTTTAAAAATGGGCGTTACATTGGCCACCCTCCAATCTTCCGGTACCACGCTCGATTTTAAGGATAAGTTGCATATCACTAGCAGTAGCTCCGCAAGCTCATTTTTCAGTTCTATCAGTACTCTAGGATGAATACCATCCAGTCCAGGAGATTTGCTACTCATCAGTTTGCCGAACTGCCCCATTACGTCCTCCAGGTTTACCATGAAGTCAGTAAGTTTCTCCGACTCGTTCGCTTGAAATACCATTTCCGACACCGGTATCCCACCCAAATCTTCCTCGGTGAAGACCGAAGCAAAGAATTCATTCAGTCTCTCCGCTACGTCTTTGTCTTCCTTGATCGCCCCTTTTACCCCTCGGTCATTCAGCGGCCCAACCGATTCTTTTGCCGGCTTCCTGCTTTTAATATACCGAAAAAATTTTTTACTATGTTTTTTTGCCTCTAATGCTATCTTTTTTTCGTAATCCCTCTTGGCCTTCTTTATCTGCACCTTGCATTTGCTTTGACACTCCTTATGCTGCTTCTTGTTATTTTCAGACGGTTCCTTCTTCCATTTTCTGAAGGCGTTTCTTTTAGCCCTAATAGCTTCCTTCACCTCACTTTTCAACCAGGCCGGCTGTCTTTTGGAGTTCCGTCTTTCTTTTCTAATTCGCGGAATATGTATAGCCTGGGCCTCCAGGATGGTATCTTTGAACAGCGTCCACGCCTGTTGTACAGTTTTTACTCTCTCAGTTGCCCCCCTAAGTTTTTTTTTTTTTTTACAGTTCTCATTTTATCATAGTCTTCTTTTTTAAAGTTAAACGCTAACGTATTTGACTTTCTGTGTACAGTTACTTCAAGGTCGATATCAAAACTGATCATATTATGGTCACTGTTATCAAGCGGCCCCAGTACCATAACGTCCCTCACCAGATCATGCGCTCCACTAAGGACCAAGTCTAGAATTTTTCCTTCTTCCGTCGGCTCCTGCACCAGTTGCTCCATAAAGCTGTCCTTGATTTCATCAAGGAATTGTATCTCTGTAGCGTGTCCCGATGTTACATTTACCCAGTCTATATTTGGATAATTGAAGTCACCCATTATTATCACATTGCCCATTTTGTTCGCATCTCTGATTTCTTTTATCATTTCTGTGTCTACCTGCTCATCCTGGCGAGGCGGACGGTAGTACACTCCTATCACCGTTTTTTTCCCTTTTATACATAGAATTTCAACCCACAATGATTCAAAGGTGTGATTTGTGTCCTGCTGAATTTGTAATCTATCTGAGTCAAGGCTCTCGTTAATATACAGTGCTACCCCTCCACCAGTCCGGTCCACCCTATCACTACGATATACTTTGTACCCCGGTATGACAGTGTCCCACTGGTTATCCTCCTTCCACCAGGTCTCAATAATGCCTATTATATCCAATTTTTCGTTTAGTGCAATATATTCCAACTCTCCCATCTTATTTTTTAGACTCCTAGCATTTGCATATAGACATTTCAGAGTATGTTTGTTGTTCTTATTTGCATGATGCTTAGTACCAGACACTATTGATTTGACATCTTTTGTCTGATCTTTAGTTGTATTTAAGGGCACCTGGCCTACCACGGTCTGTTGTGCAACCTCACTATCCAGAAACCCTATCTTCCCTGTTTGTGAGGTATCTTTGCAAGATACCTTTTCCCGAACCATGCGCTTTTGAGCGACTGTCGGCCTTCCCCCCATTTCTAGTTTAAAAGCTGCTCTATCTCCTTTTTAAATGCCGACGCCAGCAGCCTGGTCCCACCCTGGTTAAGGTGGAGCCCATCCTTTCGGAATAGGCTCCCCCTTCCCCAGAATGTTGCCAAGTTCCTAATAAATCTAAAACCCTCCTCCCTGCACCATCGTCTCATCCATGCATTGAGACTCTGGAGCTCTGCCTGTCTCTTGGGCCCTGCACGTGGAACAGGTAGCATTTCAGAAAATGCTACCCTAGAGGATCTGGATTTGAGCTTTCTACCTAAGAGCCTAAATTTGGCTTCCAGAACCTCTCTCCCACATTTTCCTATGTCACTGGTACCCACATGTACCAAGACAGCGGACTCCTCCCCAGCACTATCTAAAATCCTATCTAGGTGATGCGTGAGGTCCGCCACCTTCGCACCAGGCAGGCAAGTCATCCAGGCGATCCTCACGTCCACCAGCCACCCAGCTATCTATATGCCTAATGATCGAATCACCAACTACAACAGCTGTCCTAACCTTTCCCTCCCTGGCAGCACTTGGAGACATATCCTCGGTGCGAGAGGATAGTACATCCCCTGGTGGGCAGGTCCTACTTCCTACTTCACAAGGGTGATGCTCTCCTTCTAGGAGACCTCCCTCCTCCAAGGTAGCACAAGGGCTACTAGACTGGAGGTGGGACTTCTCTACAACATCCCTGTAGGTCTCCTCTATGTACCTCTCTGTCTCCCTCAGCTCCACCAAGTCTGCTACTCTAGCCTCAAGAGAACGGACACATTCTCTAAGAGCTAGGAGCTAGGAGCTCTTTGCATCGGGCTGGTGGACGTGAGGATCGCCTGGTGACTTGCCTGCCTGGTGCGAAGGTGGCGGACCTCACGTGTCACCTAGATAGGATTCTAGATAGTGCTGGGGAGGAGTCCGCTGTCTTGGTACATGTGGGTACCAATGACATAGGAAAATGTGGGAGAGAGGTTCTGGAAGCAAAATTTAGGCTCTTAGGTAGAAAGCTGAAATCCAGATCCTCCAGGGTAGCATTTTCTGAAATGCTACCTGTGCCACGCGCAGGGCCCAAGAGACAGGCAGAGCTCCAGAGTCTCAATGCATGGATGAGACGATGGTGCAGGGAGGAGGGCTTTAGATTTGTTAGGAACTGGGCAACATTCTGGGGAAGGGGGAGCCTATTCCGAAAGGATGGGCTCCATCTTAACCAGAGTGGGACCAGGCTGCTGGCATCGGCGTTTAAGAAGGAGATAGAGCAGCTTTTAAACTAGAAATGGGGGGAAGGCCGACAGTCGCTCAAAAGAGCATGGTTCGGGATAAGGTATCTTTCAAAGATATCACCATAACAGGGAAGATAGAGTATCCTGATAGTGAGGTTGCAAAAGAGATTGTAGTAGATCGGGTATCTTTAAATAACAATAAAAATCAGACAAAAGATTGCCAATTAATACTGTCAAGTACTAAGCATGATGTACTTAGGAACAACAAACATAGTTTGAAATGTCTATATGCGAATGCCAGGAGCCTAAGAAATAAGATGGGGGAGTTAGAATATATTGCACTAAATGAAAAATTAGATATAATAGGCATCTCTGAGACCTGGTGGAAGGAGGATAACCAGTGGGACACTGTCATACCGGGGTACAAATTATATCGTAGTGATAGGGTGAATCGGATTGGTGGAGGGGTAGCATTGTATATTAACGAGAGCCTTGAATCAAATAGATTGAAAATTCTGCAGGAAGCAAAACACTCCTTGGAATCACTGTGGATTGAAATTCCATGTGCAAAGGGGAAAAGGATAGTGATAGGAGTGTACTACCGTCCGCCTGGCCAGGACGAACAGACGGATGCGGAAATGTTAAAGGAAATCAGGGACGCAAACAAACTGGGCAACACAATAATAATGGGGGATTTCAATTACCCGCATATAGACTGGGGTAATGTAACATCTGTACACGCAAGGGACATAAGATTTCTTGATGAAATCAAGGACAGCTTCATGGAACAGCTAGTTCAGGAGCCGACAAGAGAAGGAAAAATACTAGACTTAGTCCTTAGTGGTGCTCATGATCTAGTGCAGGGGGTAACGATACGAGGGCCGCTTGATAACAGTGATCATAATATGATCGGTTTTGATATTGGCATTGAAGGAAGTGAAACTAGGAAATCAAGTACGCTAGCGTTTAACTATAGAAAGGGTGATTACGACAAAATGAGAAAAATGGTGAAAAAAAGACTGAAAGGAGCAGCTCGCAGAGTAAAAAACTTGCATCAGGCGTGGATGCTGTTTAAAAACACCATCCTGGAGGTTCAGGACAAATATATTCCACGTATTAGAAAAAAGGGAAAAAAGACTAAACGTCAGCCGGCGTGGCTAAACAGTAAGATAAAGGAAATCATTAGAGCCAAAAAACAATCCTTCAGAAAGTGGAGAAGAGAACCAACTGAAAGTAACAGGATAGATCATAAGGAATGCCAAGCCAAATGCAAAGCGGAGATAAGGAGGGCAAAAAAGGACTTTGAGAAGAAATTAGCGTTGGAAGCAAAAATACATAGTAAAAACTTTTTTAGATACATTAAAAGCAGGAAACCGGCCAAAGAGTCGGTTGGGCCGCTGGACGAAAATGGTGTTAAAGGGGCGATCAAGGAGGACAAAGCCGTAGCGGAGAAATTAAATGAATTCTTTGCTTCGGTCTTCACCGAGGAGGATTTGGGGGGGACACCGGTGCCGGAAAGAATATTTGAAGCGGGGGAGTCGGAGAAACTAAACAAATTCTCTGTAACCTTGGAGGATGTAATGGGTCAGTTCAGCAAGCTGAAGAGTAGTAAATCACCGGGACCTGATGGTATTCATCCCAGAGTATTAATAGAACTAAAAAATGAACTTGCGGAGCTACTGTTAGAAATATGCAATCTGTCCCTAAAATCGAGTGTAATACCGGAAGACTGGAGGGTAGCCAATGTTACTCCGATTTTTAAGAAAGGTTCCAGAGGAGATCCGGGAAATTATAGACCGGTGAGTCTGACGTCGGTGCCGGGCAAGATGGTGGAGGCTATTATTAAGAATAAAATTGCAGAGCATATACAAAAACATGGACTGATGAGACAAAGTCAGCACGGATTTAGTGAAGGGAAGTCTTGCCTCACCAATCTAATGCATTTTTTTGAGGGGGTAAGCAAACATGTGGACAATGGGGAGCCGGTTGATATTGTATATCTGGATTTTCAGAAGGCGTTTGACAAAGTGCCGCACGAAAGACTCCTGAAGAAATTGCAGAGTCATGGAATCGGAGGTAGGGTATTATTATGGATTAAGAACTGGTTGAAAGATAGGAAGCAGAGAGTAGGATTGCGTGGCCAGTATTCTCAGTGGAGGAGGGTAGTTAGTGGGGTCCCGCAGGGGTCTGTGCTGGGTCCGTTGCTTTTTAATGTATTTATAAATGACCTAGAGATGGGAATAACTAGTGAGGTAATTAAATTCGCCGATGACACAAAATTATTCAGGGTCGTCAAGTCGCAGGAGGAATGTGAACGATTACAGGAGGACCTTGCGAGACTGGGAGAATGGGCGTGCAAGTGGCAGATGAAGTTCAATGTTGACAAGTGCAAAGTGATGCATGTGGGTAAGAGGAACCCGAATTATAGCTACGTCTTGCAAGGTTCCGCGTTAGGAGTTACGGATCAAGAAAGGGATCTGGGTGTCGTCGTCGATGATACGCTGAAACCTTCTGCTCAGTGTGCTGCTGCGGCTAGGAAAGCGAATAGAATGTTGGGTGTTATTAGGAAGGGTATGGAGTCCAGGTGTGCGGATGTTATAATGCCGTTGTATCGCTCCATGGTGCGACCGCACCTGGAGTATTGTGTTCAGTACTGGTCTCCGTATCTCAAAAAAGATATAGTAGAATTGGAAAAGGTACAGCGAAGGGCGACGAAAATGATAGTGGGGATGGGACGACTTTCCTATGAAGAGAGGCTGAGAAGGCTAGGGCTTTTCAGCTTGGAGAAGAGACGGCTGAGGGGAGATATGATAGAAGTGTATAAAATAATGAGTGGAATGGATCGGGTGGATGTGAAGCGACTGTTCACGCTATCCAAAAATACTAGGACTAGAGGGCATGAGTTGAAGCTACAGTGTGGTAAATTTAAAACGAATCGGAGAAAATTTTTCTTCACCCAACGTGTAATTAGACTCTGGAATTCATTGCCGGAGAACGTGGTACGGGCGGTTAGCTTGACGGAGTTTAAAAAGGGGTTAGATAGATTCCTAAAGGACAAGTCCATAGACCGCTATTAAATGGACTGGAAAAATTCCTCATTTTTAGGTATAACTTGTCTGGAATGTTTTTACGTTTGGGGAGCGTGCCAGGTGCCCTTGACCTGGATTGGCCACTGTCGGTGACAGGATGCTGGGCTAGATGGACCTTTGGTCTTTCCCAGTATGGCACTACTTATGTACTTATGTACTTATATGACATCTCACCAACTGGGAGATAATCATACATGTGACACTCAATGCAAAAGACTGGATAGCACCCCTCTCGCTGCTGGACTGCTGACTCCATCTTAGTGTTTTTGAGTTTTTCAATAATTTAAAACTTGCTACAGTATTAAGGATATTAGCCTAATATAGAAGTGTCTTTTACTTTATATAGTATATTGTATGATTTATTTAGTATTTCCTTCTTAGATGGTGATGAAATGTATTTAAAACTCTATAAGAGCACTCCTTGCTGTCGCGTCCCGCGCTCCTACCTGCTCCTCCGCCGCGGGGGGCGGGAGCCAGCATCCTCCGCGGCGAGAGGTAGCGGCCCGGAGGCCTCGGCGGGGAGTCAGGGGCTGCCGCAGTGGTGGCCGTTCCGGCCGGGACGGAGGCCGGCGACTGCGGCCGCCGGTCTCTCGGTCGCCGGCTGTGGGGGCTGTGTTCGCGCCGCCGAAGGAGGCGGCGCCGAGGCACAATGGTCGGCGTCTTCCTCCCTCCTAGGCAGGAGGGACCGGAGCTCCGCCTCTGAGGCGCAGGATTGGGAGGCCGGGTTAGTGGTCCCGCCTGGGAAATCGGACAGAGCCAATCGGAGGGGCTCTGCCGATGCCCAGGGCCAGATTGGTCGGCTGTCCCTGCGGGGGCGAGGCGGCTGATGTTGTGCTGTTGAGGGGAATTGAGCTAGCACTTTGCTTCAGGTTCTGTTCCCGAAGCCAGTCTCCGTGGTTCCTGTGTTCTGTCGTTTTCCTGGTTTTGCTGATTCTGGAATTTGGACTGTTTCCTGGTATCTCTGCCTAGCTGCCTGCCTCGACCTCCTGCCTGACTTTGACTTCTCTACTAGCCGCCTGCCTTGATCTCTTGCCTGACCACCGACTACGCCGTTATCTGCCGGTCCTGATCTGCTGCCAGTGTTTGGACTTTTCTTTCCTCCTGCCCGCTTCTCTCCCAGTTCCAGCCCAGGTCAGTCCGGTAACCCCGCGGTTCCTGAAGTCCCGTTGACCGCCTGCAGCTGGGGGCTCAACCCTTGGTGAACGGCGGTCGCTGCGGGTGAAGACTTGGGGTTGCGCGGCTGTCGGGACCTAAGGGCTCGCCCTCTTTGTGGACAAGACACTTGCTTGTTACCCTAATTACAATAACTGACTATAAATGAGGAGTTGTCCTAGGGGTGGGGGGAATACTAAATTAGATCCTGCAGTGGCTGTTAGATTCTATCTGTTAATGCTGTGGTACAAAGCTTTTAAAACTAAGTGGAAAAGACTATGGAGATTAGCTGTTTTCTGTTAGCTGTTGAAATTTGCTTTTTAATTTTGCCTAACACTAACCTACAATTCCTCCTTTAAACCCCAATCTTTAAGTTCCCAAAGCACAAAGCAAAGTAGCGTTCACTTACCAGAGAAATGTCCTCTTCTCTCAGAACTTCTCAGAAAGTGAAGTTGATGGTACGTTTAGATTTACCTACATATGGAGTGGAGGAGTGGCCTAGTGGTTAGGGTGGTGGACTTTGGTCCTGGGGAACTGAGGAACTGAGTTCGATTCCCGGCACAGGCAGCTCCTTGTGACTCTGGGCAAGTCACTTAACCCTCCATTGCCCCATGTAAGCCGCAATGAGCCTGCCATGAGTGGGAAAGCGCGGGGTACAGATGTAACAAAAATAAATAAATAAAAGCAGGCATGGACATAACAATAATATAAATGAGTAGAACTATATTACAGTTGGAAGAGTGCCTCGGAAAATATACCTTTTTGGTTTGGGGATGAATGAACCTGGTGATTTCAAGAGCATGTGAGCAAATGCAACATTTGCCACACTGTCTGTGGCCAAAATGCATATCTTCAAAAGGATCCCTCAAAGGATCTGGGAAAGCTGACAGTACTAGCTTCTCCTTAAGATTCTTTGCTCCTAAAGTATGCAAAGTATTTTTGGAACAGTCTTGCCCCTCCAATATGTTCCAGTGCTTCCTGATAAACCTCTGTACTTGACTTGCTATGTGTGAATGTTTCAGGGTGCAGACTAGATCAGGTGCCTTTTTAGCTTATCTTACCATCAACAAATCACTCCTGGATTTCATGCTTATCTCCCTCTTCAAGCTTGAAATCCAGGAGTGATTTGTTGACAGTGATTTGTTTCCTAAAAAGGCACCTGATCTAGTCTGCACCCTGAGATATTCACATAGTAAGTCAATAAATGATCTGTATACTGTTACCCTCGAGCACTGTATGACTGTGACACATGCTTATATTTTTTATTTTTTACTTACTATTTATTCTCCGAGGACAAGCAGGCTGAAACATTCTCACAAGTGGGTCAACAATCCGTGTCAGCCTGAAAACCAGCATATCGCATAGCAAAAAAGAAAAAGTTTTGCTAGATCTTTCTGGCGCACCACACCGCACCACACCACACATGCACATAGTGCCTTCCCACCCGTCGCACAATTGCGCTCCTCAATTATTCTTTTTCCACTTGAGGAGCAGCAGTTTTCTCTGTGGCTGCTCTTTTCGCCCAGGAAAGAGCTTTTTTAGTGCCTTTTTGCAATTTTTTGCCTCTTTTTTTTGTCTTGTTTAAAAAATAAAAAAGAAGATTCCTTTATTTTCTTAGTGTTTGTCCCACGTTTAAGTTTCCTTTCTTTTTAGTCGCGGCCGTCCTTAGGCCTGCTTGGCCGGGTCTCTCCCTTTTTTCTTTTTGTGCTATTTTCTTTCAGCACAATCACATTCTTTGATTTAGCCAGAGCGGTCTTCTCTTCCATGTCATGGAAGACTCCCAGTGGCTTCAAACGCTGTACTCAGTGCAACCAGACCATCTCAGGCACAGATACCCATTCTTGGTGTATCCAGTGCCTTGGGCCCGACCATAGCCCAGCAAGTTGTGCCCTCTGTTTTCGTATGAAGAAAATGACACAGATTTACCGAGAGGCTCAGAGAGAAAAAGTCCAGTCCTTTGACATCGGCATCGAGGTTGGCGGAGACGATGTTGGCATCGAGGGAGTCAGAGACCCCGACACACTGGGAGCAGTTAGGCATCGAGTGGGTCTCCACCTGTGTCAAGGCCTCATGCTGTGCAGGCCCTCCCAGGAACGACCATCGCTGGACCCAACCCCAAAGCGTCGTGAGGATTCCTCGTCGGCACCGAGAAGTCTCGGTGAGGTGCATCAGGCGAAGGCCAAGAAACACCGACCTCCTTCGATGCACAGTGCCGGGATCTCCGGGACTTGGAGAGATCCGGCTCCCGAGAAGCATCACCGCTGGGAGGAACGCTCCCCCTCCATTCAAGAGGTGCCAGCGCACACGTCTCCCAGCAGCTGAGATCCTGCTCCCCAGGCAGTTAGGCACCCTGAGCCCACACCAACCCCATAGCCTTTACCGATGGTGGCTATCGACGAGCGACTCTGGGCCTTGCTCCCAGAGCGTTTGGAGGCCTTTATGCAGTGATGTGCATTGGGGGTGCCTGCGCCTACCGTTCATTCTGCTGCGGCCCCTCCTGGCCGCCAGTCCTACACCGGCGCTGCTTGCGGTTCTGGTATCGACTGCCACCCAGGCTGGTTCTCCTTCGACATTGGTGGAGGAAGCTTCACCGGATCCAGGCATGAACCAACCTCTTGACGTCATTCTCGAGGCCACGGGTCTTCAGTGTCAAGGTGGACCCTGTCTCAGGCATCCCTGAGGGAAGTGTTGTCCGACATCAAGGAGGAGCGTTCGTGGGAATCTGAAGAGGATCCTAGGTACTTTTCCTCCGATGAGTCCTTTTGGATTCCTTCGGAACCATCCCCTCCACCTGAGAGATGGCTGTCACCTCCTGCCTCTTTTTCACCATGTTTGTGTGGGAAATGGCTGAGGCCATACCCTTCCCAGTAGAAGTGGAGGATGAGCCCATGGCTAAGATGCTCGAGGTCTTAGACTCTACACCTCTCCACCTAAGGAGGCAGTGATGGCCCCCCTGCATGAGGTACTCAAGGTAGTCCTCGTGTGGAACTGGGTGTCCCTTCTGTCTGTCCCTGTGGTCCCCAAGAGAATTGACATCTAGTATCGGATCCACAGGGAACCTGGGTTGACGAGGTCTCAGTTACCCCACAACTCCATGGTGGTGGATGCCGCTCTCAAGAGAGCCAAGAGTACTAGGGACTGTGCTTCGGCTCCCCCAGACAGAGACCTTGGACTCTTTTGGGAGGAAAATGTATCAGGTGGCGATGCTCATTGCCGTATTCAATCATACCAGCTCTTCACGAGCGTCTACTTGTGGAACTCGGTGAGGCAGCTGTCTGACTTGGTTGATGCACTCCCTCTGGAGCACTTCGAGCCTTTTCGCCAGCTGGTTAAGCAGCAGACGTGTCTCAAGTTCTTGGCCAAGGGCACTTATGACACTTTTGACATGGCATCTAGAATCTCTGCCCAGGGTATAGCAATGTGCAGACTCTCATGGCTGAGTGTCTCTGACCTGGACCATTCAGTTCAGTAGAGGATGGCAGATACCCCATGCCGTGGGGGGGGGGGGGGGGAATAATCTTTTCGGAGAGAAGGTAGAAGAACTGGTGAACCGGTTGACCAGATCAAGAAGCATACCGATGCTATGTCTTCTCTCTCCCGCCGGGCATCTTCTACCACCTCCTCATCCAGGAGGTATTTTGATGGGTCGCAAAGTACTTCTTACGCCTATTTTAGACGTAGGTATGCCCCAGCAGCGCGCAAGCCTGCTTAGTCTACACCCTAGCTCACTCGTTCTCATCAACAAGGGATGAGATTTTGACTGGCTCCAGCAGAGCATAGCCACCATAAAAGTGTCCATGCTGGACGACTTACTGGTTGGGGGGAGGTTACAATTTTTTCACAAAAGGTGGTCTCTCATAACCTCTGACCGGTGGATTCTTCAAGCATTCTGGTTAGGATACACCCTCAATCTGGTATCTAAACCTCCAAATTGTCCACCGAGTGCTCATATGTTCAACTCAACAAAAGCAGGTACTTGCAGAGGAACACTCTGCCCTTCTAAAGGCCCTGTTCCACCAGGGTAAGAAGGGCAGGGATTCTATTCCAGGTACTTCCTTGTGCAGAAAAAGACGGGGGATGCGTCCCATCCTTGACCTGAAGGCCTTGAACAAATTCCTAGTCCGAGAAAAGTTCAGAATTGTTTCCCTGAGCACCCTTTGTCCCATGATTCAGAAAAACAATTGGCTGTGCTCTCTGGAATTGAAGGATGCGTATACACATATCCCGATACTTCCAACTCACAGGAAGTATCTTCCGTTTCGGCTGGGAACACATCACTTTCACCGCGTGTCACATCACTTTTGGCCTTGTGTCAGCTCCTAGGGTGTTTACCAAATGTGTAGCGGTAGTTGCAGTGTCACTACGCAGACTGGGAATCATGTGTTCCCTTATCTTGACGATTGTCTGGTGAAGAGCACATCGGAGGACGGTGCTCAGGAGTCCATATGGAAGATAATTCAGGTGCTCGAGCTACTAGGGTTCGTAATAAACTACCCCAAGTCCCATCTCTTCCCTGTCCAAAAATTGGAATTCATAGGAGCCCTGCTCGATACACGGGCTGTCTGGGCCTATCTCCTGAAGATGTGTGTGGACAACCTTCTGTCTCTTCCATCCAAAGTTTGGACATCGCAGCAAGTCACAGCAGATGTTGAGGTTGTTGGGCCACATGGCTTCCACAGTATATGTTACACCCATGCCATGTCTTCACATGAGATCTGCTCAATGGACCCTGGTATCAAGCCACGGAGAGCCTAGAAGATGTCATCTGAGTGTCCCCCGAGCTCATACACTCTCTTCAGTGGTGGACAATTCGATCCAATATGACTTTGGGACTTCCATTTCAAAGAGTGGAGGAGTGGCCTAGTGGTTAGGGTGGTGGACTTTGGTCCTGGGGAACTGAGGAACTGAGTTCGATTCCCACTTCAGGCACAGGCACTCCTTGTGACTCTGGGCAAGTCACTTAACCCTCCATTGCCCCATGTAAGCCGCATTGAGCCTGCCATGAGTGGGAAAGTGCGGGGTACAAATGTAACAAAACAAACAAAAAAAATTCCTTAGGCACAAAATGTGATGATGACAGATGCATCTCTCCTGGGGTGGGGTGGGGGGGCTCATGTAGATAGGCATCACACTCAGGGAGCCTGGTCCCCCCCCCCCGCCCCCTAGGAAATAGATCTTCAGATCAACCTCCTGGATCTCCAAGCGATCTGAAATGCTCTAAAGGCTTTGAGAGATCGCCTGTCCAACCAAATTATCTTATTTCAAACAGACAATCAGGATGCGATGTATTACATGAACAAGCAGGGGGGCACCGGATCTCGCCCTTTAGGAAGCCATCCAGATCTGGCTCTGGGCATACCGTCACAGCATGTTTCTCCAAACCACTTATCTGGTAAACAACAGTATGGCCGACAGACTGAGGAGGAAAATGCATCCTCACGAGTGGTCCTTGAATATGGGCATAGCCTGCAAGATCTTCCGAGCGTGGGGCACCCCTTCGGTGGATCTTTTTGCCACTCAGCACAACCGCAAAGTCCCTCAGTTCTGTTCCAGACTTCAGGCCCACGACAGACTAGCATCAGATGCCTTTCTCCTACATTGGGGAACAGGCCTTCTGTATGCGTATCCTCCCATACCTCTAGTGGGGAAGACTTTTTTGAAACTCAAGCAAGACCGCGGAACCACGATTCTGATCGCGCCCTACTGGCCGCGCCAGATATGGTTCCCTCTTCTTCTGGAATTGTCCTCTGAAGAACCATGGAGATTGGAGTGTATCCTGACCCTCATCACTCAGAACAAGGGGTCACTTCTACATCTCAACCTCCAGTTTCTGGCTCTCACGGCCTGGATGTTGAGAGCCTGGAATTCGCTTCCTTGGGTCTTTCAAAGGGTGTCTCATGGGTCTTGCTGTCTTCCAGGAAAGATTCCACTAAGAGGTGTTACTTTTTTAAATGGAAGAGGTTGGCCGTCTGATGTGACAGCTAGGCCATAGATCCCCTTTCTTGTCTTACACAGACCCTGTTTGAATACCTTCTACATTTATCAGAGTCTGGTCTCAAGACCGACTCCATAAGGGTTCACCTTAGTGCAATTAGTGCGTATCATCAGTGTGTAGAAGATAAGCCTATCTCTGAACAGCCTTTAGTTGTTCGCTTCATGAGAGGTTTGCTTTTGTCAAAGCCCCCTATCAAGCCTCCACCAGTGTCGTGGGATCTCAATGTCGTTCTCACCCGGCTGATGAAAGCGCCTTTTGAGCCACTGAATTTCTGTCATCTGAAGTACTTGACCTAGAGGGTCGTTTTCTTGGTGCCTGTTACTTCAGTTCATAGGGTCAGTGAGCATCAGGCCTTGTTAGTGGATTTACCTTATACTAAGTTTCATCACAACAGAGTAGTCCTCCGCACACACCCTAAGTTCCTGCCAAAGGTGGTGTCTAAGTTTTTTTTTGTTGTTGTTACATTTGTACCCCGCGCTTTCCCACTCATGCCAACATTTTTTTCTCCGTCCTCATGCTCACCCTGGCGAAAGCAGCTTTGCACACCTTGGACTGCAAGAGAGCGTTGGCCTTTTACATGAAGCGGACGAAGCCCTTCAGACAGTTCACCCAGTTGTTTTGATCCCAACAGGAGAGTCGCCATCGGTAAACTCACCATTTCCAATTGGCTAGCAGATTGCATTTCCTTCACTTATGCCCAAGCTGGTCCATGTCACGGCTCATAATGTCAGAACCATAGCTGCATCAGTAGCCCACTTGAAGTCAGTCTCCATTGAAGAGATTTGCAAAGCTGCGACGTGGTCTTCAGTCCACACATTCACATCTCATTACTTCCTTGAGCATGAAAACCCAACGCGATAGTCGGTTTGAGCAATCAGTGTTGCAAAATCTGCTTGGGGTTTAGAATCCACCCTCCTAGACCCATTTTGTTCTGTTCCAGGCTGCGCACTCAGCTAGTTTGTATATAGTTTCAGTTTAATTTACTTTATGTCCTTGCTGTTGCGAGGCTCAGTTGACCACAGTTTGTTCTTTTGGGTGAGCCTGGATGCTAGGGATATCCCATTTGTGAGAATGTTTCAGCCTTCTTGTCCTCGGAGAAAACGAAGATACTTACCTATAGTACGTATTCTCCGCGGACAGCAGGCTGATCATTCTCACAATCCTGCCCACCTCCCCTTGGAGTTTCTTTTCTTTTGTTTATGTTTTTTGATTGAACTGAGGAGTGCAGTCGTGGAACGGGCGGGAAGGCATTCTGTGCATGCGCTGTGCTGCGCAGCACGTGTGCCCGAAGGCTGTAGCAAAATTTTGTCTTTTTTGCTATGTGATATGCCGGTTCCTGGGCCGACGCAGATCGTCGACCCACTTGAGAGAGTGATCAGCCTGCTGTCTTTGGAGAATACCTGCTACAGGTAAGTATCTTCGCTTTTTCTTCTAGATTTTTATTCCTTTTTTTATTTTAATTTTTATCCTGGATTTTTATTCCTTCATTTCTTAGTTTTAATAGTAGGCACCCAGTGGATGTTTTATAGGTTGTTTTTTTCTTAAAGGACTGTTAAATGTTGCTATTAATAAGTAGGTTTTAGCTTTTGGCATGCCCTGACCTTTAATAATTCATCATTTTTTTGTTCCTCTTGATGTTTACTATAACGGATAAGCTTTTACCCATGTTATAGTCCTAACCAGTTTAATAATAACCAGCTAGTGTCAGCGTATCTACATATTAATGCATTTAAATATGGCAGGTCAGAAGCACGATCCTTTACTACTACTACTAATCACTACTAGATGTACGCAGAGCTGTACACATTATATGCAGCTACTTTCTGTCCCTAGAGGGCTCACAATCTGTTTTGTGCTTGAGGCAGTGGAGGGTTAAGGTCACAAGGAGCAGCAGTGGGATTTGAACCGAGCACCTCTGGATGTCAAGACCAGTGCTCTAACCACTAGGCCACTCCTTTCTTCAACCAGTTTGAGGTGCTCTCGAACTTGTACCCTAAAGGCACTGCTCAGCCTGGTAAGTTTTTTTTTTTTAAGTTAATTTTACAGATCTGTGGCGCAATTTAGGTGGTAATTGGTTGTCTCACCTAGACGGCTTCCGTATTCTTTCCAGGATTTGAGTTTAGAGGTTGTCTTTTTAATGGTGCTCATCAGAATACAGCACTATTTTTTTATTTGATCTATGTAACAAAAGTTTTATATATGCCATTTTTTACCTTCCCTGTTTTTTATTTTAGTTCATGGGCATTTCTATTTACCTTTTAGCATACACTGTTTTAAACTGGTCTGGCTCCATTTCTCAACCGGCTGTCCAGTTTGTCTCAGCTTCTTAACAGCTTCTTAAACCTTCATTGGACCCTACCTGTCCTGCCAACTATCGCCCCATCTCCCTCCTCCCTTTCCTATCCAAGATACTTGAACGTGCTGTTCACCGCCGCTGCCTTGACTTTCTTTCATCTCAAACTATTCTTGATCCACTTCAATCTGGCTTTTTCCCCCTTCATTCAACTGAAACAGCGCTTGCTAAAGTCTCCAATGATCTGTTCCTGGCCAGATCCAAAGGTCTCTATTCTATCCTCATCCTTCTCGATCTTTCTGCTGCTTTTGACACTGTTGATCACAGCCTACTCCTTGATACGCTGTCCTCACTTGGATTTCAGGGCTCTGTTCATTCCTGGTTTTCTTCTTATCTCTCCCAGCGTACCTTTAGTGTATAAACTAGTGGATCCTCCTCTACTTCTATCCCACTGTCAGTTGGTGTACCTCAGGGATCCGTCCTGGGACCTCTTCTTTTCTCCATCTATACTTCTTCCCTTGGTACTCTGATCTCATCCCATGGTTTTCAGTATCAGCTTTAGGCTGATGACTCCCAGATTTTACCTCTCCACACCAGAAATCTCAGCCGAAATCCAGGCCAAAATATCAGCCTGCCTGTCTGACATTGTTGCCTGGATGTCTCAGCGCCATCTGAAACTAAACATGACCCAGACTGAGCTTCTCATCTTTCCCCCTAAACCAACCTCTCCTCCTCCCCCATTCTCTATTTCTGTGGATAACAATCTCATCCTTCCTGTCACATCAGCTCGTAACCTTGGGGTCATCTTCGATTCCTCCTTCTCTGCACAAATTCAGCAGACTGCTAAAACCTGTCATTTCTTTCTCTATAATATCAGCAAAATCCGCCCTTTCCTTTCTGAGCACACTACCAGAACCCTGATCCACACCCTTATCACCTCTCGCTTAGACTATTGCAACTTGCTTCTCACAGGTCTCCCACTTAGCCATCTCTATCCTCTTCAATCTGTTCAAAATTCTGCTGCACGACTAATATTCCGCCAGGGTCGTTATGCTCATATTAGCCCTCTCCTCAAGTCACTTCACTGGCTTCTTATCCGTTTCTGCATACAATTCAAACTCCTCTTATTGACCTATAAGTGCATTCACTCTGCAGCTCCTCAGTATCTCTCCACTCTCATCTCTCCCTACATTCCTCTCCGGGAACTCCGTTCACTGGGTAAATCTCTCTTATCTGCACCCGTCTCCTCCACTGCTAACTCCAGACTCCGTTCCTTTTATCTTGCTGCACCATATGCCTGGAATAGACTTCCTGAGCCAGTATGTCAAGAACCATCTCTGGCCATCTTCAAATCTAAGCTAAAAGCCCACCTTTTTGATGCAGCTTTTAACTCTTAACCCTTATTCACTTGCTCAGAACCCTTATTTTATCATCCTCACCTTAATATTTACTTATCTCTTGTTTGTCCTGTTTGTCTGTCCTAATTAGATTGTAATCTCTGTCGAGCAGGGACTGTCTCTTCATGTTCAAGTGTACAGCGCTGCGTACGTCTAGTAGCGCTTTAGAAATGATAAGTAGTAATATTCTTTAGTGGTTATTTCTTAGAGGTTATTTGAAATGGTGTTATTGGTGAGAGAACAATGGTCAGTTCACTACATTATTGAGGTCACCATGCCATTTTTTACATTTTCTAACACGATGGTTTTATAATTGCAGTAAGTTTGTACCCTTTTGATGCAATATGTATGCAGTCTACTCACCATCTATATATTGATATAGTCTCATTTATTCATATTTTTATTATGATTTTACTTTTATGAGTAGAACATATTGAAGACCTTTAGTGCATTATTTCCTGCAGTCCTTCATGTTTTGTTTTCTTTTCTCAATATGATTTCAGTGTTTATGTCCATATGATATTTATGTTTAAATACTTTATTGATGACATCCAATACAGAAAGATTATCCTACGTTCCAGATGTCCAGAAAATACAATCCAGAGCAGAATAGCAAATCAAACAGTGTACTACTAACTGTCATCAAATTTTCATGTTATCTCCCTCCCTCCCTCCCTTGAATGCGTAAATTCGATCATCTTTATTCACACAATCATTGATCACCAGAATCAGCATTTGCAATAATGAACATTAACCATTGTCTGTTTTCCATATTTATCTAACGATCTGGAGTATTAACTCCTTATATGTTCAGTTTCTACACTACCTACGCTACTCACAAAGATGACCTTCTACCATATCTACTTCCCCCTCCCTCTTCCACTCTCTCCCACTCCCTATTCTCCCTCCCTCCACCCCCCACCCCCCTTTGAAACTGAGCATCACAGGCATTCAAATCACACAGTCTGGTCTGAACATGTTCTTAAATTTAGGAGTCTATTTTTTGCTCTCGGTTGTAGGGTATCCCAAAACTTCACCCAGACTTTCTCCAGGTTCTTTCAATCTTGCGCGGATAGATCTGTAACTCCACACCTCTCCAATTTCAAAAGTTCAATCATCTGTATCCTCCAGACCCCAAAAGAAGGAGCCGTACTCTCACGCCAATGCAGCAGGATAACCTTTTTTCCAACCACTACCACTCTGTGTAAAAAAGGAGTGAGTCCCGGGAGGACCGGCTTTGTACAGTTATATATCCCAAAGAGTAGTAGTGGTTGTCTCTGTATTTTGCGACCCCAGCAGCGCTCAACTTCTGCCAAGACATTGGACCAAAATTGCACGACTCTAGGGCAGAGCCAAAACATATGTCCGAGTCCTGTGAGAGAATGGCCACACCAAGGGCAAGCCCCAGTGTTCCCAAATCCTGCTTTGAAAGCCCATATGATATTTATATATATTCTGCTTTTTTATATATAACGGTTATTTTGTGTCTGCTGAAACACTGCCCATGTCGAGTCCTACTCCCTGTACTTAAAGAAATTTTCAAGCAACATCTTTTCACTTGGGTCATCATTTGGTCAACCTCTACTTTCTTGGTTTTCTTGGATTTTTGTAGAGGTGGTTTTCCTGTTTAGATATTCTCATAATCCACCAAATGTTTGCATGGGAACTTAAGATAAAAGGTATCTCCAGGAGCCAAAACCTTAGATTTCAATTGTAAGAGAAATTTCCTGCACAGTTGTGTGGACATCTGGAAATGTAACTGTCTGACCGCAAAATGGCACACTCTTTTTAGGAAAATATGCCCTCAATTCTGCAAACTTATTCTCCTCTGAATACTAATGACATCTTGGGAAGATTCTAAAATCTGTGACACATCTAAACTGTTTAGAGAATTAACTGCATCCATGCCCCCCTCTTCTCTAGTCAATTTAAACCCTTTAAGTAAATAAGCATTTATAATTTTTAGAGGATCTGGGTTAGGAAATTGCAGGATATTTCTCAAATACATCTTGAGTAACTCTGCCGGAGACAAATAGTTACAGAAAAATGTAACAACCTTATTATATGCCCTAGCAGAGTTCTCAAGATTCTCCATGTGCATATGTATTAACAAATTATCCTTTGTTACTGCTGAAATTGCAGAGTGGACAGTTTTAAATTATGAATCAAACTTTTCTCCTAATTGTTCAACCTTCCAAAGCCTAATGTCATGTTCAGCCTCTTCAGAAAACTTAGCCAACAAAGCAAGGTTATTATGCAACACTTTCTCCATTCTATGAACTGTGGAACCAATATCAGATAATGAAAAGTCTTGAGTTTGTTCAGCAATTATCGGTTTAACTACAGCTGAGGAGTCTAATGCAGGAGAGCCTGAAAACTTTACGGGTTCAGGAACAGGAAGTAGCTGATCAGAAGTAAACTCCCAACACAGACTGAAAAAGAAAAGGGCATGTTTCCCTGAAACATATCCAGCTGCAAGCTATGCCAAAACATTTCACAGGACCCCCACAGTCATTCACAAAGGAAAAACATTCAACATAAAGGAATCTTTCACATGCTCATCTTCCAATGTGGTATATATCATTCAGTGTAAAAAATGTAACAAAGGATGCTATATTGGAGAAACAGGCCAGATGCTTAAGACAAGATTCAATTTACATAGACACAACATGAAGAAAGCTGGTGCCAGTCAGATTCCCACCCCTGTGGGCAACACTTTACAGGACCAGGACACTGCACCAGTGATTTCACAGTAAGAATCCTGAAGGGTAACTTTAAAACAATACAGGAACGTAAGACCTTTGAAGTCAGAATGATTGAATATTTTGACACCCAAAAGACAGGATTTAACAAGGATCTGGGTTTTCTAGCCCATTATAAACCATAAAGTTGTATTTCTCTGTTTATCACTCTCCTCTCACCTACCCACACCCATCCTGTTAGACTGTCAATGAAATGAAATGCTTTGATGTACCCATGCATACCTCCTACCCATAAATGCTTTGATGCTTCACTTATATATACTATCAACTAACACGTTTGCTTATTTCCGATCTGACGAAGAAGGGCAACCTTCGAAAGCTAATCAAGAAATGTATTAAGTTATGTCCAATAAAAGAGGTATCATCTTATTTTCTTTTCCATGTTTTATTTTGTTTGATTGCTATTGATAAGGAACAGGAAGAAAATCCATTTTAAGGGAGGACTCCTGCGAAACCAAAGTTCCTACACGATTTCCATTGCTCTGACTCTGAAGTGCCAGCGATTTCTCATGCAATGGAGCTGTTTTTTTTTTTGTTTTTTGTTTTTTTTTTGGGGGGGGGGGGGGGGGTGGAGCTAAGGAGGAAGAGGCATGTTCGAGCCTGTTGGGGCTGGCTGGATCACAGAACCAGACCCCAAGCCCCTACCCAGACCAAATACCCTCAGCTGAATTTTTCTTGGACACCAGCCTGGGCAACCACAAAAATTTAACTACAAATAAAACAATCTTATCATGTTAGCCACTGTTTATTCTTAGCAAGAATAAGCAGAGTCCCCACTCTCACAATATCTTTTCCTTCATTGACAGGATTCCTGACGCCTCTTCCCCCCTGTCCATCTCCTTGCTCCCTTCAATTGGTAATTAGTTCTCAACAGATGGAAACCTGCTGCATCCAAATAGTCTCCAAATTCGTCCTTGAGCATACCTATCGAAAACAGTGGATTGCATGACTCATTGTCTTTCAATTACCTGACCAGAAGAAGGGAGGAAGGGGGTGCTTGGTTGTGCTGGGCCCCAGATAGCCTTGTTTTTGTAATTCACAGAAGAAAAAAAATGTGTCCACACTTCACCGTCTGTACATTGTTTTTTCTTTATATTAAACATTACCAGCACTGGACCCGTTTGGTCTAGGCCTTCATAATTGCACCCCCACCAACAGGCACTACTCACTGTTCCAGTTCCAGAAGCTGCTCCTTCCCTTTGTAGGTGTAAATCCTTGGGGCTTGTCATTAACTGTCTTGTAATGCTGCTTCTTAATTTGTTATGTAAGCCACATTGAACCTGAGCTTTCTTGGGAAAATGCGGGGTAAAAATGTCATAACTATAAAAAAAACAAAAACAAAAAACCTTGCAGCAGGAGTTGTTCCAATACGTCCACCTTTTTGCTTACCCACCACTGCTTCCTGCTCCTCAAAAGGCTCTGAAGGGGCTCCAAAGGGACCAGGGCCCTTTAGGTCATGCCTCTTTGGCATCCCATGGAGGAGCAGCAGTTTTAATCTCGGGACTCTCAGTGACGTCAAGGGACTGGGGTTCCAGGTCAGAGCAAATCTGCAGATGGTCTTGGGGTGGGCTCTTTTAAATGGTAGCTGGATAATTCTAGATTTGAGGAAAGAGAATAAAATATACAATGTTGATGGGCAAAATATTTTATTTATTTTTATTTTATCAGCAAGGTCTGAAGCCACAAGTACAACATGTCCACCACAAATCTGAACCCTGATCAACACTCACATTATTGCAAAACACATATAATCAATTTACATAATTAGTCACTCCCTGTAATGATCCTTTGTCTATACTATGTTACTGTGTATACTCCCTCTGGTGGGTCTCTCATCCAGAGGGAAATCTTTTGTCATGACTTGCACCATACATCACATCTGCCTCTCATTCAAACCGTCCCACCCAATCCTCCCCTCATCCTCACAAGCCTCATATTCTTTCATCTGCTGAATCCCTTAATTTCCTTATTTTTCTGGGAGAACCTCTTATTTCTTCATTAGTCATGACCTCTCCTTCCGGGGTCCTCAATTGCACTGCAAGAAAACACCCTGCAGGCATTTATAATGCATGGCCATAGCGTTGTGATAATCTTTGTATACTTTAATTTCAAACTTGGCTATCTTGTCACCTGGCTGGTCCGCAGTTGCTAACTTGGAGGCTGTTCACACCTATAGTATTATCCTTTAAACTAGCAATAGCACATGTCATTCAAATTTCCTCACTGCCTTAGATATTTTGAGATTAGCGTCATCTCCACTCTTGCCTCCCAGTCCCCCCAAGAAAAGCAAACTATATGTACATTCCAGTAATATTCTTGATGGTATTTACAGCCTGCATCACAGGTCACATAATTGGTGACATTCCAAAAAAGGAGTGAAGCCAGGTGCTTCTCTTTTACAGCCTGGAAAACCACCCAAATTGCTCTTTGATCTGTATGATGGGCCAGGTGAGGCACTGGCTTAAGGTGCCAAGTCTCAAGAACACCAGAAACCTGCCTCACTGGCTCTATAGTTGGCCAGTTCCCTGCTCCTGGCCAGTGGCAGCATCTCCCCCCTCACCACCCAATGTGTCCAGCATATACCATCTTTCTTTTTCCACCCCCAGATGTAGAGTACACCGTCTCTCTTCCTCCCCAGGGGCTGGTATCCCCCCCCCCCCTTGTTCTGAAGCCCCCCTACCACCCCACCCATGGTCTGGCAGCTCTCCCTCGCTCAACTTGCTGCCAATTTTGGGGCACAGACCTTAGATGTTTTGCTGCCTCCTGCCTCCCAGTTCCCCAAGAAATATAAACTATACGTACACTCTTTTTTTTCCCAATAATATTCTCATTGGTGTTTACGGCCTGTGTCACAGGTCACATAATTGGGGACATTCCAAAAAAGGCGGGAAGCCAGGTATCTCTGTCTTCTACAGCCCAGAAAAGCACCTAAATTGCTCTTTGATAGGTCAGTTGAGGCATTGGGTCAAGGTGCCAAGTCTCAAGGATGTTAAAAGCCTGCCTCACTGGCTCCCCTGCAGTGGTCAGTTTCTTGCTTCTTGCTAGCAGCAACATCTCCCATCTCCATGCGTCCAGCATATCACATCTTTTTCTCTGTCCCCAGATAGAGCATTCCATCTCTTTCTCTCGCCTCCATCCCGCTGTTGGCTACCTCTAGAGGGGAAAGATTTGTTCTGTTTGTCTGTCCTAATTAGATTGTAATCTCTGTCGAGCAGGGACTATCTCTTCATGTTCAAGTGTACAGTGCTCCGTACGTCTAGTAGCGCTATAGAAATGCTTAGTAGTAGTAGTAGAAAGATGCATTTAAAGGTAGGCCAGGGGGGAGGTTGAGAACTTCCCAAACTATGGGCAGGGGGATTGTAAGAGAGGAGGAGATAACCGACCTGGGGACAGAGGAGGGAGCGATACATGCTGGACAATTGGGGCGGGAGGGAAGAAATAGATATGTTGGACCTGAGGGCAGATTGAAGGGAAGGAAGAGAGAGGGAGAGACGATGGACCCAGACTGGAAGGGAGAGAGGGAGGGTCAAAGGAAAGATAGAGATGTTGGACCCAGGGGCGAAGAGGAGGGAGAGATGTTGGATCTGGGAGGGAAGAGAGGAGAAGAGAGATGTTGGACTTGTGGGGAGGGAGGGAAGATGCTGGACATGGGGGTAGGAGAGTTAAAGGACAGATGCTGGATCGAGGGAAAGGGTTTGTATAGGAAGATGTTGGACTTGAATACCCAGGAAGATGGAGGAAAGATGCTGGACATAGGGAAATGGGAAGAACCTGGATATGGGGAGAGATGGGGAGAGTTTGAGAGAATGCAGATGATGGACATATGGGAGGTGGGAATTGGGAGATAGGATACAGGGACATGGAAGGAAGATACAGGACATGGGCATGTGAAGGTAGAGGGGAGATGCTGGTCATGAGGAGGACATAGTTGTTGAACACAGGAGGAAAGGAGACATGCTTCATAACAGACCTAACGTCACATATCAACTACATGTTACAACATGGATTCTTCCCTAAGGACCAAGGAACTATACTACTTACCCCAATACCTAAAGACTCAAAGAAAAAAGCAAATGACATAACCAACTACCGCCTGGTAGCATCCATCCCCCTGGCAGTCAGACTAATGGAAAGTATGGTAACCAAGTAACTTACCGATTATTTGAACAAATTCTCAGTACTACATAAATCACAATCAGGATTTCGATCAAACCACAGCACCGAAACAGTACTAATTACTCTCCTAACCAAATTCAAACAAACAATTGCAACTGGCAACAGTGTACGTCTCCTACAATTTGACATGTCCAGCGCGTTCGACATGGTAAGCCACAAAATACTACTGAATACTTCGGGATTGGAAGAAGCGTACTTAGATGGATCAATGGCTTCCTAACCGCAAGAACATACCAAGTGATATCAAATTCGAATACATCATCACCATGGAAACCTGAATGCGGAGTACCACAAGGATCACCACTCTCACCAACCCTTATTAACCTAATGATGACTCCTCTGGCCAAATTGCTATCCAACCAAGGCCTCAGTCATTACATTTACGCAGACGATGTCACGATCTACATCCCATTCAAACATGATCTAACAGAAATCACAAATGAAATCAAACACAGCCTCCAAATAATGAATTCATGGACGGATGCATTCCAACTAAAGCTCATTGCAGAAAAAACACAATGTCTCATCCTCTCCTCACAATACAACATTCTATCTCCCTATATCTATGTCTTTGTATACTCCCACTATCTTATTTCCCCTCCATCTCTCTATATGCATTTATTTATTTATTTGTTGCATTTGTATCCCACATTTTCCCACCTATTTGCAGGCTCAATGTGGCTTCCATTGTGCCGGAGTGGTGATCGCTGTTTCCGGATTGAGGTACGGAGAATATAAAACACTGGACAGAGGGAAAGAGAGCAATAGAGAAAATACTATACAGGGGAGGAGAAGGGAAAAAATGCTGAACATAGGGGGAAGGGAAAATTACTGAAAGGCTGGGGAAAAAGAGAGAGAGATGGGGAATCATGGGAATGGTGGCTAAAATGAGGAAAAGAGATGAAAATCTGTAAGTAGATGCAGTGAATAAAGGGAGGAGTGGATGATAACAAGTAGGAGTGAAATCAGTGGATGGAGAGAGAGAGAAAATAGAAGCAAGCTAAGAGGTAAGTATCAATGTCTGAGATGGATGTAGGAGAAAAAGTGAGAAAGACATAGAGGGAAAAAAAAGTATCAGATGGAATAGAGACCCAGGAAAGAGAGTTAAGAGAAGACAGAGGAATGCAGAAACTAGAGACTGAGACCAGCACAATTACAAAAACAAATGGCCAGACACCAAAATACATCTGCTAACTTATAGATTTTACATACTGCAGGGAGAGTTGCATTTCCTATTTCTTTGGTGGTGGTCTGCATGCAGTATGTGGCTTCTTGGAGCTTCAGATTAATTTTTGTGTATATATATTTTTAAAAATTGAAATGTATAATCCTATATAATAAAAAGCACCTCCAACATTCTGAAGCTGACTCTGTGGCACTGTGGCAGTGTAGGGTTCGTAAGTCTGTAGTTCAGCGTTTCATTGGCTCTCACTGTCCCCGCCCTCACGTCGAGGAAACGGAATGCTGCATAGTTGCCAAGCAAGCAAAATTGACGTCACAGGAACGAAGAACCAATCAGACAGAACAGAACTTGGCGGAGGGAAGTGGAGTGGATTGAATCAAACAATCATATACAGGGAGGTACGAACATCAGTGGATGCAAATGCACAGAATGGAAGAGAAGACAAACATTTAATCATTTTGTCACTCACACACACACACACACACACAAGTACATAAGTAATGCCACACTGGGAAAAGACCAAGGGTCCATCGAGCCCAGCATCCTATCCACGACAGCGGCCAATCCAGGCCAAGGGCACCTGGCAAGCTTCCCAAATGTACAGACATTCTATACATGTTATTCCTGGAATTGTGGATTTTTCCCAAGTCCATTTAGTAGCGGTTTATGGACTTGTCCTTTAGGAAACCGTCTAACCCCTTTTTAAACTCTGCCAAGCTAACCGCCTTCACCACGTTCTCCGTCAACGAATTCCAGAGTTTAATTACACGTTGGGTGAAGAAAACTTTTCTCCGATTTGTTTTAAATTTACTACACTGTAGTTTCATCGCATGCCCCCTAGTCCTAGTATTTTTGGAAAGCATGAACAGACGCTTCACATCCACCTGTTCCACTCCACTCATTATTTTATATACCTCTATCATGTCTCCCCTCAGCCGTCTCTTTTCCAAGCTGAAAAGCCCTAGCCTCCTTAGTCTTTCTTCATAGGGAAGTCGTCCCATCCCCGCTATCATTTTAGTCGCCCTTCGCTGCACCTTTTCCAGTTCCACTATATCTTTCTTGAGATGCGGCGACCAGAATTGAACACAATACTCAAGGTGCGGTCGCACCATGGAGCGATATAACGTCATTATAACATCCTCACACCTGTTTTCCATACCTTTCCTAATAATACCCAACATTCTATTCGCTTTCCGAGCCGCAGCAGCACACTGAGCAGAAGATTTCAGTGTATTATCGACGATGACACCCAGATCCCTTTCTTGGTCCGTAACTCCTAACGTGGAACCTTGCATGACATAGCTATAATTCGGGTTCTTTTTTCCCACATGCATCACCTTGCACTTGCTCACATGAAACGTCATCTGACACATCACACACACACACTCTCAGTCACTCTGTGTAGCTCTCTCTTACACTGTCTGTAAAACACGCTGTCACTCTCAGTCTCTCACATGGGCAACTGTATGTTGCATTCTCACGAGTAAGGAGCTCTTCTGATGTGATTGTTAAACTGATTGAAGGGCCTGAACAAGGAAAACGTTTACCACATTGTAACACAGTTTACACAAAAAATATTGTATATAAAGAAATCTTACACATGTAAGCAACAATTATATTCAGAATACAACCGTGGAAACATTAATGGCAGGAACTCATTACATTGCTAGCGCCCGTTTCATTGCGTTAAGAAATGGGCCTTTTTTACTAGTTTTTCCAATAAAGCAACCATCAAGCAAATCCAAATAGAAAAAAAAAAAAAGAATAAAAGTGCAGCAACTAGCCCATATCTCTGGGAACAATAGGAAGCAACAACAATGAAAAAGAAATGGTCCAATAAGCAATCAAACATATAAACGGCGAGTGACCGTACTCACTGCAAATGCGCAGTAGAGACTTCCCTCTCTGTCCCGCCCCGCGTCAATATGTGATGACGGGGGGGGCGGGACAGAGAGGGAAACTGCGCCGCCGACGTTGCTACCGCTCCCCCCCCAACTCGGAGTCGCCGTCGCCACCCCTCCACCCGGCCCGGGCCCTCTCTTCCCTTCTGAACTTACAGATCCATTCGCCGAACGCAGCAACGCACATCAGCTGAGCTGCAGTGAGCCTTCCTTCTTTGCCTGTGGCCCCGCCTTCCTGTGACGTAACGTCAGCGAGGGCGGGACACACACAGGCAGAGAAGGAAGGGGCAGCTCAGCTGATGTGCGTTGCTGCGTTCGGCGAATGGATCTGTAAGTTCAGAAGTGAAGAGAGGGCCCGGACCAGGTGGAGGGGTGGCGGCGATGGCGACGACTTCGAGGGGGGGGGGAGCGGTGGCGACTTCGCGGGGGGGAGGGGAGCGGTGGTGACCGCGGGGGGAGGAAAACCTCTATACCAGCCCGTTTTTACGGGCTCAACGGCTAGTAAATCCATAACAGGACTGGACAGATTAAATCTTATACCCAGTTACATCAGCAAGCCATAGAAATCACCGTTTGGAAGCTCTCCCTCTAGCAAACAAAAAGTCTTCTAGATGAAAAGGATCAAAGAATATATATGAACTATTTCCATAAGTAAGTAACCAGACACTTGCAGGGAAATTTTAAGTGCCTCCAGAAGCCAAGACCTTAGGTCTGAGTTGTAAGAAGGCCTTACTCCTCAATTGAGTAAGTCTAGGTACATCCTTCTTTTCAAAGTAAACTTTCAGAATCTCAGTTTTTAAAAAATCAATAGAGCACAAAGAGACAAGCAACGTAGCATGCTTTTCAGCATTATCCTTTGATGTTTTTCCCACATGCATTTCAAGAAATTTTGTAAGGTTTAAACTGTCAGGTGAGTTTAAATGATCAAACTTACCTTCCTGATTAGAAACCCTAACACCTCTGATATGTTTAATATCAGAAAGCTCAAATGAAAGCAACAAGACATCTTTCATGTACATTTTGAACAATTCTATAGAGGAAAAATAATGAGTGACTAGAAATTTAAGAATTCTTAAATTAGTAGCCCTTGCAGAGTTTTCCAGATTTTCCAACTAAGTATGAATTATGAAATTGTCTTTAATTGAAGAGGCAATTGCTGCGTGACACAATGCTAATTGGAGTCTATTTTTTTATCAATATTTTTTGAGCAATCAGTGATTGAGCATCATGCTCAGTTAATTTGTTTACAGTTTCATGAGTAAAAGTACTAAATAAGAACATTGTCCTGTAATCTTTTATCATTTAATAATCTCTTCATAAATGTCCCTCAGAGTCAATTTATGAGAAAATACCACAGGTACGTGGATTTTGGCTTATGTGGATCTAGAATCATCCCTCGGCACATCTTGGGCCTCAAGTTGCCAGAGGAGTTTAAAGGTAATCCAAAGGAACAGAGAGGTTCGTTAATCTGTGGCATCACTGCCTGAGACCTGCTCTGAAGCCTTTACTTCTTCTGGTTTCACTGCCGGTTGTAAGGGTGGGGTAGGACCCCCAGGAGAGAGAGAAGCATTGGAAGGAGAAAGAGCGGCCAGAGAAGTGGAACCGATGTAGGAAGCTACTGCCATCTGCAAATGTAGATCCATAGGGCCCTTGACCACAACTGGCGGTGTTTCTTTCTTCCCTTCTTCTTTACGCTTCCCCATCGAAGCAGAGAATACCACGCACTGCAGAGGCTCCAAAGGTTCACCTAAAATAGGTGGAGAGTTCAAGTCCTCCAGCATCATCTGTTCCCGATAAATGCCCTGTCCAAGATCTGCGGCTCCAAGCTGTTCCAAGGAGCTGCAATACAGTGTGCCTCAAGTAGGTGGAACGTTTGGGTCCTCCATTGTCAGCTGTTCCCAATAAGTGCCCTGTCTAGTGCCTGTGGCTCCAAGTCTTCCAGTTCCCTTTGTGTATACATTTCTATTTTTAGTTTGTTGTCATTTATTCTGTACTCTGTGTCTGAGGGTCTATCTATGTTCTAAGTATGTAACTGAGCAGGTATTCTGTTAGCATGGAGATCCTATGTTGGGGTGTTTAGTAATCCAGCTTGTTTAGTTTTCCCTGTAGATGTATTGATGATCTACAGCAGGCATGGGCAATCTTTATACACAGAGGGCCATGCTATCCCTAGTGGGCCGCACACGGAAAATTAACAAATGTGCCATACAAGCTACTGCCAACAAAACTCAGTGTGATGATTGAATTAACATAAATCATTACCCACCTATCCCCAATCCAAATGCTTGCAGACTCTTAAATGTCAAGATTGGGTGCCTCTGGTGCCCCTGCAACATTCAAATCACTTATACGTCCAGCAGCTGAGATGTCCTGGGCTTCGCCACCTATAGTACCAATTTTGCCAGTTAGTAAAATCATAAGAACGTCTCCCTAACCCACCTGGTCACCTCCTGACTCTGGTGAAGAGTCCCTCAAGGTCATCTAGCCCATTAGTTTCCAGAGTCAAGAAGCACTTTCTGTGGTATGTGCCCTGCAGAAGATCTCTTGCCCCCCCCCCCCCCCCCCAATCCATTGGCCAAACAGGCTTTTCTGTGCTCCCTTCTAGAGCATTTATGCAATGTACAGTAATCTTAGAAACTGTTAATAAACCAACCAAGGAAACCCAGTCAGTTCAAACTTCAAACCCAGAGATTGTAGGAATGCCTTAGGTTCAGCTACTGTGGTGCACAATTGCTTGTTGCTTTGATGATACATCTGAACTTCCACAACATATTGAAGGGAGACCCTGAACCCACCCCCACCCCCACCCCAATTGAAA
The DNA here is from genome assembly GCF_901765095.1 of Microcaecilia unicolor. NCBI lineage: Eukaryota > Metazoa > Chordata > Amphibia > Gymnophiona > Siphonopidae > Microcaecilia > Microcaecilia unicolor. The sequence goes on along the minus strand of NC_044033.1, from coordinate 285,933,612 downwards.
TACTGGGAGCAATATGGAGTAAGCTGTTTCCAGTTTGTCATCAACACTGAAGTCTTCAAACAGCAGGATTTTTGCACCCTGGAGTTTAAAAACGTTTGCTGCTTTGTAAACTAGTAAAATCACTTCCTTGTCAGCAAGTTCAATATGCACACATCACTGCTCAAGGCCTATTGCCCGCCACTGACATTGGACTAAGGTGGTATGCCTTTTCCACTTGAATCTTGCTCCACTATCACTTCAGACCCAGCCTCACTGGCAGCTGTTGTTCACAAACCTCCATTAAGTTCTTTTCTAGCACAGACCCTGGGAGAATGATGATGTGGAGTTTATTCTTTCTACTGTATCTTCAGTTCTTTTGACTAGCATGGCGTTTTGCTATTAGAGCCTTTACATTTGTTCCACCAATTGCTCAGTCGCCATCTCCTGAGCCATAATTCTGTGGCTATTATCTTTAGTCTTCACTGTCTACATTGTTAGCGACTCTCAGCTCCTTTAATGTAAACTTTATCTTCAAACTGTAACACATTGAATAAGATGCCGTACTACCTCCTCAGACATAATCAAAACAGGCTGTTCTGTTGCCATCACCTACTCTGTTTATCAGCTGTCTTTTGTCTTGTTGCTGTTCTCAGTACTGATTGCCTGCTCGACCCACCCTCTCAACTTTCTACACTGCCCCAGATTAAGGATTTATACCACAAATTTGTTTTTTTTTCAGGAGATTACTAGGAGCTGCCCCAGTATGTGCCTCCTCGCTATCTGCTTATCACATGACTCCAAGATCTGATTTATGCTCCTGTGTTTTGTATTACTGTAAGGTGTTATATTTTTACCAGTGTAACTTTTAATGTTATAAACCACTGTGGATCCCTGGTGAACAGAAGTATAGAAAGCCAAAGAGAAAATAGATATTAATAGATATTTCTCCCTCTTTTATTTCTTTGGTTGAATCTACTTCTCTGGAATGTATGTAAGATCTTTTCCAGTCTTTTGTTATAGTTCTTTTCTTACTTTGTAATTGTATTTTAGGGAAAGAGGAAAGGGGATGGGACTTGTAGGTCTCTGTGGTTACAAGCAAAGCGGTTTTACATACTATATACAGGTACTTATTTTGTCCACCCGTTAGCAGCCAAACGGGTGGATGGTGTGCCTGCTGTCACCGAGTGCCGCCGCCGAGGCTACTACCCCGCTGGCCAGGGCTCCTGCCATCGCCTTGTCGGACGCGCCATCGCCGAAGGTTGGACAAAACCCGCGAGGGAGCTGCCAGCCGACCGGACACTCACCCAGGGCAGCGGAGTGCCCAGGGCCGCAACCGAGCGGTTGGACACTGTATCTGTTGCTGCCGGGTGCCGCCACTGGCCCGCACCACCGCCCTGTCAGGTGTGCCTTTGCCAAGGGCCGGACCATCCCTGCGAGGGAGCTACTGGCTGCCCAGGCGCTTAACCGGGCCAACGGAGTGAGAGGAGGAGCGGAAGGCATCACTGCAGAACCGAAGTGCACGATTGCTGAGCCCGAGCGAGAGAGGCCGCAGTTGGCGGTGCTTGTGAGACTGGCCGAGCGTATCCGAGCCGCCAGAGCCACCAGTGAAGGAGCGCACCCATCCAATAGAAACAGCGTCGGTCTTGCAACAAAGGGACCAAAAATGGTGAACGACAACGTGGACCAAGCAATTCACAGGTTAGCTTGCTCTGAGTTGAGTGTAGGGCAATGACGGCAGACCGAAGGAGTGGAAACAGAGACTAACCATTTGACCTATAGTGGACTAAACAGGCTCACTTCCATTCCAGTCTACTAAACCTCCTTGACAGTGTTCTGAGTGCATGCCAATGATGGCTACTCAGGGGAGTGGAAACAGAGATTAACCAACTGTCTTATAATAGGCTAGACAGGCGCACTCCCATTCCAGTCTATTAAACCTCCATAGTAGTGCACGACAAAGGGCCCAGCAAACCGAAAACGTAGGACTAGAGAACCAAAACACTGGTTACAAATACAGATCGCTGCATAAAACACTGATGGCCATCAAAACAAAGAATAGATTGAGGATTCCATGACCTCCTTAACAGAGCCTCCCGACCTCATAACAGCAGAACAGGGACTAGAGCTACATTGCTTTATGCCCAGGACATCACTCTCGAGCATCTTACTGTGAGTAACCTATTTATTTATTTACAGCATTTATATCCCACAATTTCCCAACCATGGGGCCGGCCCAATGTGGCTTACAACAATCTACAGAAAAACACAGCATGTCAGGGGTCAAACAATTAATGTCTTAGAAGTATAATGGGGAAAAGGCAAAGCGAGGTAAAGTAAAAGAGAAAAAGCAGCGGTGAGTAATGTGACACCGGGGTAAGACATGCCTGGCAGGAGTGATGCGTACGCTTTGCCAAATAGAAAGGTCTTGAGGCGCTTTTTGAAAGTAGGGTGATCAGTAGTAAGTTTCACCAGTTTAGGCAGTTCATTCCAGAGATGAGCGCTAGAGTAGGAGAAAGTTGATGCATAGGTACTTTTGTATTTAAGTCCATTATATACTGGGTAATGGAGGTTTAAGTACGTTCGTGAGGATCTGTGGGAATTCCTTGGTGGCAAGTTGATCAGGGTGTCCATGTATGCAGGGGCTTCTCCATAGATGATTTTATGCACCAGAGCACAGCTTTTAAAAGTGATACGGTCCTTGACAGGAAGCCAATGCAGTTTCTCTCGCAGAGGCCTTGTACTTTCAAATCTAGACACTAAACTGACACCAAAATAAACACATTAAAATACTTCTGTTAATCTATTTCCTTTCACTGATCCACCTAGCACTACCCATGCGTGGGATAAACATAAAGGAATCCTGTTCGAGGGAATGGATCCTCAGAAGCTTAGCTGAGATCAGGTGGCAGAGCCGGTGGTGGGAGGCGGGGCTGGTGGTTGGGAGGCGAGGATATTGCTGGGCAGACTTATACGGTCTGTGCCCTGAAAATGACAGATACAAATCAAGGTAAGGTATACACAAAAAGTAGCAGATATGAGTTTATCTTGTTGGGCAGACTGGATGGACCATGCAGGTCTTTTTCTGCCGTCATCTACTATGTTACTATGTATGTTACCCACACCACTCACAGAACATTACTTCATACCTATCCTACAAAATCACCAAAAGCTGATCAACCATTCCACACTCCACCAAACTGACACTCACCACACTAAAGGAAGATCATCTAAACACGGACATCAACAACAAAACGGGAAAAATTACCACAACAAACAAACACCACCCAAGGAACGACAACTAACAAAAATCAACTTAACATCAAACCTAGCAGCCCCATACCAAAATATCCAGGTGGGTTACATCAATGCTAGGTCCGTAATTTACAAAACAACAACAATATCAGACTGGATTACTTCAGAAAACCTCGATCTTATCTTTATCAATGCAACATGGATTCAGAACCAAAAAGACCCCATAATCCTTGAACTATGCCCTCCGGGCTACAAAATCACTCATCGGACCAGATTGGAAAAGAGAGGCGGAGGCATAGCACTAACCTACCGAGAACAATTCACCATCGAAACCATCACCGACTCCATAACACCCCAACTAGAAATTGCCTCATTTAGAATCCATAACAATTTCCTGATCGATCACCTGAACTGCGTCCTGTTCTACAGACCACCCGGCAACTGGAACGAAACCCAGCCCATTTTCACAGATTTCATATCAAACAATTGTGTAAACAACTCCAACACACTAATACTAGGCGACATTAACCTTCACCTAGAGGACCCCAACTCCACCAACGTACGGGAATGTAAAGACTTCCTAAAGTCCTGGGATCTCAAATGGCCTCACATGCAACCGACCCATATCAAGGGTCACACATTGGACCTCCTATCACATAAATTGTCCACAGATCATAACCTATTAATAACAGACATCAAATGGGCAGCAACACCTTGGACCAACCATTACAAATTGAACCTAACTTTAAACTGGCGGAAGAAGGGTTCAAACCACACACCAGAACATACAACCTACACTACAAGACGGCAAATAGATCCACAACAGATATACGACAACGAATGGACAACACGAACTGACTCCAAACTTTATCTTAACTGCTGGGATGATAGATGTAGCAGCGTATTAAACGAAATAGCACCCTTAAAAACAAGAATATCAAAAAGACAGAATACTATACCATGGTTCAATGATGAACTAAAAAAAACTCAAAACACAGGAAACTTGAACGAGCATGGAGAAAAATAAAAGACGAACATACACTCAACGCATGGAAACATATACATAGAAAATACAAATATGCAATAAAAAAAACCCAAAAGGTCCTCCTACAAAACCAAACTAGGACCAGATTACAAAGATATGAAGAAACTATTCCAACTCGTAAATAAGTTTCTGGACACCACCCCTATCGCCACATCTAACACAGACATTCCACCCGCAGACAAACTTGCTAATTACTTCAACCAAAAAATAATAAAACTAAGCAGCATACTTCCTCATCACAACACCGACATCGAAAACTTCTTCAACGAACTGGACCTAACCTCCGATGGATACCCAGCTGACCATATCTGGACAGCATTTAATCTCATCAACACCGAATCAGTTACACAAGTGACTCACAGGTTTGCCAAGACCCACTGCAAACTGGATACATGTCCCAGTTATCTACTAAAATACGCACCTGACCGCTTCATAGCAGACCTCACATCCCACCTAAATTTCATGTTACAACAAGGTCTCTTCCCTGAAGAATATGGCAACATCCTACTCACCCCAATACCAAAAGATGCCAAGAAAAGCACAAATGATCTCACCAACTACCTACCGCCCAGCTGTGTCTATCCCACTAGTAGTAAAAATGATGGAGAAGCCTGGTCACTAAACAGCTCACGGAATACCTGGACAAGTTCTCAATGCTACATAATTCACAATCAGGATTTCACTCCCACCATAGTACCGAACCTGTTCTAGTCACCCTCCTGGCCAAATTCAAGCAGGAGATAGCCATAGGTAAAAGCATACTCCTCCTCCAGTTTGACATGTCGAGCACATTCGACATGGTAAACCACAATATACTACTAAGACTACTTGGCCACTTCGGGATTGAAGGAAATGTACTTAATTGGATTAAAGGTTTTCTAACCACCAGAACTTATCAAGTAAAATCAAACGCAAACATATCACCACCGTGGAAAGCAGTATGCGGAGTACCTTAAGGATCACCATTCTCACCAATACTCTTCAACATGATGATGATTCCACTGGCACAGTCCCTATCCAATCAAGGCCTCAACCCGTTCATTTACGCAGATGATGTTACAATCTACATCCCCTTCAGACATGACCTGAAAGAAGCAGTAAAATTAACGATGGCCTGAACATTATGGATTCCTGGGCAAAATCATTCCAACTGAAACTGAACACTGAAGAAACACACTGCCTCATCCTCTCTTCTCAACATAACAAGTACAAACCCACAACTATAACCACCCCAGCACACACCCTCCCTACCTCAGACAGCTTGAAAATACTCGGCATCACACTCGACCACAACCTTACTCTCAAGAGCCAAGTAAACTCTGTAATAAAGAAAATGTTCTTTTCAATGTGGAAGCTCAAACGACTAGAACTTTTCTTCCCAAGGGAAACCTTTCAAAACCTAATACAATCAATGGTCCTAAGTCATGCAGATTACTGTAACTGAATCTACACGGGATGCAAAGAACAATTAACAAAAAAAAACTCCAGACTGCCCAAAATACAGGATTCAGGTTGATTTTCAGCAAAACACGCTTCGAAAGTGCCAAACCCCTTTGAGAAAAATTACATTGGCTCCCAATCAAAGAACAAATCATCTTCAAAATTTGCACTCTAGTCCACAGAATCATATATGGCGTAGTCCCAGGATACATGACAGACCTCATAGATCTACCAACAAGAAACAGAGTCGGGTCTGCAAGATCATACCTAAACCTACACTACTCAAATTGCAAAGGACTGAAATACAAAATAACCTTCGCATCCAGCTTCTCCTTCATAAGCGCACAACTGTGGAATGGCCTCCCAAAAGCTGTGAAAACAATCCATGACCACCTGAACTTCAGGAAACCACTAAAAACCAACTTCAAAAAGGCCTACCCCAACTATCTTATGTAAACCTCTTCACCGAAAACACAGCATGCCTAATGATAGTACTGGACAACACACAGTATTCATCCCTTCCGACCCTCCACATATACCTCATTCAATCACTATACAACCTTGTATTTGTTATCAACCAACTAGGCAAAAGCCTTAACGGTACTATGTAAGCCACATTGAGCCTGCAAATAGGTGGGAAAATGTGGGATACAAATGCAATAAATAAATAGAGGGTTAAGTGACTTGTCCAGAGTTACAAGGAGCTGTGTAGGGGTCTAAGCTATATATTTACCAAACCTGAAAGGAAATTGATAAAATGAGTGAGAGAAATAATTTATTAAATAGCTCTCTGGAAAATAGAAACAATCTCTCACCCTAGATACAATCTGAATTCATAGTCAAAAATCATTATGCACACTTATACTTTATACTGAGAGTAAGTCATAAGGCTCTGATGTTATAAAAAGATAAGCTATTTATTATACTATAGGCAGCAAATAATAGATGTACTCAAAGACAATGAATCATGCTAACCCAAAATGATGGTAACAGGATCTAGGTTTAGCCAAGACAGCGCACACTTACCTAATCCTAATCTCAGTCCCTCATTCTCTGAGACTTTAACATACACGTTGATAACCCATCCGACTCTCACGCTTCTCGGTTCCTCACGCTAACATCCTCCTTCAACCTCAAACTCTGCTCCACCACCCCTACTCACAAAGATGGCCATTGTCTCGACCTCGTCCTCTCCTCTTCCGGCTCACCCTCCAATCTCCACACCTCCGCTCTCCCTCTCTCTGATCATCACCTGATCACCTTCACGCTTCTTCACCCCCCTCCTCAGCCCCGCCCAACGTTAACCACTACTACCAGGAATCTCCAGGCTATTGATCCTCCCACCTTTTCCTCTAGTATTTCTAATCTCCTCCCCTCCATCATGTCATCCGAGTCTGTCGATAAAACTGTCTCCACTTATAATGCCACTCTCTCCTCCGCTCTGGACACTCTCGCACCACCCACCTCTCGTCCCAGCAGGCGTACCAATCCCCAGCCTTGGCTGATCCCTTGCATCCGTCATCTTCGCTCCTGCACCCGATCTACTGAACGCCTCTGGAGAAAATCTCGCACCCATTCAGATTTCCTTCACTACAAATTCATGCTATCCTCCTTCCAGTCCTCCCTATTCCTTGCCAAACAGGACTACTACACCCAATTGACCAACTCTCTCAGCTCCAGCCCTCGTCGTCTCTTCGCCACCCTTAACTCCCTCCTCAAAGTGCCCTCTGCTCCCACCCCCCACCCCCTCACTTTCCCCTCAAACACTAGCCGACTACTTCCGCGACAAGGTGGAAAAGATCAACCTTGAGTTCACTACCAAGCCACCTCCTCCCCTTCACCCTCCAACCCTCCCCCTCAACCAACCAGCCCTGGCCTCTTTCTCCTCCTTCCCTGATATCACCAAGGAGGAAACCGCCCGCCTTCTTTCCTCCTCAAAATGCACCACTTGCTCCTCTGATCCCATCCCCACCAACTTACTTAACACCATCTCTCATACTGTCATCCCCTCCATCTGCCATATCCTCAACCTCTCTCTCTCCACTGCAACGGTCCCCGACACCTTTAAGCACGCCGTAGTCACACCTCTCCTCAAGAAGCCATCACTTGACCCTACCTGTCCCTCCAACTACCGCCCCATCTCCCTCCTACCCTTCCTCTCCAAAATACTTGAACGCGCGGTTCACAGCCGCTGCCTTGATTTTCTCTCTTCTCAGGCCATCCTCGATCCGCTTCAATCCGGTTTTCGCCCTCTCCACTCAACAGAAACAGCACTCTCTAAAGTCTGCAATGACCTGTTCCTTGCCAAATCCAGAAGCCACTACTCCATTCTCATCCTCCTCGATCTATCCGCCGCTTTTGCCACTGTCAACCATGACTTACTTCTTGCCACACTGTCCTCAGTTGGGTTCCAGGGCTCTGTCCTCTCCTGGTTCTCCTCCTATCTCTCCCATCGTACCTTCAGAGTACACTCTCATGGATCTTCCTCCACCCCCATCCCGCTCTCTGTTGGAGTTCCCCAGGGATCTGTCCTTGGACCCCTTCTTTTCTCAGTCTACACCTCTTCCCTGGGCTCACTGATCTCATCTCATGGTTTCCAGTATCATCTTTATGCTGACAACACCCAGCTGTATCTCTCCACACCAGACATCACCGCGGAGACCCAGGCCAAGGTATCGGCCTGCTTATCCGACATTGCTGCTTGGATGTCCAACCGCCACCTGAAACTGAACATGGCCAAGACCGAGCTTATCGTCTTTCCACCAAAACCCACTTCTCCTCTTCCCCCGCTTTCAATCTCAGTTGATAACACTCTCATCCTCCCCGTCTCATCCGCTCGCAACCTCGGAGTCATCTTCGACTCCTCCCTCTCCTTCTCGGCGCACATCCAGCAGACAGCCAAGACCTGTCGCTTCTTCCTCTTTAACATCAACAAAATTCGCCCCTTCCTCTCTGAGCACACCACCTGAACTCTCATCCACGCTCTCATTACCTCTCGCCTTGACTACTGCAACCTACTCCTCACTGGCCTCCCACTTAACCTCCTATCCCCCCTTCAGTCTGTTCAGAACTCTGCTACCCGTCTTATATACCGCCAAAACCGGTATACTCATATCACCCCTCTCCTCAGGTCACTTCACTGGCTTCCGATCAGATACCGCATTCAGTTCAAGCTTCTACTTCTTACCTACAAATGCACTCGGTCTGCAGCCCCTCACTACCTCTCTATCCTCATCTCCCCTTACGTTCCCACCCGTAACCTCCGCTCACAGGACAAATCCCTCCTCTCAGTACCCTTCTCCACCACCGCCAATTCCAGACTCCGCCCATTCTGCCTCGCCTCACCCTATGCCTGGAATAGACTTCCTGAGCCCCTGCGCCAAGCCCCCTCCCTACCCATCTTCAAAGCCTTACTCAAAGCCCACCTCTTCAATGCTGCTTTCGACACCTAACCTCTATACCTTCAAGTAACCTAGACTACCCCAATTTAATGACCCCTACTTAACTAACTGTATATTTGTCCTTTAGGTTGTAAGCTCATTGAGCAGGGACTGTCTTTCTATGTTAAATAGTACAGCGCTGTGTAACCCTAGTAGCGCTTTAGAAATGTTAAATAGTAGTAGTAATCCCAAATTAGGATAACCTAACAAACCCCAGGCACTGGTAGGCTCTAAGAAGATAGCAGTTCAGACCTGACAGATGGTATCCCTCACGGACACTGGATCAGGAAATGGCACAGGCACTCGATGATGATAGATCAGGAACACCGGCACATAGGTAGAAAGGTGGACTACCCAGCCGGGAAGTCTCAGGCAGTGATGCCACAGATTAACGAGCCTTAATTGGGTGCAGGGCTCAGAGCCAGCTGAGGGCTGTTACAGAAGTTGAGAAAATAACAGCTCACGTGCCAACAAAGCTTGATAACACCTTCAGGGAAGGATTCTTATACCTTTCTTAGTTTCATTTGGTCTGAAGTTTGACGTCCTGAAATTTTAGTAGTGATGTCCATGCTGATAGCAATATAGCAACAATAAGTTGTTATTGTCCAGTTGTTTTGCCTTTTCCCAGATTGGTTGGGCTCCTCATGCACTTGGAAGCCTTCATACAGTACCAAGCCTCTGCATTAAGAAGGTCAGGTCTGTAAATGTCAGGTTCTTTTTGCAGACTAGTGCTGAATTGTAGTGCCTTATGTAGAGTTTTACCCCCAGCTGCAGTGGGAATTGAATCCAGTTCAGCAGGATCAAAGCCCGCTGCACTAACAACTAGGCTACTCCTCCACTTTTAGTTGTGTAAAATCACCTAGATCTGCAAGTTAGCTTAGGCGGTATAGCAAATTCTAAACTATTAAGATGGATTTGAGAAAACCCACAGCTTATTTCTAGGATAAGCAGCACAAAATCTGTTTTACTACTCTGGGATCTTGCCAGGTACTTCTGATCTGGATTGTCCTGGTATGACAACATCTATGTTCTAATGGAGGCCCTCATAATCTGTCAAACATGCAGATTACTTCTTATGTCTAGTAAATCTAAGGCCATTAGTTTCCTTGCATAGCTGTCAGACAACAGAAATGCTTTAAAAAATGAGAACAAAGTCTAAAGAGAATCCACGTACGTGGAGAACTCAATAGATCCCACGGCACGTAATGTGTAAACAAAAAGGTGGGAATATGAGTCAGGCTATCCAATAATTGGACCTGAAGTTAAGTTTAAAATAAAATGTAATAATATTCAAACAAACAATAATAACACAATTCCACATTAAAAAATGAGAAATCAGGATTCTAAACTAGCCACTTGTTTCTTTATTTGTTGATAATTTTGCGTTCTTAAAATTATTTACAGAATATGGTGCACCTGAAGATGGGGAACTGAAGCAGGAAAAACGTTTCACTCTGAAAAATCAGCTGTTAAGTAAGAACTGAGATATTTCAATTTTACTGGAAAGATTTGGCCCCCCAAATGTGTTTTGTCATCAAAAGATTACGAACTGTTTTTATGGATGTTAGACATTGTATTCGGGCATAGTTCATTCTATCACAGGAAGAGATTGCAGGCAACTTTAGAGCAGTGGCGTAGCCAAGGGTGGGCCCGGGTGGGCCCAGGCCCATCCAATTTGGGCTTAGGCCCACCCAGTAGCAACACACCTATTATGTGGCTAGCAGGGATCCCGAAGCCCCTCCAGCTGAAAACTTCCAACAACTGTCCCTCCTGCCAACCTTATAAATAGCAGATCTTCGCCTGTAGCGAGCAGCGACTGATACATACTTATCGCCAGGGCTTTTTTTGAGGGGGTACTTGGGGGTACTGAGTACCGGCACCTTTTTCTTTGTCTGCTAAAAGTGACTCATGGTCCCCAAGTTATAATAAAAGAGCTCAGGCTCTACACACCAATTCTGCCTTTTCATAGATTCTGTGACTCGTTGCAGGGGGCCTGGCTATTGTGGGGTGGGTCCCTCAGTGATCACCCCACCCCTGAAGGGTGGACTGGCATTTGAGTACCGGCACCTTTTTTGCTAGAAAACATGCACTGCTTATCGCACTGACCCCACAGCCTTCCCTCTAATGTATTCCCACCTATGCGGAAACAGGAAGTTGCATCAGAGGGAAGGCTGTGGTGCCAGCATAAGCAGTGTGTATTAGTTGCTGCCTGCTGCCGGTGAAGATCTGCTATTTAAAAGGTATACGGGGGAAGGGGGATGTTTGAGAGACCATATGGCATGCTGGCGAGAGAGGGTGAGACCAAATCACTTGTGGGACAAGGTGGAGTTCTTCTGCCCACCCATCTTGGGCCCAGGCCCACCCAAAATTGGGTGTCTGGCTACGCCCCTGCTTTAGAGGAACAGGAACTTTTACTATTAAGGTAAACTCTTAAGAAGGAAGGGCTTAAAATACAAAATGTATGTGAATACTCAAGAATACTGTAAATTAGGATATTCTCACCTAGAATAGTTTAAATTATTGGCTGCGAGGTAATGATTTGAAAGTTAGTACTGTTTTCATGGTTTTAGCTAAACTATCTGCCATCCCCTGAGTAACTCTGGCATGGATCTGTGAGTCACCTCTGGAACTTGAAGTTTGGAATTTATGGGTCTGTTTTACATAACTCAGTTATTAGAAATCTGTGGCTATAGAAAGTCTGTATATACCGCCTTGAATGTTTTTCACATTTTGTTAATGTTATATTGTCTTGTACTCATCAACAAACCATACTTTACACCTTTTATGGGAAAATTGTTTTGGGGAACATTTATCCCCCCAAAACTGAAATGGAATGATTGGATAAGTCTCCACTCAGCTCCCTGGAGTCTATACTTGGTGGAAGCATCTTGGGCAGCAATTATAGGTGTGAGTCTGAGATGGATCTCCACCAGCTTTGTACACCTAGAATTGTCAATATTGACAATTATTCTTTGTAAAACTGTTAAAGCTCTGTCAGATTTCTTAGATATGTTGATGAACAACAGTCTTCAAGACATACCACAGATTTTCAATTTGTTTGAGTTTGGAGCTCTGACTGGGTCACTCAAGGACATTTATGTTTTTGTACCTCATATATTGTGTGATAAATTTTGGTTGCATGCTTTAGTTTGTCAGGCTTAAATTTGAACTTCCATCACAGTTTCAGCTTTCTTGTAGAGGTCAGTAAGTTTTCCTTAAGTACTGTGCTATATCTTTCTTCAGGGGCATAGCCACGAGTTTGGGCTCAGGCCCTTCCAGCAGCGGATGTATCTTAGCAACACTGGCATTCACTGTCCTGGCCCTTTCTTCTGGGGCCCGACGCTGTGCAGCATCTCTTCTTTATTCCTTCTCTCACTTCACCCATCCCATGACTCTCCTTGCTTCAGCGGGTCCCCCAACAATGGCACAGCAGCAATTCCTATACGCTGCTACCTGCCTGTAACCTGGAAGCCTCTCCTCTGCCGCAGCTTCCTGTTTCTCTGCCTGGGCGGGAGTTGGGACGCGACAGAGGGGAGGCTTCCAGGTTAGCAGCAGGCAGTTGTGTATAGGAATCACTGCCGCTGCTGGAGACCCATTGAAGTGAGGGTGAGGTGAGGGAAAGAACGCAGGAGAGATGCTGCACGGGGGGGGGGGGGGGGGGGGGGGGGGCACGAGAGTGGGAAGGAGAGTCGCTGCATGTGGGGGCAAGAGGGGGAAGCAGATTTGCTGCACCGGGGGGAGACAAGAGGGGGAAGGAGAGTTTCTGGGGCCCGACCATAGCCCTGCTAACTGTGTCTTCATATGAAGAAAAAGGACCAGTTAGCCAGATGCATCAGCGGCTTCGGGAGCATTGGTACGTATGGCTGCTAGACCTGTAGACGCTGGGAGCAGTGGTGCATCCTGTGGTTCTCTAACTGCCTCAGTATCTACTGCTGTACATGGTTTTCTTATCTTTTATTTGTGGTTTCTACCATGTGAGTCTAAGTGGGGTGTCCTTTCCCCTTCAGTTTGTATATGCCTGTGTGTAGGGTCTTTTGACCCCTTGTTTGTGGCTCTGTTTAGTGCAGTGTGTATGCGCTGCTTGAGTAATACTTGCTCAAGAGATTCCATTCTGTTTCTTTTCCCTTCCCTCTGGTATGAGTGGGTCCTAGTTTGGCATTGCGGCCCGTATGCTTGGACTCGCCTTGCGGCCCGTATGAGTGTCCTTCCTTTGTTACTGGTTCCTGCTTTTGTTAAGTTCCGTTCCTGGTTTTTGCTTTAGCCAGGCTCTGGTTTCACCTTGTCTTGAGTGTGCTCTGTCTATTTGCCATGTCTGGTATCTTGTTTGTATTCAGTGCCTAGTTCGCCTGTGCTCTGTGCCTTCCCAGAGGACTTGTCTGCTGTAGCCTGGCTGCAGCCCAAGGGCTCACCATCCCAGGTTCCGTGACAAGAGCTTTTTCTTCCCCTCTTTTGTTAAGGAAATGGCGGTTGCCATTCCATTTCATTTTGTGCAGAACTGGGAGTTTCCTCTGTCTGTCTAGGTACTCCCCAAGAAGATCGATACTATGTGCCTGATCCACAGTACCCTTGGATTTGATAAGCCTCAGTTGTTTCATCATTCTATGGTGGTGGAATCTGCCGTCAAAAGTGCCAGGAGTTCTAGAGACTATGCTTCAGTGCCCCCAGCAAAGAAGCTAGAACCTTGGACTCTTTTGGGAGGAAGATGTTCCAGGCCTCTATGCTCGTATCACATATACAATCATACCAGCTCTTCACGAGTGTCTATTTTCGGGACTCGTGCAAGATGCTTGACTTGGCTGACCCACCAGAGGAAGCCGAGTCACTTAGCCAGTTGGACAAGCAGCAGAACTGCCCAATGGACCCTAGCTTCTCAGTAGTGTCATCCGAGTGTCCCCGGACCTTAATTGCTCCCTGTTGTGCTGGACCATTCAATCCAACTTGACTCTGGGATTTCCATTTCAAATTCCTCAGCTGCAAAAAGCACTGATGAGGGATGCATCTCACCTGGGGTGGGGTGCTCTTGTGGATGGGATTCACACTCAGGGTGCTTGATCTGGCCAGAAAACAGGTCTGCAGATTAATCTCCTGGAACTTCAGGCGATTTGGGATGCTCTAAACGCTTTCAGAGATCGTGTGTCTCACCAAAATGTACTCATTAAAATAGACAATCAGGATGCTATGTATTACACCACCAAGCAGAGGGGCACCAGATCACACCCTCTGTGTCAGGAGGCCATTTGAATGTAGTGTTTGGCTCTGCAGCAAGGTATGCTCCTCCGTGCCACTTATTCGGCGGTCAAAACAGCCTGGCAGACAGACTAAGCACAGAATAATCCGAACCATAGTTATCTGATGCAAGGGTCCACCTTGGGGGACAGCACTCAAGAAAAAGATCTGGGTGTCATTGTAGGTAACACACTGAAGTCTTCTGCTCAGTGCGCGGCGATGGCCAAAAAAGCAAACAGGATGCTAGGAATTATTAGGAAAGGAATGGTGAATAAGACCGAAAATACTATAGTGCCTTTGTATCGCTCCATGGTGCGTCCGCACCTTGAGTATTGCATTCAGTTCTGGTCGCCGTATCTCAAAAAAGATAGAACGGAATTAGAAAAGGTTCAAAGAAGAGTGACCAAAATGATAAAGGGGATGGAACTCCTCTCATATGTGGAACGGCTAAAGAGGTTAGAGCTCTTCAGCTTGGAACAGAGACAGATGAGGTCTACAAAATCCTCAGTGGTGTAGAAAATTGAAGTAAATTGATTTTTTACTCGTTCCAAAAGTACAGCGACTAGGGGACACTCAAGGAAGTTAAATGGAAATACTTTTAAAACAAATAGGAGGAAATAATTTTTCACTCAATAAATAGTTAAGCCCTGGAATTCTTTGCTGGAGAATGTGGTAACAACGGTTAGTGTATCTGGGTTTAAAAAAGGTTTGGACAAATTCCTGGAGGAAAAGTCCGTAGTCTGCTATTAAGACAGACATGGGAAGCAACTGCTTGCCCTGGGATTCATAGTATGGAGTGTTGCCATGATTTGGGTTTCTGCCAGGTAACTGTGACCTGGCTTGGCCACTGTTTAGAAAACAGAATACTGGGCTAGATGAACCATTGGTCTGACCCAGTATGACTACTCTTATTCTTATGGTCTCTCAACATGGTGGTTGCCAGAGAGACCTTCTGAGCGTGAGGCATCCCTTCGGTGGATCTCTTTGCCACTCAGATCATCAACAAGGTCCCTCAGTTCTGTTCCAGGTTTCAGGCATGCGACAGCATCTGACGCCTTCCTCCTCAGTTGGGGGACAGGTTTCCTGTATGCTTATTCTCCGAAATCTCTAGTAGGAAAAACTTTGTTGAAACTCAAGCAAGACCATGGAATCACGATTCTGATTGTGACGGTCTGGCTGAGACAGATTTGATTCCCTCTTCTTCTGGAATTATCCTCCGAAGAACTATGGAGATTGTAGTGTTCTCTGACCCTCATCACGCAGAACGAAGGATCTTTTCTGTATCCCAACCTTCAGTCTCTGGCCCTCACAGCCTGGATGTTGAGAGCCTAGAATTTGCTTTCAGAGGGTGTCTCCTGGGTTTTGCTGGTTTCCAGGAAAGATTCCACTAAGAGGTGTTACTCTTTTAAATGGAGGAGGTTTACTATCTGGTGTGAGGTTAAGGCCCTAGATCCTCTTTCTTGCACTACACAGATCCTGCTTGAATACCTTCTACACATATCCAAGTCTGGTGTCAAGAGCAACTCCATAAAGGTTCATCTCAGTGCAATTAGTTTTTATCATCAGCATGTAGAGGGTAAGCCCATATCTGGACAGTCTCTAGTTCTCTTCATCAGAGGTTTGCTTTTGTCAAAGTCCCCTGTCAAACCTCCACCTGTGTCATGGGACCTCAGCGTTGTGACCTGAAAGGTCATTGTCTTTGTGGCTGTTACTTCAGCTCGTAGAGTCAGTGAGCTTCAGGCCCTAGTAGTGGATGCACCTTATACTAAGTTTCATCACAACAGAGTAGTCCTACACCTGCACCCTAAGCTGAAGGTGGTTTCTGAGTTCCATCTGAACCAATTGATTGTCTTGCCAACATTCTTTCCTCTACCTCATGCCCATCCTGGCAAGAGCACCTTGCACACCTTGGACTACAAGCAAGCATTGGCCTATTACATGGAGCAGACAACAGGATGGGGTTGCCGTTGGGAAACACACACAATTGGCTGGCAGATTGAGTTTCTTTCATTTTTGCCCAGGCTGTGCTGACCCTGGAGGGTCATGTCAAGGCTTACAATGTCAGAGCCATGGCTGTGTCGATAGGCCACTTGGGGTCAGCCTCTATTGAAGAAATTTGCAAGGCTGCAGTCCACACATTCACATCTCACTACAGCTTTGAGCAGGATACCCGACACGACAGTCAGTTTGGATAGACAGTTTCACTCAATCTGTTTGGGGTCTAGAATCCAACTCCACCCCTGTAGACCCATTGTATTCTGTTCCAGGCTGCACTCTCACTCAGTTTGTATATAGTTAAAGGTTGATTGTGTTATATCCTCACCATTACGAGTCCCAGTTGACCAACGTTTGTTGTTTTCGGTGAGCCTGGTTGCTAAGGATTCCCCACGAGAATAAATAGGCTTGTCATCGGAGAAAGCTAAGATATTTATCTGTAGCAGGTATTCTCCGAGGACTGCAGGCCTTATATTCTCACAACCCTAAAGCTTGTTACAAGCTCTGGACCGGGCAATGCAGGATCACGTTGCCCACAAATGTGAGACTATAAGGTCTGCTACAGGTTAGTATCTTCACTGTATCTCCTCGCTCTTCGGAGTCTGGGTACAGCAAAGGGTCTGAGTAGGACCGTTCATGGGACACAGAGGAGGACCCACACTACTTGGAGGAAGTGTCTTCTGGGATGCCCTCTGATCCCTCCCCATCTCAAGAGAGATGTAAATCTCCACCTGAGGGTCTCTTTTCACTGGTTTTGTTAGAGAGATGACTTCTTTCATCCCCTTTAAGTTAAAGATGGAAGAAGAACCTAGGACAGAAATGTTAATTGTGTGGCAAAGATGGCCGACTGAACAGGACGCCCATGTCCAGGCTCCGATCACCCGCCTTATCTGCCTGCTCCCTGGGTTGGTGTGCTACTGTTCAGCAGAGGAGGAACCGGAGAAAGGCGTAGATCAGAAACAGACCCTCACACCCCAGCTATCGGGTGGAATCAAGCCATCCTCGCAGCACCTGCCAAGACTGCTCCACGCTGAAGGAGGGACCATGCCGGAGCAGGTCAGAGCCTGGGACAAGGGCTGGGCACCCGTCTGACGAGCCCTGCAGTGTCCAAGAAGCCACCATATAGGGAGCGGGATTGGAGACCCGACCGGGAATTTCCACTTGCCTGGGGACTGCCGCTGTCCCTGGGGCCCATCCGGTCTTCCCAAGCATTAGAAGATGAGTGACCTGGACAAGAGCCCGGAAGAAGGTACACCAGTGGTCCGAGACAATCCACTAGGACAAAGAAGCTGTGCCAACGTTCTAGCCATCTCCTCCATTCCGCTTACACCAGCGCAGGATCCTAGAGCAGAATGCAGAGAGACGGCCCAATCCATGCTTCGCCGAATGCCGGACCTTCTGGGAGTATACATATTCAAGTCTTCAAGCATATTCTCAAACATCTCCTGGCAGAGACCGCATACCGATGCTTTCTAGGTCTTTGGCCAGATATAGCCTCCAAAACTGAGCTGTTGACTGTGGACCCTGGAATAGGAGTGGAGTCCTGGCCAAGAATAACTACTTAACCACTACATGTTCTGTTCCACGGACCTGAGCAGTCAAGCACACGGAGCACTGCGGGGGGCGTTCAGGCAGCCAGAGCAAGTGCTCCCACTACCACACGGCCACTACATTTTCAGGGAAATCCGGTGCCGGTTGGCAGTCCACAGCAGAACATCCTAGGACCAGATCAATGAAGAACCTCAATGGGGGAAACAAAGACCTCCCTCGACCAACAACTTACCAGCTGGAGCCTATTGTCAGAAAGGTATGTGGAATGTAGCTGGGACGTCAACACCCAAACCAGCGCCAGACATGACTAACCAGAACCAAGGCTAGAGAGAGAATTGGGAGCTGACTCAGGAAGGAACCCATGCAAAGGAAGCTGTGGCGGCGAACCCTCAAGCTGCAGCGGCACTGCTTCCAACAAGGAACATCGCAGCCTCCTGGTGAGAATGATACCTGCACTGGGGAACAAAAACACACAGTTGCTGGGTAATGCACAGATCCTTCAAATAACTACAGCCAAAGTCCCTCCTTCTTCTGTAGGTATAGTAATCTAAATAATTCTTATAGGAAAACAACTCCAAACAGATTATTTAGCCAAGGCCCTATGGTGCAGAACTCTGCCCAAGTGAATATTCTGGACTCTTCTAGAGGAAGATAGGACCTTGCTTCCGGCACCTAGCCAGACTTGCCGTTAAAGAAAAGAAACTAAAGCCAGCTGATATATATTATATTTATTATAGATAAAGGAAACATACAAATATAGAATAACTCTGCATAAGGCTTAGCAAAATGCAAAAATATATATATATCTAACTTGCTGATAATAGAAATACAAAATAGATTCTCACTAGAATACTAGACAATTGCACAACCTGATTGGTAACACTGAAACTACAGTTTCTTATGCAAATACACCATTAGCAGCTTATTCCCTGCCCACGAGTCATGACGTAACCTGTCTTTGCTTAGATAAACACCAATCACTAATCCCAGACTAAGGAAAGGAAATCACTGTCATTTCACCATGCTGTCCCCAAGGAAGCCTCTCGATGAGATAGTGTAGATTTCTTCTTAGACTCGAGCTGTTTCACCAGTGAGTCAGTGTCAGATATAGTGCAGGGTCTCTCTGCAGGAAGCAGGGTCACAGTCACTTCATGCTGGTATAGCTGAACTGATCGGTATTTTCACCAGATATGCAGTTCACAATGTTAGAACAACACAGTCTCTTGCTCCCTTCGAGCCTTCTGACCTTGCTGGGTTTTTCAGGTCTCTCCTGTCTTCTTGCCAGTTGCAACTCCTCTGATGGACTCCGACTAACTTACTCTCTTCAGTTCCTGCTTTCTTAGTACCTCTCCGTCAGGTGACATCAGGGACCCAATCCTGATCCTGTCCAGCTCACTGCATGGGCAAGAAGAGTCCTTCGTTTTGTGACCTTGAAATGGTAACTTTCTGGTCTGCATCTCTGTTTCTAACCAGGCTTTCTGGAGCCATAGGTCTCACTCCCCTTTCAGCTTCTCAGGGTGATAACGGGGTGGTTGTAACACAGAGTGCCCTTGGATGGAACATGCCTGCCAGTGATTTTCCACAAGCTGAAAAGCTGGATCTTGCTGATACAGAGATGTTCAGGTCAGAGGTTGTAGCATCCATCTTGTTTGTAACAGGATGCATTAGTCTTGTATGAACCAAGACCAGCTCAGGTGAGATAACAGGGAAATACCCCTACGGATTCCCCCCCTTGGAGATGGAATTTACTACAACGGAGTAAATGCCTTCTCCAACCTAACTAGCAATACAACTAGACAGGTTGAAATCAGGACTCATGGTCAAGAGTGAAGAGAAACACTAACACTCTATCAATGAAAACTAAAAGCAAATACTTCATGAAATCATAGCACATTGTTCAAACATAACTTCAAAAATGCTAATACAGCTACAGAGGGGAGTTGTATGTGCTGTTGCATTGCACAGATTCATAGGAAGCCAATGGAATCTTATACTAGCGCACAAAGACAGGCTTGCTATTTGGCTCTGTAGGAACTCTGGTGACATGCAGGTCTGTGAGCCCACAATCATACGCGTCTACAGCAAAAAGGTCCTTGTATTTGTACAGCAACTCAGTCAACTGCATCTTCTATGTATCAGTAGCACAAGCATCAGCCTGTTCCACTTGATCTTTCACCATAGCATCAGACTCTGAGAAAGGCTGGTCGGAGACAGTCGGAGACCATCAGAGGAGTTGGAACTGGCAAGAAGACAGGAGAGACCTGAAAAACCCAGCAAGGTTAGAAGGCTCGAAGGGAGCAAGAGACTGTGTTCTAACCTTGTGAACTGCATATCTGGTGAAAATACCGATCAGTTCAGCTATACCAGCATGGAGTGACTGTGACCCTGCTTTTTTTTTTTTTTTTGTTACATTTGTACCCCGCGCTTTCCCACTCATGGCAGGCTCAATGCGGCTTACATGGGGCAATGGAGGGTTAAGTGACTTGCCCAGAGACCCTGCACTATATCTGAGACTGAGACTCGCTGGTGAGACAGCTCGAGTCTAAGAAGAAATCTGCACTATCTCATCAAGAGGCTTCCTTGGGGACAGCATGGTGAGATGACAGTGATTTCCTTTCTATAGTCTAGGATTAGTGATTGGTGTTTATCTAAGCAAAGACAGGTTACGTCATGACTCGTGGTCAGGGAATAAGCTGCTAATGGTGTATTGGCATAAGAAACTGTAGCTTCAGTGTTACAAATCAGGTTGTGCAATTGTCTAGTTTTCTAGTAAGTATCATTGTGTATAGTCTTTAGTCAGTAGCAGTCTAGTTCTTTGTATTTCTATTATCAGCAAGTTATATATATATATATTTGCATTTTGCTAAGCCTTGGTACAGAGTTATTCTATATTTGTACATTTCCTTTATCTATAATAAATATAATATATATCTGCTGGCTTTAGTTTTGTTTCTCTAACAGCAAGTCTGGCTAGGTGCCAGAAGCAAGGTCCTATCTTCCCCTAGACAGAGTCCAGAATATTCGCTTGGGCAGAGTTCTGCACCATAGGGCCTTGGCTAAATAATCTGTTGGGAGTTGTTTTCCTATAAGAATACAAAATAATACCCATCAACAAAACTGAAAAGAAGGTAGGAGGGGTGGCATTAATATACAGATCCTTCTTCACAGTTAAGCCTATGACTAAACATACATCCTCAGCAATTGAAATTTTAGCATATAACATCACTGATACCACACTAAGTGGTCTGCTATGTGTCATACTGTTTTACCGCCCTCCAGGAAACTGGTCCAGTGCTCAAGACGATTTCTTGGACTTCATATCAAACATTTGCACAAACCAACCAGATGTCCTACTACTAGGAGACATTAATCTGTAACTAGAACATCAGCACACCACCAATACCAGAACTCTGGATTTCTTGAACCAATGGAACTTTAAAACAGAACAATCCACTTTATCCCACACAAAAGGTCACCTATTAGACATACTAGCTCACAGATTCTCAGGCAACAATAACCATATACTAGAAAATCATAACTGGAAAGAAGTATTCTCCGAGGACAAGCAGTCGGATGTTCGCGTCGGCCCGGGAACCAGCATTTGCAATAGCAAAAAGAAAAACTTTGCCATAGCCTTCTGGCACATGTGCACCGCATGTGCGGATTGACTTCCCGCCCACCGCGTGAACACGTACCTCAGTTTCTTTTTTTTCTGCGATGAGCAGCAGATTAGTTCTGTGGCTCCTGTATTCGTGCCCGGGAAAAGAGCCTTTTGTTTTTCTCATTCAACTTTTGGTCGTTCGTTTTCTTCATTTCTTTTCTTCATTAAAAAAAAAAAAAAAGCCTTCCTTTATTTTTTTTTTCCAGTTAATTTTTCCCCCCTTTTTAAGTTTTCTTTCTTTTTGACGCAGATGGTTTTTTTTTTACTGTTTTTGTGCCCTTTTTACTTTGGCACAATTGAGTCGTTTGATTTTGCCAGTGCGGTTTTCCCTTCCATGTCATCGAAGAGACCCAGTGGCTTCAAATATTGTACTGGGTGCAACTGGACCATCTCAGGTACAGATACCCATTCCTGGTGTATCTGTACCTTGGGCCAGACCATAGCCCAGCTCGTTGTGCCCTTTGTCTTTGTATGAAGAAAAGGACTCCACTTGCTCGAGATGACCAGAGAGAGAAACATTTTGGGGCTCGATCCGGTCATTTGACATCGGCATCGGAACTGAGGTTGGCGACATCGGCCGAGGGAAGCATCGACGGGAGCAGAGGGTACGCATGGCTGCTGAGAGGCCGCGGCACGCTGGGAGCAGTGAGGCATTGAGTGGGTCTCCACCTGTCTTGAGGCCTCCTGCTGTGCAGCCCCCCCTTCCCCCCGGAACCATCTATCGTCGGACCCGACCCCGGGGAAACGTGAGGCTTCGACGTCGTCCTTGGCACCGAGGAACCTCGGTGACTGGCATCGAGTGAAGGCTAAGAAGCACCGTAACTGTTCTCCCTCGATACATTGTGCTGGGAGCTCTGGGACATCGAAGGATTCTGCACCCGAGAAGTGTAGGCTCCGGGTGGACTGCTGCCCCTCCATATAGGAGGTGCCAATGCATCAGCCTCTTCCATAGCGTCCCCAGATCAATCCAGAAACTTGTGGGTTATGCCCCTCCTCTAGCAGGTTAGATAGAGAGAACTCAGAAGTTTGCTACAATAGAGCATGTGCAGCCAGCCTCACTTCAGTATTCTCTCTATCTAGCAGGTAGAAGGGAGCATAAAGTGCAGCTCTGTGGCCTGAGGCTCCTATCCCGTTCCCTCGGGTGTGTTGAGCTTTCTCTGGGGTTGAGGTGCTGGAGCACATTCTGGGATACACCTGGTGGTGCCAGGTCTCTACCCTTCTCCCCCGGTCAGCCTACTTGAATTCTGTTGAGGATTTTGGCTGTATTCCTCTCCTGTCTCTTAAAAAAAAAAAAAAAAAAAAGAACCAGACGGAACGATTCTCCAGTCCAGCCTCATTTTGGCTTGCTTGGCGCTTGGAACAATTTTCCGTTCAGCTTAATTGGAATGTGAGCAGGGCTGGGACTGCGGAGAAGGTAAGACTTTTGGGGCTATGTCCGTTCCGTTGGAGTCCGTTAAGCACGGCTCGCGCTGCGGGGCATGGTGGCATGTCGCTTCCCTGTGAGTTTTGTTCCGCAACGGTAGTGAGTCATAGTGCGGATCAGGGGATCGCGTGTTGGGCACCATGGCGCCAGAAGGGATCGTTTCTCACTTGGCGGGAAAGTCTGTGACTGGAACGGTTGATCCGCCGGCGCCATTTTCTCAGGATGTGGCTGCGGGATCTGCTGGGGCTCCCTCCAACAGAGAAGCCTCAATTTCTCTCCTGGAAAAGGCTATTATGGGGGCTTTTCCCCCGGAGTTTGTACTCTTTTGCTCAAAGCGTTTTTATTGCGCTCTGAGGGAGAGGGGCAGGAGGCGGCCATTTTCGAGGCTCTGCTGCCTTGGGCTCTGAGTTTGTACAGAAGCCGCCTAAGACGGCCCGGTTGGGTTTAAGGGGCCGGTAGAGTGGAGGAGTAGCATAATGGTTAGTGCAGCAGGCTTTGAACCTGGCTGTCTGGATTCATTTCCCTCTGCTGCTCCTTCTGTCCATGGGCAAGTCACTTAGCCCTCCATAATAACCCTGGGACGACATATGGATTCGGAGAGTGTCCCAGGGTCAGGGGAATCCTTTTCAGGGCACCTTGAACAGAGGGAGTTGCCCGCGGGTGAGGGAGTTGACCTCACCGCGACCAGGCTCTTTAAAGGGAAGAACTGATTCCGTTCTTTATACAGGCATTGTAAGTGCTAATTTTATATTCTCTGCGGTTAGCTCTTCCATTTGATCGGGCACTAGGATGTGGAAGCATGAGGCTATTCTGTTCTTGGGTGTATGTGCGCACTTGATTATTAGCATTTGTATGCGCTACCAAACACTTGCAGCGCTGAACACCTGACATTTATTTATTTTATTTATTTATTGCATTTGTATCCCACATTTTCCCACCTAATTGCAGGCTCAATGTGTCATAAAGAGACAGTCCCTGCTCAAGAGCTTACAATCTAGTATAGCTCCATCTTTATTGCCACTCCACATGGCACTGCTGAGGCCCCAGTGCTCCCCTGGGTTTTGATGTGCTTGCAATTCAGGCAGTTTTATATGTAGATCTTTCAGGAATGTGATTGGGAACCTAGTGTGGAGCACTCCAGTTTCTGCATATTGGTTTTCCACAGCTTTGAGTCTTCCTCAGCCTTCCAGGGGCGAGGTAGGTGACACTTCAGTCCCCTGCAGCTGTGCCATGGCAGTGAGAGCCTTATGCTGCTGCTTGGAAAGTACTGCCTATCTGAAAGTCTCCTGGTAGAGATGCCTATGCTTCTCAAGGTGAGTTACAGTAAGACTACTTCTGGACCCTCCTGGAGGAGGTTCAGGGGGTTTGTACATCTTTAATGGAAGGGAGGAAGTAGTCCTAGGTTTTCACCCTTCCACTGTTCTCCTTTCTCAGACATGGCAGTACAGTTTTTTAGTAGTCAGGCTTAAGGCTGTTGACTAGATGTTTCTGTGAGAAATGTTACATTATGAGGCTAGTGCAGGCCTCTCAGGTTTCTCTCGGTTTCCTTGGTAAACCTGCACCCTCTGGGCTCCCCTGGTGGCATTTGCTCTGTGGGTATTGTTTACATCAATCTAGTTTTATTGAGGAGGGCTGCTGGCCTTTCAGCCTGAAGGTTATAGGTTCAAGGCTGGTTTTTCCATCCTATTAGATACTGTGGGCTCAGTTAGATTTCCAGTGGGGCATATTTTATTTCATTATCTCTTATGGCTTGCTTGGCCAAGTAGTTCTTACATGACTGGAACAGTTTTCAGAACTCTTCAGTTTTAAATTTTGCTCTTCTTTCTCTCTCTCTTAGCACACTGACACTGGCCACACTTTTACATATTAGCCTCAGCTGCCTGGTACTGCAGCGTTCCCGGTACCTCTAATTGCTTCTTATGGGGTACCTAAATTTCATGAGGAGTGGCCCAGGAGCTACTTCAGTGTAGAGATAGCTTAATAGTGGTTGCAATCAGCTGAGAATAAGCACTGAGCTCTAGGGGTGCGGCTTCTCGACCCACTGTAGTTTGCTTTTTGTAGCATGAAATGGTACTACAGACATATGCTGCTACACCATCTGTCTCTGGTGTACCTGGTAGTACGACTGATACCCATCAGGGCGGAGTTTTTCTTCCGGAACAGCGACGGGCGAAGCTGTGCCAAGTTTCTTCCCTCATTCAGCTGAAGGCTCCAACAGCGTTGGACTAGGTTCAGGGGTCGTTCCTTGGGCCCGGAGCCGCATGCGGCCTTTGCAATGGTATCTACTCAGCCGTTGGTCTTTCCTTTCCAAGGTTCTTCGATTCGTTTTCCCTGGACACCGCAAGCTTCTTTTGCTCTGCGGTGTTGGCTCAGGTCGGATACTGACGCGAGGCATGCCCCTCACCGCGTTGGAGTGGCATGTGGTTCTCGGCCTCTCAGCTCAGGGGAGTTGGTCCCCCTCGGAGTCCAGGTTGCAGTTCAATCTCATGGAACCTCGGGCGTTTCGGTTGGCGCTCCTAGCTTTCGAGATGCTGTTGAGAGTTCAACCAGTCCAAGTTCTCTGCAACAGTGCGACGGCGGTAGCGTATGTCATTCAGCAGGGCGGAACTCAAAGTGCTTCGCTGGCTGAAGAGGCGTCCGTGCTGTCTCTTGGGGCAGAGAAGCGTCGAGTTCGGTTGTCGGCGCCTCACATAGCGGGAGTGCTAAGTGTACAGGCCAACTTTTTCAGTCGCAATCGCTTGGAGGCCGGGTAGTGGGAGCTCTCTCCGCCGGCTGTCAGCCAGATTTCGGATCGCTGGCGGACTCCGGTGATGGATTTCATGGCTTGATTCTACAATCCCAAGGTGACCCAGTTCTTCAGCAAAGTGCAGCTGTGACCAAGTGGTAACAGCACTGGTCTTGTAATGCAGAGGTAGACAGTTCAAATCCCACTGTTACTACTAATAAAGCTGTGAGCATCAACAGTTAAGAGGCAGAGAGTTTGAGTCCGAAGGAATAGACGCTATTCTTCAGCCGTGGCCGTAGGAGCTTCTATATGTCTTTCCTCCGTAGCTGATGATCGGTTAAGTAGTGGGGAAATCTCTCGTCTTCCGGGTCTGGTAATACTTATTGCACTGGACTGGCCCAGATGTCCTTGGTATGCGGGCTTGATTCGCCTCCTGATCGACGAGCCGTTCCACCTGTCTCACTGGCCGGGTCTTATCCATCAGGGGCCTGTAGTCATGAAAGATCACGCTCCATTTGGGCTTATGGCCTCGCCTTTGTACAGTCGCGTCTGAGGTGTCCAGGATAGCTGGAGGCGGTTTTTGGGACCATGTTACAGGCGCGCAAATGTTCCACTTCTACTGCGTATGATGGAATGTGGAGGTCGTTCGTGGCTTGGAGTTCCTTGGCAGGCATTTCCCCTCAAAAAGACCCTCTTGGGTCCGTTCTGGCCTTTTTGCAGGAAGTGATGGTTAAGGAACTGTTTCTAAGTACTTTAAAGGGTCAGTTAGCGGCATTGGCTTCCTGGAGGGGTCGTTCGGGGAGCCACTCCTTAGTGTCTCTTCCGCAGTTCGTTCATTTTCTTCGTGGTGTAGAGCATCTCAGACCTCCTTGGGTTCCGGTGGTGCCGGATTAGAATTTGAACGTGGTCCTTAGGGTGTTTCGGTGGTCTCCTTTCGAGCCCGAGTAAAGATCTTGAATGTTTTCAAGTTGAAGACTGTGTTTCTGGTGGCAATGGCTTCAGCCAGGCGGGTGTCTGAGCTTCAGGCCCTTTCATGTAGAGCCCCTTTCTCTGTTTTTTTCGGAGGCAGAAGTGACAATTTGAAGGGTGCCGTCCTTGGTTTCTAAGGTAGTCACGCGTTTTCACTTTAACCAGGGAGTGGTGTTGCCATCCATCCTTCAAGCAAGAGGATTTCCCTCACAGTTTTCGAGCTGTTCGTAGGTCATAAGAAAGCGAACATGACCTCTAAGGCCACGGTCGATCGGTGGCTTAGGGAGGCTATTGCGTCGGCTTACCTGTTGTTGGGGGATTCTATCCCTGTTCGCATTCTGGCACTATCCAAGAGGGTTCAGGCCTCTTCTTTTGCAGAGTGTCGTCTGGTGTCGTTGCAGGACATTTGTTAAGCGGCGTCTTGGTCGTCTTGGCATTCCTTTGTTAAACATTGCCGTCTTGATGTTGCTGCACGTCGAGAGGCGCTTGTTGGGATTTCTCTGTGTTGGCGGCCACAGTAGGCCGGTCCCACCCTTGATGAGGATTGCTTTGGTACATCCCACACGTTTCTGGATTGATCTGGGGACGCTATGGAAGGTAAAATTATGTCTTACCTGATAATTTTCTTTCCATTAGTTCCTCAGATTAATCCAGAGCCCCTCCCTGGAATTCGCTTTCGTAATCTCTGATCGGATTCAGTATACTTCAGTCGGTTCTGTTCACGTTCCTTTGTCTCTGATCGGGTAAGGCTGTTAGGGTGTGTTTATATTTACATTTCTAAGTTATAGCAGCTCGGAGAGTTTGTTCCAAGTTTATGCTGCTTTTGCAGAGACAGGAGAGTGTTCTATGGTTCTTACTGCTTTGGTATCGTTATACTGAAGTGAGGCTGGCTGCACATGCTCTATTGTAGCAAACGTCTGAGTTCTCTCTATCTAACCTGCTAGAGGAGGGGCATAACCCACAAGTTTCTGGATTGATCTGAGGGACTAATGGAAAGAAAATTATCAGGTAAGACATAATTTTACCTTAGCACTCCGGTTCCTGCTCCTGAGCCTCAACCGATTCTGCCACCGACTGCTCCACGAGCCCCCCAGCCTTCTCTGATGGCGGCTCTCGACAAGCGCATCCGGGCCTTACTGCCAGAGCTTATAAGTAGTAGTAGTAGCTTCTGGAAGGACTGCTGCGCCATTCTGCTTCGGTGTCGGGGGTGCTTGTGCCTGCCGTGCTGTCTGCTGCAGCTGTGTCTGGCCCTTCAACTGTGGTGAGGTCCCTGTCCTCGGTGCTGCTTGCAGCTCTGGTGTCGGCTGCCACCCAGGTGGACTCCCCATCAACGTTGGTAGAGAAAGCTTCACTGCAGTCCATGCAGGCGTCTTCCTCTCGACATTACTCTTGAGGACGTCGGTCCTCGGCATCGAGGGAGGCTGTCTCAGAGCTCCCTGAGGGAAATGTTCTGATATTGAGGAGGAGCACTCATGGGAGTCAGAGGATGATTCCTCCAATGACTCCTTTGGGATTTCCTCTGAACTTCCCCCTTCACCTGAAAGGACACTGTCTCCTCCTGAGAGCCTCTCCTTTTCATCGTTTGTACGGGAAATGGCTGAGGCCATTCCATTTCCTGCAGGATGAGCCCAGGGTTGAGATGCTCAAGGTCCTGGACTACATTATTATTTATTTGTTACATTTGTATCCCAAATTTTCCCACCACCTAAGGAGGCAGTAAAGGCTCCTTTGCATAAGGTACTCCGGGAAGTCCTTATGAGAAACTGTCTCATGGTGGTTCCCTCTGTCTCGTAACCACTTGTAACCACTCACCTCCACCTACCCTCCTCTCCTCCTTCCTGTACAAATTAATTGATTTGATTTGCTTACTTTATTTTTTGTCTAATAGATTGTAAGCTCTTTGAGCAGGGACTGTCTTTCTTCTATGTTTGTGCAGCGCTGCATATGCCTTGTAGCGCTATAGAAATGCTAAATAGTAGTAGTAGTCCGGCCCCGTGATCCCTAAAAAGACTGAGTCCCGGTATCGGATCCACAGTGAATATGGGTTGATGAGGTCTCAGTTACTCCATTAACTCCATGGTGGTGGACTCCGCTCTCAAGAGAGCCAAGAGTACTAGAGACTATGCTTCGGCGCCCCCACGCAGAGAAGCTAGGACCTTGGGTTCTTTTGGGAGGAAGACGTATTAGGCCGCTATGCTCGCTGCCTGTATCCAGTCTTACCAGCTCTTCACGAGCGTCCACTTGTGGAACTCGGTGAGGCAGCTGTATACTTTGGTTGATGCCCTCTCTCTGGAGCAGGCCGAGCTGTTTCGCCAGGTGGTCAAGCAGCAAGAAGGCGTGTCGTAAATTCCTGGCCAGGGGTGCTTACAACACTTTTGAAATGGCATCCAGAATCTCTGCTCAAGGTATAACGATGCGCAGACTCTCATGGCTGCATCTCTGTGACCTAGACCTTTCGGTCTAGCAGAGGATGGTGGATGTACCTTGCCGGGGGGATAACCTTTTTGGAGAGAAGGTGGAAGACCTGGTTGACCAGATCAAGAAGCACACGGATGCTATAGCTTCTCTCTCCCGCCGGGTGCCTTCTGCTACAGCCTCCTCATTTAAGAGGCTTTTTCAGGGGCCACAGAACGCTCCCTATTCCTATGCTAGACGTAGGTACACGCCGGCGTCCCAACAGCAGGCTCAGCCCCAGTGCGCTTGTTCTTGTCAACAGCGTGCGCGTAAGGCCAGCAAAGTATAGCCACAGTAAAAGTATCCATACTGGATAACTTGCCGGTTGGAGGGAGGTTAATGTTTTTTCACCAAAGGTGGTCTCTCGTAATCTCCAATCAATGGGTTCTTCAAATAGTCTGGTTGGGATACACACCCAGTTTGGAATACACACCTCCAAATTGCCCACCGGGAGCTCATTCATGCAGCTTCCTGCACAGGCAGTTACTTGCAGGAACTCTCCGTCCTTCTACAGGCCCATGCGTTTGAACCCGTTTCACCAGGGGAAGAAGGGCTGGGATTCTATTCCAGGTACTTCCTTGTGCAAAAGAAAACAGGAGGGATATGTCCCATCCTAGACCTAAGGGCCTTGAACAAACTCCTGGTACTGGAAAAGTTCAGGATGGTTTCCCTGGGCACCCTTCTTCCCATGATTCAGGAAAATGATTGGCTATGTTCTCTGGACTTAAAGGATGCTTATATGCACATTCCGATACTCCCAACTCACAGAAAGTACCTTGGATTTCGGCTGGGACCGCAGCGCTTTCAGTACCGCGTACTGCTATTTGGCCTGGCGTCTGCGCCCAGAGTATTCACAAAATGTCTAGCAGTAGTTGCAGCATCGCTATGCAGACTGGGAGTGCATGCTTTCCCTTATCTCGACGACTGGCTGGTGAAGAGCACCTCAGAAGACGGTGCTCGGGAGTTCATTCTGATGACTATCCAGCTGCTGGAACTACTAGAGTTTATAATAAATTACACCCAAGTCCCACCTCACTCCTGTTCAGAAATTGGAGTTCATAGGAGCATTGCCGGACACGAAGACAGCTCGGGTTTATCTCCCCAAGGCACGTGCAGACAACCTTCTGTACCTGGTGTCCACTGTTCGAGCGTCTCAGCAAGTCACAGCACAGCAGATGTTGAGACTCTTGGGGCACATGGCTTCCACATGTAACGCCCATGGCACATTTACATATGAGATCTGCTCAGTGGACCTTAGCTTCCCAGTGGTATCAATCTGCTGGGAATCTAGAACATGTCATCCAACTGTCCACCGACTTCCACAACTCCCTTTGGTGGTGGACCATTCGAACCAATTTGATCATAGGATGTCTATTCCAGACTCCTCAGCCCCAGAAAGTGCTGACGACAGATGTATCTCTCCTGGGTTGGGGAGCTCATGTAGATGGGCTTCACACCCAGGAAACCGGTCTTCAGATGAACCCCCTGGAGCTTCGAGCGATCTGGAACGCTCTAAAGGCCTTCAGAGATCGGCTGTCCAACCAAATTATCTTGATTCAAACAGACAATCAGGTTGCAATGTACTATGTCAACAAGCAGGGGGGCATCGGATCTCGCCCACTGTATCAGGAAGCCGTCCAGATGTGGCTTTGGGTGCACCGTCAAGGCATGTTTCTCTAAGCCACTTATCTGGCGGGCGTAAACAACAGTCTGGCCAACAGGCTGAGCAGGACAATGCAACCTCACGAGTGGTCGCTCAACATGGTTGTTGCCCACAAAATCTTCCGAGCATGGGATCTTTTTGCCACAGAAATCAATCACAAAGTCCCTCAGTTCTGTTCCAGGCTTCAGGCCCACGACAGGCTACGGCAGATGCCTTTCTCCTACATTGGGAAATAGGCCTTCTGTATGCGTATCCTCCCATACATCTAGTAGGGAAGACTTTGTTGAAACTCAAGCAAGACCATGGAACCATTATCCTGATTGTGCCCTACTGGCCGTGTCAGATTTGGTTCCCTCTTCTTCTGGAGTTGTCCTCTGAGAAACCATTGAGATTGGAGTGTTTTCCAGTCCTCATCACTCAAGACGAGGGGTCCCTTCTACATCCCAATCTCCAGTCTCTGGCTTTCATGGCCTGGATGTTAAGAGCTTAGAATTTGCCTCCTTGGGTCTTTCGGAGGGTGTCTCCCAAGTTTTGCTGGCTTCCAGGAAAGATTCCACTAAGAGGTGCTACTCTTTTAAATGGAGGTGGTTTGCCGTCTGGTGTGACAGCAAGGCCCTAGATCCTCTTTCTTGTCCTACTCAGAACCTGCTTGAATACCTTCTGCACTTGTCAGGGTTCACCTTAGTGCAATTAGTGCTTATCATCGGCATGTAGAGGGTAATCCTAACTCTGGACAGCCTTTAGTTGTTCGCTTCTTGAGAGGTTTGCTTTTGTCAATGCCCCCTGTCAAACCTCCACCAGTGTCATGGGATCTCAATGTCATTCTCACTCAGCTAATATGAAAGCTGTGTTTGAGCCATTGAATTCCTGCCATCTGAAGTACTTGACCTGGAAGGTCATTTTCTTGATGGCTGTTACTTCAACTCTTAGGGTCAGTGAGCTTCAGGCCCTAGTAGTGGATGCACCTTATACTAAATTTCATCACAACAGAGTAGTTCTCCACATGCACCCTAAGTTCCTGCCGAAGGTGGTGTCGGAGTTCCATCTGAACCAGTCAATTGTCTTGCCAACATTTTTTCCCCTGTCCTCATGCCCACGCTGGTGAAAGCAGCTTGCACACCTTGGACTGCAAGAGAGCATTGGCCTTTTACGTGGAGCAGATGAAGCCCTTCAGACAGTCCACCCAGTTGTTTATTGCTTTTGATCCCAACAGGAGGTGAGTCGCCATTGGAAAATGCACAATCTCCAATTGGCTAGCAGATTGCATATCCTTCACTTATGCCCAAGCTGGGCTGGCTCTGGAGGGCCATGTCATGACTCATAATGTCAGAGCCGTGGCTGCGTCGGTGGCTCATTTAAAGTCAGCCTCCATTGAAGAGATTTGCAAAGCTGCAACATGGTCTTCAGTCCACACATTCACTTCACATACCCGACGCGACAGTTGGTTTGGGCATTCGGTGCTGCAGAATCTGTTTGGGGTTTAGAATCCAACTTCACCCACCTTGGCCCATTTTATTCTGTTCCAGGCTGCACTCTCAGCTAGTTGTATATAGTTTCAGGTTAATCTACGTTATATCCCCGCCGCTGTGAGGCCTAGTTGACCAATGTTATTGTTTTGCGTGAGCCTGGATGCTAGGGATACCCCAGTTGTGAGAACAACTCAGCCTGCTTGTCCTTGGAGAAAGTGAAGATACTTACCTATAGCAGGTATTCTCCAAGAACAGCAGGCTGATTATTCTCACAATCCCGTCCACCTCCCCTTGGAGTTGTTCATTTGTTTATGCTTCTGGACTTAACTGAGGTATGCGCTCGCGTGGCAGGCAGGAAGTCAGTCCGTGCTGCACACGCGCTAGAAGGCTCTGGCAAAGTTTTTCTTTTTGCAAATGCCGGTTCCCGGGCCAAAGCGGACATCGACCCAGAGACTAGTTGTGAGAATAATCAGCCTGCTGTCCTCGGAGAATATCTGCTACAGGTAAGTATCTTCGCTTTATGGTCAGACCACAGAAAACTCACGTTTACACTACGATGGAAAGAGACTGGGAAGAACAGAGGACCAAAAACACCACACACTTTCACAACCAAAGGGAAGGTGGACAATCGAACCTTCTGGACAACAGTGATGAATGAACATAGTAACATATCACCCACTTCATGAAAAATTGGAATGAAATAAGCAAAAACACACTGAACAAAATAGCACCACTCAAAATGAAAACAGAAATAAAAAAACAACCACGTCCCTAGTTTAATGATCAGCTTCTGAGGTCACATGATGTCGTGCTGAGCAAGCGGATGTCGGTGGCGGAGGCTCCTGGCTTGAATCACTAAACTCTACCTTTTGCCGCTATTGTTGAAAAACCCAAACTAAAGAAAGAACAGGAACTATTGTGGAAACCGCTGCTGTGTTTGAAGAATTTGTCGTTCGCTCAGATGACAACAAAAACGACTCGCAGAGAGAAAGAGAAAGCTGCGAAGAGCAAGTCCAAGATGGCAGCCCCTCCTCGGTTAGCTCCGCGTGGGTGGCCGAGATAGTTTCTGAAGTGACCTAGGCTATCGACGCCTCACTGGATAAAAGATTGCAAACGTTGTCAGCCAAATTGGATATTGTGGATGGCAACGTGGAGGCACTGAAAGGGGAATTTTCAGTCTGCACTCAGCGTGTCTCGACCTGGAAGACAAGGTGCAGCAGCTAGAAACGCTGACAGCGACTTTACAAGATAAAGTGAAAGCCCTGGAGGACAAGTCAGACATAGTAACATAGTAGATGACAGCAGAAATAGACCTGCATGGTCCATCCAGTCTGCCCAGCAAGATAAACTCATATGTGCTACTTTTTGTGTATACCTTACCTTGATTTGTACCTGTCCTTTTCAGGGCACAGACCGTGCACGTCTGCCCAGCACTATTCCCGCCTCCCAACCACCAGCCCCTCCTCCCACCACCGGCTCTGGCACAGACCGTATAAGTCTGCCCAGCACTATCCCCGCCTCCCAACCACCAGCCCCTCCTCCCACCACCGGCACTGGCACAGACCGTATAAGTCTGCCCAGCACTATCCCCGCCTCCCACCACCGGCTCTGCCACCCAATCTCGGCTAAGCTCCTTAGGATCCATTCCTTCTGAACAGGATTCCTTTATGTTTGTCCCACGCGTGTTTGAATTCTGTTACCGTTTTCATTTCCACCACCTCCCGCGGGAGGGCATTCCAAGCATCCACTACTCTCTCTGTGAAAAAATACTTCCTGACATTTTTCTTGAGTCTGCCCCCCTTCAATCTCATTTCATGTCCTCTCGTTCTACCTCCTTCGCATCTCCGGAAAAGGTTCGTTTGCGGATTAATACTTTTCAAATATTTGAACGTCTGTATCATATCACCCCTGTTTCTCCTTTCTTCCAGAGTATACATGTTCAGGTCATCAAGTCTCTCCTCATACGTCTTGTAATGCAAATCCCTTACCATTCTCGTAGCTTTTCTTTGCACCGCTTCAATTCTTTTTACATCCTTCGCAAGGTACGGCCTCCAAAACTGAACACAATACTCTAGGTGGGGCCTCACCAACTACTTATACAGGGGCATCAACACCCCCTTTCTTCTGCTGGTCACACCTCTCTCTATACAGCCTAACAACCTTCTAGCTACGGCCACCGCCTTGTCACACTGTTTTGTCACCTTCAAACAACATGGAAAATTGCTCCCGAAGGGGGAATCTAAGGTTGGTAGGCTTGCCGGAATCCATCCCAGAAGCCGAGCTGAGAAAATTTCTAGAAGAATGGCTGACATCGACATTAAGATTGCAGCCAGCTGCGGGTCCTTTAAGAATTGAAAGGGCGCATCGTTTGAGGCCTCGACGATCAGCAGAAGAACGCCCTCGGGTAGTTATATGCAAGATACTGAACTATGCCCATAAGTTGGAAATACTTTGTGCAATAAGAGTGAAAGGACCCTTAAAGCATGACAACAAAATAATCCTGTGTTTTCAGGATTTCTCGGCGCGAATCTCCAATATGAGGAAAGCATACGCGCCAGTTTGTACAGAACTGCATCAGCGTCATATACAGTTTGCCTCATTGTACCCAGCACGCCTTAAAGTCTTCCAGGAGGGTAAGGCAAAATTTTATGACTCACCGGAATTGGCAAATGCTTTCCTGCAGGGGCTGCCCAGCCTTGCTAGTCAATAGAAATATGGAGGACAATGAAATTATGGATGTAGCAGGCTGGGAACTGGACTGAAGGAGTAGGATTCGGCGATGATGAAGGACATAGGAACTGATTTGACTACAACCGGGTCCAGAACGGTGAGCTGGGAGATGGATGCAGAGGCCGGACCGAGAAGCATCAACCCAGCTGAAATTCTGCCCACATATACAAAGATGTGGGGAACAATAGAATCAGAATAATGGACTAAAGACATCTTCTACAGACTTCCCCTGGGGCAAGTGGCATGGATGAGTTGAACAGAATGAATGGAGATGTGAGTGGAAGGGGAAGCATGGGAGTTAAGAGTTTGGCTATGTAGGGGGAGGGTGCAATGGAGAGGGTAACTTGATTAAGAAATGGGAACTAGTAGGTACTGTAGGAGCGATACTGGAGGCAAGCAGAGTTTCTATTTGATCTGCTAGATGGTGTGGAGATGAATGAGGAGAGAATTTTGGCATTAAGGGGAGGGGGAGTGAATGAGGTATGGAAGAGTATGGAAGGAATGAAGGGGAAGGGGAGATTGGTTTGCAGAGGACGTGGGAAGGGGCGGAGAGGCTTCTGGCCTGGAGGGAAACATGTATAAAGGTTATGAAATGTTGTGAGTATGGGGATGTTATCCTTCTTGTTGATAAAGTTTATACGATTTTGGGAACTGGGCTGCACACAAGTTTTTGCGGGGTACGATGTGGGTAGTTTATGGGAGGTGGAGGGAAGTGATTGGAACAGGGAGGTTTTCCATGCGGGCCTCAGTCCATTAAGTGCAATGGACGGGACCAGGGAGAAGGGGCTGAGGGAAGGAGTTTTGGAAAGGGGGGAGGGGAGGGGGGGAAGTTACATGTACTAATATGCATAGCGGGGAGGGAGGGCAGGGAGAAGAGAACAAGGGAAAAGTTAGTAATTATTTGGTAGGTTGGTCAAGTTTGATGATTTTTGTGGTTTCTGTTATTGTTTGGGGGTGGGGGGGGGGGGTCCCACACGGTAGGCCATTAGAATGGCAGGAGATAGGTCGGAGAGCTGCTGGCTGGGGCAGCTCTTGGGCAACTAAAAAACAATGGAGCTGGAACAAATCATGTTGGGTATTTTATTATGAAAAAGGTTAAATTTATATCTTGGAATGTCAACAGAGTGTCCTCACCTATTAAGAGGACAAAAATAATGCAGGATTTGAATAGGCATGGGGCAGACTTTGCATTTTTGCAGGAGACACACCTATCGACGGCTGAACATTTAAAGTTTGGGTGCTGGTGGGTGGGTCAGATTGTGGAAGTGCTGGCCATGGGGCGTAAAGCAGGGTTGTTGATGCTGATACGGAAGGGGTTAGACGTATTGGTGCAGCAGACATGGAGACTTGATGGCTTATATGTAAATACAACATTATATAGCCTCACTGGAGAGAAATGCCCTGACTCCATCTTTGGGTGTGAAGATATGGGAGTTTTTTTGATAAATTTAGGGAGGGCGGCCTTTCGATATCCGGATTGCACAAGGCTATACAGCTAAACTCCCAGGGGAGGACATTTACGGACCTTATTATACGGTGGGACAAAGAAGTGGGAAGAAGAGCTATAGAACCATTAAAATTAATAAAGAGAATTCCTGAGATCTCGGTCAATGCTGCACTGCAGGAGTGCCAATTCCGAATTATACATAGGGCGTATTTCACTCAGGAACGGTTGTTTAAGATAGGGGCGATAGATACGCCGGTGTGTCAAAAATGTAAGCAGGGATTGAATTCCTTTTTCCACTCTTTGTGGGAATGCTATAAGACCCAGGCCTTTTGGAAGGAGGTGTTTAGGTATTTGGAGAAATTAACAGGATGTGTAATATCAATATCCCCAACGGTAGTATTGTTAAACCAATATGAAGATTATCACTTAGACAATAGATCGTGTACTTTGCTTGTCAGAAAGGCGGGGATACTGGGGAAGAAAGTGATCTTGGAGTATGGGTTGGAGATGAGGCACCGTCATTTTGGGTGTGGAGGAATAAGTTTCATGCCATGATGACCCTGGAATGCCAATTTGCTAGGCATATACCCAAACGGTTGAAGCAATTCCAAGCACTGTGGGGTATATATATTGAATCCCTTCTGCATAGAGCTCGAAGTCTGTTGCTGAACCCCGGTTGAAAGGGGAAGGGTGGGGATGCTCCGTTGCAGTCATGGGAGAAGTTAGATAAGCAACCATGTTTTGGGAAATATTGGCTGGTGTTTAAACCTCCTCGTTTAAACTTTTTACTGAGTATCTTCACCAAAAAGAATAAAGAATAAAATAAAGAAATGAAAGCAAAAAATCTGTATAATTTTTCTTTTTATTCAACTGCCATTTGGATGACAGAGCTATGCAAGAATATTACATAGGAAGCAAGTATAGGAACAATCTCATCAAATACAGAGATGAAGTTGCCTGTTTAGGAGTTGCTTACTAATACAAATGTCTCCTTTCTTATATACACATAATTCTGGCATCATCACACATCCTTTGTATATTATTTGGCTTCATTACTAGTCTATCTCAAACCTTCTGGCGTCTAATTTTCTCTCCCCTTTTTTTTTCTTCATGCTGCACTATCGAACACAAGTTTCACATGTCTTGCCAACCTCTGTTCTTACTTTCATCTCATGGTCATGCTGTAGACATCCTGTTACTCTACTCCCTTCTTTCTCAGGACTCTCAGCACATTCTTAATAAAGGTTATTATAATGTCAGATTTTCAGTGTCAGCTATTCCAGCTGCACTTCTGGAGTCCATTTTATATTTGTGACTCCATTTTGTCAGTTTTAATATATACAATCCTCCCTTGAACGCTGTATGCAGCGTTCACATATTTAGGCAAACACTATAGTATGTCTAGCATGTTTGAGCTCTATGGGGATATAGTATTTCTCATTACTCCCTTTCTAGAGGCCGTCATAGCTAGCATACAGTTTCTGTCAAGTGTTATTCATGGTTAATCTTTGAATAGATTTTATTACATGCCATTCTTTCCTTTGTCTGTCCATGTCCTGGATATATGTTAACATGTTCCCTATGTGTTATCATAGTAGTATTTGTTATCTTTGTCATCATGTTCCCACATAGTTTCATACAGCATGGGATAAGACAAAGCAACAACAGTATTACAACTATGAAGACCATTGCAACTGAAACAAGACCCTTTAACCATGGGCTCAGGGATCCAAACCATCCGGTTATTGAATCCCACCAAGATGTGTCTAAAATTCCCCTATAATCACTCACTTCAATTCTTGCCAGTGAAAGGATGCGCTGCATTGCATTTTTCACAATTATTGATTGATTTCTAATAAGTGAACAACACGATGTATCATTCACTATGCTGCACACTCCTCCAGATTGGGCTAACATGAAATCCACCGCCATGCGTGTGTGCATTGCATATCTCGCTGTATCATCAATTTCCTCTTGTAATGCTGTTATAGCTATATCCAGTTCATGTGTTACAACATGCAATAGTGATTGTAAGCGTCTGATTGACATACCCATTTCAGCCGCAATGGCAGATCCTGCAAATGGAAGCCATCCAGTGGCTGACAAGGCATCTAAACGTGTCTTAGTCATAGGATAGGTACTGTTAATATAATCTAATGCTAATTGTAAAGCTTGATCATCTCCTGTTAAAGCACTGAAGGAGGTACTGGAAACATGTCTTTTTCGTCGTCTCTGACTATTAGAACTATGTGATGTGCCATCTAATGGAATGATCAAATCAAATAAATTTAGTTGAACAAGAGTGCAGAACTTATAACATGATGGAAGATAGGTGTACAGGATATTATCACATAACAGATAATCCCCTAACAGTAAAGACTGTAGAGAAGTTAGGTTATGATATAAAGCATAAGTTTGAGAAAAAGGAAAAATAGGGTTATTTGGTGCCTTAAGTGAAGAACACGCAGTAGGCATAGCAGTAATGGCTTGTATAGAAGAGGCATTAAATTGACATAATGAAAAGAAGAAAGTCAAATTTGTAAGAGTAAGGTTAGTAGAAGTCACATAAGAGGTTGTCAGTGTCCGGTTACAGAACATTTTGTTAGGACAGGCTGTAGATGTTGCAGTCTGATTTATAACATAGGATCCCTGTAATACAGTCCAATTTCGGGATTGTATGTCATAAGTATAATTACATAAAACATTAGGCATCTTACCCTGAAGTGAACTAGAGTTTATCAGACACCAATAGTTTAATGCAGGTATAGTATGAGCAAACAAAGAAGGCAGGCGTTGAGCAGTAACATTGGTCCAATATTGTCTGTGCTCATGTCCCCGACCCAAATAGCAGGTACCATTACTGAAACAGTTATGAATACCTTGTAACTTAATCATAGAGTAAGGGTGAATGTGTGCTGGAATGGTAAGTACGGAAGTGACAAGTGGAGTGCAAACAATACAGTTAGTTAGATTAAAAGTCTTTGAGGCATGTTGAATTCTCTCAACATATGTATTGAGTCCATAAGTAAGTCCTACCAGCAAATAGATTACAAAAGCCTTCATAATCCTTTTTCACTGGTAATGTTGTTAATCAATGTTCTCTGCTCTCTGGAGGTGCAATAGTGGTTTCTATTTCCTCAGGTAGTCCTGGATCATGAACCTTACGTATATCAGATAAATGTACCCAAGTGATGTGGTCTGACAATCTTGCTGTTGTGTGAGTTAGCTCTTTTATTTCAAATGGTCCCACGTAAATTGGGTCCTTCCAGGTCTTGTGTGTGAAATTCTTTCGAAGTACCTTCTGACCTATTTCAAAATGAGAACAAAAAGTCATATTAGGCACTTCTTTTGATTTGGCTACTGCCATATCTCTTGTCAAATTAATTATTGGATTAACTTGTTTCCAATAAGCTGTCACTCCTTCATTAGTCATTTCTATTGGATTCACAGGGATCCCTCTTGGATCTCTTCCTGTATGCAATTGAAATGGTGAAATCTGCAATTTTGTACTAGGATGGGATCTTAATTGAAATATTGCCAATGGTAACACATCCATCCAAGTATATTTTTTCTCTTTATTACTTAATGCTTGTAATAGCACTCTAAGTCTGGTTTTTAAAAGGCCATTGTATCGTTCCACAAGGCCATTAGAAGTAGGTCTATACACTGCCACCCTTCGGTGTAGTATTCCACACAATTCAGTCATATCTTTGACTAAAGCGTTGACAAAATGACTGCCATTATCTGTGACAAGTTTCTGAGGGCAGCCATGCGCTGGCAATATTCTCTGCAAAAAAGTTTCAATTACTACTTGTGCATTTTCCTTTTTACAAGGGAATGCTTCTACCCATTTTGTAAAAGCGTCCACCCAGACCAAGAGATACCTTTTACCTTTTACCGGTATTACCATATCTGTGAAATCCACATGCCATTCTACTCCAGGTCCCGTCGGTATTGGGATTGATCCAGGAGAAATAACTGGACCCCTGTGTACTATATTTTTGGAACAAACTAAACAATTTAATACAACTCTTGTGGCATAAGAAAGCATATTAGGATGCCAAAATGAGGCTTCCATTGCTTTACTCATGTCAGAAGCAGACAAATGTAATGTAACATGCCAATTATAAAAGTTATTAATTAGTTCTGAAGTAGACATGCATATTTTCCCACTAGGATGTATCCATTTACTTTTATCAGGGTTCATCTTACAATCTAAATTTTGCCATTTCAATTTTTCAATCTCAGTTGGTTTTTCTCGGGGTTGTGAGACATCTGGTGGATATGGTGTCTCAGTACACTGTATATGAGCACGGGTAATTATCATGGTAGAAAGTACCTCTTTAGCTGCCTTATCAGCTAGATCATTCCCTTTTGCTTCAAATGTCTGTTCTCCTGTATGGGCAGGAACCCAAACAATGGCAGTATGTAGACCTTTTCCTTCTCTATCACTCAAACAATTTAACAATTGTTCCCACAAACTTTCATGTTTCAGGGGTTTTCCATCTGCTGTCAAAAATCCCCTTCTTTTCCATTTTAACAAATGATATTGCAATGAACTAACTACATATGAACTATCAGTATATATAGTCCCTTTCATTTCTGTCCCTAATTGTTTCACAGCTTCTAGTACTGCTGTTAGTTCAGCTTCTTGAGCCGTTGTGCCTACTGGTAATCGTTTTTGGATCTTTTTACAAATTTCAGTGTTTCCTTGATTTGATTGAACCTTAAGTGCTGAAAATGAAGCATGCTCGCCTGTTTGTGCTCCATCAGTAAACCAAATGTCTCCCTTTCCACTAAGGGGCTCAAATATGAGTAATCGAAAGACTGGGATGTCTTTCAACCCATCTAGGTGTTCCTGAGTCTCTTGCTCTAATTTAAACAATGCATCCATTCGTTTAATATTTTCCTTATTCAATGGCTGAGTACGGACATCTTGTCCTATTAGTATAGCCTGATACTTACCGAACCTTGTACTAGTTAATGCTATCTGGCTAGTAGACAGCAAATTGTGGATTGTATGGTCAGAATGAATAATGATAGGACCAAAAGGCATAACCGCTCTCCATTTTTCAACAGCCGCAACTGCGGCTACCAAGAAACGGGGAATGGTCTCCATCCCTCTTTCTACTGGACTAAAAGTCCCTGATAAAAATGATACAGGTGACACAAAAGTGTCCTGTTGATTTACCATTGCTGCCCAAGTAGTGCCCATATCTTTAATCCATAAATGTATCTCTTCTTTGGGGTCTACTGTGGTTAATGGATTATGTGATACTAAATGCTTCACCAACAATTGTATAGTGACAATATCACTCTGAGTAAGCTGTATGTGAGTCTTGTGCGGTGTACCAGCCGGTACACGCAAATGTCGGTACAATGGGCTAATTAATTGGGAATAATTAGGAATCCATTGCCTACAATAATTAAGAGAACCCAGCAATCCTCTCAATTGTGTAAGTGTCTTTGGCAATGGAGATTTTAAGATTTCTGTTAAGGCTTCCCGTGTTATAACCTTAGCTTTACTTGAAACTGTTTGCCCTAGGAAGGTAACTTCTTCCCTGCACACAAAGCACTTATTTCGATTACACTTATAACCCTTTGATAGTAATTGATAAAACAGCGCCACTGTCCATGAAAGACATTCCTCCCTTGTGGATGCAGATAATAAAATATCATCCACATACACGAACAGAGACACAGTGTCAGGCAACAATTGTTTAAATGATTTCAAATCTTCCATTATTTGTTTAAAGAAAACTGACGGGCTTTCAGTATACCCCTGTGGCATTCTTGTCCAGCGATATGCTTTATTTTCTAAAGTGAATGAAGTTAAATCTCGTGATTCCTCTGCAAGGGGGATAGCGAAGAAAGCATTGGACAAGTCTATAACTGATTTAAATGCATGTATAGGCTGTGATTGTAATAGCGTCAATGGGTTTGGACAGACTGGGAACTGAGCGTTCACTAAATCATTTAAACCTCGTAAATCATGAACAATTCTTACATCTCCATTTGGTTTAGGGACCGGAAAAAGAGGTGTATTATACGGTGAATTTGATGGTTCTATGATATTATGTTTCAACAACTTCTCAATATGCAACAAAGTCTTAGGTAATAATTGTGGCTTTATAGGGTATGGTGGCCAGACAGGACCATCACCCTCATGTTTAAGGCGAATCACATGGGGCTCCATTTTAGCTAATCCATAGGGATCATCAGGTGTGCTCCATAAATCTGCTGGTAATCTTTGCATCACCTGTATACCCTCATCATCCTCGTCAATATAGAATGTGTCTTGCAAGACCGAAATCAACAAACTCTGTTTACACCTTGGGAATTTTAAGGTGAGCCCTAACTGTGAAAGCAGATCTCGGCCACATAAGTTTACAGGACAATTTTCTGCCATCACAAAGTCAATGACTCCTTTCCTGCTCATTTCTACCTTATTAGGCCCAAGTGCTTTTAAAGTTACTTCAGTGGGCACAGTAACACACTTATCCTGCTTTTTTCCTTCAAATCCTACCAATGTGTCTATCCTTTTGCTTAAGGGTACACCTCTAACTCTAGTACTCAATACTGATCTAGTGGCTCCGGTATCAATTAAAAAGGACATAGGAATCTTTTCAGGCCCTATAAACAATGTGATAAAGGGTTCTTGGTTAGACAAAGAAAAAGTAAAATCATTATTCCCCTCTTCGGTTAGTCAGTAAACATCTTCCTCATCTTTCTCCTGTTCCCATAAAGGGAATTGTTGGAGTGGTATATTTTGCTGATTCTGAAGCTCTGGTATCATACTCTGTGTCTGCACAAATGGATTGTTAGACCCCATCATTTGTCCTAAGTTCTGGGGCATCTGTGGTAATTGCTGAACCTGACTATTAGAATTTGGCACTAATGGGGATGCTGGCTGTCTGGCTGGACATTCATTCGCATAATGTCCCCAATTTTGACATACCCAGCATTGAACATTTGAGAGGGCTGACTAAAACCCCTTCCTCTTCCTCCTCGACCTCTGCTCATACCCCGATTAAATTGATTATACGGTTGTTGATATTCCTGTTGGTATGGTGCCGGAGGATAAGCCTGACTTTGATTTTGGCCAGGAGGTGTTATATAATAAA
This sequence comes from Microcaecilia unicolor, assembly GCF_901765095.1. Taxonomy (NCBI): domain Eukaryota; kingdom Metazoa; phylum Chordata; class Amphibia; order Gymnophiona; family Siphonopidae; genus Microcaecilia; species Microcaecilia unicolor. The sequence goes on along the minus strand of NC_044033.1, from coordinate 285,890,019 downwards.
TGGGTTGCTGTACCTTAGTGGGTCGATGTATTTTCTTATCCTCTATCTCTTTTATCTGCATGGCCAGCAACTTATCTGATAATTTTTGTTGTTCCTTTGCTGGTGTTTCTATCATTTTTATATGTATAGCACTGAAATGTAACAATGTAGCTCGAATTTCAGGCCATGGCTTGGTTGCTAAAGCCACCACATTGTCTAAGTTCCTTCTCATACTCATGGGTAGTGTCACTAGAAATAAATGCAGAAAAATAGCAGAGGCCGGAGCAACGTCAGGGTCGTCTCCGGTCTGAGCTTTATAAATCTGCATGCATTTCATCAAGTGAGTAGTAAAATCTTCCTTTCCGTTCCATTTGGAAGTGGTAATGGCTGAAAAGTCTATCTCAGTGGGGTACATAATTTGTAATGCAGCTGTCAACTCTCGCCTAGCATTCCCTACTAAGGCTGCACCATCTTGGGTGTGGTTCAATATTGCAGGGTTCTGTGACTGCACAGCAAGTTGTGCCAGACTAACGCCGGCAGCAGAACAAAATGCTTTAAAATCACCAACTGCTAATTGTGTTCCTGCTGTTAGTGTATCCATCTGCTCTAACCAAATTCGTGCCCCTTTCTGAATATTCGGTAGTTTATTAATCATGGTACTGATATCAACTGGATTATATGGTTTATAGACTTCCAATCTCCGTCCTAATGGATCAGTGCGTGTAAATATAGGATACGCACTCTTAACCACGGATTGGTCTTTATTTGTCTCAGCCCCATCTTGCTCTTCTGCCTGCAATAAACCTCTCCATAAATTGAGTCCCTCCAATATTTCTATTTGATTTGACCAATCAGTTCCCTTCGCTTGAACCTTGTTTATTAATTTATCAACCTCAGCCAAACTAGTCGGTCCCTTCACATTAGTGGGTAAGCGTGTGTTTTCTTCTGAAAAGGTCTGGACTACATTATCCCAAAATGCATACCCAAAGCGATTTTTATATGACATTGGTATGCGAAAAATTAATCCTTTAAAGAAACAATCCTTATCTGCTGACCATCGTTCAATCGTATCTTCTCCTGAAATCTCTCCCTTTTCCTTATCCTCATTTTTCTTACTAGTTTTAGGTCTGGTGACAGGGTCTCGTAACTCCTCCCCTTCTGTATTATCCTTCTTTAACATTTCAACATTCCCTTTCATCGTAAACGTGCCTTTCATTTCAACATCCGCCCTCTTTCTATCTTTACTTCTCTTATCCTTTTTCCTCATCTTAAGATCAATTCTCTGTGTTTTGTCTATATCAGTATTGTGGTCTGAGTCAGTATCAGTCTCAGAACAGTTTGATTCTATAACAACTGGTTTTGGTTGTTTGACTCGGGGTTTTGATTTTGACCCCCACGGCTCATATCCTGCAGCCGTTTTATCTACAACCTCAGCTGCAGCCTGTATTTGGGACAGGCTTTTCAAATTTGGATACATACCAGGTGTGTCCAACTGACCAGCACCCTCATATGGAGGTGGTGCGGATGGAGTAACAGATTGGAAAGGGGAGATCCCCTGCCTTTCCCTTTCTCGTTCTGCCACAAAAGCTTTATTTTGGCATTGCTGTTTATCATAGTGCCACATATCAGCAGTTACTGTAAATAAATTCCAAACATGTAAATGCTTTTTCAAGGAATCCTTAGTCTTATTATCTTGGAGATATTTAAGCAACTGCCATAATATAGGTTTTTCAAAGGAGCCATGCTCTGGCCAACCTAGAAATGAATTCTTCTTGCTATATGTTAACCATTTTTTATGTAAATCTTTAATGCGCTTTTCATCAAAAGGAAAAGCGGCTATAACATGTTGCAAAGGAGTAAATGTGCTAGAACTATCTACAAACAAAGTATATTTAGATTCAGAATCCTGTGTAGGTACCTCTATGTCAATGTTAATGTTAGCCATTTTACAACAGGTACAATAATATTGTAAATAATATCCAATAATAAACAATAAAAGAAAATATAAACAAAAAAGCGGAAAGAAAGAAAGCAGCGTTAAGACGTGAAGAAAAGAGTTAAGAATGACGTCAATATTTTATACTCACCGTCCGTTGGTATCGGAAGATTGCAGTGGACCTCTCACGAGCTGATCAGTATCGTAAGACCGGGACACCTTAAAGCAAAAATCGAACCAAAAAATAATGGCTGTGCGTGCACGGTCCTGCCGCGCAGGTCGCCAATTGTTTAAACCTCCTCGTTTAAACTTTTTACTGAGTATCTTCACCAAAAAGAATAAAGAATAAAATAAAGAAATGAAAGCAAAAAATCTGTATAATTTTTCTTTTTATTCAACTGCCATTTGGATGACAGAGCTATGCAAGAATATTACATAGGAAGCAAGTATAGGAACAATCTCATCAAATACAGAGATGAAGTTGCCTGTTTAGGAGTTGCTTACTAATACAAATGTCTCCTTTCTTATATACACATAATTCTGGCATCATCACACATCCTTTGTATATTATTTGGCTTCATTACTAGTCTATCTCAAACCTTCTGGCGTCTAACTTTCTCTCCCCTTTTTTTTTCTTCATGCTGCACTATCGAACACAAGTTTCACATGTCTTGCCAACCTCTGTTCTTACTTTCATCTCATGGTCATGCTGTAGACATCCTGTTACTCTACTCCCTTCTTTCTCAGGACTCTCAGCACATTCTTAATAAAGGTTATTATAATGTCAGATTTTCAGTGTCAGCTATTCCAGCTGCACTTCTGGAGTCCATTTTATATTTGTGACTCCATTTTGTCAGTTTTAATATATACACTGGTGGACCCCCCCCCCCCTTTTTTTTTATTTTCTCTCTTTTATCTTTGTCTCAAGACAACTTGCTGAATAGTGGGAGGAGGGGAGAGCAAAGAATGAAGGGACCAAATGGGACAAGGGAGTTTAACTGATATTTAGGGTGGTTACACTGCATATGTTGGATAATTTCGGGAATGACTGGCTTGAGGGAGGGAGTTATATGGGATAGAGGATATATGACAAAGCCAGGTTACTATAAACAGTGGTAAAACACTGCTGAGGTGGGGGAGGGGTTTAATATTTGGAAATGTTTGATGATCAAATCATAGAATGACATGTATATAGATGGCTTTGTTTACAAAGTAGTGTTGTAATGTATATTGACAATGCCAATTGTTGTATGAGATGAATCATCAATAAAAATTGTTGAAACCTAATGATGAGCTACTACAGTGGTTCCCATACCTGGTCCTGGAGGCGCCCCAGCCAGTCAGGTTTTCATTATATCCACAATGAATATTCATGAGAGAGATTAACATACCATGAAGGCAGTGCATGCAAATCTCTCTCATGAACATTCATTGTGGGTATCCTGAAAACCTAACTGGCTAGGGTTCATCCAGGACCTGGTTTGGGAACCACTGACATAAGAAAAAACTGTAGGAAATTAGAAAGAAAATGGGCCCCAAACAAAACAGATGTAAGCAAAACTATATGGAGAAAAGCTATAAGAACATACAACTACAACATAAAGAAAGCCAAAGCAGAATACTATAGCACATATGTGAACCCAAAACATTAATACAAAAAATATATTCAAATTTATGAACAGTATTGAAAAGACACCACCAACAGCAAATGAGCTGGCACAATATTTTGAACAAAAAATTGGAAAGACAAGATCAAATCTCACGAAAACACAAACATCCATTACAGACTTCTACACGAATGTGAAACCAATGATACTCCTATCACGGCAGACAGAATCTGGTCCACCTTTAAAACACCCAAAATCAATACAGTTAAGACATTACTGACTAAATATGCATATGCAAACTGTCTGCTAGATAAGTGCCCTTACAATATGATGAAAAATTCACCAGCATCCTTTGAATGCCTCACCGAACACATCACTTACATGTTTACGAATGGTCAGTTCCCATCTGACAAGAATAACACTACTTACCCCAATCTCTAAAAATACCACTAGCACATTCGCAATATCACAAACTACAGACCAGTGGCTTCAATATCACTACTGAGTAAAACGATGGAATATTTGACACAAGGTTTCAGACCACAACACAGCACTGAGATGGTCATAACTACTCATAACAAAGTTCTGAAGATTAATATACCAAGATCAGAAAATCTTACTACTACAATTCGATATGTTAAGTGCGTTCGACCTAGTAGACCACACAACACAAATGGACCTGCTCAACAATATGGGAATCAGCGGTGCAGTGGCCGCATGGTTCAAGGGTTTCTTAAGGACCAGATCCTACATTGTTAAGATATCTAACCAGCTATTAGCCTCATGGATCTCTGAATGCGGGGTACCACAGGGTTCGCCAATATTACCAATATTGTTCAAGGTTGTGTTGGCTCCACTCGGCAGAAAACTGGAGTTAATGGGCTTCAACTCGTTCATATACACAGATGATGTCGCCATCCACATACCTTTTAACCACAATATCGCATAAATATTGGACAAGGTTAAAAAAAGCCTGGGCACTATGGAAAACTGGGCCACAACTTTCAAACTCAAGCTAAATAGAGACAAAACCAAATTCCTGGTTCTCTCCAGTCCACACAACCCCACATCCTACCAAAAATTCACACTCAACCATCAAACATACCAAATCGAAACACAGCTAAAAATATTGGGAGCAATCTTTGACAAACATGTATCTCTGGACAGTCAAGTATCAGCAGTCATGTCAAAATGTTTCAGAACACTATAGAAACTGAGAAGGATTGGAGACTATTTTCCTAGACAAGCATTCCGACTAATTGTGCAATCGATAATACTATCATATCTAGACTATTGTAAATCAGAATATGTAGGGTGTAAAGAAAGCACACTAAAATCATTACAAATCGTCCAAAACACAGCAGAAAGACTAATATTTAAAAAATCAAAATACGAAAGAGCAGCTTCACTGCTTAAAATGTTATACTGGCTGCCAATCAAGGCAAGACTATTCTTCAAAACTAGCACCCTCATTTTCAAAATGCTATTTGGAATGTCTCCAGAATATATGCTAGAATTGATTGAACTATCCCCAAGAAATGCAAATCCAGAAACCAGAGGCTACCTACTTTGTCACCTACCCAACTGCAGAAACATAACTTACAAAACCGTCTACACGGCTGGATTATGTATATGGGCTCCAAATGGTGGAACTCAATACCCAAAGCCATAAGAAGCATTAATAACTACCTTCAGTTCAGGAAAGAACTGAAGACCTACCTTTTCAAAAAAATGTATAATTAACTGTAAGATACCGAAGTTCTACACCATTTCCTAACTGCTGTAATCTTTCCTAACTGTAAATTGTAAGCCATATTGACCCAAAACTTGTTTTTGGAAAATAGTGGGATACAAGAATGCAGTAATTAATTAATTGTCCTAGACCAATATTTTCCAAGTCCAGTCCTGGAATACCCCTTGCCAAACAGGTTTTCATGATATCCACAATGAATATTCATGAACTTGATTTGCGTACACTGCCTCCATTATATACAAATCTCTTTCATACATATTCATTGTGGATATCCTGAAAATCTGACTGGCAAGGAGTACTCCAGGACTGGACTTGGGAAACTCTGTCCTAGACTACGAGCCTTTTCCTAAGGAAGGAGTCACAGTACCTTTGCACTCTATCCTTAAAGATGCACTGATGCAGAGCTAATCTCCTGTTTCAGTGCAAGTTGCCCCTAAGAAGATGGATACACAGTATCGTATCCAGAAGGCTCCCAGATTCGAGAGGGCCCAGCTGCCTTGCCACTCTTTGGTGGTTGAATCTGCCGTCCAAACAAGCTAGGAGCTCCAGGACTCATACTTTGGTGCCCTTAGGTAGAGAGGCTCGGACACTGAACTCGTTTGGGAGGAAAGCTTTTCAAGCCTCAATTCTCATTGCCTGTATCCAGTCCTGCCAGCTCTACATGAGCCTTTACTTGCAGCCTTTGGTCTTCAGTATACTAAGTCTTGCAGAATCTCTCCCACGGGAGCAGGCCACAGAGCTTCGCCATTTGGTCAGTAAGCTGCTGGCCAGGGGCGTGTACAACTCTTTATTAATATATTGTCTGTTCGCCATGGGTGTAGGACTATGCAAACTGTCATGACTGCATGTCTCTGATTTGAACCTGCAGTTCAGGAGTGGTTAGCGGACGTTCCTTGCTGAGGTGACAGTCTGTTTGAAGATAAGGTAGACGAGGTCACTGACCTCATTAAGAAGCATACGGATTTATTTATAACATTTGTAGCCCGCGTAATCTATAGTTCTGAGTGGAGGACAATATAGTCACAATTCTGGACATAAAATACAGAGCCAGGACAGACTTTTATTAATACAAAAATAGAAATAAAATATCAGCAATATCAGTTCATAACTCACTTCTTAACTGATTGTGCTGTTCCAGAGAGCTTTCACTGTTTTCAAAGCTGCCTTGAATTCAGACCGATGTCTCATAGCTGTCAATTCAAAAGGTAGAGCGTTTCCAAAGCTTTGGCCCAGCAACATAAAAAACAGATAACATCCAAACCCTTCTTGGTACCCTCCAGCTGCTCCTTCTTCCTCACAAAGGTTTTTGAGTGGACCTTGGCAGCGACCCTACTACTCTCAAAGGTGTAGGTTCCTTCCACCTTCTCACTCTGCCCAGACCCCTCAGGCCCAGCATTCACAGCCTCGCCAGTCCTGCCCACAGAAGCCCCAGCCGACTCCCCAGTGGGAGCAAGGGACAAACTTTTGACTGGCTCCAGGAAAGCATAGACGCACTCAATGTAACCATCCCAGACATCTTACTGATAAGGGAGAGAGGCTGAATTTTTACCATTACATGTGGCCTCTTGTAACCTCCAACCAGTGGGTTCTGCATTGGCGCAAAAAAAAACACCAAATTGCCCACCAAGAGCATCTGTTCATCAGCTCTCACTACAAGCAGGTACTTGCAGAAAAAATCTCTGCCCTTCTACAGGCCAATGTGATTGAACCCGTATGACCAGGGGAAGAATAGAAGGGATTCTCTTCTAGGTCCTCCCTTATACTCAAAAAGATGGGAGGATTTTGTCCCAGCCTAGACCTATGGGCCCTGAACAAATTCATGGTCGGAGAAAAGTTCAGGATGATTTCCCTGGGCACTCTTCTCCCCATGATTCAGGAAAATGATTGGCTATGCTGTCTGGAATTAAGGGATGCCTAAATCCATATTTCAGTACTTCCCATTCAGAGGAAGTATCTCAGATTCTGCATAGGGAAACACCATTACCAGTACTGCATACTGCCATTTGGCCTCATGTCTGCTCCCAAGGTATTCACCAAGTGATGAGCGGTAGTTACTGTATATTTGCGCAGACTTGTTTCCCTATCTGTACAAGAGGTGCCATCAGTCAATGCACCTAACTATTTGGGTGCTGGAGCTACTAGGGTTTGCCATAAACTACCCCAAGTCCCACCTCCTCCCGGTCCAGCAATTAGAGTACATAGGAGCCCTGCTTGATACATTGCAGGCTCAGGCTTTTCTTCCACAAGCGAGAGAGGAGACTTATCAACACTCACCTCGCAAGTCCATAGCTCAGCAAATGTTGAGATTGATGGCCCATATGGCCTCAACAGTGCATGTCATACCCATGGCACATCTTTACTTGAGAGAGGCCCGGTGGACTCTAGCTTCCCAGTGGTCTCAGGTGACCGGGAATCTAGCAGATGTAATTCAGATTTCTCCAGTTGACTTACACCCTTCTCTGGTGGACAATTAGGACGAATTTGACTGTGGGACTACCATTCCAAATTCAACCTCCTCAGAAGGTGCTCATGTCGGCTGCATCCAACCAGGGATGGAGAGCTCATGTGGATGGACTTCACACCCAGGGAACCTGGTCTGCTCAGGAAACAGATCGCCATATTCAAGCTGAGGGCCATTTGGAATGCTCTAAAGGCTTTCAGTGATCATACTCATTCAAACAGACAACCAGGATGCAATGTTTTATGTAAACAAGCAGGAGATACGCGATCTTTCACCTTGTGTAAGGAGGTGTGGTAGGCGTGTTAGTCCACTTTTAAAGGTAATCAATAGAAATAAAATAAAACATGGAAAAGGCACTCTACTACTCACCTTTCTTTCCTCCGAGCGAACTCCATTTACCACCACCCTCTGGCATCTGCCCGTCAACCAGTTCCTAATCCAGTTCACCACTTCGGGCCCTATCTTCAGCCCGTCTGTGGGGAACCATGTCAAAAGCTTTGCTGAAATCTAAGTAGATTACATCCATAGCACATCCTTGATTTAATTCTCCGGTCACCCAGTCAAAGAATTCAATGAGATTCGTTTGGCACGATTTCCCTTTGGTGAAATCATGTTGCCTCGGATCTTGCAACTTATTTGCTTCCAGGAAATTCACTATCCTTTCCTTCAGCATCGCTTCCATTACTTTTCCAATAATTGAAGTGAGGCTTACCGGCCTGTAGTTTTCAGTTTCTTCCCTATCACCACTTTTGTGAAGAGGGACCGCCTTCTCCGTTCTCCAATCCCATGGAACCTCTCCCGTCTCCAAGGATTTATTAAACAAATCTTTAAGAGGACCCGCCAGAACCTCTCTGAGCTCCCTCAATATCCTAGGGTGGATCCCATCCGGTCCCACTGTTTTGTCCACCTTTAGATTTTTAAGTTGTTCATACACACTCTCTTCCGTGAACGGTGCTATATCCACTCCATTCTCACATGTACTTTTGCCAGTCCGTTGCGGTCCTGCTCCAGGATTTTCTTCTGTGAAAACAGAACAAAAGTATCTATTTTGCAAATTTGCTTTTTCTTCATCATCATTTATATAGCGGTTCTCAGCATCTTTCAGTCTCACAATTCTCTTTTTAGTCTTCCTCCTTTCACTAATATACCTGTCACCCCTCCTTACATTTCTAGCCATTTGTTCTTCCGCATGCGCTTTCGCCAGACGTATCTCTCTCTTGGCTTCTTTCAGTTTCATCAGGTATTCCTCCCCGTGTTCCTCTTCTTGAGTCTTTCTGTATTTCAGGAACGCCAACTCTTTAGCCTTATTTTCTCAGCCACTTGTTTGGAGAACCATATCGGTTTCCTTTATTGGAAGATGAACACGTGAAAGATTCCTTAATGTTGAACATTTTTCCTTTGTGAATGACCGTGGGGTCCTGCGAAATGTTTTGGCATAGTTTGCAGCTGGATATATTGCAAGGATATGTGCCATTCTCTTCTTTTTGAGTCTGTGTTGGGAGCTTACTTCTGATTAGTTTGTGTTTTAAGTTGGGTGGCTGTTGGAAAGCCAGCACTGGTGGGGATGGGAATATCTCTTTCAGTAATTCATCCTCCTGGAGTAGAGGCTGAAGATCTTTTATGATTTTTCTTAATTTTTCCAGCTCTGGGTTGTATGTCACTATAAGGGGGATTCTGTCTGTGGCTTTTTTTTCTTTGTACTGTAGTAGATTTTCCCTGGGTGTTTTGAGGGAGGAGGCAATATTCTTGGATATTATTTTGGGGTTGTATCCTTTCTGTTCGAAGGATGCAGTCAGGGTTTCAAGGTGTCTGTCTCTGTCCCCTGGGTCAGAGCAGATATGGTGGTATCTTGTGGCTTGGCTATAATAATGGATCTTTTTGTATGTGAGGGGTGGAAGCTGGAGTTGTGGAGGTAGCTGCATTTGTCTGTTGGTTTCTTGTATATGGATATTTGTATATATCCATCGCTGATTGAGACTGTGGTGTCCAAAAAATTGACTTTTTCTGGGGAGTAGTCAAAAATCTGCTAAAATAGTACTAACAGCAAATGAAACAAAAAATATGTTAGTAAATAGATATGTTATAGATACAGACCACAGTACACTAATAAACACCAAAACATGTACATAAAAAGCAAATTATACATATAATTTAACCACATTTAATTTGATACACATACAACAGTAAACACTTAAACAATTGTTAGTATGAGAAGGTAAAAGAAGGACCCCTATCCAAGTGGTGCATAAAAAAAAGCTCTTCACCATTTTGGCTACAACTAAAAAATAAACAAATATCCATATTTATTTATTTATTTGTCGCATTTGTATCCCACATTTTCCCAGCTATTTGCAGGCTCAATGTGGCTTACAATTTCAGTCATGGCTTTCGCCATAACAGAGAAAAAGATACAATTGGTATTACATGGAGAGCATGGATGACATAATAAAATTAAACAGGTAAAAAGAGAAAGCTTTCAATTGGTATTACATAGAGAACTTGGATGACATAATAAGATTGAACAATCAGGTAAAAAAGAGAAAACATTCAGAATATCAAGTGGTGATGCGTTATAGTCAGTGGTGTGCTGGAGCCGGCTCGCACCGGCTCGCAAGAGCCGCTTGTTAAATTTTGACAGCTCTTGCGAGCCAGTTGTTGTTGGGGGTGAGCCGGCTCCATTGCGGGAGGTAAGCATGGCAGGAGGGCGCCATCACAAGCCATGCTTACCTCCCCTGCCGCTCCGAAGCATATCCAACCATGTCCTTCGCTCCCACCCTCCCCTCCTGCTCCCCTCCGTCTTTTTTTAATTACCTCCGTCGAAGCGCGCGCCATTTAAAGCCCTGCTGCGTGCTGGCCGTCTCTAGGCTTCCCCTGCTTGCTTCGGATGATGTTCGTGCCTTAGTCCCGCCTTCATTCTGACGTCATTTCCTTTTTTCGCGAAGGCGGGACTAAGGCACGAACATCATCCGAAGCAAGCAGGGGAAGCCTAGAGACGGCCAGCACGCAGCAGGGCTTTAAATGGCGCGCGCTTCGACGGAGGTAATTAAAAAAAGACGGAGGGGAGCGGGAGGGGAAGGTGGGAGCGAAGGACATCTTTGGACATGCTTCGGAGCGGCAGGGGAGGGAGGAGAATCGCTGGATTGGTAGAGGGGGGCAGGGGAGAGACCTGCTGGGCATGGGTGGGGTAGAGGGGGCCAGGGGAGAGACCTGCTGGGCATGGGTGGGTAGAGGGGGGCAGGGGAGGGACTTGCTGGGCATGGGTGGGTAGAGGGGGGCAGGGGAGAGACTTGCTGGGCATGGGTGGGTAGAGGGGGGCAGGGGAGAGAGGAGAGTTTCAGGACATGGATGGAGGGGAGAGCAAGAGAAATTCTGGACATGGATGGAGGGGAGGGAAGGGAGAGACAAGAAATGCTGGACATGGAGGGAAGAGAGGAAGGAGATTAGATGAAGGAAAAGGAAGTGAGGAGAGAAACTGCACATGGATGGAGAAAATAGGCAGAAGCTGGATCCACTGTACAGTCAAGTATGCGGAGGACCAGAAATGAAGAAGAAAGGAGGAAAGAAAAGAAATAAATGGAAAGGAAGCCCTGGAAACGGAGTCAAGGGAACAGATAGAGAGCAGCAGAATCAGATAACTGGACCAGCATGATCAGAGAAACAAAGTCACCAGACAACAAAGGTAGAAAAAAAATAATTTTATTTTCATTACAGTGTTTGGAATATGTCCACTTTGAGAATCAGGTGCTGAACGTTAAAAGTTTATATTTATTTACTTATTTATGGCATTTTATCCCATATTAAACATGAATTAGATTGGAATCTGGGATAATTTAATTTTTTTTTTCCTGGAGAGAGTAATGTGTTGGCCGCCCCCCCCCCCCTCCCCGGGGTATAGCCAGCTCTGCAATTTTTTTGTGGGGGGGGGGGGCGCAGAGGTGGGTTGGGGGTGCATTGGTGGACGGGGGGACGCAGAGGTGGATGGGGGGCGCCAAGGTGGATGGGGGGGTCGCCGAGGTGGACGGGGGGGTCGCCGAGGTGGACCAGGGAGAGAGCCTGTTGTTAAAAATTTACCAGCACACCACTGGTTATAGTACTTATTAAGGATCATTGTGGTATGCCTTATTAAAAAGATGGGTCTTCAGTGATTTACGAAAGTTTATATGAGGTTGTGGCCACTATGATGCACCTGTGAATGGTGCCCCTGTGTAAACTGCTCATCGAAGGTGGGCCTAGGCACTGGTATGGTGGCAGTCGATGGAGTTGTCAGTGTCAAACCGGAAGCTGGGACCTGACTGCATGGAGACTGACGCACCAACACCTGTTCTATAGAGGGGAAGTGCTCTTCTAAGTGCTAGTGCTTCTGGGGTACTGATGCATCTGATGTCCCAGTGCTCCCGGCACCATGCATTGAGAAAGATCAATGCTTGTGCTTCTTGGGCTTTCCCCAAGGCACTGCATTGCAGTCCTTTAGCACCGATAAGAAAGATGCTGAACCCAAGTGCGTCCTCGGTGTCGAGTCCATTGATGACAGGGTCCCAGGCCCAAAATCGTGCCCGATGTCGAGAAAGGTGGAGACTTCTCCTAGCTGGTGAGCTCCCTGTCGGTGTTAAATCTGTGCAGCCATGGTGGTCAATACTTCTAGTGCTGATGTTGATACACCAGACTTTGAGGAGCCAAAAAGTCTTTCCTACTAGGCCTGCCACACGTGTGGGTCCAAAATAGAAATCGGACCCACCTTTTGAAGCAACTGGGTGCCTTCTGAGACATCAAAAAAAGAATCAAGGCCAAATTAAACTCCTCAATTTTAGCACCAAAAAAAGCGGGGAAGTGTCCAAATTGAGGTCAGGGCTCCAGCCAAACTCTGTGGGCCTAGCCAAATGTGGAAAAACCTTTAAAAAAGCCGCAAACAACTAAGAGAAGAAAAAGAAAACAAGGAACAGCTTGTTTCAGCTCTTGCCTTTCTATTTGAATAATTGTGAGGAACAGTTGCTTCATCAGCTTTTGCAGCACTACTTGTGGAAAGGAAAGCAACCTTGTTTATCTATGAAAGTCCTACAAAAGCCAAGGGCCCATGGGGGGATGGGATTACTAAATATACGGTATCTGATGGTGGTGTGCGGAATGCAGCACATCAATTACTAGTAGAGATGTACGAATCATTTTTTGGTAACAAGCTTGGAGACTCAGTTCCTCACATCCACATCCATTTTAGCCACCTACTGCATGCTACTCGCCATTTGCCACCAGGTACTGTATTTTCAAAACCTATCCATTGATATATGCTACTAGGAAGGTGTGGCATTGGGTGTGTAAACATCATGGTTTCACCACAACCGTTGCCCCGTGTGAAGAAACAATATGTTTTAGGCCTGTAAAATGTATTTGATATTTTCTGCCTTAATTATGTCCTGACATGTATTTCTCCTATTTGGCCAGCAGGTGGTGCTTCTTTACTGTAAAGCTGTTACAGAGAAGTGAATGTTCTTTTCTTTAGTTTTAGCACACAAACAGGAAGAAAGAAGCAGTATATTTTTGAAATTTTCTTGTTGTGGGCTCTGATTGGCCCAGGAGTTAATCTTCATTTGGAGAATACTGGCTTTTACTCCAGTCTTAGCCAGGAAGAAGAGAGATGGATCTCTTTGCTAGGGCCCTGTAAACAGTTACATTTGATTATGCGTGAGCAGCAATATGTCCTGATCTTCCCAGGTACTTTTTAGAAAGTAAACAAATGTTTAGTGTTATAATTGATCCATATTTCAGTTTTCCTGTTATTGTTTGCTGTTTGCACTTTTTATATTACACTGTTCAGTTTTTAAGAATAAACAGTTTAGTTTATTGCCTCTTTGTCTGGACTGATAAAGAATCCTGGTGGTTTGTGTGTTGGGTCTGTGATTGCTTTCTGGGAACTGTGGGCCAATGGTAGTGTGGCTTCAGTAACTTAGAAATCACTGGGGATAATTTGAGAGCGGGAGACTCTCTCAGAGGCGGTTGTGACCCAGTTGGTGGGAGGAGGGTGCTAGTGTAGAGCACAAGTGGCAGGTGCAGGCGGACCTGAGCTGTGTTGGGCATAGACCCCCAAAGTAGCTGTGGGGTAACCCCATGGGGGGATGGCTAGGCATTTCGTGACACCCCAAATTTATCTATTTGTAATAATCCAGAGTTTCCTCCAACCAATAGTTATATAGTGTTATCTCATTGGGCAAACAAGGGACTTAAATATGTTTTACACTTAATTACAGAGGAAGGCCACTTGAACTACTTTCCGGACCTATAGCACACGCATGACCTTCATCACATCTCTTTGCATATTTCCAGATCCACCATTACATCTCAACATTCCAGTGGACTGACTTGACCAAAGGTGTACAAGAGACTTTGGCTGAGGCTTTCTGTACTTCTTTCTTATCACCATCATTATCTCAAAGACTCCACACCAGATATTATGTGAAATTGGCAGCCACCTGGTCTTTAGACTTATCTTGTACTTTCACCCCAGGTACTTCAAGCCTATATAGTGAACTTATACAAGAAGGTAGACTGTCTTACATCAGGAAACTTTATATAAACTTGCAATGTGACTTTACATTTCACCTCACTGTGCTTATAGGGCGGGATTTAAGTCAGGAGGACATTGCCCTAAATATGGCCTGGTGGATGCAACCCTTGGACATATGTTTTGACATTGTCCCAGGATACAACAATTTTGGAAGCAGATTTTTGCTATTCTTAGGACCTTATGGAATTATGAAGCGCATCTTGAACCTCAAGCTTTATTTGGCAGCTATGTTTTGAGTGATGCTGTGCCCATGGTCTTTAAATCTTTTCTCAAATACGTAATCCTATTTGCCCTTAAAACTATTTTGTGTAGTTGGCTGCAAGCGGATAACCCCGCTCTTCGCCAGTGGCAAGCTTACTTAATTGAACAATTGAGGTTGGAATGTGTGCAAATAGAAGACCATTAATGCTAGAGGATAACTTTTTTTAAGGCTACCTGGAAATCCTTTTGGTTGACTTTTTCAGGCTCGGAGCAGGTTGCTCAATTTTTAATACACTCCCTGGTATGGACTGTTGAGGCTTTGTCTGGAGGTCTGTGGGGGTTGGTGGGGTAGGGAATGTGTGGAGGCTGTGGAATGTTCTCATTGCATTATTATAACTGATTTACTATTTGCATTTGCCACTTTGCTTTGTTTCAATAAGAGAGATTTCAACATAAATAATCTATATTAAATAAATAACCAATAACCAAAAGCATAGACTAAAAATCAGCACTAGTGGAAGTATAAAACAATTGAGGGAAGCCTCCTTACTAACTCTCTCCAAAAAATGGCAGCCTCATACAGCATTTCAGTGCTAATGTTGGTGGCAATACTGTTGCTTCTTTCAGCAGTGCAAATATAAGCCTCCTGCTATGGGTCAAAGGTCACGTATTCAACAATAGTAAAAAATCAAAGAGAAAAAGAACTAAAAATCCTGGGCAAATCTATATCAAAATTCTCTAATTCTATTAGAAAGCGTAACTTGAAAGCTAAATTATTTTAAATATAACGAACAACCCAATGCAACATGACGCCAAGAAATATTAAAACTGATAAATATAAAGCAAGCTAAATCCAATAAAAATTGCTAATCAATAACTTAAAAAAAAACATCAAAAACACTTGTTTTAAAGGTTCGGGTGTCTTCCTCGTTCCAATAACAGTGCGTTCCACTGATGTCATCATGCGTTCCAAGGTGCCAAACATCGTCAGGGCCAAAATGTTAGACTAAAACTAATAAAACATGCTATTAAACTAATCAAAAATCTTTTTAAAACCATTAAAAAACACATGTTGTAGGGATTACTGTATCTTCCTCATTCTAATGACATCAGTGCATTCCAACATCGGAAGGCATATCAAAACAAAAATGTTTGTGAATGTATGTCGTATAGGTCCCTAAAAACTCCATTTTGAGCACTTCACTGTTAAAAGCTGTCTTCTTAAACACAGTACATATTATTAAGAGTATATTCCTCATTAGCACACTCAAGAGGCATGAGCCAGGGACTATCCTATATAATAATTCTCACCTCCAACGTTCTAAAATCTGGCTGCCTGTGTCCGTAACTTTCTGGGTCTCCGAAGCCTCAGCTGACTTCACTGCACCCATTATGCCGTCAAACCAGTTTCCATGAGTGTCTGCCCCGCCCTCGCGTCAAACGTGATGACATCGAGGGCGGAGCACTGACACTCAACGAATCAAGGAAGCCCATTGGTTAATCTCTGTTTCCACTCCACAACGCTGCTGTCATTCCCAAACACTCAAAACCAAACAAAATCGCAGCTGCACCCCGTCCCCCCGCCCACAGTCCCCCTCACCCACCCTCCCGCAGCCACTCACTCACCATTCCGCCGCACCCCCTCTCCTCTCCGACTCTGGCCATGCAGCAGGATGATTACTACACATGAGTGAAAGTGACCCAATCAACTACACTGTAAGCAAGGAAGCCCATTGGTTAATCTCTGTTTCCACTCCCCAACACAGCCGTCATTCCCATACACTCAAAACCAAGCACATCTAGGAGCTGCTGATCCACATTGTCGGGTTTTTTTCTTCTTCCATCTGAAACACGTCTAAAGTTGTTTCTACTGGATAAACTGCGCCTTAAAAGGTAAAGGACAAAAGGTTTTTGTTTTTGGTTTCTTACTGCACACCTTTTTAATTTATTTGAAAGCTACCCATCTGTACATATGAATATCATGAAATATAAATTAAATATCACTAAAACAGCTTTAAAAAAATATTCTACCTGGTTAACAAACAAACAAAAAAAAAAACACTTACTGCACATGGCAACACAGTTGCTGCACATAGTGTTACAACATGGGAACACATCATTTACAAATTAAACAAGTATTGCATCTCCTTAAAACGCTTTTATACAAACTGTATGGTTACAAACAAACAAACAAAAAAAAACATTGTTAGCGCCCGTTTCCTTTAAAACAGAAACGGGTCTTTTTTACTAGTTCCTATATAGTTTACAGTTTATTCAGGCTTGATATACTGCTTCTCTACCATAGCAATTGAAGCAGTTTACAATAATAAACTACATTAATCACAGGAAAAGAACACCATAAAAATAGTAAAAGTTATAAAACAATAAATGATGTTGATAATAGTTGCTAAAAGAATTAATAAAAAAATAAACCTATAAAATATCTGTGTCCTAATTTTACACTATAAAAAAGTATACTGCGAACCTTTTAAAAATACTGTCAAATTGGTATCCATATCAAGTCCTCCAGGTGCTAAATTGAAAGTTAGATCTCTGTTCTGTCTTAAGTAGCAGATTGTCCAGCGGGCCACCTCTCCAGAATCTCCTTGGTGCTGCAAGTATAGAAAAAATATATTCCTCAAAGACACATCCAGCTTCTAAAATATGGTCCACCAAAGGTGTCTCTCTAATTATCCTATATAATAATTCTCATCTCCAACGTTCTATGCATCTTGCTGCCTGTGTCCGTGGCTTCTTCGGAGTTGGTCTGCTAGGCTCCGTAGCCCAGGTTGACGTCACCATAAGCAGTATGACGACAGCAACAGAACCCTCGCAAAAGGGGAAAAAACCCAACGCCTCACAGTTGATCCCCCCCCCCCCCGCGCAGGAAGCGCTGGAGGCTAGCACAGGAGGTGCTGCTGCTGCCACACACACACACCCCCACGACGGCAGGAGCACAAGGCTGGTGGATAGGGGATCGGGGGAGGGGGTCCGACCACGTGGCCGTCGGACCGGTGGGCCCAGAGGCCTCGCCCTAACGTTCTCCGTCCCTCCCTCCCTCCCTCCGAGTTCCAGGGTCGTCGTCCCTCCCTCCCTCCCAGTTCCAGGGTCCCCCCTCCCTTCCATTTCCAGGATCGTCGTCCCTCCCTTCCTCCCTCCCTCCCTTCCAGTTCCAGGCCCCCTCCCTCCAATTTTGAAAAGTCATCTTCATTTACCCCGTCGGGTTTACGGCAGCCGGCAGCAGCGATACAACATGTGCAGGCTCGGCCCTTCTGTCTCTCTCAGCTTTGGTCCCGCCCTTGCGGAAACAGAACATGAGGGCGGGACCAGAGCTGAGAGAGACAGAAGGGCCGAGCCTGCACGCGTTATACCTCTGCTGCGGGCCGCCGTAACCCCGACGGGGTAAGTGAAGATGACTTTTCAAAAACGGAGGGAGGGGGCCTGCAACAGGAAGGGAGGGACGACGATCCTGGAACTCGGAGGGGGGACCCTGGAACTGGGTGGGAGGGGGGGACCCTAGGAGGGGAGACCCTAGAACTGGGAGGGAGGGTAGGAGGGGGGACCCTGCAACTGGGAGCAACGGAGGGTGGACCTTGGAACTGGGAGGGAGGGTGGGAGGGGATGGCCCTGGAACTCAGAGGGAGGGGGGATGGAAAGGAGAGAGAGATGGGAGAGAGGAGATCCTGGAACTCAAAGGGAGGGAGGTGGGCCTGGAACTGGGAGGGAAGGAGTGAGGTGGGCCTGGAACTAGGAAGGAAGTGGAGGAGGGAGGGCAAAGGAAAGAGGAGGATTGCTGCACCACAATGGATGGAGGGGGCAGGGGAGAGATGCTGCATATGGATGGATGGAGGGGGCAGGGCACAGAGGACGTTTGCTGCATATGGATGAATGCAGGGGACAGAGCATAACTGGTGCACACGGGACACACACTACACTCTCTCACTCACACAGACAGACAGACACATTCTGCCTCTCTCAATCACATACTCACTCTCTCTCTCTCACACATACTCACTCTCTCTCACACATACTCTCTCCTAACAGGTCCCTTGAAAACATAATTACCATTAGAGAACAACCTTGCTAGCGCCCGTTTCATTTCTTTCAGAAATGGGCCTTTTTTACTAGTGTTCCATAATTCAGTCTTGGTCTTCTCAATATAAACCAGACCACAGGGACATAGTGCAGCATATACAACACCTTCAGTCTTGCACTTAGAAAATTGTGTGAGAACAACCTTTTACCAGATGCCAGAATAATGAAAGCATTGGTATTCATGTTAGCGATGCATACTGAACAGTTCCCATATTGGAAGTGTCCCACTAGGAGTCTCCTTATCCTGGTTTGTTGAGGTAAGGCAGATGACACAAGCATATTCCATAAATTCCTCTCTTGTATGCCATCAATAGTCCCTTGTCAGAAAAAGGTTTCAAATTTTGTATTATATGCCAGTATTTTAAGAAGAATAGAAGAAAAAAAAAAGAAGAGAAAACTCCCACTTTCATTTTTGCTGTGTTTTAGAATCTTTACAATATAACTCAACATAATGGGTAAACAGCAATGTGCATGCATACAGCCTTATCAGTTCTTTTCTTTACTCCTAGTTTAATCAAGACCTTACTATGCTTTTTGAAAACATTTTTCAACACACAAGGCAGGATATCCTTTTTGTTCTCTGAACCTTTTCTTTATATCATTAGATCTTCTTTTAAAGGTAGCAGCATCTGAGCATAGCCTTTTCAACCATAAAAATTGACTGTGGGGAAGATTTGTCTTGAGAGACTTTGTGTGTCTAAATGCTTTGAAAATGAGCCCTTCTGTGACAACTATCAAAATTCAAATACTTATTAACATCCGTAAGTTTACAGTGGACGTCGGTTTCAAATTTTACTCCATTTATACTCATCTGTATGTCTAGGAACAGCCTCTTTTTTTTTTTTTATCAAAGTATACTTGAAATTTCCATCTTAACAATTCAACCATTTATAGAATTCTTTAAGCTTTTCCTCTGTGCCTTTCCCAATCACAAAGATGTCATCAATATACCTTTTCCAAAGTATTATATTACTGTCACGCTCCACGCCTGTCACGAACAGTGAGCCCTTGGACCACTACCAGCAGTGGCAGGAGAACCCCTCAACCAGGCAGCAAGACACAGACCGGACAGGAACAGTAGGACAGAAGAAGCAGCAGAGGCAACACAAGCTGGACCAGGCAACGCAGGAGCCCTAGACTTCACCTGCACTTAGCCGCTATTCACTCGGAGTTGAGCACCGGGCTGCAGGCGGCCGCCAGGACTTACCAGACCAGGCAGAGCTGAACTGAACAGAAACACAGGCCGTGAGCAGGAGAAACGTTCACGAGTCAAACAAGGTCTTGGCGGGCAGCAGCAGTAGAATAATCCAGTGAGCAGCCGGGTCCTGGGCGGGCAGCAAGCAGAGGGAAAACTAGTAAACAATACGGGTTGAGGCAGGCAGAAGAAGAATAAGTCAGGAAACAAGCAACGTCTAGCTGACACGAGAAGCAGCAAAGTAGCACTGCAACAAAACTCTCACAGACTAAGACTCCACTGAGGACCTCTGTTGCAAGGCAAACTAGAAAGCTACCAGGTGGCTAATAAAGGCAAACAACCAGGGCGGTCACCCGGTACGGGTACTGCTTAGTTCCAAAAGGTTCCAAGACATACTGGAGGGCTGGAAGATCCGGACTGGACCAGAGTAACCTCTGGAACATGGGAAACAGCCAGCAGTCAGTCCATGGCAGTCATCAGATCCAGCCACCAGGTGGCCATATGAATGAGAGCAGGAAGCAAAAGCACTATCGTAACAATTACCCTCATAATCATGTTCAGAAAGAGAGATTTTTTTCTCAGAGTGATCCATATTTAAATTATCCACAGAGGGGCCATCATTGCCCCCCATGGCTATGCCTTTTACCTGTTGATAAAACCTTCCATTAAAACAAAAGTAGATCTTAGTGCTAAAGTTGCAAGTTCAACTATAAATTCAGTAGGAACCCTCAGATAAAAATCTTTATACAATAGTATGATAATTTCAGCTGCTTCTTTTTCAGGTATATTAGTATACAAAGATTTAACATCTAATATGGTCATAAAGCGAATGCTACATACCTGTAGAAGGTATTCTCCGAGGACAGCAGGCTGATTGTTCTCACTGATGGGTGACGTCCACGGCAGCCCCTCCAATCGGAATCTTCACTAGCAAAGTCCTTTGCTAGCTCTCGCACGCCCGCGCGCACCGCGCATGCGCGGCCGTCTTCCCGCCCGAAACCGGCTCGAGCCGGCCAGTCTCGTATGTAGCAAAAGAGATACAAGGGAAGACTCAACTCCAAAGGGGAGGCGGGCGGGTTTGTGAGAACAATCAGCCTGCTGTCCTCGGAGAATACCTTCTACAGGTATGTAGCATTCGCTTTCTCCGAGGACAAGCAGGCTGCTTGTTCTCACTGGTGGGGTATCCCTAGCCCCCAGGCTCACTCAAAACAACAACCATGGTCAATTGGGCCTCGCAACGGCGAGGACATAACTGAGATTGACCTAAAAAAATTTACCAACTAACTGAGAGTGCAGCCTGGAACAGAACAAACAGGGCCCTCGGGGGGTGGAGTTGGATCCTAAAGCCCAAACAGGTTCTGAAGAACTGACTGCCCGAACCGACTGTCGCGTCGGGTATCCTGCTGCAGGCAGTAATGAGATGTGAATGTGTGGACAGATGACCACGTCGCAGCTTTGCAAATTTCTTCAATGGAGGCTGACTTCAAGTGGGCTACCGACGCAGCCATGGCTCTAACATTATGAGCCGTGACATGACCCTCAAGAGCCAGCCCCGCCTGGGCGTAAGTGAAGGAAATGCAATCTGCTAGCCAGTTGGATATGGTGCGTTTCCCCACAGCCACTCCCCTCCTATTGGGATCAAAAGAAACAAACAATTGGGCGGACTGTCTGTTGGGCTGTGTCCGCTCCAGATAGAAGGCCAATGCTCTTTTGCAGTCCAATGTGTGCAGCTGACGTTCAGCAGGGCAGGAATGAGGACGGGGAAAGAATGTTGGCAAGACAATTGACTGGTTCAGATGGAACTCCGACACGACCTTTGGCAAGAACTTAGGGTGAGTGCGGAGGACTACTCTGTTATGATGAAATTTGGTGTAAGGGGCCTGGGCTACCAGGGCCTGAAGCTCACTGACTCTATGAGCTGAAGTAACTGCCACCAAGAAAATGACCTTCCAGGTCAAGTACTTCAGATGGCAGGAATTCAGTGGCTCAAAAGGAGGTTTCATCAGCTGGGTGAGAACGACATTGAGATCCCATGACACTGTAGGAGGCTTGACAGGGGGCTTTGACAAAAGCAAACCTCTCATGAAGCGAACAACTAAAGGCTGTCCTGAGATCGGCTTACCTTCCACACGGTAATGGTATGCACTAATCGCACTAAGGTGAACCCTTACAGAGTTGGTCTTGAGACCAGACTCAGACAAGTGCAGAAGGTATTCAAGCAGGGTCTGTGTAGGACAAGAGCGAGGATCTAGGGCCTTGCTGTCACACCAGACGGCAAACCTCCTCCATAGAAAGAAGTAACTCCTCTTAGTGGAATCTTTCCTGGAAGCAAGCAAGATGCGGGAGACACCCTCTGACAGACCCAAAGAGGCAAAGTCTACGCTCTCAACATCCAGGCCGTGAGAGCCAGGGACCGGAGGCTGGGATGCAGAAGAGCCCCTTCGTCCTGCGTGATGAGGGTCGGAAAACACTCCAATCTCCACGGTTCTTCGGAGGATAACTCCAGAAGAAGAGGGAACCAGATCTGACGCGGCCAAAAAGGAGCAATCAGAATCATGGTGCCTCGGTCTTGCTTGAGTTTCAACAAAGTCTTCCCCACCAGAGGAATGGGAGGATAAGCATACAGCAGGCCCTCCCCCCAATCCAGGAGGAAGGCATCCGATGCCAGTCTGCCGGGGGCCTGAAGCCTGGAACAGAACTGAGGGACTTTGTGGTTTGCTCGAGATGCGAAGAGATCCACCAAGGGGGTGCCCCACGCTTGGAAGATCTGTCGCACCACACGGGAATTGAGCGACCACTCGTGAGGTTGCATAATCCTGCTCAACCTGTCGGCCAGACTGTTGTTTACGCCTGCCAGATATGTGGCTTGGAGCACCATGCCTTGACGGCGAGCCCAGAGCCACATGCTGACGGCTTCCTGACACAGGGGGCGAGATCCGGTGCCCCCCTGCTTGTTGACATAGTACATGGCAACCTGGTTGTCTGTCTGAATTTGGATAATTTGGTGGGACAGCCGATCTCTGAAAGCCTTCAGAGCGTTCCAGATCGCTCGCAACTCCAGAAGATTGATCTGTAGATCGCGTTCCTGGAGGGACCAGCTTCCTTGGGTGTGAAGCCCATCGACATGAGCTCCCCATCCCAGGAGTGACGCATCCGTGGTCAGCACTTTTTGTGGCTGAGGAATTTGGAAAGGACGTCCCAGAGTCAAATTGGACCAAATCGTCCACCAATACAGGGATTCGAGAAAACTCGTGGACAGGTGGATCACGTCTTCTAGATCCCCAGCAGCCTGAAACCACTGGGAAGCTAGGGTCCATTGAGCAGATCTCATGTGAAGGCGGGCCATGGGAGTCACATGAACTGTGGAGGCCATGTGGCCCAGCAATCTCAACATCTGCCGAGCTGTGATCTGCTGAGACGCTCGCACCCGCGAGACGAGGGACAACAAGTTGTTGGCTCTCGCCTCTGGGAGATAGGCGCGAGCCGTCCGAGAATCCAGCAGAGCTCCTATGAATTCGAGTCTCTGCGCCGGGAGAAGGTGGGACTTTGGGTAATTTATCACAAACCCCAGCAGCTCCAGGAGGCGAATAGTCATCTGCATGGACTGCAGGGCTCCTGCCTCGGACGTGTTCTTCACCAGCCAATCGTCGAGATATGGGAACACGTGCACCCCCAGCCTGCGAAGTGCTGCTGCTACTACAGCCAAGCACTTTGTGAACACCCTGGGCGCAGAGGCGAGCCCAAAGGGTAGAACACAGTACTGGAAGTGACGTGTGCCCAGCTGAAATCACAGATACTGTCTGTGAGCTGGCAGTATCGGGATGTGTGTGCAGGCATCCTTCAAGTCCAGAGAGCATAGCCAATCGTTTTCCTGAATCATGGGAAGTAGGGTGCCCAGGGAAAGCATCCTGAACTTTTCTTTGACCAGATATTTGTTCAGGGCCCTTAGGTCTAGGATGGGACGCATCCCCCCTGTTTTCTTTTCCACAAGGAAGTACCTAGAATAGAATCCCAGCCCTTCTTGCCCGGATGGCACGGGCTCGACCGCATTGGCGCTGAGAAGGGCGGAGAGTTCCTCTGCAAGTACCTGCTTGTGCTGGAAGCTGTAAGACTGAGCTCCCGGTGGACAATTTGGAGGTTTTGAGGCCAAATTGAGGGTGTATCCTTGCCGGACTATTTGGAGAACCCACTGATCGGAGGTTATGAGAGGCCACCTTTGGTGAAAAGCTTTCAACCTCCCCCCGACCGGCAGGTCGCCCGGCACTGACACTTGTATGTCGGCTATGCTCTGCTGGAGCCAGTCAAAAGCTCGCCCCTTGCTTTTGCTGGGGAGCCGCGGGGCCTTGCTGATTCGCACGCTGCTGACGAGAGCGAGCGCGCTGGGGCTTAGCCTGGGCCGCAGGCTGTCGAGAAGGAGGATTGTACCTACGCTTGCCAGAAGAGTAGGGAACAGTCCTCCTTCCCCCAAAAAATCTTCTACCTGTAGAGGTAGATGCTGAAGGCTGCCGGCGGGAGAACTTGTCGAATGCGGTATCCCGCTGGTGGAGATGCTCTACCACCTGCTCGACCTTCTCTTCAAAAATATTGTCCGCACGGCAAGGCGAGTCCGCAATCCGCTGCTGGAGTCTATTCTCTAGGTCGGCGGCACGCAGCCATGAGAGCCTGCGCATCACCACACCTTGAGCAGCGGCCCTGGACGCAACATCAAAGGTGTCATACACCCCTCTGGCCAGGAATTTTCTGCACGCCTTCAGCTGCCTGACCACCTCCTGAAAAGGCTTGGCTTGCTCAGGGGGAAGAGCATCAACCAAGCCCGCCAACTGCCGCACATTGTTCCGCATGTGTATGCTCGTGTAGAGCTGGTAAGACTGGATTTTGGCCACGAGCATAGAGGAATGGTAGGCCTTCCTCCCAAAGGAGTCTAAGGTTCTAGAGTCTTTGCCCGGGGGCGCCGAAGCATGCTCCCTAGAACTCTTAGCCTTCTTTAGGGCCAGATCCACAACTCCAGAGTCGTGAGGCAACTGAGTGCGCATCAGCTCTGGGTCCCCATGGATCCGGTACTGGGACTCGATTTTCTTGGGGATGTGGAGATTACTTAGTGGCTTGGTCCAGTTCGCAAGCAATGTCTTTTTCAGGACATGGTGCAAGGGAACAGTGGACGCTTCCTTAGGTGGAGAAGGATAGTCCAGGAGCTCAAACATTTCAGCCCTGGGCTCGTCCTCCACAACCACCGGGAAGGGGATGGCCGTAGACATCTCCCGGACAAAGGAAACAAAAGACAGACTCTCGGGAGGAGAAAGCTGTCTCTCAGGAGAGGGAGTGGGATCGGAAGGAAGACCCTCAGACTCCTCGTCAGAGAAATATCTGGGGTCTTCTTCCTCTTCCCACGAGGCCTCACCCTCGGTGTCAGACACAAGTTCACGGACCTGTGTCTGCAACCTCGCCCGGCTCGACTCCGTGGAGCCACGTCCACGATGGGGGCGTCGAGAGGTAGACTCCCTCGCCCGCATCGGCGAAGCTCCCTCCGCCGACGTAGTCGGGGAGCCTTCCTGGGAGGTGGCCGCAGTCGGCACCGCACGCGGTACCGACGTCGGGGACCTCACCCCGGGCGATGGGCCAGCCGGCGCCACGCTCGACGGTACCGGAGGCGCAAGCACCGCCGGTACCGGAGGGGTAGGGCGCAACAGCACTCCCAGAATCTCTGGGAGAATGGCCCGGAAGCTCTCGTTCAGAGCGGCTGCAGAGAAAGGCATGGAGGCCGATGCAGGCGTCGACGTCAGAACCTGTTCCGGGCGTGGAGGCTGTTCCGGGCTGTCCAGAGTGGAGCGCATCGACACCTCCTGAACAGAGGGTGAGCGGTCCTCTCGGTGCCGATGCCTGCTGGGTGCCGACTCCCTCGGCGACCCAGAGCTCTCGGTGCCGACGCGGGGAGGAGACCGGTGTCGATGCTTCTTCGATTTCTTCCGAAGCATGTCACCGGAGCTCCCCGGCACCGATGAGGAGGACGTAGAATCCATCCGTCGCTTCCTCGGGGCCGAGGTCGAAGCAGGTCGACCCCGGGGGGGCTGTACCGCAGGAGCCCTCAGGGTAGGGGGAGACCCACCCGAAGGCTCACCGCCACCAGCAGGGGAATGGACAGCCCTCACCTGCACTCCTGACGATGCACCACCGTCCGACGACATCAGGAGATGAGGTCCCGGTACCACCGACGTCGATGCAGCTATCCGATGTCTCGGCGCCGATGCAGAGGGCCGATGCCTCGATGCACTCGATGCACTGGCGGCCGAGGATGAAGGTCTGGACGCTGATGACGTCGATGCACTCGATGACCCCGGTGCCGATGCCGACGAAAGACCCGAGAACAAAACGTTCCACTAGGCCAATCTCGCTATCTGAGTTCGCCTTTGTAACAGGGAACACAGACTACAGTTCTGAGGACGGTGCTCGGCCCCCAGACACTGAAGACACGAAGAGTGCCTATCAGTGAGCGAGATTACCCGGGCGCACTGGGTGCACTTCTTGAAGCCGCTGGAAGGCTTCGATGTCATGGGCGGAAAAATCACGCCGGCGAAATCAAAATCCGAAATGACGAATTTGAGCACCAAAACTTTAAGGGAGAAAAATCTCGACCGAGGCCGAAAAGAGGCCTACCCCGACGACGAAAGAAAACTTACCGAGGCAAAAACTGGAAATACGGGAAGGGGCAAACGAAACCCAAGGGGGTTTTCGGAGCACTTTCCGAACGAAAAGAGAACTTTTCCCGAAGAAAAACATGTCGATTAAGATAACGGACGCGCGAGGTCGACTCTCCGGGGCTCGACACAGCAAAAACACAGCCGTACCGAGTGCGGACGAAAGAAGACTGGTCGGCTCGAGCCGGTTTCGGGCGGGAAGACGGCCGCGCATGCGCGGTGCGCGCGGGCGCGCGAGAGCTAGCAAAGGACTTTGCTAGTGAAGATTCCGATTGGAGGGGCTGCCGTGGACGTCACCCATCAGTGAGAACAAGCAGCCTGCTTGTCCTCGGAGAATAATGTCTTTTGTACATGTCGTGGTACTTAAAGTATTAATCATGTCTGCAGAATCTTGGCTGTAGGAAGGGATTCTTTTAATAAAAGGTCTCAAAAATTTATGTGTGAAAATCGATAGTGGTTCTAGCATAGATCGAATGGCAGAAATAATTGATCTGTCAGCAGGGGAGTTTAATGACTTATGTATTTTGGGGAGGATATAGATAGGGAGAACAGGTTATTTAACACTTAAAAATCTATTTTTTTTTTGAGTTCGATATTGGCCTTCCTTCCCAAATGTAAGTAATGCTTTAATTTCTTCTTGTAAAATTGATGTTAGATCTACCTTAAGTTTTGCCTTTAAATCTCTGAAACATATGCTTCCTTATCCATAATAACAATAGCACCTCTTTATCTGCTGGTTTTATTATTATGTCCTCATCACTAGACAATGTATTTATCGCATCATGGTCCTCCTTTGTCTTATTATTGTTCAAGTTTAGAAATATCATTAAGGAGCACTGTCTCATATGCTTGTGTCAGGGGGTGGGTGTTACCTGGTGGTTGCCATTTACTTCCATTCCTAACAAGTGACGTGTCTATTTGTTCCTTTAGAAAAATAATCCATAATATTCAATTTCCTGATAAATTTAAATGACTCTACTTGAACATTAAAAGTATTATATTCAGGAGTGGGCGCATAACAGAGAGGCCTTTGTTCAACTAAACTCTTCCAATGATATCTGGTGATGTCATTAGAAGAGTTCAGTTTCTCTACCCTTGTCTGCTGGTAAAGGGACAAAACTCATTGATCTGGACTGTCTAGCTGGTCTCAAGGAAAGAAAAGAGGTGTTGTGAAAGGACTTCCAGAAACTTCACTGGTAAGTATTTACTAGGAAATTACCTTAAAGTTGGTGAAAGGTAGACTTAAATAGGTAACCTTGGTGATGTTATTTCAGGTTGCTCTGCTTATTTAAGCAAGTGCAATTCAGTGACTAGTTTTTAAGCATTTAAAGTCTCTTAAAATTCCATAGGCTACCATTTAAAAGGGGCACTTAGGGGAAGACAAGGCCATAACAGAGAGATTTAAATAAATGCTTTGCGGACCGGATGGAAGATTGGAGGGTGACAAATGTGGCACCAATTTTTAAAAAGGGTTCCAGAGGTGACCCAGGAAATTATAAACCAATGAGCCTGATCTCACTGCTGGGCAAAATGGTAGAGATTATTATAAAGAACAAAATTATTGAACATATGTATAGACATGGATTAATGAAATATGGGTTTAGTCAAGGGAAAACTTGGTGAATAAACATGCAAGTCAGTTGATATTGTGCATCTGGATTTTCAGTAGGTGTTTCTAATTTCCTCAGTAGTCGTTCATGAGGTACTTTGTCAAAGTCATGGGATAGGAGATAGTGTCCTGTTATGGATTAAGAACTGGTTAAAAGAAAGTAGGGTTAAATGGTCAGTGTTCTCAATGGAGAAGGGTAGATAATAGGGTCGGTGCTAGGACTGCTGCTTTTTAACATATTTATAAATAATCTGAAGGTGAGAATAACTAGTAAGGTAATTAAATTTGCTGATGACACAAAATTATTCAAAGTTGTTAAATCGCAAGAGGATGGTGTAAAATTGCAAGAGGACCTTACAAGATTGGGAGACTGGGCATCCAAATGGCAGATAATATTTAATGTGAACAAGTGCAAAGCGATGCATATAGGAAAGAGCAACCCAAACTATAGCTACATAACGCAAGGTTCCACATTGGGAGTCGCTGCCCAGGAAAAGGATCTAGGTGTCATCATTGATAATACGTTGAAACCCTCTCTTAGTACGCATTAACGGCTAAGAAAGCAAATAAAATATTGGGAAGAATGGAGAAGAAAACTAAGAATATTATAATGCCTTTGTATCACTCCATGGTGCGATCGCACCTCAAATATTGTGTGCAATTTTGGTCACGGCATCTCAAAAAAGGTATAGCAGAATTAGAAAAGGTACAGAGAAGGGTGACAAAAGTGATAAAGGGATGGGGCAACTTCCTTATGAGGAAAGGTTAAAGAGGCTAGGGTTCTTCAGCTTGGAGAGACTGAGGGGAGATATGATAGAAGTCTGTAAAATACTGAGTGGAGTGGAAATGGTAGACTATAATGGCTTGTTCACTCTTTCCAAAAATACAAGGACTAGGAGGGCATGCAATGAAGCTATTAAGTAGTAAATTTAGAACAAATTGGAAAAAATACGATTTCACTCATATACACCACTTTGATGGTCTGACCCTAAGCGGGCTATCAAATAAACCTAACCTTGAAAATATTTCTTCACCCAATGTGTAATTAAACTGTGGAATTTGATGCCAGAGAATGTGGTAAAAACAGTTAGCTTAGCAGAGTTTTAAAAAGGTTTGGATAATTTCTTAAAAGAAAAGTCCATAAGCCGTTATTAAGATGGGATTGGGAAAATCCACTACTTTGTTCTATGATAAGCAGCATACAATCTGTTTTACTCTTTTGGTCTATCCAGTATGGCCAGGCTTACATTCGTATGGGTGGAGGAGTGGCCTAGTGGTTAGGGTGGTGGACTTTGGTCCTGGGGAACTGAGGAACTGAGTTCGATTCCCACTTCAGGCATAGGCAGCTCCTTGTGACTCTGGGCAAGTCACTTAACCTTCCATTACCCCATGTAAGCCGCATTGAGCCTGTCATGAGTGGGAAAGCGCGGGGTACAAATGTAACAAAAAAAAATGGCAGGCCTTGACAAATTTGTATTAAATCTAGGAGCCAGCTTCTCCTGTCCCACCCTTCCAATTGTTCCCAGTGAAATTTTTTTTTTTTGGGGGGGGGAAGAGATTTGAAACCCCCTCCCGGATCAACAGTAGCTCCTTTAAAAATTGACTTACCTAAGATGTTTTTTTTCCCTATTTTTGTGCCTGTGGGCAAAGAAACTTTAGTAAATCAGTTCATTAAGGTGTTTGTATTTTCTTTTAACTTTTCTGTCTCTACCTTCTTTTCCTTTCTCCCAGTTTCTCTTTCCTGTTATATTTTGTAGTTCCTTTCTTTTTCTTTTTATTATATTGTACACTGCTCTGATATGCCTATGAAGGGGCGGCATATCAAATTTTAAATAAACTAAAATCTGCTAATCAACTGCAAAGTTAATAGTCTGCTTCCCAAAGCATGCTGTCAGTTCACACCATCTAGATAGGTGAAGCAGAGATGCAATTTCCTCTATCACCATAGTATGAGTCCCCCATCAGTTTCTCTCTTATACCCCCTGCTCACAGGTTTCACCCAGTCTATTTGTTTCTCTTATACCACCCCCCCCCAAGCCTTCACCCAATCTCTCTCTCATACTTTCACCCACAGCTTTCACTCTCTGTCATACCCTCCATATATCTCTCATCTCTCCAGCCTTCGTGTAGAATCTCTTTTTCACCTTGCTGCTCAAACTGCTTTTCTTGGCCATGCACGGCAATTGAGCTGTGCATATATTTAAGCTGCCTCATGCAGGACGTTGGGGAAATCTCTCAGTTTCAAGTCACACAAGACTTCCTGAACCCCCCTACACCACATGGCTCAAGTATATGCAGAGCCCAATTGCCATGCGGGGCCAAGAGAAGCAGTTTGAAGCAGCGCTAAGGAAGGAAAAAAAATATCGGAGGTATGAAATCCTAGGTGTCAGGTTGAAATTTCTAGGTGCCATGGTGACTTGATGCCTGATAATTGTCGAGCCCTCTTTTATGATATGAATACATTTTACCAAGGGTGCTGTTGATTTGAATGTGTGGATACACGGAACAAATATCGGAAGCCAAATGCATTAAAACAGGCTATAAAGCAACATAAGGTGAATGTTTGGAAGGGGATTCTCACTTCGCATAGCCATTTTAGCTTTGACTACCAGTTACCTTAATTATTATAATATATTCTATGTTGAGTTAAATCGATCTGTAATTTTCAAATTAGTTTATCCAGAATATTGCAGCACATATTCTTCTTGACATTCATGGCTATATTCCTCCATTGGTTTCCTATTCATTTCAGAATTCAATTTGATTCTTTAACAGGATTTCTGATCATTAAATGGTCTGGACTCCCTTTATTTAAGGGAGTTTCTGACTATTTACATGCAATCAATAGAAATAAAACAAAATAAAACGTGGAAAAGAAAATAAGATGATACCTTTTTTATTGGACATAACTTAGTACATTTCTTGATTAGCTTTCGAAGGTTGCCCTTCTTCGTCAGATCGGAAATAAGCAAGTGTTGGTAGATGACAGTATATATAAGTGAAACATCAAAGCATTTCAGTGCCAGTCTAACAGGTTGGGGGTGGATAGTACATAAGCACCGCCATACTGGGAAAAGACCAAGGGTCCATCAAGCCCAGCATCCCGTCTCCAACAGCGGCCAATCCAGGCTTCAAGAACCAGGCAACCCCCCCCCCCCCCCCCAAAAAAAAAAAAAATTTAATAATGTTCAATGGACTTTTCCCTCAGAAATCTGTCCAAACCCCCTTTAAATTCCATAAGGCCAGCTGCTGTCACTACATTCTCTGGCAACGAGTTCCAGAGTCTAACTACACGCTGAGTAAAGAAAAACTTTCTCCTATTTGTTTTAAATCTACCATATTCTAGCTTCATCTTGTGTCCCCTGGTTTTGTTGTTGTTTGAAAGTGTAAACAAACGCTTCACATCTGTCCACTCTAATCCACTCGTTATCTTGTAGACTTCTATCATATCACCCCTCAGCCGCCTTTTCTCCCAGCTGAAAAGCCCTAACCTTCTCAGCCTTTCCTCACAGGGAAGTCGTTCCATTCCCTTTATCATTTTCGTCGCCCTTCTCTGCACCTTCTCTAATTCCTCTATATCTTTTTTGAGATGCAGCGACCAGAATTGGACACAATACTCGAGGTGCGGTTGCACCATGGAGCGATACAACGGCATTATAACATCCTCGTGTTTGTTTTCCATCCCTTTCCTAATAATACTCAACATTCTGTGCGCTTTCTTAGCCGCCGCAGACAGACCATGGAGCTATGCATGGGAACATCAAAGCATTTCAGTGACAGTCTAACAAGATGGGGGTGGATAGGTGAGAGGAGGGTGACAAACAGAGCAATACAACTTTATGGTTTATAATGGGCTAGAAAACCCAGATCTTTGTTAAGTCCTGTCTGGTGGATGTCAAAATATTTAATCATTCTGACTTTCTGAATAAATTGAAAAATATCAAGCAATTACCACCAAGCACCCTTTTGGTCACCATGGATGTAGAATCACTATACAGCAACATTCCCCATGCGGATGGCATAGCTGCATGTGGGAGGCTCCTAAAAACATCCACACATCAATACTCACCAGAAACTATTACAAAATTAATAAAATGTATTTTAACTCACAACTACTTCCGCTTTAACAATGATATCTATCTACAAATAATGGGCACTGCGATGGGCACCAGGACAGCACCCCAATATGCCAACCTTTTTATGGCTGAGCTGGAAGAGACATTTCTGAATACATACCAGACCAAACCCCTAAAATACTACCGGTACATCGATGACATTTTTATGATTTGGACTGAGCTTCCACCCTTCACATACAAAGAGATCCATTATTTACAGCCAAGCCACAAGTAGAATTGGAAAAGGTACAGCGAAGGGCGACGAAAATGATAGTGGGGATGGGACGACTTTCCTATGAAGAGAGGCTGAGAAGGCTAGGGCTTTTCAGCTTGGAGAAGAGACGGCTGAGGGGAGATATGATAGAAGTGTATAAAATAATGAGTGGAATGGATCGGGTGGATGTGAAGCGACTGTTCACGCTATCCAAAAATACTAGGACTAGAGGGCATGAATTGAAGCTACAGTGTGGTAAATTTAAAACGAATCGGAGAAAATTTTTCTTCACCCAACGTGTAATTAGACTCTGGAATTCGTTGCCGGAGAACGTGGTACGGGCGGTTAGCTTGACGGAGTTTAAAAAGGGGTTAGATAGATTCCTAAAGGACAAGTCCATAGACCGCTATTAAATGGACTTGGAAAAATTCCGCATTTTTAGGTATAACTTGTCTGGAATGTTTTTACGTTTGGGGAGCGTGCCAGGTGCCCTTGACCTGGATTGGCCACTGTCGGTGACAGGATGCTGGGCTAGATGGACCTTTGGTCTTTCCCAGTATGGCACTACTTATGTACTTATGTACTTAAGATACCACCGTATCTGCTCTGACCCAAGGGACAGAGACAGACACTTTGAAATCCTGACTGCGTCCTTCGAACAAGCGAAGGATACATACCTGTAGCAGGTATTCTCCGAGGACAGCAGGCTGATTGTTCTCACTGATGGGTTGACATCTGACGGCAGCCCCAGGTCCGGAATTCTTCCTAGCAACAAAGTTTGCTAGAGCCCTCGTGCGCACGAGTGCGCGCACCGCGCATGCGCGGCCATCTTCCCGCCCGCCGCGTGAACGTGCCCCTCAGTCAACTTACAAAGCAAGACAAGGGAAGAGACAACTCCAAAGGGGAGGCGGGCGGATTGGTGAGAACAATCAGCCTGCTGTCCTCGGAGAATACCTGCTACAGGTATGTATCTTTCGCTTTCTCCGACGACAAGCAGGCTGCTTGTTCTCACTGATGGGGTATCCCTAGCCCCCAGGCTCACTCAAAACAACAAACAGGGTCAATTGGGCCTCACAACGGCGAGGACATAACATAGATAGTAACCTAGTAGATGATGGCAGAAAAAGACCTGCACGGTCCATCCAGTCTGCTGAGGTGGAAGGAGGTGTTTCAGAGAGCTCTGCAGACTTCCAGTGGGAAGGGAGTGAGGCCTAGCTCCCTCCCCAAGGATGAGGAGGGCCTCTGTGGAGTGTTCCCCAGGACAGGCCCAGGCCATGGGGCTTCCTGGGCCCAGGGACCCAGAGGGTCAGGAAAAGTGGTCCCCTCTCTGGCAGTGCCGCAGGGAGGATGGAAAGGAGCCCTGTGGATAGAAGAGGGCCAGACTCCAAGGGAGGAAGCCAGACCGGTACCCCCCTCGCGGCCGCACGACATCCAGCAGGTGAGGGGGGGGAGAGAGCTGGCGGAGGCCCTAGAGAAGAGCTGGTCTGAGAAGGAAAGAGAGGTAATGGAGATAAGTACATAAGTACATAAGTAGTGCCATACTGGGAAAGACCAAAGGTCCATCTAGCCCAGCATCCTGTCACCGACAGTGGCCAATCCAGGTCAAGGGCACCTGGCACGCTCCCCAAACGTAAAAACATTCCAGACAAGTTATACCTAAAAATGAGGAATTTTTCCAGTCCATTTAATAGCGGTCTATGGACTTGTCCTTTAGGAATCTATCTAACCCCTTTTTAAACTCCGTCAAGCTAACCGCCCGTACCACGTTCTCCGGCAATGAATTCCAGAGTCTAATTACACGTTGGGTGAAGAAAAATTTTCTCCGATTTGTTTTAAATTTACCACACTGTAGCTTCAACTCATGCCCTCTAGTCCTAGTATTTTTGGATAGCGTGAACAGTCGCTTCACATCCACCCGATCCATTCCACTCATTATTTTATACACTTCTATCATATCTCCCCTCAGCCGTCTCTTCTCCAAGCTGAAAAGCCCTAGCCTTCTCAGCCTCTCTTCATAGGAAAGTCGTCCCATCCCCACTATCATTTTCGTCGCCCTTCGCTGTACCTTTTCCAATTCTACTATATCTTTTTTGAGATACGGAGACCAGTACTGAACACAATACTCCAGGTGCGGTCGCACCATGGAGCGATACAACGGCATTATAACATCCGCACACCTGGACTCCATACCCTTCTTAATAACACCCAACATTCTATTCGCTTTCCTAGCCGCAGCAGCACACTGAGCAGAAGGTTTCAGCGTATCATCGACGACGACACCCAGATCCCTTTCTTGATCCGTAACTCCTAACGCGGAACCTTGCAAGACGTAGCTATAATTCGGGTTCCTCTTACCCACATGCATCACTTTGCACTTGTCAACATTGAACTTCATCTGCCACTTGCACGCCCATTCTCCCAGTCTCGCAAGGTCCTCCTGTAATCGTTCACATTCCTCCTGCGACTTGACGACCCTGAATAATTTTGTGTCATCGGCGAATTTAATTACCTCACTAGTTATTCCCATCTCTAGGTCATTTATAAATACATTAAAAAGCAACGGACCCAGCACAGACCCCTGCGGGACCCCACTAACTACCCTCCTCCACTGAGAATACTGGCCACGCAATCCTACTCTCTGCTTCCTATCTTTCAACCAGCTCTTAATCCATAATAATACCCTACCTCCGATTCCATGACTCTGCAATTTCTTCAGGAGTCTTTCGTGCGGCACTTTGTCAAACGCCTGTCAGGAGGCCCTGCCGGAGGTGGAGGACAGTGACGATCTAGAGGAGGAAGAGCTTGTGGACTACTGCCAGGATCCAGAGGACCCGGCCAGTGGCATAATTAAAAGGGTGAAGAGAATTAAAAGTACGGAGAAGGAGGTGGTGGAGCTGGGGAAGCGGTTCAAAATGGCAAAAGCCCTGAGCAGGCTGGCCCCAGCAGAGCATCGCAAGACCTATATGAAAGAGGAAACCCGGCTACTTAAGCTTCTCCAGAAAAAAGAACAGCTGCTGAGGGCACTGAGGAAAGGTCCTGGAAACCCTCTGAGAGAACTCTATATCAACAGAGACAGGATGGCCTCGGGGGGACAGGCCCCGTCAGCCTCGGTACAGTGGAAGCAACAAACAGAGCAGGAAGGAATCAGCCCAGGCTTTGGACCCCAGAACATTGAAGCATCAGGGGAGCTGCCAGGAACAAGCACCCAAAATACATTAAAATTCATGCAATACCTTGCTAGTCAGTCTCTGCAGGCAGCTTCTGGAGTAAGCAGGACTGAAGGTAGGTCTGTGGAGGCCTCCTCATTGAGAGCACTTGAGTGTGGGAGAGCAGAGCAGGAAAAAAAACTTTACCACCAAGACTTTTCAAATTGTTGAAACAGAGGCTGGAATTTCAGGAGAGAGATTTTTTTCCACAGAAGTGGGGGTGGAAGTTGAAACAGAGAACTTACCTGGAAAAGAGGCAAGGGGTAGGCAGAGGCAGTTGCAGCCACAGGTTGTCCTGTTCCCATTTTCTGTAGTAGGAGCAGACGGCAAGGAAAAAATGCCTGCCCCAGCACAGCCTGGGAGGCCACACCCACGAAGCTCTGAGGAGCAGGATGTTCCAGCCAATCGGGCTGCAGCAGGGCTAAGGACTGAAAGTGGAGATGTTCCAGCAGGGAGCTGCCTCTTAAAGGAGAATGCAGGAAGAAAGGCAGGTGAAGAGGAGCGGTTTTCGATAGAGAAAGCACAGGAGGACACACAGTGTTCCCACAAAAAGGTTCAGAATGGCAAGGCACGGCGCTGCCGGGTGTCGGGATGCCACGCCCGCCCAGCACATTAGAGCAGGAGGTGCCAGCCAATTGGGCTGGAGGAGCAGGGACGGCCGCAGAGGAGCTGCAGTGGCCGATAGAAGAGAATGCTACAGCGCAGGAGGATTCCCCACGTTTGGGAGAGCGAGCGGTGCTGGAGTGCGGGAAGCCTCGCTTACTTGGCGAAATGGCAGAGCAGGAAGTCCCAACGAAGCAGGACGCCAGAGGGGAGACCAGTTCCCAGGAAAACAGCGGGCGCGCACAGGGAAAGCTGGAGCAGCACGTTGCAAGGAGGGACCCAGCACAGAGAGCAGGTTCTGGGGGGGGAGGAGCGGGAGGTGTTTGCCTTGCAGTGTGTGCCAGAAGAAAACTTGACTGGTACCTTTGACTTTGAAGTTGGCCAGGCTGCGGGGGTGCGAGCCAGGGGGGGAGGGTTTGGGCCGGGGGGGGGGAGGGTTGGTTCGGTGGGGGGGAGGGGGTCAGGGGCATTGGGAGGGGAACAGGTATTTAGAGGAACCTGCTCTCACTGTCTCTAGCGAATGTGTTGAAGGGGATAATGGCAGGTTTTTGGCTGCAGGGGAAATGGAACAGAAGGACACTGTGAAGACAGGGGATGTGCAAAGTTTGCTGATAGAAGGGAAGCAATGGATGTTGGGCGGGGGGGAGAGGGGGTTTTGGGGGGAGGGATAGGGAGGGAGGCTGAGAGGGGGGCGAGAAAGGGGGGGTACGACGCAGCAGGAGCAGGGGGTCTCAGTGCAGGAGATGGGGAGGGGGACGGTGGGGGGGTGCTCCATCCTTTGCGGCAGTAGTAGGTGGGGGGCGGGCACAGGGGGAATGGGGGGGCAGGAAGCAGTGGGGAAGAATGGGGGGGAGGGTGGGGGGGCCAGGTTCCCAAAAGGAGGAATGTGGTTCAGTTAAGGTGGGTGGGGGAGGAGGGATGCCAAGTAGGGATGAGGCCCTGAAATTGGTCCTGGGTTTAGGATTTCTCCAAGAGGACCTCTATGCCTGTATCCATCCGGTGAATATCCCAGAATATGATGAAGTTGGTCCTGGGTTTAGGATTTCTCCCAGAGGACCTCTATGCCTGTATCCATCCGGTGACTATCCCAGAATATGATGTTAGTTTTCTGACCCAGCAAGGCATGGAGGTCTTCTGGGAGAAATACGAGGGGGAAAGGGGATTGGAGAAACTTTAGGGCCGTACCGATCAGCAGACCTGACCTGGTGCAGGTAACCCTGCTGGTTCGAAACAAATCCATCTTGGGGGCGGACCTGGCCTTCTGGCTACAGCGGTATGCAGAATTGCGTACCCCCTTGTCCAAGCTCCCTGACCCCAGTAGGGTGTGGGCGGGAGGATGGGGTGCGCAGGTTAGGCTGAAGCAGGCAGGGCACGTGACCCAGCTCATTCCCTCCGCGGCGTTCATTGGCAGGGATCGGATCCTCTGCTTTTATAAGGGGCAGCCGCGACAATGTCACAACTGCGGGTCATTCAGACATTTTAGTATGTCGTGCCCAGTGCGGCAGTGTGGGAAGTGCGGGTCTAAGGAGCATGCTACGGAGTCTTGTGCATCTATCTGGTGTAATTTCTGTGGGGGTCTGGGGCATGCATTCAGAGCTTGCCCTTGGGGCTCCCATAACGGGGGAGAGGAGGACATGGGAGGGGGCAGTCCAGTTCAGGGGGAGGGGGGAGGGGGGAGGGGATGTAGGGCGAGAGCGGGTTCCTGTGGTGGGGGGGAAGGGGCTGCAAAGGGGGTGGGGGGGTTGGGGGAAGGGCGGAAGCAGCAGGAAGGGGCAGATGAGGGTTGGACGCGGGTAGGGTTACCATATGGCTCCAGAAAAAGGAGGACGGATTGAGCCAGCCGGGTTTTACTTCCACTGCTTTCAATGGAAAGCAATTGCTTTCAATGGAAGTAATTGAGCCAGCCGGGTTTTACTTCCATTGCTTTCAATGGAAAGCAATGGAAGTAAAACCCGGCTGGCTCAATCCGTCCTCCTTTTTCTGGAGCCATATGATAACCCTAGACGCGGGTGTCAAAAAAACAACGGAAGGGGACAGGGGTATGGGAGGAAGGGGGAGGGAGGGCAGGAATGGGGATAGAAGTAGAGAACAGATTTAGGGGATTGGAAGATGGAGGGGTGAGGAGAGGATGGGGTGAGCCGGCAGGATGGGTTGGAAAGCATGGCAGAGGCTGAAAAGGGAATGGCGGGTAAAAGGAAGAAGAAGAAGAGGGAGAAGGCTTTGAGGGACGAAGAGGAGGAAATGGTAGTGGAGGAGGTCGGGGAGGTGGGGGGCGAATTGGGGGGGGGGGCTGAAGGGAGGGTGGGGGAGAAAAGGAGGGTAGGACAGGAGGCAGTGATGAAGGCAAGAGAGGGGAGGGAGGATGGACTGGAGGCAGGATTGACGGAGGGGGTCGAAGAAGGGGTGGGAGAGGGGGTGGGGGTAGAGGGGGGAGGGTCGGTGGACGACTCCGAGGGAGGGAGGGAGGTGGGCGAAGAAAAGAGGAAAAAGGGGGGAAGAAAGTAAGAAGGGGGGGGGGGGGCTTTTGAGCTAGGTTTCCGGGACTGGGCGGAGGAGGAAGGGGAAGGGATCCCTGGAGGTAGTATGGAGCAGAGGGAAGGTAGCCAGGAGGGCGGGGGGTATGGAACGGCACAGTGATGGCGGGACTGCTGTTAACATTCGCCACACTTAATGTGGCTAGTGTCGCCTCCCAGAGGGCGAGATGCTTGGCGTTCGATGGCCTCTCTGCCATGGCGGCGGACTGTTTTCTTCTGCAGGAGACCAGGCTGCGAACGCTGGAGGGAGGTTTGGCGGGCAAAGCAGGCCTGGAGATGAGGGCCCTCTATTTGGGGTCTGGCAGGGGAACGGTATGGGGGGATAGGCATCCTCTTCAAAACCTTTAAAGTAGAGATCCAGAGGGTGGTGGAGCTGGGAATTGGGAGGTGTCTGGTGTTAGATGTGAGATTGCGGGGGATGGCTTTGCGGGTGATTAACATCTACGGGCAGCAAAGCAAACGGGGAAGGGCGGCGCTGTTTGGGAAAATTCGGCCATACCTTTACACCTCACGGCAGCTGGTGTGTGGGGGGATTTTAACACAATCCTGAGGAAGGAGGATTGGGGGGGGGGGGGGGGGGGCGGCGCAAGAAGGTTACGATGGGGTACGGCTAGCAGGGATTATGAAGGGAGCAGGATTGGTGGACGCGCACATAGAGTTTGGTGGTGGGACGCAGGGTTTCACTTTTGCCCAGGGCACTTGTAGAAGTAGAATCGACCGGTTTTTAGTTCGGGGAGGGGCGTGTGGGAAGGCACCAAGGGTGGTAGAGGTTGATTTCTCAGACCACAAGATGGTGATGGTTGAGCTGGGGGGAGGGGGGATTCACGGATTGGGGAAAGGATTGTGGCATTTAAATCAGAAATGGTTGAGGGAGGGGGTGTTGCACCAGGAGTATCTGGAGTTCCTGGCAGACCAGGTATCCATTCAGGGTGTCTTCCCTTCCCTAGGGGACTGGTGGGAAGTTTTGAAATACCGCACCAGGGGGTTCTTTCTCCGTCAGGCGAGGAGGCAGGGGAGGGAGGTCACCCGGCTAGGAACTGCTCTGAGGAAGCGAAGGGACAGTTTGATTTCTAGGGGAGGGAGGAGGGAGGACATTGAGGCCTTGCAGCAGGAGGTGGAACGGGTACAATACAATCGGTACTCTTCCCTCATCTATGAGCAGGACTTCGGGAAGCTGCTCAGCCCGAACCTGTATGACTGCTGTAAGGAAAGAAGGGAGAGGAGGGTGGTAGAGGGGTTAAGGGATGAGGGGGGGACGCTCCAGCAGTCTAGGAAAGGTATCTTGCAGGTGGTGGGTACCCACTTTGGGCGGGTCTTTTTGGACCAACGGTTGGGGTAGGAGGCCATGGCGAGGTACATTGAGGAAACCCCAGGGGTGGGTAAGGGGGGGGGGCCTCATCTTCGGGCCTTGCTGCGGCCGCGGACGCTGCGGGAGGTACAGGAGGCCATCGGGGCCTTGCGGCGCAGGACGGCGCCGGGGCCGGACGGACTCCCGGCAGAGTTCTACCAGCGGTTTAGGGATCAGTTGGCGCCGGTCTTGTTGGTGTGTGGGGGGATTTTAACACAATCCTGAGGAAGGAGGATTGGGGGGGGGAGGGCGGCGCAAGTAGGTTACGATGGGGTACGGCTAGCAGGGATTATGAAGGGAGCAGGATTGGTGGACGCGCACATAGAGTTTGGTGGTGGGACGCGGCACGAACAGGGGGATCCTTGCCTGAGTCGATGGGGGCATTAGCTTTGGTCCTCCTTAGCAAAGGCAAGGACCCCCAGGATGTGGCAAATTGGCAGCCAATTGCACTTCTGAACACCGACCGGAAGATCTTCACTCACATGCTCTTTGCCCGCATGAGGAAGATCTCCGGGGAAGTGCTGGCGGCCCCGCAGGGGTGTGGGGTCCCGGGAAGGGGGGTGCTAGAGGCAGTGGCCTGGGTGAGGGGAGGGCCTGGAACGTAGTTGGGTGGGAGAGGGCAGGCCTTCGTCCGAGTGCAGTGGGGTTTTTTATGGAAGGTCCTAGACCACTATGGATTCCCAGGGGAATGGATCGCGCAACTGCAGTTATTGTATGCGGGGGCACGATTCTTTCCTCTGGTGAATGGATGGAGGGGGGGCGGAGGTGGGGATCTCGGCGGGGGTGCGGCGGGGTGCCCGTTGAGCCCCCTGCTGTACGCTTTCGCCATTGATACCCTGGTGATGAGGCTGGAAAGGGGGGGGAGGACGGGTTCAGAGGGGTGGAGGTAGGCAAAGGGAATGTGTTGCGAGTCATTGCCTGTATGGACAATGTCACTGTCTGGGTGGCGGATCGCAGGGAGGGGAGGAGGCTGCGGGAGACCCTTGCAGAGTACTCCCAGGCTTCGGTGTCTCTGGTAAACCTGGGCAAGAGCACCAGCTTGTGGGTGGGGCCGGAGGGACGGCGGTTTAATTTAGGGGGTGGGTTTCCGAATGGGATAGAGAAAATGAGGGTTTTGGGAGTGTATTTTGGGGGAGGGGATTACGGGCGGGAGAATTGGGAACAAAGGATAGCGGAGGCGAGGGAGAAGGTGGACCGCTGGAAGGGGTGGCGGATGCCCATGGAGGACCGGGTCCGGTTGCTGAAGAGCCAGGTGGTCCCCATGTTCCTCTTCCTGAGCTACATCTGTCTCCTGCCGGAACACTGTTTCAACTCCTGTGGGGGAACAGGATGAACCCAGTTAGACGTAATATTACTTACCAGTCGCGGGAGGAAGGGGGGGTGGGAATGGTAAAACCGGTCTTGCTATTCTCCTCCCTCTTCATCCAGTTTAACCTGGGGCGGGCGGGAGGTCCGGATGCCCCAGGATTGGTACACAGGTGTTGTCCAGTGGTGGGAGGGATTTTGGGGTCCTTGGTTGGGGGGAGGTAGGGTGGGACGGTTGCGGAAAGGTTTCCCGGAGGGGGTAGGCTACTACAAATCCTTGGTAAAGCTGGTTCGGCTGTGGAACATTACATGGGAGGAAGTTAGGGCAGGGCAGAGGGAGATCTGGGTGGAGCGGGTTCGCTCCCAACGCTTCTCCTCTCCCCTGGCTCTTAGGGATGCTCCGGAGCCCGTGCTGAGGCAAGGCCTGCGTTTTATTTCGTCCAAACGCATCCCACACAAGTACAGGGACATTGCCTGGCTGTCCCTACATGGCAGGTTGTAGGACCTAGCAGGACCGAGACTGCCCGATGGGGGAGTGTGCTGGCCGGCTGGAGACCATGGCCCACTTCCTGAGGGAGTGTCCATTCTCCATAGCGGTTTGCCGGAGAGTGGCTGCCTTGCTGGCCATCCCCAGCTTCACGTCCTACACCTATGCGGACTGGGTGTATGGGAGGCAGGGGGGAACGGGCGGCTAGAG
Organism: Microcaecilia unicolor; assembly: GCF_901765095.1. Classification (NCBI taxonomy): domain Eukaryota; kingdom Metazoa; phylum Chordata; class Amphibia; order Gymnophiona; family Siphonopidae; genus Microcaecilia; species Microcaecilia unicolor. The sequence continues at coordinate 285,847,913 of NC_044033.1, read as the reverse complement.
CCAGGTACCGCCTTTCTAATCAGTTATCATCAGATGCTGCCTATGGATGGCTCGCTGCGGGGTGTCCCTGCGCCAGGAGTGCAGGTCTGCTGAGCAGGTCTCCTGGGACGTTGTCCGACCTGTCCAGGAAGTGGCCCGATGGGAACGGGTCGAGGTGGGGGTAAAGACCTTTGGGGTTTGGTGGAAGCATGTACGCTTGAAGTTGAGTTGAATGTTTGGGGGGGGGGGCTGTTTTTTCTGTAAATTTTGCATTTTTGTATAAAAGTATAGAGGGGCTGGCTTTATAACTGCACAATGTACTGTATTGAATTTCGATTTTCCGCTTTCATTTAATAAAGGAATTCTCCAGTCTGCCCAACAAGATAAACTCATATGTGCTACTTTTTGTGTATACCTTAACTTAATTTGTATCTGTCATTTTCAGGGCACAGACCTATCCCTGCCTCCAAACCAGTGGCTCTGGCACAGACCGTATAAATCTGCCCAGCACTATCCCCACCTCCCAGCCATCAGCCCCGCCTCCCACCACCAGCTCTGCCACCCAATCTCAGCTAAGCTTCTGAGGATCCATTCCCTTGGAACAGGATTCCTTTATGTTTATCCTATGCATGTTTGAATTCCGTTACCGTTTTCCTCTCCACCACCTCCCGTGGATTGACCTGAAAATAACAACTAACTGAGAGTGCAGCCTGGAACAGAACAAAATTGGGCATAGGGGGGTGGAGTTGGATTCTAAACCCCAAACAGATTTTGCAGCACCGACTGCCCAAACTGACTGTCGCGTCGGGTATCCTGCTGAAGGCAGTAATGAGATGTGAATGTGTGGACAGAAGACCACGTCGCAGCCTTGCAAATCTCTTCTATAGTGGCTGACTTCAAGTGGGCCTCTGACGCTGCCATGGCTCTAACACTATGAGCCGTGGCATGACCCTCAAGAGTCAGCCCAGCTTGGGCGTAAGTGAAGGATATGCAATCTGCTAGCCAATTTGAAATGGTGCGTTTCCCGACAACCACTCCCCTTCTGTTGGGATCAAAAGAAACAAACATTTGGGCAGACTGTCTGAATGGGCTTGTCCATTCCAGATAGAAGGCTAATGCTCTTTTGCAGTCCAATGTGTGCAACTGACGTTCAGCAGGGCGGGTATGAGGACGGGGAAAAAATGTTGGCAAGACAATTGACTGGTTCAGATGGAACACCGACACCACCTTGGGCAAGAACTTAGGGTGAGTACGGAGGACAACTCTGTTACGATGAAATTTAGTATATGGAGCATGGGCTACCAAGGCTTGGAGCTCACTGACTCTACGAGCTGAAGTAACAGCCACCAAGAAAATGACCTTTCAGGTCAAAGTACTTCAGATGGCAGGAATTCAGTGGCTCAAAAGGAGGTTTCATCAGCTGGGTGAGAACGACATTGAGATCCCATGACACTGTTGGAGGTTTGATAGGGGGCTTTGACAAAAGCAAACCTCTCATGAAGCGACTACTAAAGGCTGTCCAGAGATAGGCTTACCTTCTACACGATAATGATAAGCACTAATTGCACTAAGATGAACTCTTACAGAGTTAGTCTTAAGACCAGACTCAAACAAGTGCAGAAGGTATTCAAGCAGGGTCTGTGTAGGATAAGAACGAGGGTCTAGGGCCTTGCTGTCACACCAGACGGCAAACCTCCATTTAAAAGAGTAACTCTTTTTAGTGGAATCTTTCCTTGAAGCAAGCAGGACTTGGGAGACACCCTCCGACAGATCCAAGGAGGCAAAGTCTATGCTCTCAACATCCAGGCCGTGAGAACCAGGGACCGGAGGTTGGGATGCAGAAGCGCCCCCTCGTTCTGAGTAATGAGGGTTGGAAAACACTCTAATCTCCACGGTTCTTCGGAGGACAACTCCAGAAGAAGCAGGAACCAAATCTGACGCGGCCAGAAGGGAGCGATCAGAATCATGGTTCCATGATCCTGCTTGAGTTTCAGCAAAGTCTTCCCCACCAAAGGTATGGGAGGATATGCATACAGGAGGCCCTTGCCCCAATGTAGGAGAAAGTCATCTGACGCTAGTCTGCCGTGGGCCTGAAGTCTGGAACAGAACTGAGGGACCTTGTGATTGGTCTGAGTGGCAAAAAGATCCACCGAGGGGGTGCCCCACGCATGGAAGATCTTGCGTGCCACGCCCGAGCTGAGCGACCACTCGTGAGGTTGCATTATCCTGCTCAATCTGTTGGTCAGACTGTTGTTTACGCCCGCCATATAGGTGGCTTGGAGAAACATGCCATGCCGGCGAGGCCAAAGCCACATTTGAATGGCTTCCTGACACAGGGGGCGAGATCTGGTGCCCCCCTGCTTGTTGATGTAGTACATGGCAACCTGATTGTCTGAATTTGAATGATTAGATTGGACAGCCGATCTCTGAAAGCCTTTAGCGTGTTTCAGACCGCTCGTAACTCCAGGAGGTTGATCTGAAGACTGGTTTCCTGGAGGGACCAAACTCCTTGAGTGTGGAGTCCATCGACATGAGCTCCCCACCCCAGAAGAGACGCATCCGTCGTCAGCACCTTTTGTGGCTGAGGAATTTGAAAGGGACGTCCCATGGTCAAATTGGATCGAATTGTCCACCAATAGAGGGAATTGAGAAACTCTGTGGACAGCTGGATAACATCCTCTAGATCCCTCGCAGCCTGATACCACTGGGAAGCTAGGGTCCATTGAGCTGATCTCATGTGAAGGCGGGCCATGGGAGTCACATGAACTGTGGAGGCCATATGGCCCAACAATCTCAACATCTGCCGAGGTGTGATCTGCTGAGACGCTCTGACCCAAGAAACGAGGGACAGAAGATTGTCTGCCCTTGCTTCGGGGAGGTAGGCGTGAGCCGTCTTGGAGTCCAGCAGAGCTCCTATGAATTCTAGTTGTTGGACTGGAAGAAGATGGGACTTTGGATAATTGATAACAAACCCGAGTAGCTCCAGGAGTTTTGAGAGTCATCTGCATGGACTGCTGAGCTCCTGCCTCAGAAGTGCTCGTCACCTGCCAATCGTTGAGATAAGGGAAGACATGCACTCCCAGCTTGCGTAGAGACGCTGCCACTACCGCCAGGCATTTGGTGAACACCCGGGGCACAGAGGCGAGACCAAAGGGTTGTACACAATACTGAAAGTGTTGTGTTCCCAGACGGAATCGAAGATACTGCTGTGAGCTGGCAGTATCGGAATATGTGTATAAGCATCCTTCAAGTCCAGAGAGCATAGCCAATCGTTTTCCTGAATCATGGGGAGAAGGGTGCCCAGGGAAAGCATCCTGAACTTTTCTCGAATCAGATATTTGTTCAGGGCCCTTAGGTCTAGGATGGGACGCATCCCGCCCCCTGTTTTCTTTTGCATAAGGAAGTACCTGGAATAGAATCCCAGCCCTTCTTGCCCCAGTGGAACGGGCTCGACCGCATTGGCGCTGAGAAGGGCGGAGAGTTCCTCTGCAAGTACCTGCCTGTGCTGGAAGCTGAAGGACTGACCTCCCGGTGGGCAATTTGGAGGTTTGGACATCAAATTGAGGGAGTATCATAACCGGACTATTTGGAGAACCCACTGATGGGAAGTTACAAGAGATCACCTCTGGTGAAAAAATTTTAACCTCCCTCTGACTGGTAGATCGTTCGGCACAGTCACTTTTAAGTCGGCTATGCTCGCCTGGAGCCAGTCAAAAGCCCGTCCCTTGCTTTTGCTGGGGAGCTGCAGGGGCCTGTTGAGGCGCATGCTGTTGACGTGAACGAGCGCGCTGGGGGGAAGGAGGATTGTACCTGTGCTTATTGTAAGCGTAGGGAGCATTCCTCCGACCCCCATAAAACGTCTACCTGATGAGGCGTCCAGTGGGAGAGTTTGTCGAATGCTGTTTCCCGCTGATGTAGCTGTTGTACCCACCTGTTCGACCTTCTCGCCAAAAATATTATCCCCCTGGCAAGGAGCGTCTGCAATCCGCTGCTAGACTCAATTGTCCAGGTCAGAGGCACGCAGCTATGAGAGTCTGCGCATCACTATACCTTGAGCAGCGGCCCTAGATGCAACATCAAAAGTGTGATAAGCACCCCTGGACAGGAATTTACGACACGCCTTCAGCTGCCTGGCCTGCTCCGAAGGGAGCTTATCAACCAAGTCCGCCAGTTGCTTCACATTATTCCGCATATGGATGCTCGTGTAGAGCTGGTAGGACTGGATCTTGGCCACGAGCATAGAGAAATGATAGGCCTTCCTCCCAAAAGAGTCCAGAGTTCTAGACCCCCGCCCCGGGGGTGCCGAAGCGTAATCCCTAGAACTCTTGGCTCTCTTGAGAGCGGAATCCACAACTCCAGAGTCGTGAGGCAACTGGGTCTTCATCAACTCCAGGTCACGGTGAATCTGGGACTCAACCTTTTTAGGGATGGTGGGATTAGTTAGTGGTTTCATCCAGTTCGCCATCAATGTCTGCTTAAGGACATTATGTAGGGGAACAGTGGATGACTCCTTAAGTGTGAAGGATAGTCCAGGACCTCGAACATCTCAGCCCTGGGCTCATCCTCAGTGACCACTGGGAAGGGAATGGCCGTAGACATTTCCCGGACAAAAGACGAGAAAGACATACTCTCGGGGGGAGAGAGCTTTCTCTCTGGTGAAGGAGTAGGATCAGAAGTAAGACCACAAGACTCCTCATCCGAGAAATATCTTGGGTCCTCCTCTGCCTCCCACGAGGCCTCTCCCTCGGTATCAGACATGATCTGTCTGACCACAGTCTGAAGCCGGGCCCGTCTCGACGCCGAGGAGCGATGTACTCGATGACAGTGTTGAGAAGTAGACTCCCATGCCGACGGCGATGAAGCTCCCTCCACCGACAGGGAACCCACTTGGGTGGCAGCCGGCACCGCAAGCGGCACCGACGCCGAAGGCCACACCACGCATGGGGAGCCAGCCGCCGCATCTATCGATGGTACCGTAGGCGCAAGTACCGCCGGTACCGGAACAGACGATCAAAGCAACCTTTCCAGGATCCCTGGAAGAATGGCTTCGAGGCGCTCATCGAGTGGCTGTGGAGAAAGGCTGGGGAGTCGGTGCAGGAGTCGAAGCCCGAATCTGCTGAGGAGATGGAGGCGGTACTGGGCTTTCCGGAGAAGTGCGCGACACCTCATGAATGGAGGGTGAGCGGTCCTCCCAGCGTCAACGCTTCACGGGTGCCGAATCCTTTGGCGTCCCGGAGCTCTCGGTACCGTGACGGGATGGCGACCGATGACGGTGCTTCTTCGCCTTCGCTTGAAACACGATCTCGGTACCCCCCCCCCCCCCCCCGGTACTGACGAGGAAGACTTGGAATCCAAAGTCTCCTCGGGGTCGGGTCCGAAGAGGGTCGGTCCAAATGGGCCTGCACCGCAGGAGCCCTCGAGGTAGGTGGAGACCCACTCAATGGCCCACTGCCGCCAGCGTGAGATGGTCTCTGGACAGCCATTACCGACGCCGAAGAATCGGGTGAAGCATGGAACAGGCACTCCCACTGAGCTAATCTCGACGCTTGAGTCCACTTTTTAAGACCGCGGCACAAAGTACAAGTGTCGGGGCGATGACTCACCCCAAGACACTGAATACACGAAGCGTGTGGATCAGTGATCGAGATTGCCCGGCTGCACTTCTTGAAGCCGCTGGCGATCTTCGATGACATCGACAGGAAAATCACGGCGGCGAAATCAAAAGACACGATGGCGCCAAAAAAGTGGGAACAGGGCCGCACACAAAACGAAGACAAAAAAACTTCCGACAAACTAGAAAAGGAAGGGAAGTTGTCTAACTTTTTTTTTTCCCGAAAGAACAAGCGAGCGTACTCGCAAAAAACAAGAAAAAAATGGCGAAAATCACAAGGGGCTCTCTCCTGAGGTGCAGAACGACCGTAAAACAGCCGCCCTGACCACGGCAAAAAAGAGACTGAGGGGCATGTTCGCGCGACGGGCGGGAAGATGGCCACGCATGTGCGGTGTGTGCACTCGTGCGCACGATGGCTCTAGCAAACTTTGTTGCTAGGAAGAATGCCAGGCCTGGGGCTGCCATCAGATGTCTACCCATCAGTGAGAACAAACAGCCTGCTTGTCCTCGGAGAAGAAAGGCTACAACCCCAAAATAATCTCCAAGAATATTGGCTCCTCCCTCAAAACACCCAGGGAAAATCTACTACAGTACAAAGAAAAAAAAGCCACAGACAGAATCCCCCTTATAGTGACATACAACCCAGAGCTGGAAAAATTAAGAAAAATTATAAAAGATCTTCAGCCTCTACTCCAGGAGGATGAATTACTGAAAGAGATATTCCCATCCCCACCAGTGCTGGCTTTCCAACAACCACCCAACTTAAAACACAAGCTAATCAGAAGTAAGCTCCCAAATCAGACTCAAAAAGAAGAGAATGGCACACATCCTTGCAATATATCCAGCTGCAAGCTATGCCAAAACATTTCACAGGACCCCCCAGTCATTCACAAAGGAAAAATATTCAACATAAAGGAATCCTTTACATGCTCTTCCAATGTGGTATACATCATTCAGTGTAAAAAAATGTGACGAAGGATGCTATATTGGAGAAACAAGCCAGATGCTAAAGACAAGATTTAATTTACATAGACATCACATGAAAAATGCTAGTGCCAGCCAGGATTCCACTCCTGTGGGGCAGCACTTTACAAAACCAGAACACTGTACCAGTGATTTCATAGTAAGAATCTTGAAAGGTAACTTTAAAACAATACAGGAGCGTAAGACCTTTGAAGTCAGAATGATTAAATATTTTGACACCCACCAGACAGGACTTAACAAAGATCTGGGTTTTCTAGCCCATTATAAACCATAAAGTTGTATTGCTCTGTTTGTCACCCTCCTCTCACCTATCCACCCCCATCCTGTTAGACTGTCACTGAAATGCTTTGATGTTTCACGTATATATTCTGTCATCTACCAACACTTGCTTATTTCCGATCTGACAAAGAAGGGCAACCTTAGAAAGCTAATCAAGATTGTATTGTATTGTTATGTCCAATAAAAAGGTATCATCTTAATTCCTTTTTCATGTTTTATTTTGTTTTATTTCTATTGATTACCTTTAAAAGTGGACTAACACGGCTACCACACCTCTCTGACTATTTACAAAATTAACAGGCGGTGGTTTGAAGCTAGTGTTGACTTCTTTTGATTTTCGTTCTGTTGTGCAAAGCATGGTGATAGATTACTGTAATTCTCTGTATTTGGGGGTATCTGCTGCAAGAATTAAAACATTGCAGATAGCGCAGAGCGCTGCGGCGAGGGTGGTTATGGGTCTCTCATGGTGGGGATCGTATTGCTCCCGCTTTGAAACATCTATATTGGTTGCCTGTGCGATATAGAATTCATTTTAAGATTTTGTATTGTCTTCATTAGACTGTGTATGGTAAAGTTGCGTGGTATTTTCAGTCAGTAATTAAGCTGTTTGTATCTGCTAGGGGATTGACAAAAAAAATTGGCAACAGACTCCTTGATGAGTCTGGTTGAAGGATAGGAAACAGAGAGTGGGGTTAAATGGGCAGTATTCACAATGGAGAAGGGTAGTTAGTGGGGTTCCTCGGGGGTCTTTGCTAGGACCGCTGCTTTTTAATATATTTATAAATGATTTAGAGATGGGAGTAACTAGCGAGGTAATTAAATTTGCTGATGACACAAAGTTATTCAAAGTCGTTAACTCGCGACAGGATTGTGAAAAATTACAGAAGGACCTTACGAGACTGGGAGACTGGGCGGCTAGATGGCAGATGACGTTTAATGTGAGCAAGTGCAAGGTGATGCATGTGGGGAAAAAGAACCCGAATTATAGCTACGTCATGCAAGGTTCCACGTTAGGAGTTACGGACCAAGAAAGGGATCTGGGTGTCGTCGTCGATAATACACTGAAACCTTCTGCTCAGTGTGCTGCTGAGGCTCGGAAAGTGAATATAATGTTGCATAATTATTAGGAAAGGTATGGAAAACAGGTGTGAGGATGTTATAATGCCATTATAACATAATGCATTATAACATAATGCATTATAACATAATGCCAGAGTATTAATAGAGCTGAAAAATGAACTTGCGGAGCTGCTGTTAGTAATATGCAATTTATCCCTAAAATCGGGTGTGGTACCGGAAGATTGGAGGGTGGCCAATGTAACGCCGATTTTTAAAAAGGGTTCCAGAGGAGATCCGGCAAATTATAGACCGGTGAGTCTGACGTCGGTGCCGGGAAAAATGGTGGAGGCTATTATTAAGAATAAAATTACGGAGCACGTACAAAAGCATGGGCTGCTGAGACAAAGTCAGCACGGATTTAGTGAAGGGAAGTCTTCCCTCACAAATCTACTGCATTTTTTCGAGGGGGTGAACAAGCATGTGGATATTGTATATCTAGATTTTCAGAAGGCGTTTGACAAAGTGCCTCATGAAAGACTCCAAAGAAAACTGGAGAGTCATGGGATCAGAGGCAGTGTATTATTATGGATTAAGAGCTGGTTAAAAGACAGGAAGCAGAGAGTAGGGTTGAATGGTCAGTATTCTCGATGGAGAAGGGTAGTTAGTGGGGTCCCTCAGGGGTCTGTGCTGGAACCGCTGCTTTTTAACATATTTATAAATGACCTTGAGATGGGAGTAACTAGTGAGGTAATTAAATTCGCAGATGACAAAAAGTTATCCAGGGTCGTCTCGTCGCGGGAGGAGTGTGAAAGATTACAAGAGGACCTCGTGAGACTGGGAGATTGGGCGTCCAAATGGCAGATGAAGTTCAACGTTGACAAGTGCAAAGTGATGCACGTGGGAAGGAGGAACCCGAATTACGGCTATGTCATGCAAGGTTCCGCTTTACGAGTTACGGACCGAGAAAGGGATCTGGGAGTCATCGTGGATAGAACGTTGAAATCTTCCGCTCAATGTGCTGCGGCGGCTAAGAAGGCGAACAGAATGTTGAGTATTATTAGAAAAGGGATGGAAAACAAGCATGAGGATGTTATAATGCCGTTATATCGCTCCATGGTGCGACCGCACCTGGAGTATTGTGTTCAGTTCTGGTCGCCTCATCTCAAAAAAGATATAAAGGAATTGGAGAAGGTGCAGAGAAGGGCGACGAAAATGATAAAAGGGATGGGACGACTACCTTATGAGGAGAGGTTAAGATGGCTAGGACTCTTTAGCCTGGAGAAAAGGCGGCTGAGGGGTGATATGATAGAGGTCTATAAAATAATGAGTGGGGTAGAGCGGACAGATGTGAAGCGTTTGTTTACGCGTTCTAACAATAATAGAACTAGGGGACACAAGATGAAATTAGAATGTGGTAGGTTTAAAACAAATCGGAGAAAGTTTTTCTTTACTCAGCGTGTGGTTAGACTCTGGAACTCATTGCCCGAGAAAGTAGTGACGGCAGCTGGCCTTGCTGAGTTTAAAGGGGGTCTGGACAGATTCCTGAAGGAAAAGTCCATTGATCGTTATTAAATTCTGGGTTTTTGCCAGGTTCTTGGGGCCTGGATTGGCCGCTGTCGGAGACAGAGTGCTGGGCTTGATGGACCTTTGGTCTTTTCCCAGCGTGGCAGTGCTTATGTACTTATGCTTATGTACTTATATCACTCCATGGTGCGACCGCACCTTGAGTATTGTGTTCAATTCTGGTCGCTGCATCTCAAGAAAGATATAGTGGAACTGGAAAAGGTGCAGCGAAGGGCGACTAAAATGATAGCGGGGATGGGACGACTTCCCTATGAAGAAAGACTAAGGCGGCTAGGGCTTTTCAGCTTGGAAAAGAGACGGCTGAGGGGAGACATGATAGAGGTATATAAAATAATGAGTGGAGTGGAACAGGTGGATGTGAAGCGTCTGTTCACGCTTTCCAAAAATACTAGGACTAGGGGGGCATGCAATGAAACTACAGTGTAGTAAATTTAAAACAAATCGGAGAAAATTTTTCTTCACCCAACGCATAATTAAACTCTGGAATTCGTTGCTGGAGAACGTGGTGAAGGCGGTTATCTTGGCAGAGTTTAAAAAGGGGTTAGACAATTTCCTAAAGGACAAGTCCATAAACCGCTACTAAATGGACTTGGGAAAAATCCACAATTCCAGGAATAACATGTATAGAATGTTTGTACGTTTGGGAAGCTTGCCAGGTGCCCTTGGCCTGAATTGGCCGCTGTCATGGATAGGATGCTGGGCTCGATGGACCCTTGGTCTTTTCCCAGTGTGGCATTACTTATGTACTTATGCACTATGCTCTTGAGTGGAGGAGTGACCTAGTGGTTAGGGTGGTGGACTTTGGTCCTGGGGAACTGAAGAACTGAGTTCGATTCCCACTTTAGGCACAGGCAGCTCCTTGTGACTCTGGGCAAGTCACTTAACCCTCCATTGCCCCATGTGAGCCACATTGAGCCTGCCATGAGTGGGAAAGCGCAGGGTACAAATGTAACAAAAAAAAAAATAAGAGAGTGGCAGCCTTTTCGGTTGTAGGTCCTGTGATGTGGAATATTCTGTCCAGTTACTTGTGTTATTATATTAATGTAGGACACTTCAAAAACTTTCTGAAGACACACTTAATTGTTCAGGCCTTTTAATATTTTGCAGCTGGAATTTTATAGTGTTATCTGTTATTCCTTTGGGGCAGTGGTTATTGTAATTGTCTGTGTTGTATGTTTACTGTTACCCGCTTAGGTTAAGCAGGATGTAAGTTTTATAAATAAATATTTTCCTTAGCGTTTGATTTTATCTAAGATTGGTCTGTTTGGTCTGCTTTTTAGGTCTTGATTTTGAATTTAAGTTGTTTATCGTTTATTATAAATATTTTTGTACAGTCTTTTTTGCAAAGGAAGTCAAGGTAGCATACAATCTAATTTCAGGGAGAAGAATGGAACTCCATAATAGTAATAAAAGTTACAGGTGACCAAGGGAAACACACAGCCAGAGTTTGGTCACTCAGGGAAGACAAAGCCATAGTAGAGAGATTAAATGAATCCTTTGGTTCGGTCTTCACAGAGGAAGATTTGGGAGAGATATCGGTGCTAGAAATGGTATTCAAAGCTGACGAGTTAGAGAAACTGAATGAAATCTCTATAAACCTGGAGGATGTAATGGCGCAATTTGACAAATTGAAGAGTAGCAAATCACCTGGACTGGATGGTATTTATCCCAGAGTACTGATAGAAAAATGAACTTGTAGAACTATTGTTAGTAATATGTAATTTATCTTTAAAATCAAGCATGGTACCAGAAAATTGGAGGGTGGCGAATGTAATGCCAATTTTTTAAAAAGGTTCCAGAGGTGATCTGGGAAATTATGGACCTGACGTCAGTGCTGGGCAAAATAGTAGAGACTATTATAAAGAATAAAACTACAGAGCATATTCAAAAGCATGGATTAATGAGACAAAGCCAACATGGATTTAGTGAAGGGAAATTTTGCCTCACCAATCTACTACATTTCTTTGAAGGGGTGAACAAACATGTGGATAAAGGTGAGCAGGTTGATATTGTGTATCTGGATTTTCAAAAGGCATTTGACATAGTACCTCATTAAAGACTCCAGAGGAAATTGTAAAGTCATGGGATAGGAGGTAGTGTTCTATTGTGGATTAAAAACTGGTTAAAAGAAAATGGAGTAGGGTTAAATGGTCAGTATTCTCAATGGAGAAGGGTAGATAGTGGGGTTCCCCAGGGGTCTGTGCTGGGACCGCTGCTTTTTAACCTATCTGTATTTCATGAAGCAGGTGAAAGCTTGGCTCTTCAACCAAGCCTTTAATGGAAGAAGTAAGTAACTTGTTAGTCTCACTCACACACACAAGGATTGACTCGGGCGTCACATACTGCAGCGGGACATGTTTATCCACTCCTACCCTAGCTGAGATGATATTTAACCATCTCTCTGATCTCATGTGCAACTTTCTTCAAATCAGTCACCTTACTTTCTAATTCTTCCTACTTTTGTACTCATCTATATGTTACAACTTTGCCTTACCCTTCACTACCAATTATAATGTTCTATTACGTATTGTGTAGTCATTGCAAGTAGTATACCATGCCATACTTTGTATTGTTACTTGACATTTTTTTACTGCTGTAATGCCTATTGCTCATGTTTGATCTATTCTTACTGTACACCGCCTTGAGTGAATTCCTTCAAAAAGGCGGTAAATAAATCCTAATAAATAAATTTATAAATGATCTAGAGATGGGAGTTACTAGTGAGGTAATTAAATGGGAGTTACTAGTGAGGTAATTAAATTTGCTGATAACACAGAATTATTCAAAGTTGTTAAATCGCAAGAGGATGGTGAACAATTACAAGGGGATCTTAAGAGACTGGAAAACTGGGCGTCCAAATAACAGATGACATTTAATGTGAGCAAATGCAAAGTGATGCATATGGGAAAGAGGAACCCAAACTTTAGCTAAGTAATGCAAAGTTCCACATTAGGAGTCACCGACCAGGAAAGGGATCTAGGTCTCATCGTTGATGATACGTTGAAACCTTCTGTTCAGTGTGTGGTGGCAGCTGCTAAAGCAAATAGAATGTTAGGTATTATTAGGAAAGGAATGGAAAACAAAAATGAGGATGTTACAATGCCTTTGTATCGCTCCATGGTGCGACCACACCTCGAATATTATGTGCAATTCTGGTCACTGCATCTCAAAAAAGATATAATAAATTTAGAAAAGGTACAGAGAAGGGCGACGAAAATGATAAAGGGGATGGGACAACGTCTCTATGAGGAAAAACTAAAGCTGCTAATGCTCTTCAGCTTGGAGAAGAGACGGCTGAGGGGAGATATGTTTAGAGGTCCATAGGATAAAAATAAATAATACTTAGGATAACAGTTACCCACAGCTCACTTATACCAAGATTCCCCGATGCAGACGTCTGTCTAACAAACTCAATAGCTCTGTCTAGAGTGATATATCCTATATAATAATTCTCACCTCCAACGTTCTAATGTGCCTGGTACCGTGGGTCCCTCGGATGTGGTCTGCTAGGCAGTTTAGAATGCACTGATGTCAGTGATGTCACTGACAGCTGATTCCAAGGCAAGGAGAGGAGTACCTACTCCTCCCCCTGCCTGGGAAACAGCTGTCAGTGCTCCCCCCTCGGCGCAACACCCAAGCCCCTGCCCTGCAAAACCGCGAGCCAGGCAGGGGGAGGAGTAGGGAAACACGTGGAGCATGTTTCCCTACTCCTCCCCCTGCCTACCAATCAGCTCTCAGTGCCTCCCCTCGGGGCAACACCCAAGCCCCTCTGCCCCGGCGCAGCACCCAAGCCCCTACCCCCCCCCAACGCATCACCCAAGACCCTCCCCTCGGCGCATCATCAAAACCCCTACCCCCCCCCCCCTCGGGCACATCAACTCCCTCGCCACCCGCAGCCGCCAATACTAACGCTGTCCGGCCGCTGCTGCTTCTCCTGTGGAGCAGCAGCGGACGGTACAAAAAGAAAAAAGCCAAAAAAAGATTTTTAACCTGAAACGCGGCACCATAGACAGCCATCTGGCATTGGCTGTCGTCACTGCAGCCGCTCCTTCTCTCCCCTCCACATCACTGCCCCTGCAGGAAGACCCCGGAGGAGCGCAGCGACGTCAGAGGGGAGAGGAGGAGCGGCTGCAGAGATGACAGCCAATGCCAGGTGGCTGTCTACGGAGCCGTGGTTCAGGTTTAAAATCTTTTTTGGGCTTTTTTCTTTTTGTACCGGCCGCTGCTGCTCAACAGGAGACGCAGCAGCGGACGGACAGCGTTAGTATTGGCGGCTGCGGGTGGCGAGGGGGTTGATGTGCCCGAGGGGGGTAGGGACTTGGGTGATGCGCTGGGGGGGTAGGGGTTTGGGGGATGCACCATAGGGGGAGGGGAGGGTCACTGGACATGGGTGGCTGGAGGGGGAGAGGAGGGTTGCTGGACATGGATGGCTGCAGGGGGGGCAGGGAAGAGGGAGGGGGTCCTGAGACCAGATGGGTGGCTGCAGGGGAGGGCAGAAGAGACAGAAGGGACGCTGCAGGGGGGGCAGGGGGAGAGGAGGGTCACTGGACATGGGTGGCTGCAGGGGGGGCAGGGGAGAGAGGTGGGTCGCTGGACATGGGTGGCTACAGGGGGGGCAAGTGGGAAAGGAGAGGAGGATCGTTGGACATGGGTGGCTGCAGGGGGGCAGGGGAGAGGAGGGTCGCTGGACATGGGTAGCTGCAGGGGGAGAGGGTTGCTGGGCATGGGTGGCTGCAGGGGGGGCAGGGGGAGAGTCGCTGGGCATGGGTGGGAGCAGGGGAGAGAGGAGGGCCGCTGCACATGCGTGGCTACAGGGGCAGAGGAGGGTTGGTGGGGAGGGGGTCCTGAGACCAGATGGGTGGCTGCAGGGGGGGGCAGGGGAGACAGGAAGGATGCTGCGGGGGGGTGGGGATTACCTTTGCTAGCGCCCGTTTCATTGCCTACCGAAACGGGCCTTTTATACTAGTATATATATATATATGTATATATATAAATCTTGCTTCTGGCCCCACTCCAGGTGTTTTGTTAGAGAAGTGAACACAAGCCACAATGATATATGGTAAAATTATGTATCATACCTGATAATTTTCTTTCCATTAATCTAAGCTGATCAATCCATAGACTGGTGGGTTGTGTCCGTCTACCAGCAGGTGGTGATAGAGAGCAATCCTTTTGCCTCCCTATATGTAGTCCTGTGCTGCCGGAAACTCCTCAGTATGTCGATATCAAAGCTCCATCCGCAGGACTCAGCACTTAGAGAATTACACCCAGAAAGGGACACTCTGCCCAGCTCACCACCGCCGAAACGGGGGAGGGGAATCAACCCAGCTCATCCCCACACAAGTGGGGGAGGGGAATCCGTCCAGCTCATCCCCGCGGAGCGGGGGAGGGACACCACACCACACCCGCTGATGCGGGGGGATCTGGCTTATCCTGCGACCACAACCGCGGGAGGAGCTGACTGACCCTAACACCGCCGAAGCGGGAGGGATATAAGGCGGCTGCACAAAATGGGAGGGAGTGCCTGCAGAATTTAGGTCTCAATCCAGCCCCGTAAAACGGAGGGGAGAGAAATGCAGCAGCTCACTGTAACACAAAATCGTCTCAACTCCAGAAGAATTCAATCGAAAAAACTTGACACGAAGACCTCCTGAACAGGAACTGAAAACTAAACTTGAACCTGAAATGCAACCAGAATATAAACAGTACAGATATCAGGGAGGGGCTATGGATTGATCAGCTATGATTAATGGAAAGAAAATTATCAGGTATGATACATAATTTTACCTTCCATATCATCGTGCTGATCAATCCATAGACTGGTGGGATGTATCGAAGCAGTACTCACCCAGGGCGGGACATAGAAATCCCTGACCGCAACACTGAAGCTCCAAAACGGGCCTCCGCCCGAGCAGCCACAGTCAAGCGGTAATGACTAGAGAAGATATGAGCCGATGCCCAAGTTGCTGCCTTACAAATCTCTTCCAAGGAGACGGACCTGGCCTCTGCCATCGAGGCTGCCTGTGCTCTAGTGGAGTGAGCCTTCAGCTGGATAGGCGGCACCTTCCCCGCGGCCACATAAGCCGCTGCAATGGTTTCCTTGACCCATCGTGCCACTGTAGGCTTGGATGCCTGCAGACCCTTACGAGGACCTGCGAACAGCACAAACAGATGATCCGACTTCCGGAAATCATTGGTCACTTCCAAGTATCTGATGATGACTCGTCTCACATCTAGATATTTGAGAGCAGAGTACTCCTCTGGGTAGTCCTCCCTACGAAAGGAGGGAAGACAGAGCTGCTGATTCACATGGAAACGAGAAACAATCTTGGGCAGGAAGGAAGGCACCGTGCGAATAGACACTCCTGCCTCCTTGAACTGCAGGAAGGGCTCTCGACATGATAGCGCTTGGAGCTCGGAAACTCATCTGGCTGAAGTGATAGCCACCAAAAAGACTGCTTTCAACGTCAGGTCTTTCAGAGATGCCCTCGACAAGGGTTCAAAAGGCGGCTTCTGCAAGGCTCTTAGCACTAGATTGAGATTCCATGCAGGCACCACCAAGCGCAGAGGAGGGCGTAGGTGATTAACTCCCTTGAGAAAGCGCACCACATCTGGCTGCGAGGCCAGGGAAGCACCCTTCAGGCGACCCCTGAAGCAAGCCAGAGCCGCTACCTGGACTTTAAGGGAACTGAGCGACAGGCCTTTCTCCAGACCTTCTTGCAGGAACGCCAACACTGAAGAAATTGGAGCAGTGAAGGGAGAAAGAGAGCCTGCCTCACACCACGATGCAAAGGTACGCCAAACGCTTCCTCGCTCTCAGGATAGTGGCGATGACCTTGTCTGAGAAGCCCTTCTTCCTCAGACGCTGCCGCTCAATAGCCAGGCCGTAAGACCAAAGGGGGAGGGATCCTCCATCACCACGGGACCCTGATGCAACAGGCCTCGCTCCGCTGGCAGCCGCAGAGGGCCGTCCACTGAGAGCCTGATCAAGTCCGCATACCAGGGACGTCGGGGCCAGTCCGGACCCACCAGGATTATCCGGCCCGGATGCTTTGCCACCCGGCCTAGCACCCTGCCCAACATGGGCCAGGGCGGGAACACATAGAGGAGCTCCTGTGTCAGCCACTGTTGGAGAAGAGCATCTACTCCCAGAGATCGAGGGTCCCATCCTCTGCTGAAAAAGCGCGGCACTTGGCAATTGGCCGATGACGCCATCAGATCTAGGCTCGGCTGGCCCCAGCGCTTCGTGATGTCCAAGAACGCCTGAGCAGATAGCTGCCACTCTCCGGGATCCAAGTTATGGCGACTGAGAAAGTCCGCCTTGACATTCATGACTCCCGCAATGTGGGCCGCCGACAGCTGGGAGAGGAAATCTTCAAAATGCTCATGGCCTGCACTAACAGGTTGGGCAAATCCTCTGAGCGAAAGATCCGTGCTGCAGAGGGGTCATCTGCTCCATCCGAGCGGGAATCCGTCTCCTCCAAGGAATCCACAAGGGACCGTTGGGAGAACTCAGATACACTGCCCTCATCTACATCAGAGGAGACAGAGTCCTCTAGGGCCTGGAAATCCACCCGAGGGCGTTTGCTTCCGGAGGCCTCAACCCCTTTATCGGACAGGGGAGCAGGGGCAGCGTTTTGCATAAGAAAAGCCTGATGCAGCAGCAAAATGAACTCAGGGGAGAAACCCTCCAGACTGTGCACTTCTGCAGCCTGGGCCATGGCCCTAGACGCACCCTCAACCGGCGCTTGCAAGAGCGGGGGAGAAACATGCTGCGCATCCAAAATCACATCCGGCGTGAAACTCCGAGAAGGAGCAGCGCGGGAAAAACGGCGCTTAACTTTTGCCGCTTTCTTGCCATCGCCCGAATCAAGGGCGACCATAGCATTAACGTCTCCCACCTCAGGGGCAGCCCAAGAAGAAGCCGTCCGAGCAGAGTGGCCGGCCAAAATGGGGGGGCGAGCAGCAGGGGATGGGCGTTTATGGCGGGAAAAAAAACGCCGCACCGGAGGAAGAACCGGGACACTGACCGGACTCCAAACTGACGCCCAAAAAAGGCGATTCAGGCTTTGAAACCCCCGCATCCCCGCTAGACGCGCACACGCGGTCCGGGAGCGATTTTTCGCGCCCTCGCCCTCTGACGCCATAAGCCACGTGGAGACCGATCGGGGAGCCCCCTGCCCGCTACAAAAGGAAAAAATTACCTGCTTCTCGCTCTGAGCTGTAACGAACTGGTGTCCCAGTGAGCAGCTGCAATAAACGCTGATATAAACGTTGAAATAAACGCCCTTAAAGGACGTTCAAATTTGTTTTATTTTTTTTTAACGGAGCCAGCGGGAGGGGGGAGAAAAGGAGGGACCTGGCACCACCAGGTTTGCACTTGCTCAAGAAGAGCCCTCAACCCCAGGTACTCAACAAAACCTAAGAATTAGGCTTGGAGATCTAGCCAGAGCTGCTGCTGTGTGTGACCACCACCTGCTGAGATAGAGAACATACTGAGGAGTTTCCGGCAGCACATGACCACATATAGGGAGGCAAAAGGATTGCTCTCTATCTCCACCTGCTGGTAGATGGACACAACCCACCAGTCTATGGATTGCTCAGCATGATGATATGGAAATTATGTTTCTCCGAGGACAAGCAGGCTGCTTGTTCTCACTGATGGGTGACGTCCACGGCAGCCCCTCCAATCAGAAACTTCACTAGCAAAGTCCTTTGCTAGTCCTCGCGCGCCCATGCGCACCGCGCATGCTCGGCCGTCTTCCCGCCCGAACCGGCTCGTGTTCGTCAGTCTTCTTTTGTCCGCGTTCGGTACGGTCGTGTTTTGCGCCGTTCGCGCCCCTTAAGTTGACCCTCGCGCGTCTTTTTGACTTTTCGCTAAAAAAAAAAAAAAAAAAGGGATTCCGGTGAAGGGCCTTTTGGTCTTTTTCCCTTCCCCCTATTTCTAGTTTTTGGCCCCGTTAAGTTTTCTTTCATTTTCGGGGTAGGCCCTTTTGAGGCCTCGGGTCGAGTTTTTTTCTCCCCATCTTTTGGTGCCTTACCGCAATTACGAGTTTTGATTTCGCTGGCGTGATTTTTCCGCCCATGTCATCGAAGTCTCCCAGCGGCTTCAAGAAGTGCACCCAGTGCGCCCGGGTAATCTCGCTCACTGATAGGCACGCGTCGTGTCTTCAGTGTCTGGGGGCTGGGCACCGCCCGCAGGCCTGCAGTCTTTGCGCCCTTTTACAGAAAAGGACTCAGGTAGCGAGATTGGCCCAGTGGAACGTTTTGTTCTCTTTGTCGGCATCGGGAGGATCGAGTGCGTCGACGTCGACAGCGTCAACACCTCCGCCCTCGGCCGCGACGGTATCGATTGCATCGAGGCATCGACCCTCTGCATCGTCGGGGCCGAGGCATCAGAAGGCTGCGTCGGCGTCGGTGGTACCTGGACCTCCGCTTATGCTGAGGTCGTCGGACGGTGGTGCTTCGTCTGGAGTGCAGGTGAGGGCTGTCCATTCCCCTGCTGGTGGCGGTGAGCCTTCGGGTGGGTCTCCCCCTACCCTGAGGGCTCCTGCGGTACAGCCCCCCCCCCCCCCCCCCCGAGACCGACCTTCTTCGGCCTCGGCCCTGAGGAAGCGACGGTTGGATTCTACGTTCTCCTCGTTGGTACCGGGAAGCTCCGGTGACATGCTTCGTTTGAAAAAGTCAAAGAAGCATCGACACCGGTCTCCTTCCCGCGTCGGTACCGAGAGCTCTGGGTCGCCGAGGGAGTCGGCACCCAGTAGGCATCGGCACCGGGAGGACCGCTCACCCTCTGTTCAGGAGGTGTCGATGCGCTCCACCTTGGACAGCCCGGAACAGCCTCCACGCCCGGAACAGACTCTGAGTTCGACTCCTGCATCGGCTTCCATGTCTTTCTCCACAGCCGCCCTGCACGAGAGTCTCCGGGCCGTTCTCCCAGAGATTCTGGGAGAGCTGTTGAGCCCTTCCCCTCCGGTACCGGGGGTGCTTGCGCCACCGGTACTGTCGAGTGAGGCGCTGGCTGGCCCCTTGCCCAGGGTGAGGTCTCCGACATCGGTGCCGCTTGCGGTACCGACTGCGGTCGCCTACCAGGAAGGCTCCCCGACGATGTCGGCGGAGGGAGCTTCGCCGGTGCGGGCGAGGGAGTCTACCTCTCGACGCTCCCACCGTGGCCGTGGTTCCACGGAGTCGAGCCGGGCACGGCTTCAGACACAGGTTCGTGAACTTGTGTCTGATACCGATGGTGAGGCCTCGTGGGAGGAGGAGGAGGAGGACATCAGATATTTCTCTGACGAGGAGTCTGATGGCCTTCCTTCGGATCCCACTCCCTCCCCTGAAAGGCAGCTTTCTCCTCCCGAGAGTCTGTCTTTGCGGCCTTTGTCCGGGAGATGTCTACGGCCATCCCCTTCCCGGTGGTTGTGGAGGACGAGCCCAGGGCTGAAATGTTTGAGCTCCTGGACTATCCTTCTCCACCTAAGGAAGCGTCCACAGTACTCATGCATCATGTCGTAAAAAAGACATTGCTGGCGAACTGGACCAAGCCTTTAACTAATCCCCACATTCCCAAGAAGATCGAGTCCCAGTACCGGATCCATGGGGACCCAGAGCTGATGCGCACTCAGTTGCCTCACGACTCTGGAGGTGTGGATTTGGCCCTAAAGAAGGCTAAGAGTTCTAGGGAGCATGCTTCGGTGCCCCCAGGCAAATACTCTAGAACCTTAGACTCCTTTGGGAGGAAGGCCTACCATTCCTCTATGCTCGTGGCCAAAATTCAGTCTTACCAGCTCTACACGAGCATACACATGCGGAACAATGTGCGGCAGGTTGGCGGGCTTGGTGGACAAGCTCCCTCCTGAGCAAGCCAAGCCAATTCAGGAGGTGGTCATGCAGCTGAAGGCGTGCAGAAAATTCCTGGCCAGAGGGGTGTATGACACCTTTGATGTTGCGTCCAGGGCCGCTGCTCAAGGTGTGGTGATGCGCAGACTCTCATGGCTACGTGCCTCCGACCTGGAGAATAGGATCCAGCAGCGGATTGCGGACTCGCCTTGCCGTGCGGATAATATTTTTGGAGAAAAGGTCGAACAGGTGGTAGAGCAGCTCCACCAGCGGGATACCGCTTTCGACAAGTTCTCCCGCCGGCAGCCTTCAGCTTCTACCTCCACAGGTAGACGTTTTTATGGGGGAAGGAAGACTGTTCCCTACTCTTCTGGCAAGCGTAGGTACAATCCTCCTTCTCGACAGCCTGCGGCCCAGGCTAAGCCCCAGCGCGCTCGCTCTCGTCAGCAGCGTGCGACTCAGCAAGGCCCCTCGGCTCCCCAGCAAAAGCAAGGGACGAGCTTTTGACTGGCTCCAGCAGAGCATAGCCGACATCCAAGTGTCAGTGCCGGGCGATCTGCCGGTCGGAGGGAGGTTGAAAGTTTTTCACCAAAGGTGGCCTCTCATAACCTCCGATCAGTGGGTTCTTCAAATAGTCCGGCACGGATACACCCTCAATTTGGCCTCAAAACCTCCAAATTGTCCACCGGGAGCTCAGTCTTACAGCTTCCACACAAGCAGGTACTTGCCGAGGAACTCTCCGCCCTTCTCAGCGCCAATGCGGTCGAGCCCGTGCCATCCGGGCAGAAGGGCTGGGATTCTATTCCAGGTACTTCCTTGTGGAAAAGAAAACAGGGGGGATGCGTCCCATCCTAGACCTAAGGGCCCTGAACAAATATCTGGTCAAGGAAAAGTTCAGGATGCTTTCCCTGGGCACCCTTCTCCCCATGATTCAGGAAAACGATTGGCTATGCTCTCTGGACTTGAAGGACGCCTACACGCACATCCTGATACTGCCAGCTCACAGACAGTATCTGCGATTTCAGCTGGGGACACGTCACTTCCAGTACTGTGTTCTACCCTTTGGGCTCGCCTCTGCGCCCAGAGTGTTCATGAAGTGCTTGGCTGTAGGAGCAGCGGCACTTCGCAGGCTGGGGGTACACGTGTTCCCATATCTCGACGATTGGCTGGTGAAGAACACATCCGAGGCAGGAGCTCTACAGTCTATGCAGATGACTATTCGCCTCCTGGAGCTACTGGGGTTTGTGATAAATTATTTAAAGTCCCATCTTCTCCCAGTACAGAGACTCGAATTCATAGGAGCTCTGCTGGATTCTCGGACGGCTCGTGCCTATCTCCCAGAGGCGAGAGCCAACAACTTGTTGTCCCTCGTCTCGCGGGTGCAAGCGTCCCAGCAGATCACAGCTCGGCAGATGTTGAGATTGCTGGGCCACATGGCCTCCACAGTTCATGTGACTCCCATGGCCCACCTTCACATGAGATCCGCTGAATGGACCCTAGCTTCCCAGTGGTTTCAGGCTGCTGGGGATCTAGACGACGTGATCCACCTGTCCACGAGTTTTCTCAAATCCCTGTATTGGTGGACGATTTGGTCCAATTTGACTCTGGGACGTCCTTTCCAAATTCCTCAGCCACAAAAAAATGCTGACTACGGATGCGTCTCTCCTGGGGTGGGGAGCTCATGTCGATGGGCTTCACACCCAGGGAAGCTGGTCCCTCCAGGAACGCGATCTGCAGATCAATCTTCTAGAGTTGCGAGCGGTCTGGAACACTCTGAAGGCTTTCAGAGATCGGCTGTCCCACCAAATTATCCAAATTCAGACAGGCAACCAGGTTGCCATGTATTACATCAACACGCAGGGGGGCACCGGATCTCGCCCCCTGTGACAGGAAGCCGTCAGCATGTGGCTCTGGGCTCGCCGTCACGGCATGGTGCTCCAAGCCACATATCTGGCAGGCGTAAACAACAGTCTGGCCGACAGACTGAGCAGGATTATGCAACCTCACGAGTGTCGCTCAATTCCCGAGTAGTGCGACAGATCTTCCAGGTGTGGGGCAATCTCTTTGCATCTCGAGCCAACCACAAAGTCCCTCAGTTCTGTTCCAGGCTCAGGCCCACTGCAGACTGGCATCGGATGCCTTCCTCCTGGACTGGGGGGAGGGTCTGCTGTATGCTTATCCTCCCATACCTCTGGTGGGGAAGACTTTGTTGAAACTCAAGCAAGACCGAGGCACCATGATTCTGATTGCTCCTTTTGGCCGCGTCAGATCTGGTTCCCTCTTCTTCTGGAGTTATCCTCCGAAGAACCGTGGAGATTGGAGTGTTTTCCGACCCTCATCACACAGGACGAAGGGGCGCTTCTGCATCCCAACCTCTGGTCTCTGGCTCTCACGCCCTAGATGTTGAGAGTGTAAACTTTGCCCCTTTGGGTCTGTCAGAGGGTGTCTCCCGCATCTTGCTTGCTTCCAGGAAAGATTCCACTAAGAGGAGTTACTTCTTTCTATGGAGGAGGTTTGCCATCTGGTGTGACAGCAAGGCCCTAGATCCTCGCTCTTGTCCTACACAGACCCTGCTTGAATACCTTCTGCACTTGTCTGAGTCTGGTCTCAAGACCAACTCTGTAAGGGTTCACCTTAGTGAAGGTAAGCCAATCTCAGGACAGCCTTTAGTTGTTCGCTTCATGAGAGGTTTGCTTTTGTCAAAGCCCCCTGTCAAACCTCCTACAGTGTCATGGGATCTCAATGTCATTCTCACCCAGCTGATGAAACCTCCTTTTGAGCCACTGAACTCCTGCCATCTGAAGTACTTGACCTGGAAGGTCATTTTCTTGGTGGCAGTTACTTCAGCTCATAGAGTCAGTGAGCTTCAGGCCCTGGTAGCCCAGGCCCCTTACACCAAATTTCATCATAACAGAGTAGTCCTCCGCACTCACCCTAAGTTCTTGCCAAGGGTTGTGTCGGAGTTCCATCTGAACCAGTCAATTGTCTTGCCAACATTCTTTCCCCGTCCTCATTCCTGCCCTGCTGAACGTCAGCTGCACACATTGGACTGCAAAAGAGCATTGGCCTTCTATCTGGAGCGGACACAGCCCAACAGACAGTCCGCCCAATTGTTTGTTTCTTTTGATTCCAACAGGAGGAGAGTGGCTGTAGGGAAACGCACCATATCCAATTGGCTAGCAGATTGCATTTCCTTCACTTACGCCCAGGCTGGGCTGCTCTTGAGGGTCATGTCACGGCTCATAATGTCAGAGCCATGGCTGCGTCAGTGGCCCACTTGAAGTCAGCCACTATTGAAGAGATGTGCAAAGCTGCGACGTGGTCATCTTTCCACACATTCACATCTCATTACTGCCTGCAGCAGGATACCCGACGCGACAGTCGGTTCGGGCAGTCCGTGCTTCAGAATCTGTTCGGGTTTAGGATCCAACTCCACCCTGTTTATTCTGTTCCAGGCTAGTTAGTTGGAAAAATTATTAGGTCAATCTCAGTTATGTCCTCGCCGTTGCGAGGCCCAATTGACCATGTTTGTTGTTTTGAGTGAGCCTGGGGGCTAGGGATACCCCATCAGTGAGAACAAGCAGCCTGCTTGTCCTCGGAGAAAGTGAATGCTACATACCTGTAGAAGGTATTCTCCGAGGACAGCAGGCTGATTGTTCTCACAAACCCACCCGCCTCCCCTTTGGAGTTGTGTCTTCCCTTGTCTTTGTCTTGCTACATATGGGACTGACGAACACGAGCCGGTTCGGGCGGGAAGATGGCCGCGCATGCGCGGTGCGCATGGGCGCGCGAGGACTAGCAAAGGACTTTGCTAGTGAAGTTTCCGATTGGAGGGGCTGCCGTGGACGTCACCCATCAGTGAGAACAATCAGCCTGCTGTCCTCGGAGAATACCTTCTACAGGTATGTAGCATTCGCTTTATTGGTAAGAAAATAGACAAGATACAAAATATAGAAATCTGCACAAGCTTCTATGCACTCTAAATCTTTTACTGATATGAGCACTACCAAACTATATTGTCTAACTATACACTGATTATCCCTAGACTAAGTACCCGTAATGATTAGAACAGTACAAAATGATATCCTAATAATCCTTATGAAAACTTATCACATCTTATGCAAAATACAAATTAGCAGCTTATTCTCTGACCACGAGATGACATAAACCAATCTTCCTTGCTTAGATAACACCAATAACTAATCCCAGACTAGGAAGTAAATCACCGTGATCTTACCGCTGTCCTTATGACGGCTTCAGATAAGAACGTAGCAGAATCTCCCCAGACGCTGTCTCAGCTGTCTGTGTCTTCGATGTCGACCAGGTCTCTCTCAGCAAGCAGGTTTCCGTCCCTCCGTTGGATCTCAGAGCCAATTTTTCTGCCACATGTAATTGCACCAGTTATGCAGGTCACAAGGTTGGTATCAAACACAGTCTCTGGCTCACCCCGAGCCTTGCTGGATTTCTCAGGTCCTCTGACTGGTTGCTCCTCTCCGAGGGTCTCCGCCTTACTACTTTCTTCAGTTCCTGCTTCCCCCCCCCCCCCCCCCCCCCCCCCCCCGTACCTCTTGGTCAGGTGACTGCAGGAATCCAATCATGATCTCGTCCAATTAGTACCTGGGCAAGAAGAGTTCTTTGTTTTGTGAACATGGAAATGTTAACTTCTGGTGCTAAGTGTGACTCCCATCTCAGCTTCTCAGGTTGCTAAAGGGAGGGGGTTGGAACACAGAAAGTCCTTGGCTTCAGTGAATCTGCCAGTGTTTTTCCACAAGCTGAAGCTGGATCCTGCTGACACAGTAGGATTCAGGTCAGGATTTGTAGCATCCATTTTGTTTGTAACAGGATGCACTAGGCTTGTATGAACCAAAGCCATCACAGGTAAGATCACAGGGAAATACCCCTACAGGTCTATAAAATAATGAATGGATTTGAACGGGTAGATGTGAATTGTTTGTTTACTCTTTCGAGGACTAGGGGGCACGCAATGAAGCTACAAAGTAGTAAATTTTAAAATGAATCTGAGAAAATATTTCTTCACACAACATGTAATTAAAGTTATGTGCTACTTTGTAGCTTCAGTTAGCAGTTAACTTCGGGTTTAAAAAAGGTTTGAATAGCTTCCTAAAAGAAAAGTCCGTAAGCCATTATTAAAATGGACGGGGAAAATCCACTTATTTCTAGGATAACTACTACTACTATTTAGCATTTCTATAGCGCTACAAGGCGTACGCAGCGCTGCACAAACATAGAAGAAAGACAGTCCCTGCTCAAAGCGCTTACAATCTAATAGACAAAAAATAAATAAAGTAAGCAAATCAATCAATTAATGTGAACGGGAAGGAAGAGAGGAGGGTAGGTGGAGGCGAGTATTGTACTGTTGGAAACAGGATGCTGGGCTTGATGGACCCTCAGTCTGTCCCAGTATGGCAATACTTACAGTGGTGGAAATA
Organism: Microcaecilia unicolor; assembly: GCF_901765095.1. Lineage (NCBI taxonomy): Eukaryota > Metazoa > Chordata > Amphibia > Gymnophiona > Siphonopidae > Microcaecilia > Microcaecilia unicolor. The sequence continues at coordinate 285,822,131 of NC_044033.1, read as the reverse complement.
AGTATTTGATCCCTTGCTGATTTGTAAGTTTGCCCACTGACAAGACATGAGCAGCCCATAATTGAAGGGTAGGTTATTGGTAACAGTGAGAGATAGCACATCACAAATTAAATCCGAAAAATCACATTGTGGAAAGTATATGAATTTATTTGCATTCTGCAGAGGGAAATAAGTATTGATCCCCACCAACCAGTAAGAGATCTGGCCCCTACAGACCCAGGTAGATGCTCCAAATCAACTCGTTACCTGCATGACAGACAGCTGTCGCAATGGTCACCTGTATGAAAGACACCTGTCCACAGACTCAGTGAATCAGTCAGACTCTAACCTCTACAAAATGGCCAAGAGCAAGGAGCTGTCTAAGGATGTCAGGGACAAGATCATACACCTGCACAAGGCTGGAATGGGCTACAAAACCATCAGTAAGACGCTGGGCGAGAAGGAGACAACTGTTGTGCCATAGTAAGAAAATGGAAGAAGTACAAAATGACTGTCAATCGACAAAGATCTGGGGCTCCACGCAAAATCTCACCTCGTGGGGTATCCTTGATCATGAGGAAGGTAGAACCAGCCTACAACTACAAGGGGGGAACTTGTCAATGATCTCAAGGCAGCTGGGACCACTGTCACCACGAAAACCATTGGTAACACATTACGACATAACGGATTGCAATCCTGCAGTGCCCGCAAGGTCCCCCTGCTCCGGAAGACACATGTGACGGCCCCGTCTGAAGTTGCCAGTGAACACCTGGATGATGCCGAGAGTGATTGGGAGAAGGTGCTGTGGTCAGATGAGACAAAAATTGAGCTCTTTGGCATGAACTCAACTCGCCGTGTTTGGAGGAAGAGAAATGCTGCCTATGACCCACTGTCAAGCATGGATGTGGAAATGTTATGTTTTGGGGGTGTTTCTCTGCTAAGGGCACAGGACTACTTCACCGCATCAATGGGAGAATGGATGGGGCCATGTACCGTACAATTCTGAGATCGGCTGTCCAACTTAATTATCCTAATTCAATCAATCATTTTGTGATTTACTATACCAATAAGCCGCTTGTCAAACCTCCACCAGTGTCATGGGATCTCAACATTGTTCTCACCCAGCTGATGAAAGCTACTTTGAACCACTGAATTCCTGCCATCTGAAGGGTCATTTTCTTGGTGGCTGTTATTTCAGTTCGTAGGGTCAGTGAGCTTCAGGCCCAAGTAGTGGATGCACCTTATACCTAAGTTTCATCATAACAGAGTAGTCCTCCGCATGCACCCTAAGTTCCTGCTGAAGGTGACGTCGGGGTTCCATCTGAACCAGTCAGTTTGTCTTGCAACATTCTTTCCCGTCCTCATACACACCTTAGACTGCAAGAAAGCATTGGCCTTTTACGTGGAGCGGCAAAGCCCTTCAGACAGTCCGCCCAGTTTTGTGTTGCTTTTGATCCCAACAGGAGGGGAGTCGCCATTGGAAAACGCACAATTTCCAGTGGACTATCAAGATTGCATTTCCTTCGTTCATACCCAAGCTGGCTGACTCTGGAGTGCCATGTCATGGCTCATAATGTCAGAGCCATGGCCATGTCGGTGGCTCACTTAGTCAGCCTCCAGTGAAGAGATTTGCAAAGCTGCAGCTTGGTCTTCAGTCCACACATTCACATCACACTACTGCCTTCAGCAGGATACCTGACGCGACAGTCGGTTTGGGCAGTCGGTGCTGCAGATCTGTTTGGGGTTTAGAATCCAACTCCACCCACTTAGGCCCATTTTATTCTGTTCCGGCTGCACTCTCACTAGCTGTATATAGTTTCAGGTTAATCTACGTTTTGTCCTTGCCATTGCGAGGCCAATTGACCAAAGTTTTATTGTTTTAGCGTGAGCCTGGATGCATAGGCATACCCCAGTTGTGAGAGCAACTCAGCCTGCTTGTCCTCGGAGGAAAGCGAAGATATTTACCTGTAGCAGGTATTCTCCAAGGACAGCAGGCTGTTTATTCCTCAGAAATCGGAGTTCTTGGTTTTCTTTTGATTTAGACCTTAACTGAGGAGCGCAGTTGCGCAATGGGTGGGAAGTCAGTCCGCGCATGCGCGGTGCACCACAACAGGCACACCAGAAAGCTCTGGCAAAAGTTTTTTCTTTTTGCTATTACAAATGCTGATTCTTGGGCCAACGCAGACATCGACCCAGTTGTGAGACTAATCAGCCTGCTGTCTTCGTAGAATACCTGCTACAGGTAAGTATCTTTGCTACGCTCTCTAATGCAGCTTTAAAATTGTGTACTGCAGGATGCGCTCAGGCACTCTGCAGTAGCTGCCAAATTGCCAAAAGTGCACTAAAAAAAAAATTTTTTTTTTTGAGGAATCTTTTCAGGGAGCAGTGAGTGGATGTTGTGCTAAAAGCACATCTACATTACCATGCGTTAACTAGTTAGCGCAGGAAAACTGTGTGAGCCCTTACTGCCTATCAAATATATTGTGGTAAGTGCTCATGTGGTAATAATTTTTAAATGGCCATTAGAATGAGAGGACATGAAATGAGATTGAAGGGGGGCAGACTCAAGAAAAAATGTCAGGAAGTATTTTTTCACGGAGAGAGTAGTGGATGCTTGGAATGCCCTCCCGCGGGAGGTGGTGGAAATGAAAACGGTAACAGAATTCAAACACGCGTGGGATAAACATAAAGGAATCCTATTCAGAAGGAATGGATCCTAAGGAGCTTAGCCGAGATTGGGTGGCAGAGCCAGCCGGTGGTGGGAGGCGAGGCTAGTGCTGGGCAGACTTATACGGTCTGTGCCAGAGCCAGTGGTGGGAGGCGGGGCTGGTGGTTGGTAGGCGGGGATAGTGCTGGACAGACTTATACGGTCTGTACCCTGAAGAGGACAGGTACAAATCAAAGGGTATACACAAAAAGTAGCACATATGAGTTTGTCTTGTTGGGCAGACTGGATGGACCATGCAGGTCTTTTTCTGCCGTCATTTACTGTTATTAATACAAAATATAGAAAGTTGGCCCTTTTATGGTTGTGTTAAAAATAGCCTTAGTACGCGGGAAAGACCCCTGTAAGGGCACACTATGGCTACTTGTTATGGCAGCATACTAAAAGGACCCCTAAGTGACTTTCCTTATCAGTGGGATTTGAACCTTAGTCTCTCTGGCATCCAGCTTGGCATCAATGAAGTCTATTAAAAATCAGTGGGCTAGGAAGAACAGTGTTTGAAAGTGGTGTGCCCCGAGGACTGTTTTTGAAATCTGTTAAATGGCTGGGCTACAATGGTTATTATGCATCAGCATGTAACCTTGTGCTAAGTTAAGTTATACAGATTGTGTTATACCTAAACTTCAGATAAATTAATTGCTGTTTGATTTCATTTTTCAAGCTTTGACCATTGAGTGTCCTGATCAACCCAATCAGAAACCAATAGAGAAGAAACTACCAGGTAAGAAAAGCAAAATGCAGTAATGAAAATGTCAAAGGTTGTCCCTTGCCCTGTTGGGAAAGAATTATTGAATGAAGTTTTAGTTTAACTTTCAGCAGAAATTTGTTGATTAATAAGGAGAAATTTAAAAAAGCAGTTGTATTTTAAAGGTCACAATAGAATGATTCATCTAGTTTGCCTTTTAAATAGTTGAAGAGCCTTGCCTAATTCTTGCCTTGCATACCAGCAAACAGGAGACCTTAGCTTATTAATATGCTCCTTGGGCAATATTAGTGTATCTGCCATTTATTAAGGCTTAGGATTTGAGTGGGAAGCAAGTGTGTGTAGACATTTAGAAAGAGGCTGAAGACGTCTCTGTACAGTGTTTTTTTAGGCAGATTTTGGAAGGAAGAAACTTGCAGGCATCAGTGTTCAAATTGTTTTGTCTGTTATTTGTGAATTGTATGTGTTTCATATAAGCTGCTTTGAATTTTCGGAATGGTGAGTTAGATATCGTGAAATAAATAAAATCCTATAATCTTCTTAGAAACTGTTAATGCTTCAGAACGATGTGCTTTCTTCTTGCACAGCCCACTCTGGAATTTAAGTCTACATTTTCCTCAGTTTTTCTTTCAAAAGAAATAGGAATGTCGCTTTCTTAGATTTATTTAGATTTTGCTCACACCTTTTTCAGTAGTAGCTCAAGGTGAGTTACACTGGATATTTCTCTGTTCACAATCTAAGTTTGTACCTGAGGCAATGGAGGCTTAAGTGATTTGCCCAAGACCACAAGGAGCAGCAGTGGGATTTGAACCCGCCACCTCTGGATTGCAAGACCACTGCTCTACTACTACTACTACTATTTAGCATTTCTATAGCGCTACAAGGCATACGCAGCGCTGCACAAACATAGAAGAAAGACAGTCCCTGCTCAAAGAGCTTACAATCTAATAGACAAAAAATAAAGTAAGCAAATCAATCAATTAATGTGAACGGAAGAAAGAGAGGAGGGTAGGTGGAGGCGAGTGGTTACAAGTGGTTACGAGTCAAAAGCAATGTTAAGAGGTGGGCTTTCAGTCTAGATTTAAAGGTGGCTCTAACCACTAGGCCACTCCTCCACTTCTTAGGATGGAAAGGAAGGAGTATGATAGCACCCGATCTGTTTCACTTGTGATGCTTTAGAGATGGCATCGAAAGCTTTACTATAGCTGTCGACACCCACTGAGTACCATGGCTGTAGGTGGAAGGAATTAAGTCCACTTATGCTCAAAAATAAGTTAAACACTTGTCTAGGAAGTATGCCCCATCATAATGGATTTTGGACTTCTGCATAGCCCTTTCAGGATCCCCCAATATTTCAGAGGCAGAAGGCAGCAAGTTCATTGCAAAGATACCATGCAAAATGTGTGTTTTGCATTTTCCCACAAATGGACTTACTACTTTCTGCCAATGCAGACAGGTTAGGCTTCAGGTAAGATGTATGGAAAAGACCTGCTGGGTGTGCTGCGCTGGAGCAACAGCGGTGTGCTTTTTAAAACCTAGTAAATTTTAGAGGAAGATGCCTATTTTCAGGGCCATGCCTAGGGTCTCTGGCGCCCCCTGCAGACTATCAGTTGGCGCCCCCCCCCCTGGTGAAATGATCACGCCCCCCCCCCCCCCCCGGTGAAAATGATCGCTCACCACTTGCTACACTGACAGGAATTGTCAGCAATATTCTTAGAAACAAATTGCTATACATTGCAAAATAAGATAGCAGATGTAAATCTCAAAGTGGACATATTCCAAACGCTAAAATGAAAATATTTTTTTTTCTACCTTTGTTGTCTGGTGACTTTCTTTTTCCGATCATGCTGACCCAGTATCTGAGTCTGCTGCTATCTGTCCTCTTAACTCCATTTCCAGGGCTTCCTTTCCATTTATTTCTTTACTTTCCTCCTTTCTTCTTCATTTCTTGCTCTATATCCATTTCCAGCAATTTCTTCTCTCCCCCTGGGTCCTGTCCTCCCATCCACGTCCATCCTTGTCCCTCTCTGCCCTTCCCTCCTCCATCCATAGCCAGCAATCCTCCTCTCTCCCCTCCCCTCCATTTCCAGCATTTGTCCTCTCCCTGGGCCCCCATGTCCATCCTTGTCCCTCTCTGCCCTTCCCTCCTCCATCCATAGCCAGCAATCCTCCTCCCCTCCCCTCCATTTCCAGCAAATTGTCCTCTCCCTGGGCCCCCATGTCCATCCTTGTCCCTCTCTGCCCTTCCCTCCTCCATCCATAGCCAGCAATCCTCCTCTCTCCCCTCCATTTCCAGCAAATTGTCCTCTCCCTGGGCCCCCATGTCCATCCTTGTCCCTCTCTGCCCTTCCCGCCTCCATCCATAGCCAGCAATCCTCCTCCCCTCCCCTCCATTTCCAGCAAATTGTCCTCTCCCTGGGCCCCCATGTCCATCCTTGTCCCTCTCTGCCCTTCCCTCCTCCATCCATAGCCAGCAATCCTCCTCTCTCCCCTCCCCTTCCAGCAATTTGTCTTCTCCCTGGGCCCTGCTGCTGCCCTCTCATCCATGCCTCTCTGCCCTCCCATCCATGCCCTCCCATCTATGCCTGTCTCTCTGCCCTCCCATCCATGCCTCTCTGCTCTTTCCTCCGCGCCCTGGGGCCTTTAAATCTTTTACTTCCGGTCGCAGCAGCGTCAGTGAAAGCGGAGCGCTGCCGACGTCTCCCTTCCCTTCGCGCTCTTGGTTCCCTCAGTGTCCGCCTTCTTCTGACGTCAGAAGAAGGCGGGACACTGAGGGAACCAATGAGTGCAAGGGAAGGGAGACGTCGGCAGCGCTTTCACTGACGCTGCTGTGACCAGGTAAAAGATTTAAAGGCCTTGGCGGCGCGGGGCGAGGGTAAGCACCGCGGCGGAGCCCTCCAGAGGTGGGTGCCCTCCTGCGGCGCTTACCCCGCTTACCGCATCGGCACGGCCCTGCCTATTTTCTTAAAAGGGGTATGTTCAAGGGATACCAGAACTCAAGAAATTGCACTACAGAACAGTACTCAATCCCCAAACTGCCACCATCAACTCGGGGTTGAGTTTCTGACTGGGTTCAGATAAGAGCTAGCGTTTCAAACCATGTGAAGGAGTCTTTTCTGGTAAGAGGGAGGCTGTTATTTGCAAACTATGGACAACTGGGATCTCTAGATTCAAAGGTGATAACAAATTTGATAATCTGTCCATCAGATGTCCACTCTCTCACTTTGGAATTGTCTTCCTAAAGAACTTAGGCTTGAAGATTCTTATACTCATTTTCGTAAAGCTTTAAAAACACATTTCTTTCGAGAGTCATTTGAAAAAAAACGCTTAAAATAAAAATGGGAAAAAAATTTAGATTTTTTAGTTTTACTAATGTCTATAGCTCGTTGAAATCCGTATGTTTTGACTTTTGTAGTGCTTTTCTATCATAAATGGATTTCAGAGTATGTCTACTTACTGTTTTAACATTATTTTTCCGAGGACCAGCAGGTGATGCCCACGGCAGCCCCTCCGATCGGAGATCTTCACTAGCAACAACGTTTGCTAGCCCTCACGTGCGCATGCACAGTGCATATGCGTGACAGTCTTCCTGCCCGAACGCGAGTATGTTCGCCAGTCTTCTTTTTTCCGCGGCTCAGGACAGCTGTTTACGGACATTTTGTGCCTCAAGGAGACCCCTCGCGCCTTTTTCGCCGCGTTCTTCTGTTCAGAAGTGTCCAGAAAGTCTTCCGTTGCGTTCTTCATCTTGTTTTTTAAAAAAGTGTATTTTTCCACTGTTTCCAGTGTTTTTCCCGTAAGTTTCCTTTTGTCGTCGGAAGCGGCCTTTTTTGGCCACCTGTACGGGTTTTCCCTTGTTTTGGTGCCTCTTTTTGTCACCATCGCGAATTTTGATTTCGCCGGCGTGATTTTTCCGCCCATGTCCTCGAAGCCTGCCAGCAGCTTCAAAAAGTGCACCCAGTGCAGCCGGACAATCTCGCTCACTGATAGGCACGTTTCATGCCTTCAGTGTCTGGGGGCCGGTCATCATCCCCAGGCCTGTACTCTCTGTCTTTCGCTAAAGAAGAGGACTCAGGCGGCGAGGTTAGTGCAGTGGAACCTCTTGTTCGGAGACCTCGTCCGGTACTTCGATGCCTGCGGTACCGAGGTCATCGGCAGTATCGATGTCGTCGGAGGGTGCATCGTCATCAGGAATGCTGGTGAGGGCTGTCCATTCCCCTACTGGTAGCGGTGAGCCTTCGAGTAGGTCTCCGCCTGTCTCGAGGGCTCCTGCGGTACAGGCCCCCCCCGGGATCGACCTGTTTTGGACCCGGCCCCGAGGAGGCGTTTGGATTCAACATCCTCCTCTTCGGTACGGGGAGGTACCGGTGACCTGCTTTGTGCGAAGGCAAAGAAGCATTGGCACCGGTCACCTTCCCGTCGCAGTACCGAGAGCTCTGGGTCGCCGAGGGATTCGGCACCCGCTAAGCGTCGACGCCGGGAGGATTGCTCGCCCTCCATACAAGAGGTGTCAATGCACTCTACGATGGACAGCCCAGTACCCGCCTCCGCGGCCCCAACAGATTCTGAGCTCGTCGCCGGTACCCGGACCCCTTGCCTTCCTCGACAGCCGCTCTGAATGAGAGCCTCCGAGCCATCCTTCCAGGGATCCTGGAAGAGCTGTTGCGCCCTTCCACTCCGGTACCGGGGGTGCTTGCGCCGCCGGTGCTGTTGAGAGAGGCAATGGCTGGCTCCTCACCCGTGGTGAGGTCTCCGGTCCTGGTACTGCTTGCGGTACCTGCATCGGCTGACTCCCCGACGACTTTGATGGAGGGAGCTTCATCGCCGCCGGTGCGGGAGTCTTCCTCTCGACATACCCACCGTGCCCAGGTTTCCAAGGAGTTGAGGCCTTGTGGGAAGCAGAGGAGGACCCGAGATATTTCTCTGACGAGGAGTCTTGCGGTCTTCCCTCTGATCCTACTCCCTCTCCTGAAAGGCAGCTTTCTCCTCCTGAGAGTCTTTCGCGGCCTTTGTCCAGGAAATGTCTACGGCCATTCCCTTCCCTATGGTCACGGAGGATGAGCCAAGAGCCGAAATGTTTCAGCTTTTGGACTATCCTTCGCCACCTAAGGAATCGTCCACTGTACCCTTGCATCATGTCCTCAAAAAGACATTGCTGGCGAACTGGACGAAGCTGCTAACTAATCTCCCCACATTCCCAAGAAGATAGAATCCCAGTATTGGATCCATGGGGACCCAGAGTTAATGCGGACTCAGTTGCCTCATGACTCTGGTGTGGTTGATCTGGCCCTTAAGAAGGTCAAGAGTTCTAGGGAGTACGCTTCAGCACCCCCGGGTCGTGACTCTAGAACCTTGGACTCTTTTGGGTGGAAGGCCTACCATTCTGCTATGCTCATTTCCAAAATCCAATCTTACCAGCTCTACACGAGCATTCATATGCGGAACAATGTGCGGCAGCTGGCGGACTTGGTGGACAAGCTCCCTTCTGAGCAGGCCAAGCCTTTTCAGCAGGTGGTCAGGCAGCTGAAGGCGTGTCGTAAATTCCTGGCCAGGGGTGTTTATGATACTTTTGATGTTGTGTCCAGGGCCGCTGCTCAAGGTGTGGTGTGTAGGATGAAAATAAATAAATAATCCTTAGGATAACAGTTACCCACGGATCACTTATACCAAGATTCCCCAATGCAGAAGTCTGTCTAACAAACTCACTAGCTCTGTCTAGGGTGATATCCTATATAATAATTCTCACCTCCAACGTTCTAATGTGCCTGGTACCGTGGCTCCCTCGGAGGTGGTCTGCTAGGCAGTTTAGAATGCACTGATGTCAGTGATGTCACTGACAGCTGATTCCAAGGCAAGGAGAGGAGTACCTACTCCTCCCCCTGCCTGGGAAACAGCTGTCAGTGCTCCCTCCTCGGCGCAACACCCAAGCCCCTGCCCTGCAAAACCGCGAGGCAGGCAGGGGTAGGAGTAGGGAAACACGTGGAGCGTGTTTCCCTACTCCTCCCCCTGCCTACCAATCAGCTCTCAGTGCCTCCCCTCGGCGCAACACCCAAGCCCCTCTGCCCCGGCGCAGCACCCAAGCCTCTGTCCCCCCCTCGACGCATCACCCAAGACCCTCCCCCAGCACATCACCAAAACCCCTACCCCCCCCCCCCCCCCCCCCCCCGGGCACATCAACTCCCTCGCCACCCGCAGCCGCCAATACTAACGCTGTCCGGCCGCTGCTGCTTCTACTGTGGAGCAGCAGAGGACAGTACAAAAAGAAAAAAGCCAATAAAGATTTTTAACCTGAAACGCGGCTCCATAGACAGCCATCTGGCATTGGCTGTCGTCACTGCAGCCGCTCCTCCTCCCCTCCACGTCACTGCCCCTGCAGGAAGACCCCGGAGGAGCGCAGCGACGTCAGAGGGGAGAGGAGGAGCGGCTGCAGAGATGACAGCCAATGCCAGATGGCTGTCTACGGAGCCATGGTTCAGGTTTAAAATCTTATTTTGGCTTTTTTCTTTTTGTACCGGCCGCTGCTGCTCAACAGGAGACACAGCAGCGGGCCGGACAGCGTTAGTATTGGCGGCTGCGGGTGGCGAGGGGGTTGATGTGCCCGAGGGGGCGGTAGGGGCTTGGGTGATGCGCTGGGGGGGTAGGGGTTTGGGGGATGCACCAAGGGGGGAGGGGAGGGTCGCTGGACATGGGTGGCTGGAGGGGGGCAGGGGGAGGGGAGGGTCGCTGGACATGGGTGGCTGCAGGGGGAGAGGAGGGTTGCTGGACATGGATGGCTGCAGGGGGGGCAAGGAAGAGGGAGGTGGGAGGGGGTCCTGAGACCAGATGGGTGGCTGCAGGGGAGGGCAGAAGGGACGCTGCAGGGGGGCAGGGGGAGAGGAGGGTCACTGGACATGGGTGGCTACAGGGGGGGCAAGGGGAAAGGAGAGGAGGGTCGTTGGACATGGGTGGCTGCAGGGGGGCAGGGGAAAGGATGGTCGCTGGACATGGGTAGCTGCAGGGGGAGAGGAAGGTTGCTGGGCATGGGTGGCTGCACGGGTGGCAGGGGGAGAGGAGAGTCGCTGGACATGGGTGGCTGCAGAGGGAGCAGGGGAGAGAGGAGGGCCGCTGCACATGCGTGGCTGCAGGGGCAGAGGAGGGTTGGTGGGGAGGGGGTCCTGAGACCAGATGGGTGTCTGCAGGGGGGGCAGGGGAGACAGGAAGGACGCTGCAGGGGGGGATTACCTTGCTAGCGCCCGTTTCATTGCCTACCGAAACAGGCCTTTATACTAGTATATATATAGGAATCTTGCTTCTGGACCCCAATCCAGGTGTTTTTGTTAGAGAATTGAGCACAAGCCACAGTGATATATATTATGTTTATTAGAAGTAAGAAAATAGATAAGATACAAAATATAGAACTCTACACAGGCTTCTATGCACTATAAATCTCTTACTGATATGAACACTACCAAAATACATTATCTGACTATATACTGATTATGCCTAAACTAAGTACCGTAATGATTACATAGTATCATAGTAGATGACGGCAGAAAAAGACCTGCATGGTCCATCCAGTCTGCCCAACAAGATAAATTCATATGTGTATACCTTACCTTGATTTGTACCTGTCTTTTTCAGGGCACAGACCGTATAAGTCTGCCCAGCAGGATTCCCCGCCTCCCAACCACCAGTCCCGCCTCCCATCACCGGCTCTGGCACAGACCGTATAAGTCTGCTCTCCACTATCCTCGCCTCCCAACCACCAACCCCTCTTCCCCCCACCTGCTCCACCACCCAATTTCGGCTAAGCTTCTGAGGATCCATTCCTTCTGCACAGGATTCCTTTATGTATATCCCACGCATGTTTGAATTCCATTACCGTTTTCATCTCCACCACCTCCCACGGGAGGGCATTCCAAGCATCCACCACCCTCTCTGTGAAAAAATACTTCCTGAGATCTTTCCTGAGTCTGCCCCCCTTCAATCTCATTTCATGTCCTCTCGTTCTACCGCCTACCCATCTCTGGAAAAGATTTGTTTGCGGATTAATACCTTTCAAATATTTGTAAAAATGATATCCTAATAATCCTTATGAGAAAAATCACACATCTTATGCAAAGTACACATTAGCAGCTTCTTATCTGACCAAGAGATGACATAAACCAATCTTACATTAGATAAATCCCACTAACTAACCCCAGACTAGGAAGTAATTCACCGTGATCTCACCGTTCTCCTTATGACGGCTTCAGAAGACAGGATTAGATTCCCCAGACACTGTCTCAGCTGTCTGTGTCTTAGATGTCGAGCAGGTCTCTCTCTGCAGAAAGCAGGTTTCCGTCCCTCCTTTGGATCTCAGAGCCAATTTCTCCACCACACGTAATTGCACCAGTTATGCAGGTCACAAGGTTGGTATCAAACACAGTCTCTGGCTCACCCTGAGCCTTTCTGGATTTCTCAGGTCCTCTGACCAGTTGCTCCTCTTCCGAGGGTCTCCGCCTTACTACTTTCTTCAGTTCCCGCTTTTCCCAGTACCTCTCGGTCATGTGACTGCCGGAACCCAATTATGATCTCGTCCAATTAGTACCTGGGTGAGCAGAGTTCTTTGTTTTGTGACCTTGGAATTTCTGGTGCTAAGTCTGACTCCCTTTCAGCTTCTCAGGAAGATAAAAGGGGAGGGGGTTGGAACACAGAATGTCCTTGGCTTCAGTGAATCTGCCAGTGTTTTTCCTCAAGCTGAAGCTGGATCTCACTGACACAGTAGGATTCATGTCAGAGGTGATAGCATCCATCTTGTATGAACCAAAGCCATCACAGGTAAGATCACAGGGAAATACCCCTACAGATTCCCCCCCTTGGAGATGGAATTTACTACAAAGGAGTAAAAGCCTTCTCCAACCTAACTAGCAATACAACTAGACGGGTTGACATCAAAACTCATGGTCAGGACCTAAAAGATGAGAAGAACTGTAAATGTCAGTAACTCAAAACTAACACTCTGTAAATGACAACGAGAAGCAATTACTTCATGAAATCATAAGACATTGTTCAACTTAAATTTAAAATTGCTAAACAGCAAATTACTAATATTAGAACACATCATAGGGTGTTAGCAGTTATGTCTTAACACATGAAACTATAATGAACATTCTCCGAGGACAAGCAGGCTGCTTGTTCTCACTGATGGGTGACGTCCACGGCAGCCCCTCCAATCGGAAACTTCACTAGCAAAGTCCTTTGCTAGCCCTCGCGCGCCCGCGCGCACCGCGCATGCGCGGCCGTCTTCCCGCCCGAAACCGGCTCGAGCCGGCCAGTCTTCTTTTGTCCGCACTCGGTACGGTCGTGTTTTCGCCGTGTCGAGCCCCGGAAAGTCGACCTCGCGCGTCCAATTTGTTTTGAACGTGTTTTTTTCCTTCGGGAAAGCTTTGTCCTAGTCGGGAAGTGCTCCGGAAACTCCCGCCGGGTTTCGTGTAAATCCTCCCCGTACTTCCAGCTTTTTTGCCCCGGTAAGTTTTCTTTCGTCGTCGGGGTAGGCCTCTTTTCGGCCTCGGTCGAGATTTTTTCTCCCTCTAAATTTGGTGCTTCAAATTTCGCCATTTCGGCTTTTGATTTCGCCGGCGTGATTTTTCCGCCCATGACATCGAAGCCTTCCAGCGGCTTCAAGAAGTGCACCCAGTGCGCCCGGGTTATCTCGCTCACTGATCGACACTCGTCGTGTCTTCAGTGTCTGGGGGCCGAGCACCGCCCTCAGAACTGCAGTCTGTGTTCCCTGCTTCAAAGGCGGACTCAGGTAGCGAGACTAGCCCAGTGGAACGTGTTGTTCTCGGGCTCTTCGTCGGCATCGGCACCGGGATCTTCGAGTGCATCGACGTCGTCAGCGTCCAGACCATCTTCCTCGGCCGCCCCTGCATCGAGTGCATCGAGGCATCGGGCCTCTGCATCGGCGCCGAGACATCGGATAGCTGCATCGACGTCGGTGGTACCAGGACCTCGTCTGCTGATGTCGTCGGACGGTGGTGCATCGGGTGGAGTGCAGGTGAGGCTGTCCATTCCCCCGCTGGTGGCGGTGAGCCCTCGGGTGGGTCTCCTCCTACCCTGAGGGCTCCTGCGGTACAGCCCCCCCGAGATCGACCTTCTTCAGTCTCGGCCCCGAGGAAGCGACGGATGGATTCGACGTCCTCCTCGTCGGTGCCGGGGAGCTCTGGTGACATGCTTCGGAAGAAATCGAAGAAGCATCGACACCGGTCTCCTCCCGTGTCGGCACCGAGAGCTCTGGGTCGCCGAGGGATTCGGCACCCAGCAGGCATCGGCACCGAGAGGACCGCTCACCCTCTGTTCAGGAGGTGTCGATGCGCTCCGCTCTGGACAGCCCGGAACAGCCTCCACGCCCGGAACAGGTACTGACGTCGACGCCTGCATCGACCTCTCAGCCTTTCTCTGCAGCCGCTCTAAACGAGAGCCTCCGGGCCGTTCTCCCAGAGATTCTGGGAGAGCTGTTGCGCCCTACCCCTCCGGTACCGGCGGTGCTTGCGCCACCGGTACCGTCGAGCGTGGCGCCGGCTGGCCCATCGCCCAGGTTGAGGTCCCCGACGTCGGTACCGCGTGCGGTACCGACCGCGGCCACCTCCCAGGAAGGCTCCCCGACTACGTCGGCGGAGGGAGCTTCGCCGATGCGGGCGAGGGAGTCTACCTCTCGACGCCCCCATCGTGGACGGGGTTCCACGGAGTCGAGCAGGGCGAGGTTGCAGACACAGGTCCGTGAACTTGTGTCTGACACCGAGGGTGAGGCCTCGTGGGAGGAAGAGGAAGATCCCAGATATTTCTCTGACGAGGAGTCTGAGGGTCTTCCGTCTGATCCCACTCCCTCTCCTGAGAGACAGCTTTCTCCTCCCGAGAGTCTGTCTTTTGCCTCCTTTGTCCGGGAGATGTCTACGGCCATCCCCTTCCCGGTGGTTGTGGAGGACGAGCCCAGGGCTGAAATGTTTGAGCTCCTGGACTATCCTTCTCCACCTAAGGAAGCGTCCACTGTTCCCTTGCACCATGTCCTGAAGAAGACATTGCTTGCGAACTGGACCAAGCCATTAACTAATCCCCACATTCCCAAGAAGATCGAGTCCCAGTACCGGATCCATGGGGACCCAGAGCTGATGCGCACTCAGTTGCCTCATGACTCTGGAGTTGTGGATTTGGCCCTAAAGAAGGCTAAGAGTTCTAGGGAACATGCTTCGGCGCCCCCGGGCAAGGACGCTAGAACCTTAGACTCCTTGGGAGGAAGGCCTACCATTCCTCTATGCTCGTGTCCAAGATCCAGTCTTACCAGCTCTACACGAGCATACACATGCGGAATAATGTGCGGCAGTTGGCGGGCTTGGTTGATGCTCTTCCCCCTGAGCAAGCCAAGCCTTTTCAGGAGGTGGTCAGGCAGCTGAAGGCGTGCAGAAAATTCCTGGCCAGAGGAGTTTATGACACTTTTGATGTTGCGTCCAGGGCCGCTGCTCAAGGTGTGGTGATGCGCAGGCTCTCATGGCTGCGTGCCGCCGACCTGGAGAATAGAATCCAGCAGCGGATTGCGGACTCGCCTTGCCGTGCGGATAACATTTTTGGCGAAAAAGTCGAGCAGGTGGTAGAGTCTCTCCACCAGCGGGACACCGCATTCGACAAGTTCGCCCGCCGGCAGCCTTCAGCTTCTACCTCTACAGGTAGACGATTTTTCGGGGGAAGGAAGACTGTTCCCTATACTTCTGGCAAGCGTAGGTACAATCCTCCTTCCCGACAGCCTGCGGCCCAGGCTAAGCCCCAGCGCGCTCGCTCTCGTCAGCAGCGTGCGAATCAGCAAGGCCCCGCGGCTCCCCAGCAAAAGCAAGGGGCGAGCTTTTGACTGGCTCCAGCAGAGCATAGCCGACATCCAAGTGTCAGTGCCGGGCGACCTGCCTGTCGGAGGGAGGTTGAAAGCTTTTCACCAAAGGTGGCCTCTCATAACCTCCGATCAGTGGGTTCTCCAAATAGTCCGGCAAGGATACACCCTCAATTTGGCCTCACAACCTCCAAATTGTCCACCGGGAGCTCAGTCCTACAGCTTCCAGCACAAGCAGGTACTTGCAGAGGAACTCTCCGCCCTTCTCAGCGCCAATGCGGTCGAGCCCGTGCCATCCGGGCAAGAAGGGCTGGGGTTCTATTCCAGGTACTTCCTTGTGGAAAAGAAAACAGGGGGGATGCGTCCCATCCTAGACCTAAGGGCCCTGAACAAATATCTCGTAAAAGAAAAGTTCAGGATGCTTTCCCTGGGCACCCTTCTCCCCATGATTCAGCAAAACGATTGGCTATGCTCTCTGGACTTGAAGGATGCCTACACACACATCCCGATACTGCCAGCTCACAGACAGTATCTGCGATTTCAGCTGGGCGCACGCCACTTCCAGTACTGTGTGCTACCCTTTGGGCTCGCCTCTGCGCCCAGGGTGTTCACAAAGTGCCTAGCTGTGGTAGCAGCGGCGCTTCGCAGGCTGGGGGTGCACGTGTTCCCATATCTCGACGATTGGCTGGTGAAGAACACATCCGAGGCAGGAGCCCTGCAGTCCATGCAGATGACTATTCGCCTCCTGGAGCTACTGGGGTTTGTGATAAATTACCCAAAGTCCCATCTTCTCCCAGTGCAGAAACTCGAATTCATCGGAGCCCTGCTGGATTCTCGGACGGCTCGCGCCTATCTCCCAGAGGCGAGGGCCAACAACTTGTTGTCCCTCGTCTCGCGGGTGCGAGCGTCCCAGCAGATCACAGCTCGGCAGATGTTGAGATTGCTGGGCCACATGGCTTCCACAGTTCATGTGACTCCCATGGCCCGCCTTCACATGAGATCTGCTCAATGGACCCTAGCCTCCCAGTGGTATCAGGCCGCCGGGGGTCTAGAGGACGTGATCCACCTGTCCACGAGTTTTCTCGAATCCCTGTATTGGTGGACGATTTGCTCCAATTTGACTCTGGGACGTCCCTTCCAAATTCCTCAGCCTCAAAAAGTGCTGACCACGGATGCGTCTCTCCTGGGATGGGGAGCTCATGTCGATGGGCTTCACACCCAAGGAAGGTGGTCCCTCCAAGAAAGCGATCTACAGATCAATCTTCTGGAGTTGCGAGCGATCTGGAACGCTCTGAAGGCTTTCAGAGATCGGCTGTCCCACCAAATTATCCAAATTCAGACAGACAATCAGGTTGCCATGTACTATGTCAACAAGCAGGGGGGCACCGGATCTCGCCCCCTGTGTCAGGAAGCCGTCAGCATGTGGCTCTGGGCTCGCCGTCAAGGCATGGTGCTCCAAGCCACATATCTGGCAGGCGTAAACAACAGTCTGGCCGACAGGTTGAGCAGGATTATGCAACCTCACGAGTGGTCGCTCAATTCCCGTGTGGTGCGACAGATCTTCCAGGCGTGGGGCACCCCCCTGGTGGATCTCTTCGCATCTCAAGTGAACCACAAGGTCCCTCAGTTCTGTTCCAGGCTTCAGGCCCACGGCAGACTGGCGTCGGATGCCTTCCTCCTGGATTGGGGGGAAGGTCTGCTGTATGCTTATCCTCCCATTCCTCTGGTGGGGAAGACTTTGTTGAAACTCAAGCAAGACCGAGGCACCATGATTCTGATTGCTCCCTTTTGGCCGCGTCAGATCTGGTTCCCTCTTCTTCTGGAGTTATCCTCCGAAGAACCGTGGAGATTGGAGTGTTTTCCGACCCTCATCACGCAGGACGAAGGGGCTCTTCTGCATCCCAACCTCCAGTCCCTGGCTCTCACGGCCTGGATGTTGAGGGCGTAGACTTTGCCTCTTTGGGTCTGCCAGAGGGTGTCTCCCGCATCTTGCTTGCTTCCAGGAAAGACTCCACTAAGAGAAGTTACTTCTTTCATTGGAGGAGGTTTGCCGTCTGGTGTGACAGCAAGGCCCTAGATCCTCGCTCTTGTCCTACACAGACCCTGCTTGAATACCTTCTCCACTTGTCTGAGTCTGGTCTGAAGACCAACTCCGTAAGGGTTCACCTTAGTGCAATCAGTGCATACCATTACCAAGTGGAAGGTAAGCCGATCTCAGGACAGCCTTTAGTTGTTCGCTTCATGAGAGGTTTGCTTTTGTCAAAGCCCCCTGTCAAGCCTCCTACAGTGTCATGGGATCTCAATGTCGTTCTCACCCAGCTGATGAAACCTCCTTTCGAGCCACTGAATTCCTGCCATCCGAAGTACTTGACCTGGAAGGTCATTTTCTTGGTGGCAGTTACCTCGGCTCGTAGAGTCAGTGAGCTTCAGGCCCTGGTAGCCCAGGCCCCTTACACCAAATTTCATCACAACAGAGTAGTCCTCCGCACTCACCCTAAGTTTCTGCCAAAGGTTGTGTCGGAGTTCCATCTGAACCAGTCAATTGTCTTGCCAACATTCTTTCCCCGTCCTCATTCCTGCCCTGCTGAACGTCAGCTGCACACATTGGACTGCAAGAGAGCATTGGCCTTCTATCTGGAGCGGACACAGCCCCACAGACAGTCCGCCCAATTGTTTGTTTCTTTTGATCCCAACAAGAGGGGAGTGGCTGTAGGGAAACGCACCATATCCAATTGGCTAGCAGATTGCATTTCCTTCACTTACGCCCAGGCTGGGCTGGCTCTTGAGGGTCATGTCACGGCTCATAATGTTAGAGCCATGGCAGCGTCGGTAGCCCACTTGAAGTCAGCCACCATGGAGGAAATTTGCAAAGCTGCGACGTGGTCATCTGTCCACACATTCACATCTCATTACTGCCTGCAGCAGGATACCCGACGTGACAGTCGGTTCGGGCAGTCAGTTCTTCAGAACCTGTTTGGGCTTTAGGATCCAACTCCACCCCCCGAGGGCCCTGTTTGTTCTGTTCCAGGCTACACTCTCAGTTAGTTGGTAAATTTTTTAGGTCAATCTCAGTTATGTCCTCGCCGTTGCGAGGCCCAATTGACCAATGTTGTTGTTTTGAGTGAGCCTGGGGGCTAGGGATACCCCATCAGTGAGAACAAGCAGCCTGCTTGTCCTCGGAGAAAGCGAATGCTACATACCTGTAGAAGGTATTCTCCGAGGACAGCAGGCTGATTGTTCTCACAAACCCGCCCGCCTCCCCTTTGGAGTTCTGTCTTCCCTTGAAGTGTATTGTCTTGCTACATACTGGACTGGCCGGCTCGAGCCGGTTTCGGGCGGGAAGACGGCCGCGCATGCGCGGTGCGCGCGGGCGCGCGAGGGCTAGCAAAGGACTTTGCTAGTGAAGTTTCCGATTGGAGGGGCTGCCGTGGACGTCACCCATCAGTGAGAACAATCAGCCTGCTGTCCTCGGGGAATACCTTCTACAGGTATGTAGCATTCGCTTTCAATCGTACCACTATAAAATGCATGCAAAGCATAAGCAATTAGTCCTTAATATGATAGTAGACTAAAACTGTTGCATCGTGGAGAATTACTCATGTTTGAACTCCACAAAAGATAACAAAGTCAATGGTTGTGGACCTTGATGAATGACGAGATGTAAAAGGACAACTTCTCACATCAAGAAGACATCACACAGGAACACTAATGGTCCACGTAATGGTGATGATGAAGAACGTCTTCAAACATAAGCTTTGGGCACAGTTCAAAAAGAAAGTCAATGAAATGTCCCACAACAAACAACATATCCAAAACATCACTTTCAGGAACACTGGATCGGTTGAAATAAAATAAAACCAAACAAATTCCCCCCAACAAGAAGCATGATTCTTGGGAAAGAAAATCCAACAGTCATGACTAAACAATGGAAATCATGACGAACAAGGGAAGGAATGTTGAAAACCACCAATGGATTAGGAAGCAGGGCGTCAGGAACATCTTGAAGAACGCATCAGGAACAGGATCAATCCGCTTGGCAACTGCATCCGAATCTCAAGATTCTGTTTTTTCTGTAGCTGAAAAACAAAGGAGATGAAGCTATTCTGCTTCAAGGTTAGTTTTGGGTCATTTCAACAATGCATGAATCTGGAAACCAAATGACAGGGATACATGGTCTCAACTGATTGATGTGGACCCATTTAAGGTTATCTTCACCTTAAGAATTTTTCCTGAGACGAATTTGGTAAGCCACAGGTGAAGCTTTTTCCACTATAGGGAAAGGACCATGCCAACTGGGTAGAAATTTCTTCTCTTTAACCTTATTTCTGGCAAAATTGAAATCCAATTTGGTACTCTTTGGAGGTAGTCCCTTGATCATAGTAGGCTTTTCTATCTCTAGCACTACTTTCCAAGTTATTTTGGGCAAAGGCACTTCGCAAATGTTGACGCAAATGATGAGAGGAAGTAGCACTGGACAAGTTCACATCATTAGTCCTGTAAAGCAAATGAATTGGTAACATCATTTCACTACCTGTCATCATCTCAAAAGGCGACACTCCTGTAGAACGATGGGGTGTGGCACAAATGGCCATGAGGACCAATGGTAACTTCATATCCCAATCTTTACCTGAGGAGGACACGTACTTCTTTAGAATGGTGATGATGGTACGATTAGCTCTTTCCACTTGTCCTGAGGACTGTAGTCAGTAGGCAATGTGCAATTTGCTCTTCACGCCTAGCATCTTCCACATATGTTGGATCACTTCTGTGGTCTGAATCCACTCGCATCGGCAAACCCCAGCGGCTGAACACATGATTCAGTAGTAAGGTAGCCATGGTTTCTGCGGTGCAATTGGGTGCAGGTAGGCACTCCACCCACTTGGTGAACATGCAGGTGACAGTAAGCATGTACTTGTTGCCTCGGGTGGATCGAACCACAGGTCCAACCCAATCGATCTGGATATCTGACCAGGGCATAGCAATACCTTTCTTCCTGAGTGGTGCTCGATGTGACAGTGAGGCTGGCTGGAAATGACAACAGGTCAGACAACCTCGAGTATACAGCTTCACATCCTACCGCATGTGGGGCCAATAAGCCACTTGCTTCAAGGTCTCATAGGTGATGCCTTCCCCTCGATGTCCTGCACATGGTTCATCATGAACATGTTGCAACATGATGCCACGATATGTCTGAGGCACAACCCATTGCTCAATTCCATGCTTACTCGTCCGAATAAGCAGGTCCTGATGGATCTTGAACTTCTCTCTGGATGTATAGAGTATCCTCAGTTCTTCAGCTTGATACTCCTCTTCGGTCAAGGGATACTCTTGCAGATTCTGAATGTACTCATAGAATCGTCCAACTACTGGATCTGATTTCTGAGCCATGACAAGATCAAATGATGGGACTTCACTACACCACTGGAACACAGGAGTCTCATTAGACTGTTTCATTTGCCGTCTAGTGACAGCCTGAACTGTCAATGTATCAGGTTCTGAGAACCGCCATGGCTCTCCGGTGAGTGCACTTTCCTTGGCGAGTTGGTCTGCTAAGTCGTTCCCTATCTTGTCAGGACTATCCGCTTTTGCATGACCCTTGACCTTCTTCCAATAGATGGTCATGTCATGGTCCCGTACCAGTTGATCCAGGGCCAGAATCAAATTTCCATGATGTACCAGTTTTCCTTTCGAGTTTAGCATGTTGTTCTGCTTCCAGTTGGGTAAATGTGAAACAAAGTTCTGTCTCACATAGTCTGAGTCGGTGCATATGACCAATTCCCTAATTCCTCTCTGAATGGCAGACTGTACCGCCACCAAAGCTGCAGCAATCTCAGCATACTGATTTGTCTGTGAACCCAAGCTGTGCTTCACAGTCTCTTCAGGAACGGTTGGGTTCCATACCACTCCCACACCTGCAACCAACTCATGGTCTGTGTCACGGCGGTAGGCGCAACCATCCACATAGACCTTAGGCATTGTGTCACAGATCTTCTCATCATACAGATGGTGCCGATGACGTTCTTTCTCCTGCGAGGGAACCTCTGTGTCAGAAATACCTGCAAGGGAATCATGTCCTGCATAGTCATGCAGCTCAGCCATACCTTGGGCTACTACATTACAATGTTTCTGAGCATACCTTACCTCTAAAGGCCATCCTTGAAGAGCCAATGTCCAGGAGACTATCCTACTGTTGGACACCCGACCGGATTTGATTCGGTCGCCCCCCAGGAAACTGACAATTTGATGACAAGTTTCCACAATTAGCTTCTCCCCTTGGATGTAACTCCGGAAATGTTGCAGAGCCCATACCGTGGTCCACAAGGATTTCTCACAGTCTGTATACTTCTTTTCCACATCCGATAGGCCTTTGCTAGCATAGGCCACAACCCGCTTATCCGAGTCATATTTCTGAACAGGACAGCACTCATGAAGTGATTGGAGTATCACAGGTCGACGTAGAATTCACGACCTCCCTCTGGGTACGCAAAGCATGGAAAGTGACTAAGCTGATCCTTCAAGGCTCCTGCATAGCATATTCCTGCTCAGGACCCCACGCCCAGGGTGTATTTTTCTTCAATAGCTTGACCAAGGGTCGGGTGATCTCCGCATACTCAGCTATGAACTGTCTGGAATAATTGCATATTCCCAGAAAGGAACAAAGTTCTGTGAGATTGGTGGGTTGTTTCAGCTGTTGTAAGGCCTGAACTCGCTTCTTCTGAGGTCGCAGACCCTCAGCAGAAATTTCGTACCCTAGGTAATTCAGAGATTTCTTGCACCATTGTCCTTTGGCTAGGGTCAAGTTAGCTCCAGCATCAGTCAACTGTGTGAAAACATGCTCATTCTCTGACAAATGTTCTTGAAAGGTAGGGCTTTTGATCAGAATATCATCCACATAGACCACCGTTCCGTGCTTTGTGTAGGAAGATGTTGAATTCAGCAGGTGAATTGAGAAAACCAAAGGGAGTTCTGTTCCACGTATACTGTTTCTTCCCAAACGTGAAGGCCAGTTTATACTGATCGTGTGGATGTACCGGTACAGTCCAAAACCCTGATGCCAAGTCTAAGCTGGTGAAATACTTAGCCCCTTTGATACTTAGCAAGACTCTGATCCAGTGGAGCCATCGGCCACCTGGACAACGGTACTCGCTTATTCAGCTGACGGTAATCCAGGGCAATTCTCCAACTGTTGTTCTTTTTCAAGATGGGCCACAGAGGGGAGTTGTATGTGCTGTTGCATTGCCTAATGATGCCCCTGGCCTCCAAGGTATTGAGAATCTCTTGCATGGACTCATAGGAACCTAATGGGATCTTATACTGGCGCACAAAGACAGGCTTACTACTTGGTTCCATAGGCACTCTGGTGACGTGCAGGTCTGTAAGGCCACAGTCATACGAGTCTACAGCAAAAAGTTCATTGTATTTGTACAGCAATTCAGTCAACTGCATCTTCTCTGTGTCAGTAGTACAAGCATCAGCCTGCTCCACTTGATCTTTCACCATAGCATCAAACTCTGAGAAAGGCTGGTTGGATGGGATTTCCACTTGCTCTTCAATGTCCTCCTGCAGGGATGAAGTTTCAACCGCATTCACCACTCTAGACCTCTGGGGTAGAGACATCCTTCTGGACAAAATCAGGAAGTCGTCTTCCAACTGCACTTGTGAACCCGTTGCATCATAAGGCCAAACAAACTCCAGAGAGATGAGGCCTCTGGGCGAGGTAAATAGACATTCAGGTGTCCCCCCTCCCCTGGCAGGTGTTCCAAGAGGAAGGCAGCCTGCCAACAATGGGCAAACTTACCTCGACATCAGGAAAAAATTCTCCCACCAGAAATCCAAAAGGGTCTCCTCTAGACACTTCCACTTCATCTGACTGCGGATTGGTGACTAACAGGTGAAAAGAAGCATCAGTTACCTCCAAACATGGCAGAACACCGGTGGACAACCCTAGGTCATGAAAATGAGCATGAGGGTTGAAGAACACCACTTTGTCCAACAGACGCTGTCCCTGTGCAAGACGGAGCTTGATGGAAAAATCCCTCACTCTTGCCGGAATGATCACATCTTTATCACAGACTACTTCACAGACCTGGGGTATGGTCTGTCCAGACTTCAAGCTAACAGGCATTACCTCGGATTCCACGGGGCTGCCATCAAGTCTACTCCACAAGACAAGGTTCATCAGATCCACGTAAACTCCCAGTCGCACAAGGCAATCAGAGCCCAGGCATAAGGGCTGTTGTAGGCCTTTCACAATAGAGAAGTGGTGGGTGAACGACTTCTGTCCCACGGTCAAAGGGAGACTGCATATTCCCACGAGCGTCTTGGCACCTTGTCCAGGTACCTGCACAGAAGTGGGAGAACACTTACTGAAGTGAAGTTGCACAGACGGGAGAACAGAGTGTCACTGATGAAGGAGACATTGCTAGGCAACAGCAAAGTGGACTGAAGTGTTTGGATGTCAGCTATCTGAACAGGAATGGTGTAAGCATCATCCTTTTGTTGGATGGCAGTCAACCTGCGAGGATGTAGTGTCTCAGGACTGGAAGAGGATGCCATGATCTCTTGAGGTATCTCTGTAGCATCTTCTGGAGAGTTATTCGTCATAGGCGGGTTATTCAAAACAATCTCCAACTTGTCATCATGGATGACGATGTCAGCTATCCGATCTGTCTGGACTTGGATTACTTCGGCACTCTGGACTTCCCCCCCTGGTGCACCACTCAACTGGATCTCCCAGGTGAGAGGGTCTTCTGTAGTCTGGAAATTAATTCGACATGGAGAATCCCTAAGTCCCACAGAGCTGGAACCATTGACTCTGCTCATATGCCGTACTTTCCCATATGGAAGGGGACCTGTGACTTGAGCCCAGATGACTTCCTGGTGATAATCCAAATCAGGCCACAATCTTTTTAACAGATCATTTCCAATTAAGAAATCTTCGCCAGCACTGGTGGTAATGATGACAGGGTGTTTGATACTCATCTCACCGAGCTGTAAGGAAAGCCACACCTGACCCACAGTACCGATGCTCTGATTGCCATAAACCACCAGTGACAAGTTGCATGGGGTGACGCGTAGCGAATCTTGACCCCCCCTCCCCCTCAGAGATGCCTCCAGTTTTTGAAACAGGCTTTGGGTAATCAAAGTCACCTCTGAGGCTGTATCCAGTAGACCCTGACAGGAATATGTCTGTTGAATCAACAGACCCACGGTATATCTGTAACCTTTAGGAGTCAGTTTACCTAGAAAATACTGGTTTTCCTTGATTGAGTCACATGACAGGGGCCTTTCCGGGTTCGAGGGCTGGGCATCCGCATTGGTCACGTGGGACTCCTCACTGACGGACAACAAAGAATTCACATGACCTGTGGACATGGGTGGTGGTGAAGGAGGGTCCGAGTCTAGTCATGCCTGGTCTACCTCAACAAAAGAAACCGGATCTTCCAGTATCTCAATAGACTTGACACTCGGCCCAGGCCCTGTAATCGGCCGGAAGACTTCTCCTTGTGCTTCTGAAAGTTGCCTCCTATGTTCGGTGACAAGGAAGGCTGTGGTGCGGTTTCCGAATTTGTTCGTTGAAGTTGCGTCAGCAGTTGCTCAATCTGTGCTTTCTGGGTCCGGATCTTCTCCGCTGCCCACTGTCTCTTGTTAAAACGCTTGCTTTTAGGGTCCTGTTGTTGGCCCTCCTGCAGAGTAGGAGGCGTAGTGCCCCTTTGCTGGCGAGGTTGAGTATTGCCAACCTCGGTGGATGTAGAAGGACCGGGCATCTTGTTTTCCAGAGGAAGCGTGGATGCAATGGCACAGACGCTAGGTGGAGCCACTTTGGGGTGATTCTTAGAAACTACATTGGAGGTAGCCACATCAGGCTGCGCACGACACATATCATAAAGCTCCTCCGCCCGCTTAAGCAGAAGGGAAAAAGATTCATTTTGCTTTCCTGCCAAAGACATTTTCACTTGGTTGGGCAGACCTTTCACAAAAAGATTTCTAAAATCCCCAAATTCAAGCTCTTTGACCTCTGGGTCCGCCCCCCCCCCCCCCCCCCCCCCCATTCATGTGGACTCTCATTCGGGCCACAGCGCATATTATATGCTGCCCTCTTGGCCTCAGTGGGATCCGCAAACAGACCATACCGCTTTTTCAAAGCTTGTTCCACGGTGGGGAGATCAGGATTCTCAACTAAAATAGCCCTTAAATACGTTTGGCACTCAGTCGCAAAAATGTCCACTTCAATAAAGCTCTTTTATCTGCTTCGGCCTGAACCTGTAAGGAGTTAAAAACGTCTTGCACGCTATCCAGGTGAGCATGTATTGTCACCTCAGAAGACTCTTTAAAAGGTGTAACCATTGCACAAAGTGTTTTCATTACTTGTGAATATTGGTCCCTAGATAAAGGCGTAACTTTGGTTGACTGCTTAGAGTTCCACTGTTCACCAGTAGGGGACTGAAACAGTGGTGCTGTGGTGTCATCAAGTGGTGCTGAAAGCTGTGCCCTTCCTGGGCGGGGCCTAGACACAAATGTACTAGTGCCCTCATCAGGTGGTACAGTGAGCTGCGCCCTTCCTGGGTGGAGCATAGGCCCAATTGTACCGGTGCCCTCATCAAGAGGCTGCAACCTTCCTGGGCGGGGCCGAGGTGCAACTGTCCTGTGGACATCATCAGTTGGCACAGTACTTTGTGTCCTGCCTGGGCGGGTGGTACAGTGTTCCGTGGCCTGACAGGGCAGAGTTTGTGCTCCCGCATGCTGTCGAAGGTCTCAGAAACTAGGGCACTGTATCGGGGTGGAGCTGTCAACTGAAAAGGGTTAGGCTCTAGTTCATTACTCGGGGACCAGTCAGGCAGGCTAAATTGCTCTAGCACGGGGCTGGGCGATCTAAAGCCCACTCTGTTCTGCAACTCCATGGGTATAGCAGTAGCATCTTCCATCGAGTCACATACCTCCCTTTGTACCGTATCTAGTTCTCCCTTATACTGAGTCAATGCCTTTATACACCTCTCTTTGTCTTCAGGGCCTGGGATAACTGCAGTGAGAGCATATTGTTCATCTCCCATGACTCCACCAGTTGCCCCTCAGACTTGTGCCACGCCTGCCGGGCAGAGCTAAGACTCCCTTTCTCATGCTGCAGCTCCCTACGTAAGGCCGTGATCATATCCTGATACTTTTCCCTCTCTTCCTGTTGCTGGGAGTGAGTGCGATCTGCCTCTTTCTTTCGCAAATTTAAATCTTGCATCATCTCCTCTAATTGTTATGATTTGGAAACAAGGGACTCATTTTGCAGCCTCATATCATTCTGTAAGGATTGAGCAGTCTGTTCCCAACGCACTCTTTCTTTATCTAGAGCAATGTATTTGTCTTTAAGGCTCACACATTCGGCGCATATACCATGATCATAGGAACTTTCAATCCCCCCCCCCCCCCCTCCACCAGTTGCCTGTGAAGTGATGCTCTCCAACCTCAATTGTAAATCCCATCGGTCTGTTTTTAGAGCATTAACCTCATCACGCAAGAGTTGAATTTCATTTTGCAATGCAGAATGAGTACAAGCTGCACCTTCTTTCTTTGCCAGCAGGGTGCAGCAGAGCTCCACTAATGCTGCCACAGTCAAACAATGCTTAACCTTTAACACTCCCTGTAGTATGGCCTGATAAGCTTTTTGACTTTCGGCAGAGTCTTTCCTAAATAAGGATAACAAAGAACTCATAGATCCTTCCGTGAGGGTCTTTGAGTGGCCGGACGCAATCAGTACATCAAATATAGCTACTTCAATAGGAGAGAACATATTGCTAGATGACACCATACTGACACTGTATGGCCAGCAAAAAAATGAAAGGGAAAAAAACCCAGCTAGCAATTAAAACAGCTAGTACTACAAAAAAAAGCCTGGCTCACTGCTAGGTCGTAAATCTGTCACAAACAGCAGATTCACGACTACCAGTCCAGCACTTCAAACAGATGCCTTGCAATTAACTCGGGGATTAAACACAGAAGTTCAGTGCAAGCACAGCCCCTTATCACAGAAGTTCAGAAATACCAATCACTTAGGAATTCTTCCTCTCTAACAGAAAAGAAACACGGGACAAGATAGACTTTTTCAACTCTAATACATCCCTGACGATGCCCCCAATTTGTAGGATGACAATAAATAAATAATCCTTAGGATAACAGTTACCCACGGATCACTTATACCAAGATTCCCCAATGCAGAAGTCTGTCTAACAAACTCACTAGCTCTGTATATCCTATATATATATATATATATATAGGAATCTTGCTTCTGGACCCCACTCCAGGTGTTTTTGTTAGAGAAGTGAACACAAGCCACAATGATATATATTATGTTTATTAGAAGTAAGAAAATAGATAAGATACAAAATATAGAACTCTACACAGGCTTCTATGCACTATAAATCTCTTACTGATATGAACACTACCAAAATATATTGTCTGACTATATACTGATTATCCCTAGACTAAGTACCGTAATGATTAGAACAGTACAAATGATATCCTAATAATCCTTATGAGAAAAATCACACATCTTATGCGAAATACACAGTAGCAGCTTCTTCTCTGACCAAGAGATGACATAAACCAATCTTACATTAGATAAACCCCACTAACTAACCCCAGACTAGGAAGTAATTCACCATGATCTCACCATTCTCCTTATGACGGCTTCAGATGACAGGATTAGATTCCCCAGACACTGTCTCAGCTGTCCGTGTCTTAGATGTCGAGCAGGTCTCTCTCTGCAGCAAGCAGGTTTCCGTCCCTCCTTTGGATCTCAGAACCAATTTCTCCGCCACACGTAATTGCACCAGTTATGCAGGTCACAAGGTTGGTATCAAACACAGTCTCTGGCTCACCCCGAGCCTTTCTGGATTTCTCAGGTCCTCTGACCGGTTGCTCCTCTTCCGAGGGTCTCCGCCTTACTACTTTCTTCAGTTCCCGCTTTTCCCAGTACCTCTCGGTCATGTGACTGACGGAACCCAATTACGATCTCATCCAATTAGTACCTAGGCGAGCAGAGTTCTTTGTTTTGTGACCTTGGAACTTCTGGTGCTAAGTCTGACTCCCTTTCAGCTTCTCAGGAAGATAAAAGGGGAGGGGGTTGGAACACAGAATGTCCTTGGCTTCAGTGAATCTGCCAGTGTTTTTCCTCAAGCTGAAGCTGGATCTCACTGACACAGTAGGATTCATGTCAGAGGTGATAGCATCCATCTTATTTGTAACAGGAAGCACTAAGCTTGTATGAACCAAAGCCATCACAGGTAAGATCACAGGGAAATACCCCTACAGGTGATGCGCAGACTTTCGTGGCTGCGTGCCTCCGACCTGGAAAACAGGACCCAGCAGCGGATTGCGGACTCTCCTTGCCGGGGGGATAATATTTTTGGTGAAAAGGTCGAACAGGTGGTAGAACAACTCCACCAGCAGGACACCGCTTTCGACAAATTCTCCCATCGGCCGCCTTCAGCATCTACCTCATCAGGTAGACGTTTTTATGGGGGAAGGAGGACTGTTCCCTATTCTACTAAGCGTAGGTACAATCCTCCCTCTCGCCAGCCTGCTGCCCAGGCTAAACCCCAGCGCGCTCGTTCCCGTCAACAGTGTGCGCCTCAAGATGCCCCAGCAGCTCCCCAGCAAAAGCAAGGGACGAGCTTTTGACTGGCTCCAGCAGAGCATAGCCGAAATCAAAGTGTCCGTGCCGGACGATCTGCCGGTCGGGGGGAGGTTAAAATGTTTTCACCAAAGGTGGCCTCTCATAACCTCCGACCAGTGGTTTCTCCAAATAGTCCGGCTGGGATACGCCCTCAATTTAAGTTCAAAACCTCCAAATTGCCCACCGGGAGCTCAGTCCTTCAGCTTCCAGCACAAGCAGGTACTTGCCAAGGAACTCTCCGCCCTTCTCAGCGCCAATGCGGTCGAGCCCGTGCCACCGGGGCAGGAAGGGCTGGGATTCTATTCCAGGTACTTCCTTGTGGAAAAGAAAACAGGGGGGATGCGTCCCATCCTAGACCTAAGGGCCCTGAACAAATATCTGGTCCAAGAAAAGTTCAGGATGCTTTCCCTGGGCACCCTTCTTCCCATGATTCAGAAAAACGATTGGCTATGCTCTCTGGACTTAAAGGACGCTTACACTCACATCTCGATACTGCCAGCTCACAGACAGTATCTTCGATTCCGTCTGAGAACACAGCATTTTCAGTATTGTGTGCTACCCTTTGGTCTTGCCTCTGCACCCAGGGTGTTTACAAAATGCCTGGCTGTCGTAGCGGCGTCTCTACGCAGACTGGGAGTGTACATGTTCGCTTATCTCAACAATTGGCTGGTGAAGAACACCTCCGAGGCAGGAGCCCTACAGTCTATGCAGATGACTATTCGACTCCTGGAGCTACTAGGGTTTGTGATAAATTATCCAAAGTCCCACCTTCTTCCAGTCCAGAAGCTAGAATTCATAGGAGCTCTGCTGGACTCTCAGACGGCTCATGCCTACCTTCCGGAAACGAGGGCCGACACACTTCTGTCTCTCGTTTCCTTGGTGCAAGCGTCTCAGCAGATCACAGCTCAGCAGATGTTTAGATTGCTCGGCCACATGGCCTCCACAGTGCATGTGACTCCCATGGCCCGCCTTAACATGAGATCAGCTCAATAGACCCTAGCTTCTCAGTGGTACCAAGCTGCTGGGAACCTAGAGGACGTAGTCCTGTTGTCCACGGGTTTTCTCCAATCCCTGCATTGGTGGACAATTCGGTCCAATTTGACTCTGGGACGTCCTTTCCAAATTCCTCAGTCACAAAAGGTGCTGACGACGGATGCTTCTCTCCTGGGGTGGGGAGCTCATGTCGATGGGCTTCACACCCAAGGGAGTTGGTCCCTTCAGGAAAAAGGTTTCAGATCAATCTCCTGGAGTTGCGAGCGGTCTGGAACGCTCGAAAGGCTTTCAGGGATCGGCTGTCCCAGCAAATTATCCAAATTCAGACAGACAATCAGGTTGCCATCAACAAGCAGGGAGGCACCAGATCAGGAGGCCGTCAGAATGTGGCTTTGGGCTCGCCGGAATGGCATGTTTCTTCAAGCCACGTACCTGGCACGCATAAACAACAGTCTGGCCGACAGATTGAGCAGGATAATGCAACCTCACGAGTGGTCGCTCAATTCCAGAGTTGTACGCGAGATCTTCCAAGTGTGGAGCACCCCCTTGGTGGATCTCTTTGCCACTCAAGTCAATCACAAGGTCCATCAGTTCTGTTCCAGACTTCAGGCCCACGGCAGGCTAGCGTCGGATTCCTTTCTCCTGGATTGGGGGGAAGGCCTCCTGTATGCTTATCCTCCCATACCTTTGGTGGGGAAGGCTTTGCTGAAACTCAAGCAAGATCGAGGCACCATGATCCTGATCGATCCCTTTTGGCTGCGTCAGATATGGTTCCCTCTTCTTCTGGAATTGTCCTCTGAAGAACCATGGAGATTAGAGTGTTTCCTCATTACTCAGAACGAGGGGGCGCTTCTGCATCCCAACCTCCAGTCCCTGGCTTTCACGGCTTGGATGTTGAGGGCGTAGATTTTGCCTCTTTGGTGTCTCCCGTGTCTTGCTTGCTTCCAGGAAAGATTCCACTAAGAATTTCTTTTTTCTCTGGCGGAGGTTTGCCGTCTGGTGTGACAGCAAGGCCCTAGATCCTTGCTCCTGTCCTACACAGACCCTGCTTGAATACCTTCTGCACTTGTCCGAGTCTGGTCTTAAAACCAACTCTGTAAGGGTTCATCTTAGTGCGATTAGTGCATACCATTACCGTGTAGAAGGTAAGCCGATATCGGGACAACCTTTAGTTGTCAAAGCCCCCCATCAAACCTACTACAGTGTCATGTGATCTCAATGTTGTTCTCACCTAGCTGATGAAACCTCCTTTTGAGCCACTGAATTCCTGCCATCTGAAGTACTTGACTTGGAAGGTCATTTTCTTGGTGGCAGTCACTTCAGCTTGCAGAGTTAGTGAGCTTCAAGCCTTGGTAGCTCATGCTGCTTATACTAAATTTCATCATAACAGAGTAGCCCTCCGCACTCACCCTAAGTTCTTGCCGAAAGTGGTGTCGGAGTTCCATCTGAACCAGTCAATTGTCTTGCCAACATTCTTTCCCCGTCCTCATACCCGCCCTGCTGAACGTCAGCTGCACACGTTGGACTGCAAGCAAGCATTGGCCTTCTATCTGGAACTGGCAAAGCCCCACAGACAGTCCGCCCAATTGTTTATTTCTTTTGATCCCAACAGAAGGGGAGTGGCTGTCAGGAAACGCACCATCTCAAATTGGCTAGCAGATTGCATTTCCTTCACTTACGCCCAGGCTGGGCTGACTCTTGAGGGTCATGTCATGGCATAGTGTTAGAGCCGTGGCAGCGTCAGTGTCCCACTTGAAGTCAGCCACTATTGAAGAGATTTGCAAGGCTGTGACGTGGTCATCAGTCCACACATTCACATCTCATTACTGCCTCCAGCAGGATACCCGACGCGACAGTCGGTTCGGGCAGTCGGTGCTACAGAATCTGTTCGGGGTTTAGAATCCAACTCCACCCCCCTAGGCCCATTTTTATTCCGTTTCAGGCTGCACTCTCAGTTAGTTGAATAAGTTTAGGTCAATCTCAGTTATGTCCTCGCCGTTGCGAGGCCCAGTTGACCAATGTTTGTTGTTTTGAGTGAGCCTGGGGGCTAGGGATACCCCACTTGTGAGAACAAGCAGCCTGCTTGTCCTCGGAGAAAGCGAAAGCTACATACCTGTAGAAGGTATTCTCAGAGGACAGCAGGCTGATTGTTCCCACCAACCCGCCCGCCTCCCCTTTGGAGTTGTGTCTTCCCTTGTCTTTGCTATTTACTGGACTGGCGAACACGCTCGCGTTTGGACGGGAAGACGGTCGCACATGTGCACTGTGCATGCGCACGCAAGTGCTAGCAAACGTTGTTGCTAGTGAAGATCTCCGATCGGAGGGGCTGCCGTGGACGTCACCCACTTGTGAGAACAATCAGCCTGCTGTCCTCGGAGAATACCTTCTACAGGTATGTAGCTTTCGCTTTAATGTTATTTTATATTGTAAACCATTCTGATTTACCTTTGTAATAAGCGACGGTCTAGTAAATGAATGAACGATAAACGATTTAGGCCCACTGCCTGCACCAGGATCATCTGTGGTTGAAAATTCTGTCCCTTGTATGCCCATGTGGTCAAGCCTATGACACTGTAGGAAAGAGGATGGGATTTCATGCCAGGTACTACTTACCTGGTTCCCAAGAGAATTATGGGAAATCACTCCCCCAGATCTGAGAGATTTGGATGCCTCAAGGAGGTTAGATTGAGAACAGGAGGTGGGATGAGCTTATCTAGCCTATTATATGGGCTGAAGCCACCACTGGTAGTAGGCGGAGATTGCCACCATTTTCACTCACCCAAAACAATAGCAAATGCTATTGAAAACAATAGCAAAAGATTATTAGAAATAAGGAACTGCCTATGCACCTATGCATGGTCTATCTGTAAAAAGTCAAAAGCTGTTCCAGTTGGATAGTTGGATTTTTCTACACTGATCTGTACAATACAGATGACCAAATTTCAGTGAGGTTATCCTGTTTCTTGATGGGCTCATCTTAACTGTTGTAATCTGCTTTGGGAAGCATGTTGGGAAGTGAAGGAGTGGCCTAGTGGTTAGAGCACCAGTCTTGCAATTCAGAGGTGGCCAGTTCAAATCCCACTGCTGCTCATTGTGATCTTGGGCAAGTCACTTAACCCTCCATTGCCTCAGGTACAAACTTGGATTGTGAGCCCTCCTGGGACAGAAATATCCAGTGTACCTGAATGTAACTCACCTTGAGCTACTACTGAAAAAGGTGTGAGCAAAATCTAAATAAATAAATTAAATGGAATATATAGAAATTAAATGGAAGTAAAATTAAACTCTCCTTTCATTGGGGCACATGGAATCATATCTTCATCTGTTTTGTAGAAGTTTACATTTTAGATACACAAATGGTTTATTCTATTTTGAGCATGTTTCAGGGACAAATGAGTTTATGCCAAAATAAAAATAAATATTTTGTTTCATGCAGATCTCTCATTTGTTGAAACATAGCTAAATGGGCTATAAGCCCCTAATGCAGTCCATTGGTTTTCTGTTTTGTTCTTGTGGTGACAGTGCCAGAACTGAAAATTCTTTCTCTCTATCTGGTCGATAATAAAAAGAGCTCATTGTGAACACTATCCACCCTAAAAGTACATGAGGAATTGTGATATTGAATAAATTAGTATATGGTTTTTGTTCCTAGTCCTGCATCCAAAGATTATATAATCCTTTCAAGAAAGCCAGTTAATTGTTTAACATATTAGTGGAACATAACCACAGAGGCGCATCTCGTATGGTAGCATTTTCGATATGCTAAGGAACAGGTTATTTTGAATTAGTCTTCACTAGACCAAACTTGCTTTCCTTGTGCCACCACCATCCAGCTGGATAGGCAGTGTCTTAAAAGGTGGAGGATAAAGGATGTGGGGTTTTTTTTACATTTATATCCCACATTATCCCAAAATACAGTGAGACAGAATAATAGAATTCAGTTATATCATAGGAGCAAGTAGATGCATATGTCTGAAACATTTAACAAAGTTGAGATTGGCATATATACTCAACTGGGCATGTAAAAGTCTTGTCCTTTAATGATGCCGCATGTTCAGCAATCATAGCCATAAGTATACACAGTTATTCAAATGTTATCACTTGTACACACCAGAACAGGTATCCATACACACATTGCAAAAGTAAACAACAACTTCTACAGAGTACATCCAAAACTTAATTTTTATTTTCTCATTTCCATCTTCCAAAATTCCAGACAGCGTACAGCAAGACCCAAAGCAATCCAAAACAAGTAAAGTCAGAAATAGCACAGTTTATACCTAATTGTTCAACCACCCTTAGGATTCACCTTTGGATTTAAAAAGCAAAACCGTGTTCATGAAAGGGCTGGGTAAATGAATTAAAGTTTAAAGCAAATGCCCGTAATATGTAATACTTGGTAGCAGTAACGAAACCATGATGGAATATTCATATAGCAAGCAGCCTGAGCCAAGAGATTTATTTTCCATTAAGCATAATTAACTTTGTATGAACTTGGCTAATAGTGTGCTGATCTGCCACATTTAGACTAACTCGACAGAACTTCAGCATGAAGGAAGCCCTTCCCTCATTATTTAATACGTCTCTGTGAAATAGTAGTACTAAAAAAGGCAAGTGCATTTTTATAATATAACACTGCAATCCACAAAATAAAAGGAGCAAGTTCCCACATGCCATCATTTTCTTTTGATGTAGGGACAGGGGGAAAAAAAAGATGTTAAATGCTCCTAGGTTTCAACCTAATTAATGTTTTTTTTTTATTGTACTTATAGTAAGTCTGATTGTTAAGCACCTGATTCTCATAACATGATGTTTGTTTTGGTGGCCCTTTACTAGGTGAAATGTAGGCTGTGCTCGAAAACTTATTGCTAAGCTACAAATTCTTCAAAATAGCTCAGCCAGGCTATTATGTTATGCACATAAATTTGATACAGCTACAACCTGGAGAACTGGGTTTATTCCTACTGTGGCTCTTTGTGACTGAGGGCAAGTTGCTTAATCCTCTAGTGCCCCAGGTACAAAATAAGTACCTGTGTACAACATGTAAACCGCTTTGATGGTAACCACAAAAAGGTGGTATATCAAATCCCATCCCCTTTCCCCCTCCCTCTATTGGTTGCCTGTAGAAGACTGTATTCAAATTAAGCTGCTTGGTTTTTCAAATATTTCAGGGTCAAGCTCCTTTTTTCCTTAGCCAGTTAATACTACAGGGGAATAATTTGTTTCCCTGATACAAAAGCAATAAGGTATAAAAGAATATTTGCTCAAAAGTTTGCATGTCAAGCAGCATTGACTTGAAATGCCTTACCAAATGAAATCAGATCTCAAAATGATTATATGAATTTTCTAAAGAAGTTGAAAACTTCTTCAAGAAATTGAGTTAAACATGCTTGTGTGGATTTTGAATTATGATTGTGCATCCTAGATAGGTCTGTCCAACTCTCTTGTAATCTGCATAAGACCTAAATTGGTAATTAGCAAAATATAAGTTTTATTTGTATTGTATTATGGTAGCCCAGAAAAGGTTTCGAAATGAAAAAAAGTTATCAATATGAAAAATTGACTAAAAACTGAATTTCACAGTGCAAAGAAATGATTGATAGGCTCCTCAGGCGTTGTGTCAAAAAAATCAGGTGTACAGGCCTTGGTAAGAGTATAGAGAGGATTTAGTTTTTCTCTTCATTGACTTTTTAGTGTTGAGGTAAAGCAATATATTAACAACAAACCTCAGGACTGCACCACTTGTTCCTTATGAGTAGAATCCACCTTTTAGTTTATAGTATGTTCGTGTCCATTTCTCAAAAGACTTAAATGTTCTAGTTTTGTCTTAATGTTGAGTTCTAACCTAAATCCAGCACTTCTACCTGAGAGTGTATAAACCTCCTAAGAAACCACATGAAGATGTAATAATAGTTTGAAATAAGCCTGAAATCTGTTTCAAGTGGACCCTACCAAAGTAATGCCAGTAACCAAGCTGAATAGAGCATTCAAGATGATTCTTTATCTCTTCCTCTTAATGTTGCCCATCTTCTAAAAACCAAACTCTGTCATGACAGTGAGGCCAGACTAGCATAGGAGCCAGCTCTGAGGGTGCCGGTGGGTGCGGAATATTCCTAAAATCGAGCAAGCACCTTTGTTGTAATCAGGGAGGGTTAATTTGTATTGTGCTTGGCACCGCTAATTATTTTGAAATGTTGGCACATATAGAAACATGACGGCAGATAAAGGCCATATGACCCATCCAGTCTGCCCGTCCTCTGTAACCCGTAATTCTTCCTGTTCCTAAGCGATCCCACATGCTTATCCCATGCCTTTTTAAATTCTGAAACAGTCCTCGACTCCACCATCTTCACCGGGAGGCCATTCCACGCCTCCACCACCCTTTCTGTAAAATAATACTTCCTTAGGTTACTCCTAAGCCTATTCCCTCTTATCTTTGCCCCCTCATTCCAGAGCTCTCCTTCATTTGAAAAAGGCTCTCTTCCTGTACATAAATGCCCTTGAGATATTTAAACGTCTCTATGCAGAACAGTAACATGAAGTGCCAGAGTCCAGCACTGTAACTTGGACACTTTCCCATAGATTGCTGCCAATAGTGAAAATTTTTTTCTTCCTTTTGAACAAAAAAAAACAACAACAACAACAAAATCAAAAGGTCTATTTGATCTTTTATTATAATATAGAAAGATGACAATTTCATTTCTTATTGGTTGCATAAAGACGAGCACAGCATTTTAAAAAAGTCTTAAATTACAAAAATAGTTTTAACGATGTATCACACTGTAGTGCTGGTTCAACTTAAGGGAGCACTGAAAAATAGTTTTATTGAAGCTTTGTTTGGAATAGGATCCTAGAATTTGTTTGCATTTTTGCATGTGTGCATAGGATTATGATGCAAGAAGGTTAATTTGTTGGCTTGCAGTGTACATCAAATAAATACAGTATGTACAATGGCTAGAAGTAATTCATATTAAAATACGGGCAACGATTTACATGACAAAATCCCAACCTCTTTGGGCCCTTTTAGACTTTATAACCTCTTTGTGCAGTGGACTACAAAAAAAAATCTGAAATGAGTCCATAATGTAGCTACATAGAAAGGAACTCTCTAAGCATCACATCTGAAAAGTATGAAGGCCATATGACGAGAGCAGCCCATTCCTGATAAATGCCCCAAAGGTAAAAACAAATGATTTCTTTGTGTCTTAAAATATAATTTTAAAATACTTTTTGAGTGTATGCAGCTATGTTGCACAGTACTTTGCTGGTTAGACACATCAATATCAGGGGTCTGGCACGCAATTACTTCTACAACATCTTGGTGTAAAGGTCAGAAAGGGAGGAAGGTGAACTTTATTGCAGAAAAAAATGTAAAATATGTGAAGGATGTAAGCTGCTTATTGGCATGTGATTATTAAGCCTCTGTGATGTATGTATATATCAGCTGGGCTTTTAATTTCACAGATAGTATGACAGTACAAAAGGTGAAAGGATTACTTCATCGTTTACTCAAAGTCCCTGGTTCCAACCTCAGATTGTCTTATAAAAGTGCAAAGGTAAGTTATGGAAACATCCAGCTAATCCACTACCTTACCCAAAGGAGGGTTTAAATGTTAAATACTCCACATTCAATACTTATCATGAATCCCTTAAAAGGAAAAATCAGTGTACTACTTTTATGATGATCTATTAAAAAAAAAAAGTCACCTATGTGAGTTTAAACCAACCTTATTCTCATCATCTTTTGTCAGTGTCTTAATTTTCTTTTGTCTTAGATGGAAAGCAAAGAGATCGAACTTCAAAATGATTTAAAATCCTTGGCATTTTACTCTATAGAAAATGGAGACTGCATACTGGCACGATGGTAATAATGGCTTGATTAATAACAGACTGAACAACCACCACCTCCTTAGAAAAGAAGCAGCAAGTTTAAGAACAAGTGTGAAGATAATCCATGAGGGGGAATAGATTTGTGCAGCATACTGTGGAAGAATATGGTTTTATAAAATATTTGGTTTGCAAA
Source organism: Microcaecilia unicolor (assembly GCF_901765095.1). Taxonomy (NCBI): domain Eukaryota; kingdom Metazoa; phylum Chordata; class Amphibia; order Gymnophiona; family Siphonopidae; genus Microcaecilia; species Microcaecilia unicolor. Next base: position 285,784,212 of record NC_044033.1, on the reverse strand, counting down.
CAGAATATTTTGGAATCATGTTTTTTTTTCCCAGTAAAATATTCTGTATTTTGCAAAGTAATGTTATGTTCAGTGATATGAGGCCAGAATGATTAATTACAGCCAATCAGATCCACACACAGTCTAGTTTTTAGGGTACCTGTGATGGATAGGCATGTAATGGACAGAATTTACAAAATTATGGTTACATTTCCCTGTTGATCCTGGAGAATACTTACTGTATAGATTTCTTTTTATTTACATTTAAAATATAAAAAGGAATTGTTACACAAGTTTTCCAAAATCGAGATAGGATGGGTAGGCTGGCTGCATTCTAGCTCTGATTGTGGTTTGGCAGAGCTTATCCTGTTTTACATTTTTGTTTTGATTTTCAAATTGCTTGCAAAACAAGTCCCCTATCACAATTCAAATATTTTCATCCAACTGATTTGCCAGCCCAGAATAGTTCATATTTAAGATTTTGCACATTTATATGTAGGCTTTTAGAATAGTCTGGGGTTAGGGGTGAGTGATGACCAGGAAAAGCTTTCATGAACTTGATTTTTGGTAGCAGCTGGCAGGCAGAATCAAAAAAGGGAAACATTTGAATAGGGTTAGCCATCCCTAAAACTGGATACTCGCTGCATGAAAATGATTGGTAATTTTTTTTATGAATAGAGTCAGCCATCCCTAAAACATACAATCCCTTTTGCTTTACCGCACTTTGGATACTTGCTGCATGAAAATGATTGGCAATTTTTTTTATGTAAACGGTGATATGTACCTGAGGTTTAAAAAAAAAATGAAGTTCCAATATATCTAACAGAAATGCTAGAATTAAAATTTTATTTAAAAAATAAATTTGCTAAGCTGTACTGTGTTTTTCTTCATTGCATGTGTTTTTAATCATTTAAAAATTACGAAGTTATTCTTTCCTTGCACCATGGTGGGACTTTGACTTAGGGCCCTGTTTACTAAGCCTCACTAGCATTTTTAGTGTACGCAACACTAGCGTTTAGTGCGCACTAAAAATGCTAGCACACAGGGCCCTTAGATTATACTAGTATAGTTTCAGTCTATTGATTTTAGACATCAAAGAAGAAAGGAAGAATTTCCACTGGAATTTCTGTGGTAAGTACATAGGCATTGGCAATGGCAATGAATTACTCTAGAGCAGTGTCTTGATGGAGAGAGTTACAGTGCAGCTGGCTTATGTATCTAATTGGAAAGTCTTTGGTCATCTTTCTTCACATGCACAAGGAGTCCCATATTGCTCTCTTTTTTCCCAAAGCTTTGTTAGTTCTTCTGGAGAGTACTGAGGGGAAGACAGCATACCAGTTTCACACTGCTTCTCACATAACCAGAGATTGTCCTGTTAAAAAACAAACAAACAATAGTGCAAGCAGTCACTGAAATATAACGCAGCCTGTCATTCACTCACTACAAGAGCCTAGCACACTTTGTCAAACATATATTTGGTACATCATCTCCAGTATCACTTCAAAATTGTAGCATGCTAGAGGCCCCACCTGGAGTATTGTGTTCAGTTTTGGAGGCCATACCTTGCTAAGGATTTTTAAAAAATTGAAGCAATGCAAAGAAAAGCTACGAGAATGGTATGGGATTTGCGTTCCAAGATGTATGAGGAGAGACTTGCTGACCTGAACATGTATACCCTGGAGGAAAGAAGGGTGATATGATACAGACGTTCAAATATTTGAAAGGTATTAATCCGCAAACAAATCTTTTCCGGAGATGGGAAGGTGGTAGAACGAGAGGACATGAAATGAGATTGAAGGGGGGCAGACTCAAAAAAGATGTCAGGAAGTATTTTTTCACAGAGAGCGTGGTGGATGCTTGGAATGCCCTCCCGCGGGAGGTGGAGAGGAAAACGGTAACGGAATTCAAACATGCGTGGGATATACATAAAGGAATCCTGTGCAGAAGGAATGGATCCTCAGAAGCTTAGCCGAAATTGGGTGGCGGAGCCGGTGGGGGGAAGAGGGGTTGGTGGTTGGGAGGCGAAGATAGTGGTGGGCAGACTTATACGGTCTGTGCCAGATCGGGTGGTTGGAGGCGGGACTGGTGGTTAGGAGGCGGGGAATAGTGCTGGGCAGACTTATACGATCTGTGCCAGAGCCGGTGGTGGGAGGCGGGGCTGGTGGTTGGGAGTTGGGGATAGTGCTGGGCAGACTTATACGGTCTGTGCCCTGAAAAAGATAGGTACAAATCAAGGTAAGGTATACACATATGAGTTTATCTTGTTGGGCAGACTGGATGGACCGTGCAGGTCTTTTTCTGCCGTCATCTACTATGTTACTATGTAAACACTAGAAACTTTGAACATGCTCAAACAATTCTAATTCATGCAACACTAGTTCCAATCAAGCCAAAGGCTAAGGGGGGGGGGGGGGGGGGGGGGAGTTATTGAGCTGTGTTAGGGTTTTAATTCACGTTATTTAGAAACATAGTAGATGATGGCAGATAAAGACCTATATGGTCCATCCAGTCTGCTCAATAAGATAAAATCATTGCATATGGTATGAAATGATACATCATATGTATACCTGATCTTGATTTATCCTTGCCTTTTTTTTTTTTTTAAGGACATAGACTGTAGAAGTCTGCCCAACACTGGCCGTGTTCTAAAATTTCTGAAGTTGTCAAAACCCCTTAATGTGACATACAGGCTCTAATGCAGCTTGACTAGTTTTACCACGCCAAGATTTAGGTCGCTGCAGCTTATTACTATGTAAAATCCATCAACACATGGTGTGCCTTGGGTACACAGTGCACGTTACATTATAATCTCAAAATCATGGTAAATAACTCCTGCCAAAAGCTGGTCCCCCCCCCCCCCCCCTTTCAATGAGAGTTTCAGGTCCTGTTTGATGGTGATCCGGGTAGTACTGGTAGGGGTGCCATTTTGGAGGCAGGACCAACTGGCCCATCAACTGCTGGACCAGCACTTAAAGGTTCTGAGGCTCTCACTGAAAAGAGTGGGGGGGGGGGCAGTCTTCATCAGGGATGAAGGGGGGGGGGCTTAACAGCAGCTCTTCAGCCCTTTTAAAATCAGGCCACAGCTTTGAGGTGGCTCTCAAGCAGGGTTGTTCTGAGATACTGCAGGTTGCTGAATCCTGTGATAAAACTCACAGTGCTGTAAACTCACCCCCCCCCCCCCCAAAAAAAAAAAAAGTTGTTACTGGTGCAGAAATTTTAAACATGTTTCTCTAGGATTCAGTTACTGCATCAGCACTAGAGAACCAGGTACTTCACTTCAAGTTATACTATTCAGGAGCTGAGTTCAGCTGCTAGTGGAGTCAACATTTGCCATTAGTTTCTTGGGGGTTCTTGTTGTTAGCTGATGGAAAGGACAAGCTCTGCCCAACCCAGCTGCCAAAGTAGAAGGAAACTAGAGCCTTTATCTATAGCGCTGCTGGTCCCCTGGTCACTGCCTCTTCAGTGTCTAGAACATGCTTGTCCAGTCTGTAGACCAGAATGGGGCCCAACAACTTCATTTTCCTGGCCTGCAGAAGCGCAGTGAAGTCCTCTGTGGGGATCCCTGCTTCTTCACCTCGACTGGTTGAACTGTGAACTTCAGCTACGCAGCGCCGGAAGTTGAGGCTGTACCAAGTCACTTGAGACTGTGAGACCAACTTCATTTTATGGTGCAGTACTGCTGTTATTCATGGTTAGACCAGTTGCAGCAGGGAAGCAGGAATCCCTCAGAGGAGTTCACAGAGTTTCTACGGCCCACTGGCAGAAAGGAAGCAGAGATCCCCGCAGAGGGCGTCACCTACTCTCTGCAAAGATCCTGTCAGAGGAATTGTTGAAGCAGGTGAAGGCAGGGATGGCGGTACATATAAGAAAGAGAAAATAGGTGAACACTGGGGGGACCCTGAGAGAGAGAGTATCAGTGTGATACTGGGAAAAGGACAAAGGAGGAGACAGAATTGTTTAAAATGTACATACCCAAGTACAGGCAAAAAAAAAAAAGGGGGGGCTGGGGATGGTCAGAGGAAATAAAGACAGCATGGAGTTTACTTTTGAAACTGCTAGTTAGGGTATGATACATACCTGTAGCAGTTGTTCTCCGAGGACAGCAGGCTGATTGTTCTCACGACTGGGTTGACGTCCGCGGCAGCCCCCACCAACCGGAAAAAGCTTCGCGGGACGGTCGGCACGCAGGGCACGCCCACCGCGCATGCGCGGCCGTCTTCCCGCCCGTGCGCGACCGCTCCCGCCAGTTGAATGACAAGCAATAAAGTATGAAACACAACTCCAAAGGGGAGGAGGGAGGGAAGGTGAGAACAATCAGCCTGCTGTCCTCGGAGAACAACTGCTACAGGTATGTATCATACCCTTTCTCCGAGGACAAGCAGGCTGCTTGTTCTCACGACTGGGGTATCCCTAGCTCTCAGGCTCACTCAAAACAATAACCCAGGTCAATTGAACCTCGCAACGGCGAGGGTACAACAGAAATTGACCTACGAAGAACAACTAACTGAGAGTGCAGCCTGACCAGAATAAATTCGGGTCCTGGAGGGTGGAGTTGGATTTACACCCCAAACAGATTCTGCAGCACCGACTGCCCGAACCGACTGTCGCGTCGGGTATCCTGCTGGAGGCAGTAATGAGATGTGAATGTGTGGACAGATGACCACGTCGCAGCCTTGCAAATCTCTTCAATAGTGGCTGACTTCAAGTGGGCCACTGACGCTGCCATGGCTCTGACACTATGAGCCGTGACATGACCCTCAAGAGTCAGCCCAGCCTGGGCGTAAGTGAAGGAAATGCAATCTGCTAGCCAATTAGAGATGGTGCGTTTCCCGACAGCGACCCCTAGCCTGTTAGGGTCGAAAGAAATAAACAATTGGGCGGACTGTCTGTGGGGCTGTGTCCGCTCCAAGTAGAAGGCCAATGCTCTCTTGCAGTCCAATGTGTGCAACTGACGTTCAGCAGGGCGGGTATGCGGCCTGGGGAAGAATGTTGGCAAGACAATTGACTGGTTAAGATGGAACTCCGACACCACCTTCGGCAGGAACTTTGGGTGAGTGCGGAGCACTACTCTGTTGTGATGAAATTTGGTATATGGAGCATGAGCTACTAGGGCTTGAAGCTCACTGACCCTACGAGCTGAAGTAACTGCCACCAGGAAAATGACCTTCCAGGTCAAGTACTTCAGATGGCAGGTATTCAGTGGCTCAAAAGGAGGTTTCATCAGCTGGGTGAGGACGACGTTGAGATCCCATGACACAGTAGGAGGCTTGATAGGGGGCTTTGACAAAAGCAAGCCTCTCATGAATCGAACGACTAAAGGCTCTCCAGAGATGGCTTTACCTTCCACACGATAATGGTAAGCACTAATCGCACTAAGGTGATTCCTTACTGAGTTGGTCTTGAGGCCAGACTCTGATAAGTGCAGAAGGTATTCAAGCAGGTTCTGTGCAGGGCAAGAACGAGGTTCTAGGGCCATGCTCTCACACCACACGACAAACCTCCTCCACTTGAAAAAGTAACTCTTTTTAGTGGAATCCTTCCTAGAGGCAAGCAAGACCCGGGAGACACCCTCAGACAGACCCAACGCAGTGAAGTCTACGCCCTCAACATCCAGGCCGTGAGAGCCAGAGACTGAAGGTTGGGGTGCAGCAACGCTCCGTCGTTCTGCGAAATGAGAGTCGGAAAACACTCCAATCTCCACGGTTCTTCGGAGGACAACTCCAGAAGAAGAGGGAACCAGATCTGACGGGGCCAAAAGGGCGCTATCAGAATCATGGTGCCGCGGTCTTGCTTGAGCTTCAGTAAGGTCTTCCCCACCAAAGGTATGGGAGGATAAGCATACAGGAGGCCGGTCCCCCAATGGAGGAGAAAGGCATCCGACGCTAGCCTGCCGTGTGCCTGAAGTCTGGAACAGAACAGAGGCAGCTTGTGGTTGGTCTGAGAGGCGAAAAGGTCCACCGAGGGGGTGCCCCACGCTCGGAAGATCTTGCGTACCACTCTGGCATGGAGCGACCACTCGTGCGGTTGCATGACTCTGCTCAGTCTGTCGGCCAGACTGTTGTTTACGCCTGCCAGGTATGTGGCTTGGAGGAGCATGCCGAACCGACACGCCCAACGCCACATCCCGACGGCCTCCTGGCACAGGGGGCGAGATCCGGTGCCCCCCTGCTTGTTGACGTAATACATTGCAACCTGATTGTCTGTCCGAATTTGGATAATTTGACAGGACAGCCGATCTCTGAAAGCCTTCAGTGCGTTCCAGATCGCTCGGAGCTCCAGGAGGTTGATCTGCAGATCCTTTTCCTGGAGGGACCACAGACCCTGAGTGTGGAGCCCATCGACATGGGCTCCCCACCCCAGGCGAGATGCATCCGTCGTCAGCACTTTCGTGGGCTGCGGAACTTGGAATGGACGTCCCAGGGTCAAATTGGTCCGGATGGTCCACCAGAGCAGTGAAGTGCGACAACTGGTGGAGAGGCGGATGACATCTTCTAGATTCCCGGTGGCTTGGAACCACTGGGAAGCTAGGGTCCATTGAGCAGATCTCATGTGAAGACGAGCCATGGGAGTCACATGAACTGTGGAGGCCATATGACCCAGAAGTCTCAACATCTGCCGAGCTGTGATCTGCTGAGACGCTCTGGTCTGCGAAGCCAGGGCCAAGAGATTGGTGGCCCTCGCTTCGGGAAGGTAGGCCTGAGCCGTCTGGGAATTCAGCAGCGCTCCTATGAATTCCAGAGACTGAGTTGGCTGGAGATGGGACTTTGGGTAATTTATCACAAACCCCAGCAGCTCCAGAAGTTGAATAGTGCACTGCATGGACCGGAGGGCTCGTGCCTCCGAGGTGTTCTTGACCAGCCAATCGTCGAGATATGGGAACACGTGCACTCCCAGCTTGCGTAGGTAGGCCGCTACCACCACGAGGCACTTTGTAAACACTCGTGGGGCAGAGGCGAGCCCAAAGGGCAGCACACAATACTGAAAGTGCCGTGCGCCCAGGCGGAATCTGAGATACTGTCTGTGAGCTGGCAGTATCGGGATGTGAGTGTATGCGTCCTTTAAATCCAGGGAACATAGCCAATCGTTTTTCTGAATCATTGGCAGAAGGGTGCCCAAGGAAAGCATCCTGAACTTTTCTTTGACCAGGAATTTGTTCAGGCCTCTCAGGTCTAGGATGGGACGCATCCCCCCTGTTTTCTTTTCCACAAGGAAGTACCTGGAATAGAATCCCTGCCCTTCCTGCCCGGGTGGTACGGGCTCGACCGCATTGGCGCTGAGAAGGGCGGAGAGTTCCTCTGCAAGTACCTGCTTGTGATGGGAGCTGAAAGACTGAGCTCCTGGAGGACAATTTGGAGGCAGGGAGGCCAAATTCAGGGCGTATCCGCACCGCACTATTTGGAGAACCCACTGGTCGGAGGTTATGAGAGGCCACCTTTGGTGAAAAAATTTTAACCTCCCTCCGACCGGCAGATCGTCCGGTACGGACACTTGTAGGGCGGCTATGTTCCCGTGGATCCAGTCAAAAGCCCGTCCCCGGCTTTTGCTGTGGAGGCGCAGGGGGCTGCTTAGGCGCACGCTGTTGACGAGAACGAGCGCGCTGGGGCTGTCCCTGTGCCTGACGAGGCCTTCGGGCCGGCTGGTTGTACCTACGCTTTGCAAAAGAATAGGGTGCAGCCTGCCGTGCCCGGGAAAAACGCCCACCCGTGGGGGCGGGTGCTGAAGGCGCCCGGTGGGAGAGCTTGTCGAGAGCGGTTTCCCGCTGATGCAGTTGGTCCACCATCTGCTCGACCTTCTCACCGAAAATGTTATCCCCCCGGCAAGGGACGTCGGCCAGTCTCTGCTGGGTGCGGTTGTCCAGGTCAGAGGCACGCAGCCATGAGAGCCTGCGCATCACTATACCTTGGGCCGCAGCACGAGATGCCACGTCACAGGTGTCAAAAATCCCCCTGGACAGGAACTTTCTGCACGCCTTCAGCTGCCTGACCACCTCCTGATAAGGCCTGGACTGCTCCGGCGGGAGCTTATCGACCAGGTCCGCCAGCTGTTGCACATTGGTCCGCATGTGGATGCTCATATAGAGCAGGTACGATTGGATGCGGGTCACGAGCATGGAGGACTGGTAGGCCTTCCTCCCAAATGAGTCCAGAGTGCGAGACTCCCGCCCCGGGGGCGCCGAGGCGGTATCCCTCGAACTCCGTGCCCTCTTGAGAGCAGAATCCACGACCGCTGAGTCATGGGGCAACTGGGGCCGCATGAGCTCTGGGTCAGAGTGGATCCTGTACTGGGACTCTGCTTTCTTGGGAATGGTGGGATTAGTTAATGGTCGCACCCAGTTCCGGAGCAGCGTCTCCTTCAGGACATTGTGCAGCGGTACCGTGGAGGACTCTCTAGGTGGTGATGGATAGTCGAGGACCTCGAGCATCTCGGCCCTCGGCTCTTCCACAGAGACCACGGGAAAGGGAATGCTTATAGACATATCCCGCACAAAGGAGGCAAAGGAGAGACTCTCAGGAGGTGAGAGCTTCCTCTCCGGTGACGGCGTGGGGTCCGAGGGAAGGCCCGTAGACTCCTCTGAGGAGAAATATCTCGGGTCCTCCTCTTCCCCCCACGAGTCCTCATCCTCGGTATCGGACATTAGCTCATGTAGCTGAGTCCGGTACCGGGCCCGGCTCGACGTCGAGGCACCGAGGCCTCGGTGTCGTCGAGCGGTGGACTCCCGCGCCGGCGGGGACGGAGCTCCCTCCATCGACGTCGACGGGGACTCCACCTGCGTGGCTGTCGAGACCGGCACCGCAAGCGGCGGCGGTGTCGACTGCCCCGGCGCCGGGCTAGAGCTCGCCGGCGCCACAGTCATCGGCGCCGAGGGCGCAAGCACCCCCGGCGCCGGCACAGCCTGGCGCATCAGCCCTTCCAGGAGCCCCGGAAGGATGGCTCTGAGGCACTCGTCCAGGCCCGCTGCCGAGAAAGGCGGTGGGGCCGGCAAGGGTGTCGGTGCCAGAAGCTGCTGGGGGCCAGGAGACGGCACCGAGGTGCCGGAACCCCGACGCGTCGGTACCTCCACCACCGACGGAGATCTCTCCTCTCTGTGATGACGCTTCGGCGTCGACACCTCCTCAGGCACCGAGGGCTCCCGGTGACGGCGCTTCTTGTCCTTCTTCCGGTGCACGTCACCGGTGCCGGAGGGCATGGAGGAGGAGGAGGTCGATCCCCCTCGGTCTCGAGGTACCGGGTCCGACAGGGTTCGGTCCCGTGGCTCACGAGTTGAGGGAGTGACCGGGGCCGACTGCCCACGCGGTCTCTCTACCCCACTCTCGCCGGCGGACCGGCGGGCCGACGGGACCTGTTCTCCTGGGGTCGCTGCCATCGGTGCCGATGTCTCGGGCATCGATACCGGTACCGAAGAACCGGCCTTCGATACCGATGCCGTCGAGGTCGACGTCGAGGGGCCGGCGCAAGTTCCAAAAAGACGGTCCCGCAGAACTTGCCTCGCAACCTGAGTCCGTTTCCGGAGACCGAGACACAAAGCACACGACTTGAGATTGTGCTCCGGCCCGAGGCACTGGAGGCACCAAGCGTGGGTGTCGGTCTGCGAGATCGGCCGGCCGCAGCGACCACACTTTTTAAATCCACTCGGGACCTTCGAGGACATCGACGGAAAAATCGCGTCGGCGAAGTCAAAGTCGGCAATGGTGGCTAAAATCACACCACGAAAATTGAAACCGACCGAGCGGCCACTAGGCCGCAACGAGGCGTCCCCGCTAGAAAGCGAGGGAAAAAGGAGGAGCGCGTGCTCCACACGCGCAAAATTCTTTTTTTTTTTTTTTTTTTTTGGATAACAAACGAAACTGAAAGAAGAAGAGGCCAAAAGGGCCAAGAGCGACGACCCGCGTAAACGCGGTCGAAAATTCCGGCGGCTGAAACGAGAGAGTTGCAAAAACACGACTCTCTCAGTCGCGGGAAAAAAGTAACTGGCGGGAGCGGTCGCGCACGGGCGGGAAGACGGCCGCGCATGCGCGGTGGGCGTGCCCTGCGTGCCGACCGTCCCGCGAAGCTTTTTCCGGTTGGTGGGGGCTGCCGCGGACGTCAACCCAGTCGTGAGAACAAGCAGCCTGCTTGTCCTCGGAGAATAATCATTACTGAGCTAGTAGGAAACACATAGGTGCCCTGTAAGGCAGGCTAAGCATCCACAGCCCCAACTACAACCTTCTTGGCCTGCAGACACGCTGCCTCTCCTCCCTCCTGTTGTGCCTCCCCCAGGTCCACACTAACAAACCACCAAGCAAGACCATGCCTTGCTGCAGCCCTCGCTGCTTCCTGTGCTGATCCTGGAAGTTTATATCTGAGGAGGCAGAACCAGCACAGGAAGCACTAGTGGAATACAGAGAGACACTGTTCCATGCCCCCCTCCTTGGTTGTTTATTAGCGTGGACCCAAGGGAGGTGCAATGGGAGGGAGAAAAAATGTGCTGCATAATGGGGGATGGGAGGGGAGAGAGAGAAATGGGGCAACAGTGGATGAATGCAAAGGAAAAGAAACGGCAAGACTGGATGGGAAAAGAGAAACCGAACAGGGCAATGCTCAAGTAGGGGAGAGCGAGAACAATAATGAATAGGATGTGGGGGGAGAGACAGCAGAGAGGGGAAATACTGCATAGGTGGAGAGGCAATGCTGGATGAGGGGGAGAGAGATGGGGTAATGCTGAAAGTTGGGCAGTGCTGCATGATGGGGGGAAGACAGGCCATTGCCTGGGGGGGAGAGGAGGAGAGACAGGAGATAATGGATGGGGAGATGAAGAGGAGGGAGAGGCAGGGGCAATGCAGGATGTGGGGAGAGAGAAAGAAATAGAATGGTGCAGGGGGAGAGGAGGGAGGAAGAGAGAGAGATGGGGCAGTGCTGCATGCCAGGGCCAACACAATGGCCAGACTGCAAAGGTAGAAAAAAAGAAGTGTATTTTTAATTTAGGATGAAGAAATGTGGTATTAATCTTCTTTAAAAATTTAATAAATATAAATTTTAAAAAATGGAAAATATAGGACTAAATAAATGTTTTTACTAACTTTCGGAGGCCAAAACCATATTCTTCAGGTCTGGGCAGTATAGTGTTATAGTACCCTTGTCCTGACTTAAGGAAGGAGGCTTTGGCCTCCGAAAACAAGTTAAAAATGTAATAACATTAGTCCAATTAAAAGCTTACACCTTATTTTCCAGACAGTGAATGCATGTGCACATGTGTGCTTTGGCCCTCCGAGTGTTACAAAATGTAAAATGTAGCCCCTGGTCTATAACAAGGGCATCAAACAGCGAAGATGACAAAAAGAATGAAACAAACAGAATTTATTAAAACATCCAATGACTCGACCTGAGCTGTGTTTCGGCCACTAGGGCCTGCTTCAGGAGTGTAAAAATGAAAGACGGTAATATCAGTAAAAAAATCAATGAATAATAAAATAATCACTGAGAGACCACGTGAGGACATGAGCTGAGCAGCAGCGTTTTGCTGGAGCTCCGAGACTCCCGCCCGAAATTGGTCTTAACGCACAGTAATTTAAAGGGAAATTCTGACTCAGACCCGACAATTGAGATTGCCTCAGTATATGGACAAATACCTGCGGAAATCGACTGGCGCGATGGCACAGCGATCCGTGAAAAAAGAGAAAGCTAAGGCGAACGAACCAGACAAACAGCCCGGAGGGTTCTCAGAGGCGCAGCTCATGCAACTCACCATGGCGTTAACAAAAGCATGGGACTCAAAGTGGGCAGAGATGGAACAGAGGCTAGAGGTCCTGGCCAAGCAGATGGACAGCGTAGGGACGAGAGTGGGGGACCTCGAGGCACGTGTGTCGGCCCTGGAAGATGAAGGGAGAGGCTACGACCCTGATATCGCCACCTTAACGCAACAACTGAAAGACTGCCATGAGAAACTGGAGGATCTTGAGAATTGTTCCCGAAGGAACAACATTCGGGTGGTGGGACTCTGTGAAAACATTCCGGAGCGTAACTTTTCAACTTGGCTCGAGAACTGGCTGGGTAAAGAACTGGCGATTTCAGACACTACAGGCCCGTTGGTGATAAAGAGGGCACATCGTGTAGGCTGTAAGCCCGAAAGCAAGGCATGCCCGAGGGTGGTAATGGCCAAAATATTTAACTATCGCCACAAAATGGAAATCATGCAAGGCTTCAGAGCGCGCAGAGATACCCTGACTCATGAGGGACATAAAGTGCTAATATTTCAGGATTTCTCGGCCGAGGTACAATCACAGAGGAAGCAGTTCCACCCACTTTGCTCGGCCTTAGCCCAGAAGGGCGTAACGTTCTCGTTGCAATTTCCAGCAACACTGCGAATTTTGATACAGGGACAATGGAAAGCGTTTAAAGCAGTGACGGAAGCAAAGACGGCAGCACTGGAAGTGGGTCTGATAGATGCAATATAAGGAAGGTAAATGCTGTGGACAGGGCAGTTAGAAGTGGACTTGAACATTTCGCAACGGTTAGAGTCATGTAAACCGGCGGGGGTCCCACGTGCTCGAAGGTCTCCGTGCTTCATCTCCTGGAGCTCCGGAAGATGGAGGAAGGGCATATATGGGTTGGGGAAAGGGATGTAAAGGTGGGGTTGAGGGGAAGGAAGGGGGGATGGGAACAAATTAAGGAAGTTAAAGCACAGGGGAAGCAATTGCAGAAGAATGTCGCATTCTCGAGGACCTTGGCATACTGTCAGGCTTCTTCCCCGGGAGCACTGGGTTCGTGAGTCCTTGGGCCACTACCGTGGAGCGGCAGTGGCAGGCAAGATCACCTTCAAGGTAGAACCCCGGACTGGAGTTCTACACAGGAATACCCAGGACTGGAACGCACTGGACGGGTGCGCACTGGAGTGGAGCCTGCTGAACTGGAACACACTGGAGTGGACCCACTGGACTGGAACATACAGGACCGGCACCCGCTGGACAGGAGCACACAGGACCTAGGCTTCACCTACGCTTAGCCACCTTTCCCCGAGGGTTGAACCCTCAGGTTCGGGCAGCCGGCAGGGCTTACAGGAAAAACCGGAACTGGAACTTGCAAGCAGGAACAGCAGGAATCAGGATACAGAAGTGCCCCCAGGCACCTAGGCGAAAGCAAGGCAGACAGGCAGGGAAAAACCAGAAAGCTAAACACGAGAAGACTAGGAGACTGTACACAAGCTAACAGGAAAGCTATGCCCAAGCTAATCGGTCATATACTAGAAACATACACAGAGCAAACTCAGGAGAACTAATAAAGCTGTACACAGGCTAACAAGCAAAGCTGTGCCCAAGCTAACAAGTCAAACATAGAAACTCACACAGAGCAAACAATGTAGCAGTGTACAGAGCACTCTACATACCAGGGCCCTTAGACGAAATGTAAAGGCAAGGGCTGCAGTCTCCAAGTGATTAATAAGCCCTTCAACACCAGAGGCACAGCTGCAGCAATCTCCTTGCCTCCAAACAGAGGCTTGACACACAGAGAAGTCAGCCCACAGGAAGGAATAGCAGGAGCCATCTTGGATACTGGCATAGAGGAATCGGCAGCCACACAGGTGAGGTCCAGTAAGGCAATCAGCACACAGAGCCAGAGAGCAACTAAGACAGAGACAGACACAGAGACAAGCAGAAGCCAGCACAGCCACTGACTCCCAGAAACAGGGTAAGAATGAGGGTGGTCACGGCCACAGACGTGACAAAGAAGTTGGACAAATTAGGAATAGCAGAGGGCAGTATGATAAGCACACAATTACTCATGGGCCACAGTAGTCAAATGGAATATAAGGGTTTAAAAAGAAGGGTGGCTGGCCTGCGGGGAGTCGAGACATTGATAAGGAGGTCCAGTAGGTAAATGCCTGTCAGAATAATGACTTGCAATGTGGGGGGGGTGAACTCCCCAATAAAAAGAGTGAAGATTCTGACAGCCTTGAGGAGGCACAAATCTGACATTGCGTGCCTACAAGAGACACATTTGTCAGACACAGAGCACAATAAGCTAAAGAGGTTGTGGGTGGGAGAAACCTTTTCAGTGCCTGCAAGGGGGGGGAAAAGGAGGGATAGTGATACTTTTCCGTAAAGGGCTGACTTACAAAGCGACACAGGTGGCTATAGGGAAGGAGGGGAGGTATATTTTATTTTTATTTATTTATTGCATTTGTATCCCACATTTTCCCACCTGCTTACATCGCCATTCCAGGAGTTAGATACAATTGGTGTTACAATTCTAGGAGATAGATACAATTGGTGTTACAAAAAAGATTCTGGATGAAGAAAAAAGGTCTATGCAAAGTTATAGAAAGATAAATGTCGGAATAGGGTGAAGTGGTGAGGTGTTGTAATTCGTTATGGGTTCCCGTTGTAGGCCTTGTTGAAGAAATAGGTTTTCAAAGATTTACGAAAGGTAGTTATCTCGTTAATCGTTTTCAAGTCAGCTGGTAATGCATTCCATATCTGTGTACTCATGTAGGAGAAACTGGTCGCGTGTGATAGTTTGTACTTTAGTCCTTTGCAGTTGGGGAAGTGCAGATTAAGGAATTTGCGGGCTGATCTTTTAGCATTTCTGGGAGGCAGGTCTACGAGGTTTAGCATGTAGCTCGGGGCTTCTCCATGGATGATTTTATGAACCATTGTATATTATAGTGAGGGTCTGGATGCCAGGCCTAGAGATCATTCTGGTAGTATTATATGGCCCCAATATTTACAACCCAGAATTTCTTAGATCACTAGTGGGTAAATGTGTAAGTAGTGGTAATCAGAGGCTGGTAGTGGTGGGAGACTTTAATTTGCTACTCAACCCGGCATTAGACTGCTCTAATAACACCTCACCCCATTACTCAGGGAAGAGGGCCAAAGAAATGACACTATTTGCTAGAAAGCTCAATTTAATAGACACCTGGAGAGCCTTGCACCCAGTGGAGCGTGAATTTACTCACAGGTCCAGGGCCCACGGGACGCAATCTAGGTTGGATTATATATTAGTAGATCGGGCAATGTTTTCACAGGTGATAGCAACAGACCCAGAAGCAATATCGGACCACTCGCCTGTGTGGGTGGATCTGGAGTTGGAAGGGGAAGAGGGTGGAGGTTCCCAGCACATCTATTTTCAGACCCTAAATTTCAAAAATACCTTAACCATAAATGGGCAGATTATTGCTTTCTGCAGTAAACGTAATGAATGTGGGGATCCTGTTGCTGGAATCGAGGTTAAAAGGGCGCAAAACGCATACGCGCGCAGGCCGACGAAGGTCAACCTAGAGAATCTGAAATTGGTACAGATTGCTCTAAACTCGCTGTTGCATGAATTAGAGCAGAGATCAGTGCTATTCTATAAATATAAATTACATAGGTATGGGAATCGGGCAGGACGCCTGCTGGCAAGAGTAATAAAGAACTGGGCCTAGGACAGTACCCACCCTCAGAGACAAAAATGATAAATTGACCAATGATCAAATAGGTCAAATTTTTACGGAGTATTTTTTATCACCCTATATAAGAGTCAGGGAGGGCCCCGGGGGGAAGAACTGGCCACGCATCTTCAAGAGGTGCAGCTACCACAAATGCACAAGAACCAGATAGAACACTTAAATGCGCCATTGACGATGGGAGAACTACAAAAGGCGGTGAAGGCATTGAAACTGAGGTCATCCCCCGGCCCAGACGGTTTCACTGGGGAATATTATAGGCTATTTCCTCCTGGAGCATTGGTGAATTTGCAAGTTATTTTGAAGAGGTAGTAGAGGAAGGTAATTTGCCACCGTATGCCAATTCAGCCCTTATAACGTTAATTCCAAAAGCGGGTAAATCGCCAGAAAGGCCAGGGTCATATAGACCAATATCTCTGCTGAATGTGGAGATAAAGCTATTAGCAAAGATTTTAGCAGAGCGACTAACGCAGTGCCTGCCAGATCTGATAGGTCCAGAGCAGGTTGGGTTCATAAAAAAAAGGAGAGCAGTCCACGTTAGGAAGTTGCTGCTTGCAATGGCGACGTGTAAACTGAAAGACATACCTATTTGGGTGTTAAGCCTAGATGCCGAAAAGGCATTCGATCAAGTAAACTGGGGCTATTTATTTCAAGTTATGGCAGCAGTAGGAATATCAGGGTGGTTCCTAAAGGCAGTGAAAGTACTATATAAAGATCCTAGAGCTAGTGTATTTGTCAATGGAAGGCGGGAGAGAGAATTTTCAATTCAAAGGGGTACTAGGCAGGGCTGCCCATTATCCCCCCTACTATTTGTGTTGGCAATAGAACCATTATTTGGTAGTCTCCCTATACCACCAGTATCACAGGCAATGCGCTATTTGGGGATTTTTTTGAGTACTAACCCATTAGTGATGTATAAGAAAAATATAATGGAACAAATTGATAAGATCAGGCAAACTTGTGAGAGATGGAAAGATCTCCCTTTATCACTTTATGGAAGAATAGCATTGGTTAAGATGGTTCTGTTGCCAAAGCTACTGTACCCATTGCAAGCAATACCCATATGGATTAAGAGACAGGATGAAAGGTTATTTAGATCCACTATAAGATCATTCATATGGAGACATAAAGGTGCTCGCATAGGACATCAGGTGTTAATACTTAACAGGGAGAGGGGGTGGTCTTAATCTACTTGAGCTCCGCCTTTACAACGTGGCAGCACTGATGCGTATAATATACGAAGGTATTAGTGGCCAATCAAAATTCACCCCAAACCACTGGTGGGAGGACTGGTGCAAACCATATTCGTTTATAAATCTACTACACACCTCTCCAGGGCTAGGTACCATTGCAAACAAGCAGTTTAGCTTTCTTACACCGCTCCGCACGGCGTGGAAGTGGTGGAGGAGTCGACAGGATAGAAGCCCGTTTGCCTTGCCCTTTCAAAGAATGGTGGGACTGGTAGACTTCCCGGTGGGCATGGGACCCTCTGTATTTAAAAGATGGGCAGAGAATGGATGTGTGAATTGGGGAGATTTAGAGGCATATTTTCAAAGCACTTAGCCTTCCAAAGTTCCATAGAAACCTATGGAACTTTGGAAGGCTAAGTGCTTTGAAAATATGCCTCTTGGTGTCCACAGAGGGCAATAGTTTCCTTCCCTTCTCGCAAGTGAAGGAAACATGGAGGATCCCAAATAATCAAATGCTACACTATCTGCAAGCACGACATTATTGGCTACAGGCGTGGAGGAAGTATGGGAATGGATGGACATATGGGAAACTGGATGAGATGGTGTTATGCTTACCCCCGAAGGGCAATAAATTATCTACGTGGTATAAGCTGACGAAGATGGCTATACCAGCTAGTGGGAAGGGAGGAGCTGTTTCTGCATGGAATAGAGAATTGGGAACTGAATATTCGCAACCCCAATTTAATTTCCTGTTTATGTCACTAGCCGAATTTGTCAAATCTGTGGATTGGCAAGAAACTCAGTTTAAATTGCTCCATAGGGCATATATCACTTGTGAAAAGGGGAAGAAAATGAAGCTGTGGGAATCGGACACATGCTCCAAATGCCAGGCAGGTATTGGTACCTTCTTACATAGTTTCCTGGAATGCCCTAAACTGATACTATGGAAACAAATTTTTGGGGTATTGAACACAGTGCTTCAGGAGAAGGTAGAATGGTCCTACCATTCGTTGCTGTTGGGGGACCAGACAGATCTCCTAGAACAGGGGTTCTCTCAACCACAACGGAGATTCTTGTATATGGCTACCCTGGCAGCTAAAAAAACTATCCTGCAGTGTTGGACAAAGGTAGAACCAGTATCCTATAATTGTTGGGTGGCGAAGGTTAAAGAAATGGCAAGGTATGAGAACACAGTGTATAAGAAATCTCCAAACACAGACAATAGACAGTATGCATTGCTTTGGCAGACGTTAGAGGAATTGATAAGATAGTAAGGTTTCCTATCACCAATGGAGATCATATAGGGGGGGTGGGGGGGCAGGCAAGGGGGGGTTCAGGGGAGGGTGGGGGGAAGGGTATAGAAGAAAATGTTAGTGCAATTATGCTTCATGAATGTTATCTGTGTATATTTCTGTGATGAAGGTCGCGATGTTCCAAGTGTTGATGGCTTGTATCAGATCGTGCGATTTATGAGCATGTATTGTACTGATGACAATAAAGAGAATTGAAAAAAAAAAAAAAAGGAAAGCATTAAAAAAAAAAAAAAAGATGGGTTTCCTGAATTAATGCAATGTTAGCTTGATTATTAACGTTTAACTGGGTTATTTAACCCTCTAACATTTATGGAAATTGTAATAAAAATATAAGAGACACAGGAAAAGATCTAGTACAGACAGAGATTCAAGGAGATGTGATGACAGGACGAAAAATAATCAGCAGTGTGATAAGTGTCCAACCATTTTGGTAGCATAGGATAAAGTATAATCCCAACCACCTCTTCTGTCCAGTTCCCCATAAACAAGGCAATCAATATTATTTGAGAGAGTTTACAGAAATAAAGATAGAAGAATATATAACATCAGCAAAACTAAGAGGGCTGCCTATGGGGAAAAACATGCTTTATACAAGGATACAAGGGTGCTCTTGAACTAAATGTGCTTTATATGGCATACAAAATATGTGACACAACTGCATGCTAACAAATCTAGGGCCCTGTTTTAGCATTTTTAGCGTGCACTAACACTAGAGGCACCCATATATTCTTATATGTATATGCATGTGCTAAAAAATGCTAGGTTTAGTAAACAGGGCCCCTAGTGTGTCTAAATATTAAGAGGCAAGCATATAGTAAGTACATTAACCAAATTAAGTTTATATGCATACTTGCTAATAAATATATGCAGGGTATTAAAAGTAAGCAATACTAACAAAAAGGAGAAAGACTAAATATGAGAGGGGAACAAAACACATTAAATGAAGCAATGTGACATTGTGGCTGAAAGTACATACATCAGAAATTAGAAGAATAGTCAGTGTGATAGTGAGTCAAGATAATCCTGCAGGGCTTCAGGTTCGTCAAAAAAAGTGGAGTTATGTAACATGACTCTCACAGTGGCAGGGTAATAAAGGCCAAACTGGGCTCTGGAGCGTTAAGACGGTCTATCATTATAAGAAACATTTGCGTTTTTGAGCAGTTGTTTTCTAAGATCTGGAAAGATCATAATCTTCATCTCATTTTGTGTTAGTGGGGACTTTAGCTTTGTTTTGTGAAGAATGGCCAGAGTGTGCGGATAACAAAGCAGTTTTAGCACAATTGGATGTAGTAAAGGTAATGTCTAGGAGTTTAGGGAGGAGGCTTTCAAGGAAAGCAATCGGGCTTTACCTTCAGCTCTTTCGTAAATGCCTAATATGCAAAATCTGTGTTTGTTGAGGTCCTCTAAATGACTTAGAGTTGGGAGTAACTAGTGAGAATGAAATTTGCTGATGACACAAAGTTATTCAAAGTCGTTAAATCGCGGGAGGATTGTGAGAAATTTCAAGAGGACCTTACGAGACTGGGCGTCTAAAAGGCAGATAACGTTTAATGTGAGCAAGTGCAAAATAATGCATGTGGGAAAGAGGAACCCGAATTATAGCTATGTCATGTAAGGTTCCATGTTAGGAGTCACAGATCAAGAAAGAGATCTAGGCGTCGTCGTTGATGGTACGTTGAAACCTTCTGCTCAGTGTGCTGCTGCAGCTAATAAAGCAAACAGAATTTTAGGTATTATTAGGAAAGGAATGGAAAACAAAAATGAGGATGTTATAATGCCCTTTTATCGCTCCATGGTGCGACCGTACCTTGAATATTGTGTTCATTTCTGGTCGCCGCATCTCAAAAAAGATATAGTGGAATTAGAAAAGGTGCAAAGAAGGGCGACGAAAATGATAAAGGGGATGGGACAACTTCCCTATGAGGAAAGGCTGAAGCGGCTAGGGCTCTTCAGCTTGGAGAAAAGGCGGCTGAGGGGAGATATAGAGGTCTGGAGTGGAGATGTGAAGCGTCTGTTTACGCTTTCCAAAAATACTAGGAATAGGGGGCATGCGATGAAACTACAATGTAGTAAATTTAAAACAAATCAGAGAACATTTGTCTTCACTCAACGTGTAATTTAAACTCTGGAATTCATTGCTAGAGAATGTGGTAAAGGTGGTTAGCTTAGCGGAGTTTAAAAAAGGTTTTGATGGCTTCCTAAAGGAAAAGTCCATAGACCATTATTAAATGGACTTGGAGAATATCCACTATTTCTGGGATAAGCAGTATAAAATGTTTTGTACCTTTTGGGGATCTTGCCAGGTATTTGTGACCTGGATTGGCCACTGTTGGAAACCGGATACTGGGCTTGATAGACCTTTGGTCTTTTCCAGTATGGCAATACTTACAGTGGGGGAAATAAGTATTTGATCCCTTGCTGATTTTGTAAGTTTGCCCACTGACAAAGACATGAGCAGCCCATAATTGAAGGGTAGGTTATTGGTAACAGTGAGAGATAGCACATCACAAATTAAATCCGGAAAATCACATTGTGGAAAGTATATGAATTTATTTGCATTCTGCAGAGGGAAATAAGTATTTAATCCCTCTGGCAAACAAGACCTAATACTTGGTGGCAAAACCCTTGTTGGCAAGCACAGCGGTCAGACGTCTTCTGTAGTTGATGATGAGGTTTGCACACATGTCAGGAGGAATTTTGGTCCACTCCTCTTTGCAGATCATCTCTAAATCATTAAGAGTTCTGGGCTGTCGCTTGGCAACTCGCAGCTTCAGCTCCCTCCATAAGTTTTCAATGGGATTAAGGTCTGGTGACTGGCTAGGCCACTCCATGACCCTAATGTGCTTCTTCCTGAGCCACTCCTTTGTTGCCTTGGCTGTATGTTTTGGGTCATTGTCGTGCTGGAAGACCCAGCCACGACCCATTTTTAAGGCCCTGGCGGAGGGAAGGAGGTTGTCACTCAGAATTGTACGGTACATGGCCCCATCCATTCTCCCATTGATGCGGTGAAGTAGTCCTGTGCCCTTAGCAGAGAAACACCCCCAAAACATAACATTTCCACCTCCATGCTTGACAGTGGGGACGGTGTTCTTTGGGTCATAGGCAGCATTTCTCTTCCTCCAAACACGGCGAGTTGAGTTCATGCCAAAGAGCTCAATTTTTGTCTCATCTGACCACAGCACCTTCTCCCAATCACTCTCGGCATCATCCAGGTGTTCACTGGCAAACTTCAGACGGGCCGTCACATGTGCCTTCCGGAGCAGGGGGACCTTGCGGGCACTGCAGGATTGCAATCCGTTATGTCGTAATGTGTTACCAATGGTTTTCGTGGTGACAGTGGTCCCAGCTGCCTTGAGATCATTGACAAGTTCCCCCCTTGTAGTTGTAGGCTGATTTCTAACCTTCCTCATGATCAAGGATACCCCACGAGGTGAGATTTTGCGTGGAGCCCCAGATCTTTGTCGATTGACAGTCATTTTGTACTTCTTCCATTTTCTTACTATGGCACCAACAGTTGTCTCCTTCTCGCCCAGCGTCTTACTGATGGTTTTGTAGCCCATTCCAGCCTTGTGCAGGTGTATGATCTTGTCCCTGACATCCTTAGACAGCTCCTTGCTCTTGGCCATTTTGTAGAGGTTAGAGTCTGACTGATTCACTGAGTCTGTGGACAGGTGTCTTTCATACAGGTGACCATTGCCGACAGCTGTCTGTCATGCAGGTAACGAGTTGATTTGGAGCATCTACCTGGTCTGTAGGGGCCAGATCTCTTACTGGTTGGTGGGGGATCAAATACTTATTTCCCTCTGCAGAATGCAAATAAATTCATATACTTTCCACAATGTGATTTTCCGGATTTAATTTGTGATGTGCTATCTCTCACTGTTACCAATAACCTACCCTTCAATTATGGGCTGCTCATGTCTTTGTCAGTGGGCAAACTTACAAAATCAGCAAGGGATCAAATACTTATTTCCCCCACTGTATGTAACTATTTATGCAAAGAATTGATTTGCTAGGTCTTCCACTGAAGCAAGAAGACAGCACTTGTCAGCGTTCACCAGTGGCCCTCCTATTCGATCTTACTTTGGTAAAACACATTTGCCCTACTGGTTCAGATGTTAATATTATCACAACTGAACTATTGTAATGTCCTTTATTTGGGGCAGTCTTCTAGGCTGTTGAATAAACTCCAACTTATCCAAAATATGTCTGCTTGATTGATTTTTCAGGATTAGAAAATTCAATAGCGTTTCACCTTTTTTTAGCTAAATTGCACTTTTTAAAACAGCCTGTCTCAGTTTTCAGATTTTCTGTGGTCTTGCTTCTGAATCTGTAATTAAATTGCTGATTGTTTTGTCATCTAGATGTTTTCCCCATCTATGGGAACAATTGCTGCTGTGTCCTCCTACTTCTGAAGGGGTTCATTTAAGAGTATTTAATGCTGATTTTTTATTTTGTGCAACCTCATTTTGGAATACTTTACCCTTACTTGTTAGAACAGATTCTACACACTCTGCAGATCATATCCTCTACCTAGTTATCCTAACTCAAACTTCAAGTATTAGTCTCTCATCTACATATTCAATGCCAGTATCCTGGTCTGATTATTTTTGTTTTGTTTTTTTTCTCTTTCATGGTCCACATGCTCCAAATCATCTAAATTGGATAGGAGTTTTTGGTCAAGACGGCTTACATCTTGACAATCCTCCTGATTTTTCTGATCAGCCAGTGGAGGTAAAGGTGACCACATGAAATGAATTTTTACAAAATTCTCTGAATGACATTGCTCCCCTTAGATATATCCAACTTTTTTTTTGGACTTCCAACTTTCTTCATATTACTCTCTTAGAGCTACCATGGCAAACAAAACACCTCAGAATAGGGAGATCTGAGCCATGGTTTCATAGTGGATTGAAATTATGTAAACAACAAGCAAAAAGAGCTAAGTGCTACTGGCACAAACATAGGACAGCAGAGGCTCTGCGCTTCTAGATTTGCACAGTAATCTCAGATTAGATAAGTACATAAGTAATGCCACACTGGGAAAAGTCCATCGAGCCCAGCATCCTATCCACGACAGCGGCCAATCCAGGCCAAGGGCACCTGGCAAGCTTCCCAAACGTACAAACATTCTATACATGTTATTCCTGGAATTGTGGATTTTTTTCCCAAGTCCATTTAGAAGCGGTTTATGGACTTGTCCTTTAGGAAATCGTCTAACCCCTTTTTAAACTCTGCCAAGCTAACCGCCTTCACCACGTTCTCCGGCAACGAATTCTAGAGTTTAATTACACGTTGGGTGAAGAAATATTTTCTCCGATTTGTTTTAAATTTACTACACTGTAGTTTCATCGCATGCCCCCTAGTCCTAGTATTTTTGGAAAGCGTGAACAGATGCTTCACATCCACCTGTTCCACTCCACTCATTATTTTATATACCTCTATCATGTCTCCCCTCAGCCGTCTCTTCTACAAGTGAAAAAAGACTACATCTCTGACCAAATTTGACAGGCTGCAAATGTAACAAAACAACTTTTTTCAATTTTTAATAAGTTGACGACACCAACATCTCAACTGTTACTTTTTGAGCACCTGTCATCAGATACTTTAGCTAGATACTTTTCTTCCAAGATTGAGAAGTTTCAAAACAATTTTCTGCCGCTGAGAAACCTGTAAACACTCAGGTTATTTCTGCTTCATCGACAACCTTTAATCCATGGATTCACTGGCCAAATTAATTTCACATTTACATGCCATCTGCTCTCTGGATCCAATTCCATCTGATTGGCTAAAGTCACCCTCATTGGGGTTGATACCAAACATTCAGTCTATCAGTCTATGCTGTCTAATAGTTTATCTCAGGGGCGTAGCCAGACACCCAATTTTGGGTGGGCCTGGGCCCAAGATGGGTGGGCACAAGAACTCCGCCCTGTCCCACAAGTGATTTGGTCTCTCCCTCTCTCGTCTGCATGCCATATGGTCTCTCAAACATCCCCCTCCCCCTCCCCCTTTTAAATAGCAGATTTTCACTGGCAGCAAGCAGCAACTAATACACACTGCTTATGTCGGCCTCACAGCCTTCCCTCTGATGCAACTTCCTGTTTTTGCATAGGCGAGAATACATTAGAGGGAAGGCTGGTATGCAGGAAGGACAGTTGTTGGGAATTTTCAGCTGGTGGGGCTTGGGAATCCCTGTAGAGAATCCACAAATGTGGAGAACTCAACGAAATCCCACGGATAGTCACAATATAACAAAACAGTGGGTAAAAAACCAGGAGTTCCAGAGTGAAGATGAACCAAACTTTATTAATCAATATACTGATTAATAAAGTTTGGTTCATCTTCACTCTGGAACTCCTGGTTTTTTACCCACTGTTTTGTTAGCTTGGGAATCCCTGCCAGACACTTCATAGGTGTGCTGCTACTGGGTGGGCCTGGGCCCACCCTTGGCTACGCCACTGGTTTATCTACTGTGGAGGTTCCATCTTTTCTTAAAGCTGCAGTTATTAAACCACTATTAAAGATGTCTAACCTAGATCCTCTACAACCTTTGAATTATTGCCCTGTTTCTAACCTTCCATTCCTCTCCAAAATTATTGAAACAATTGTTTCTCCAAGGACAAGCAGGCTGCTTGTTCTCACATGTGGGTCGATGTCCGTATCGGCCTGGGAATCGGCATTTTGCAAGCAAAATATTTAAAAGAGTATTGCTAGAGTCTTCTGGTGCGATTTCCCGCCCGTCGCGTGAACGCGTTCCTCAGTTATTTTTTCTCCGCGTTCAGGTGCGGCTGAGTTTTTTTTCTCCACTCCTCTCAGGCCCAGGAAAGAGTCTTATTCGTTTTGTGGCTTTTGCCTTATTATCTTTTCCTTTTCTTAGAAATTTTAGAGTTTAAAAAAAAAACTTCCCGTAGGTTTCTTTATTTTTGCCCTTTTAAAGTATCCTTTGTTTTTGACGTGGCTGGCTTGTTCCCTTCTTTTCGTGCCCTTTTTTTCTTTTAACAGGCATAATCACGTCTTTTGATTTTGCCAAAGCCGTTTTTCCTTCCATGTCATCGAAGACACCCAGCGACCTCAAACGTTGTACTCAGTGCAACCGGATCATCTCAGGGACCGATACCCACATCTGGTGTATCCAGTGCCTTGGGCCCGACCATAGCCCAGCCACTTGTAGTCTGTGTCAACCTATGAAGAAACGGACCCAAGCGTCTCAAGAAGCCCAACAAGAGAAGCTTTTTGGGGCTCGGTCCCAGTCCTTTGACGTCGGCGGTGTCGGCGTCAACATCGAAAGCAGCATCGATGTCAGGGAGAGGTAATGGCTGCTGAGAGACCAACTCGCGCTGGGAGCAGTGAGGCATCGAGTGGGTCTCCACCTGCCTCGACGAGCGCATCAGGGCCCTGATTCCAGAACTTGTGGAAGGATTGCTGCGCCAGTCTGCTTCGGTGTCAGGGATGCTTGCGCCTTCCGTACCGTCTGCTGCAGCGGCATCTGGCCCTTCACCTGTGGTGAGGTCCCCGACCTCGGTGCTGCCTGCGGCATCGGTGTCAGCTGCCACCCAGGTCGACTCCCCTTCGACATCGGTGGAGGAAGCTTCACTGGAGTCCAGGCGGGCGTTGACTTCTCGGCACCACCATCGAGGACGTCGTTCCTCGGCATTGAGGCAGGCTCAGTTTCGGACTGCTCTGAAGGATGTCTTGGGGGGAAGAGGAGGATCCCAGGAACTTATCTTCTGACGAGTCCTATGGGATTTCCTCTGAACCTTCCCCTCCACTAGAAAGGAGACTTTCTCCACCGGAGCCTATCCTTTACCTCCTTTGTCCAGGAAATGGCTGCGGCTATTCCCTTCCCTATGGAGGTTGAGGATGAGCCCAGGGCTGAGATGCTCGAGGTCCTGGACTATCCTTCTCCGCCTAGAGAGGCTGCAATGGCTCCTTTGCATAATGTACTGAAGGAAGTCCTTATGTCAAACTGGTCGTTCCCTCTGTCTAATCCCGTGATCCCGAAGAAAACTGAATCCCAATATCGGATCCACGGTGAGCCTGGATTAATGAGGTCTCAACTACCTCACAATTCCATAGTGGTGGACTCCACCCTCAAAAGGACTAAGGACTGCCTTGGCGCCCCCCCAGGCAGAGAATCTAGAACCTTGGACTCTTTTGCTTTGCTCACTGCCAAAATCCAAACATACCAGCTCTTCACGAGCATCCACTTGCGGAACTCGGTGAGGCAACTGTCTAGCTTGGTTGATGCACTCCCTCCGGAGCAGGCTGAGAAAGTAGAGGATCTAGTTGACCAGCTCAAGAAGCACAATGATGCTATGGATTCTCTCTCCCGCCAGGCGTCTTCTGCTTCTACCTCCTCTTCTAGGAGGTTTTTTTTCGAGGGATATGCTAGCTGTGGGTACACTCCTGCTTCTCGGCAGCCTGGCCAGGCTCAGTCCCAGCGCGCTCGTTCTCGTCAACAGCGTGCGCATAAGGCCACCGCGGCTCCCCAGCAAAAGCAAGGGACGGGCTTTTGACTGGCTCCAGTTCAGCATAGCCTCAGTAAACGTGTCCGTACTGGACGACTTGCCGGTTGGGGGGGGGGGAGGTTAATGTTTTTTCACCAAAGGTGGCTTCTTAAAACTGGTGGGTTCTTCAAACTGTCCGGTTAGGATACACCCTCAATCTGGAATCCAAGCCTCCAAATTGCCCACCGGGAGCTCAGTCCTACAGCTCCCAGCACAAGCAGGTACTTGCAGAGGAACTCTCCGCCCAAGTGGTCAAACCCGTTCCACCAGGGGAAAAAGGGCTGGGATTCTATTCCAGGTACTTCCTTGTGCAAAAGAAAACAGGGGGGATTCGTCCCATCCTAGACCTAAAGGCCCTGAACAAATTTCTTGTTCGAGAAAAGTTCAGGATTGCTACCCTAGGCACCCTTCTTCCCATGCTCTCTGGACTTAAAGGATGCTTACACACACATCTCGATACTTCCAGCTCACAGGAAGTATCTTCGATTTCAGCTGGGAACACAGCACTTTCAGTACTGTGTACTGCCTTTTGTCCTGGCATCTGCGCCCAGAGTGTTTACCAAATGCCTAGCTGTAGTCGCAGCGTCGCTACGCAGACTGGGAATGCATGTGTTTCCTTATCTCAACGATTGGCTGGTGAAGAACAAATAGTAACATAGTAGATGACGGCAGAAAAAGACCTACATGGTCCATCTAGTCTGCCCACGATAAACTCATATGTGTATACCTTACCTTGATTTGTACCTGTCTTTTTCAGGGTACAGATTGTATAAGTCTGTCCAGCAATATTTCCCGCCTCCCAACCACCAGTCCCGCCTCCCATCACCGGCTCTGGCACAGACCCCGTATAGGTCTGCCCTCCCCTATCCTAGCCTCTCAACCACCAACCCCTCTTCCCCCCGCCACGCAATTTCAGCTAAGCTTCTGTGGATCCATTCCTTCTGCACAGGATTCCTTTATGCCTATCCCACGCATGTTTGAATTCCGTTACCGTTTTCATGTCCACCACCTCCCGCGGGAGGGCATTCCAAGCGTTCACCACCCTCTCCGTGAAGAAATACTTCCTGACATCTTTCCTGAGTCTGCCCCCTTCAATCTCATTTCATGTCATCTCATTCTACCGCCTTCCCATCTCCGGAAAAGATTCAAATATTTGAACGTCTGTATCATATCACCCCTGTTCCTCCTTTCCTCCAGAGTATACATGTTCAGGTCAGCAAGTCTCTCTTCATACGTCTTGGAACGCAACTCCCATACCATCCTCGTAGCTTTTCTTTGCACCGCTTCCATTTTTTTAACATCCTTCACAAGGTACGGCCTCCAAAACTGAACACAATACTCCAGGTGGGGCCTCACCAACGTCTTATACAGGGGCATTAAAACCTCCTTTCTTCTGCTGGTCACACCTCTCTCTACGGCCTTCTCGCTACGGCCACCGCCTTGTCGCACTGTTTCATCGCCTTCAGGTCCTCAGATACTATCACCCCAAGATCCCTCTCCCCGTCCGTGTCTATCAGGCTCTCCCCACCTAACACATACGCCTCCCTTGGATTTCTTCGCATTGAATTTTAATTGCCAAACGTAAGACCATTCTTCCAGCTTCTTCAGATCTTTTTTCATGTTTTCCACTCCCTCCGGGGTGTCCACTCTGTTGCAAATCTTGGTGTCATCCGCAAAAAGGCAAACTTTACCTTGTAACCCTTCGGCAATGTCACTCACAAATATATTGAACAGAATGGGCCCCAGCACTCCCACTACTCACCTTTCCCTCCTCCGAGCGAACTCCATTTACCTCGGAGGGTGCTTTGGAGTCCATGCGAATGATTATTCGGGTGCTAGAGCTACTGAGGTTCATCATAAATTATCCCAAGTCCCATCTCACCCCAGTCCAAAAATTGGAATTCATTGGAGCTCTGTTGAACACTCAGACAGCTCGAGCTTATCTTCCCGAGGCAAGGGCGGACAACCTTCTGTCCCTGGTGTCCATGGTTCGAGCGTCTCAGCAGATCATGGCTCAGCAGATGTTGAGACTTCTGGGGCACGTGGCCTCCACAGTTCATGTCATGCCCATGGCACGTCTACATATGAGATCAGCTCAATGGACTCTAGCTTCCCAGAGGTTTCAAGCTGTGGGGGATCTAGAGGAACTCTCTTCAGTGGTGGACGATTCGATCCAATTTGACCATGGGACGACCATTCCAAGTTCCTCAGCCACAAAAAGTGCTGATGACACACACACATCTCGATACTTCCAGCTCACAGGAAGTATCTTCGATTTCAGCTGGGAACACAGCACTTTCAGTACTGTGTACTGCCTTTTGGCCTGGCGTCTGCGCCCAGTGTGGTGGGGAACTCATGTAGATGGGCTCTACACTCAGGGAGCCTGCTCCTTTTAGGAAAAAGGTCTGCGGATCAACCTCCTGGAATTAAGAGTGATCTGGAACACTCTAAAGGCTTTCAGAGATCGGCTGTCCAACCAAGTAATCTTAATTCAGACTGACAATCAGGTTGCCATGTTTTACACCAACAAGCAGGGGGGCACCGGATCTCACCCTCTGTGTCATTAAGCCGTCCAGATGTGGCTTTGGGCTCGCTGTCACGGCATGTTTCTCCAAGCCACTCATCTGGCAGGCATAAACAACAGTCTGGCTGACAGGTTGAGCAGGATAATGCAACCTCACGAGTGGTCACTGAACATGGGCGTAGTCCGCAAGATCTTCCAAGCGTGGGGCACCCCCTCCGGGGATCTTTTTGCCACTCAGATCAATCACAAGGTCCCTCAGTTCTGGTCCAGACTTCAGGCCCACGACAGACTAGCGTCAGATGCCTTTCTCCTACATTGGGGGACAGGCCTTCTGTATGCGTATCCTCCCAAACCTCTAGTAGGGAAGACTTTGCTGAAACTCAAGCAAGGCCGCGGAACCATGATCCTAATTGCACCCTTCTGGCCGCATCAGATTAGGTTCCCTCTTCTGGAAGTGTCCTCCGAAGAACCGTGGAGAGTGGACTATTTTCCAACCCTCATTTATTTATTTATTTAACACATTTATACCCCATATTTTCCCACTTAGTTGCAGGCTCAATGTGGCTTACATAATATCGTAGACGCAGGCTCCGGTTTGGTAAAATACAAATACACAAAATAGTAGTAAACCTGTAAATAACATGAGTATAAGGCAACAAAGATATGATAAAAAGTCCAATACACCTCATACCAAGAGGAAAGGCGTGGTAAAGAATACACCGTCGGTGCTCTACGCCCCTCCAGACAACGCTAGACCAATTCACCACGATCTGCCCTCTAGAGACCGGCGTGCTACAGGCCACATCGAGAGAAGTCGGAGGAGCGACATCACTCGGCCATAGAAACATCTCTTTCACCGCCGGAGGTTAACACCTCACCGTGCCCTGCTCGTTCGAGAGGGAGGATGTTGGACACGATCTCATTGGAAGGCGATAGAGACGAGTCTGGAGACGGTGGCGCCACCCCAGAACAAGCAGAGGAGTCATCTTTGGAGCAACTTACTCCGCAGGTGGTAACGCTGGATTCGATTTGGAAGGCTATTCAGGGTTTGACAGCAATAGTGAAGAATACTGCCCAGGAGACCAAGATACTTGTGAGTAAAGTTAATTCCTTAACTGAAACAGTGGAAAATTTAAAAACTGATTACATGGCAAAGTTTGAGTCAGTTGAAGCAGACTTAACGACACTGAAAGCAGTTAATATGACTCTAATAAAAGATAAAACCATGTTGATGAGGAAAATTGAGCAAATCAAAAATTATAATAAACGATTGAACTTAAGGATTTTGAACTTTCCAGTAATAGATGGTATTGGTCCGATGGAGTTATTTCGAAAATAATAGAGATACTACAATATTCCCCCTCACTTATACCTCCACTAAATAGAATTTTTTATATTTCTTCATCAAAGAAAAGTCAGGGGGAATTGAGGGAAGGATCTCAAGCTGAAGGTGGACAAAACCTACAGGACATATCTGCATTTCTGGAACAGTCTTTTTCAGTCATATCTCAGCGTCAAACATTGTTCGAACAGGACATGACTTCATTATTAAAATTGTACTTTAAGAACTCTATGAAGACCTTTTGTGGTTTAAGACTTTGGATATACCCTGATGTCACAAAGTCTACACAAGACAGAAGGAAACTGTTTTTGACATTTAGAGAGGAAACTAGGAGCCACTTTTCTGTTGGCATATCCATGCAAATGTCTATTTAAATATTTGAATGGGTTTTTTTAACCGGAACAACTTAAATGTTTCTTGGAACAGAAAAAGCTTTCCAATGTAAATCCAGCATAAGGTTCATACAACTGTTAACATGATAAAATGTGGGTAGGCTATTGAGTCAGGCTATTTTCTTTGTTAAATTTTTTAATATTGAGATCTCCTTATCAAATGACTAACCCCCCAAGAGTAGTGGTCTAAGGAAGAATAGAACAATGTGTTGTACAATTTTTGGTTTTGAAAAAACCCTTTATTTTTGTATTTCTACCTCTGTTTTTCTTTTACAAGATGTAGATGCTTATAAATTGTTAATTATTAATAAATAAATAAGTCCAATACGGTCCATAGTTCTGCTATATCATAGGATGTAGAAAATTAAGTTGGGTCTGAGGGGTAGGCCTTCTTAAACAAGGTGGTTTTCAGTGACTTCCTGAAGTTAAGATGGTTATGAATTGATTTCAGGTTTTACGCAGTGCATTCCACATTTGCGTACTTATGTAAGAGAAGCTGGATGCATAAGTTGTATTGTATCTAAGACCATTGCAGTCTGGATAATGTAAATTTAAGTAAGTTCGGGATAGACTGGTACTGTACCTGGGTGGCAGATTTATTAGGTTCAACATGTATACAGGAACTACGCCGTAAATAATCCTGTGGACCAGAGTGCAAACCTTGAAGGCAATGCGTTCTTTGATGGGAAGCCAATGCAAGTTTTCACGAAGGGGTTTGGCACTTTCAAATTTTGATTTTCTGAAGATCAGTCTAGCTGCTGTATTCTGGGCGGTCTTAAGTTTCTTAATTAGTTGTTCGTTACAACCTGCATAGATTCCGTTGCAGTAATCTAAATGGCTTAATACCATTGATTGTATTAGGTTGCAAAATACATCTCGCGGGAAGAAAGGTTTTATACGTTTAAGTTTCCACATTGAGTGGAACATTTTCTTTGTGGTGGAATTTACTTTCAAGTGTCAGGTTCCGATCAATTATGACGCCGAGTAGTTTTAGGCTATCCGAAATAGGGAGGGAGTGGTTTGGGATGTTTAAGGTTGTAGGTTTAAACTTATTGTGTCGCTTCTATATCCCAACCTCACGGCCTGGATGTTGAGAGCTTAGAATTTGCCTCCTTGGGTCTTTCAGAGGGTGTTTCTCAAGTCTTGCTTGCTTCCAGGAAAGATTCCACCAAGAGGTGTTACTCTTTTAAATGGAGGAGGTTTGCCATCTGGTGTGACAGCAAGCCACTATATCCTCTTTCTTGTCCTGCTTGAATACATAAGTACATAAGTAATGCCATACTGGGAAAAGACCAAGGGTCCATCGAGCCCAGCATCTTGTCCACGACAGCGGCCAATGGCACCTGGCAAGCTTCCCAAACGTACAAACATTCTATACATGTTATTCCTGGGATTTTGGATTTTTCCAAGTCCGTTTAGTAGCGGTTTATGGACTTGTCCTTTAGGAAACCGTCCAACCCCTTTTTAAACTCTGCTAAGCTAACCGCCTTCACCACATTTTCCGGCAATGAATTCCAGAGTTTAATTACACGTTGGGTGAAGAAAAATTTTCTCCGATTTGTTTTAAATTTACTACACTGTAGTTTAATCGCATGCCCCCTAGTCCTAGTATTTTTGGAAAGCGTGAACAGACGCTTCACATCCACCTGTTCCACTCCACTCATTATTTTATATACCTCTATCATGTCTCCCCTCAGCCGTCTCTTCTCCAAGCTGAATAGCCCTAGCCTTTCTTCATAGGGAAGTCGTCCCTTCTCCGCTATCATTTTAGTCGCCCTTCGCTGCACCTTTTCCAATTGTACTATATCTTTCTTGAGATGCGGCGACCAGAATTGAACACAATACTCAAGGTGCGGTCGCACCATGGAGCGATACAACGGCATTATAACATCCTCACACCTGTTTTCCATACCTTTCCTAATAATACCCAACATTTTATTCGCTTTCCTAGCCGCAGCAGCACACTGAGCAGAAGGTTTCAGTGTGTTATCGACGACGACACCAAGATCCCTTTCTTGGTCCGTAACTCCTAACGTGGAACCTTGCATGACATAGCTATAATTCGGGGGGGGTTTTCCCACATGCATCACCTTGCACTTGCTCACATTAAACGTCATCTGCCATTTAGCCGCCCAGTCTCCCAGTCTCTTAAGGTCCTCTTGTAATTTTTCACAATCCTGTCGCGAGTTAACAACTTTGAATAACTTTGTGTCATCAGCAAATTTAATTACCTCGCTAGTTACTCCCATCTCTAAATCATTTATAAATATATTAAAAAGCAGCGGTCCTAGCACAGACCCCTGAGGAACCCCACTAACTACCCTTCTCCATTGTGAATACTGCCCATTTAACCCCACTCTCTGTTTCCTATCCTTCAACCAGTTTTTAATCCACAATAGGACATTTCCTCCTATCCCATGACCCTCCAGTTTCCTCTGTAGCCTTTCATGAGGTACCTTGTCAAACGCCTTTTGAAAATCCAGATACACAATATCAACCGGCTCCCCTTTGTCCACATGTTTGTTTACTCCTTCAAAGAATTGAAGTAAATTGGTCAGGCAAGATTTCCCCACACAAAAGCCGTGCTGACTCGGTCTCAGTAATCCATGTCCTCGGATGTGCTCTGTAATTTTGTTTTTAATAATAGCCTCTACCATTTTCCCCGGCACCGACGTCAGACTCACCGGTCTATAATTTCCCGGATCTCCCCTGGAGCCTTTTTAAAAAATGGGCGTTACATTGGCCACCCTCCAATCTTCCGGTACCACGCTCGATTTTAAGGATAAGTTGCATATCACTAGCAGTAGCTCCACAAGCTCATTTTTCAGTTCAATCAGTACTCTAGGATGAATACCATCCGGTCCAGGAGATTTGCTACTCTTCAGTTTGCCGAACTGCCCCATTACGTCCTCCAGGTTTACCGTGAAGTCAGTAAGTTTCTCCGACTCGTCCGCTTGAAATACCATTTCCGACACCGGTATCCCACCCAAATCTTCCTCGGTGAAGACCGAAGCAAAGAATTCATTCAGTCTCTCCGCTACGTCTTTGTCTTCCTTGATCGCCCCTTTTACCCCTCGGTCATCCAGCGGCCCAACCGATTCTTTTGCCGGCTTCCTGCTTTTAATATACCAAAAAAAAATTTTACTATGTTTTTTTGCCTCTAATGCTATCTTTTTTTCGTAATCCCTCTACACTTGTCAGAGTCTGGTCTCAATACCAACTCCGTAAGAGTTCACCTTAGTGCGATTAGTGCTTATCGCCGTGTAGAGGGTAAGCCTATCTCTGGACAGCCTTTAGCTGTTCGCTTCATGAGAGGTTTGCTTTTGTCAAAGCCCCCTGTCAAACCTCCACCAGTGTCATGGGATCTCAACATTGTTCTCACCCTTTTGAGCCACTTTACATCTCCTTCTCTCACTCCCAGCTCTCCTATGTCCCATCTCACTCCTTGCCCAGCCTCCTATTCCCTTCTATCTTTCATCTACGTCTTATACAGGGGCATTAAAACCTCCTTTCTTCTGCTGGTCACTCCTCTCTCTCCACCGCCTTGTCGCACTGTTTCGTCGCCTTCAGGTCCTCAGATACTATCACCCCAAGATCCCTCTCCCCAACTAACACATACGTCTCCCTTGGATTTCTACTCCCTAAGTGCATCACTTTGCATTTCTTCGTATTGAATTTTAATTGCCAAACATTAGACCATTCTTCTAGCTTCTTCAGATCTTTTTTCATGTTTTCCACTCCCTCCGGGGTGTCCACTCTGTTGCAAATCTTGGTGTCATCTGCAAAAAGGCAAACTTTACCTTGTAACCCTTCGGCAATGTCACTCACAAATATATTGAACAGAATCGGCCCCAGCACCGATCCCTGAGGCACTCCACTACTCACCTTTCCCTCTTCCGAGTGAACTCCATTCACCACCACCCTCTGGCGTCTGCCCATCAACCAGTTCCTAATCTAGTTTACCACTTCGGGTCCTATCTTCAGCCCGTCTAGTTTATTTAAGAGCCTCCTGTGGGGAACCGTGTCAAAAGCCTTGCTGAAATCTAAGTAGATTACGTCCATAGCACGTCCTTGATTTAATTCTCCTGTCACCCAGTCAAAGAATTCAATGAGATTCGTTTGGCACAGTTTCACTTGTCCCTTCCCCTGCAAACTGTCCCACTACCCACCCATGGTCCAGCATGTCTCCCTCTCTCTTCTCTCCCTCTCTGCCCAGTATCTCTTCTGTGTCCCTGTCCCTACCCTCTCTCTGCACACCTCCATCCCAGCGCCATCATCTCTCCCTGTCTCTCCTGGCTCCCTCCTTACAGTCTAGCGTTTCTTCCTTTCTCCATGAGGTCATCACCTCCCCCCCCCCAATTCCAGTCTCTCTCTTTCTTTCTTTCTTTCTCTTCCCTCCTAGCTCTCCCTCCTTAGCCTCCAGCTAAGCCATGGGGCCTTCCCTTGACCATATCCTGCCTCCTCTGATATAACTGTAAGGCTTTACTACCAGCCAGAAGGAGTCTGCTTTAATCGCTGCCATTGCTGGACACCAAAGAAAGAAAGTTTAGAGGACAGAAGGGGGGGGAGGGGAGGGATGGAAAAAGGGAGAAACACTGGTCGGACGGGGAGGGAGAGAGAAATTGGACTTGGGGCTAAATTTATGAAGGGGCCTGAAGTAGCTGCTCATTTGCTCATTGGTAAAATAAGTGTCTCTGAGCAACCTGGATGTAACTCACTACTGAAAAAGGAATGAACTAAATCCAAATGTTAAAAACAAGTTACAAAATACTGGGAAAAAAGAAGATAAGTTCTACAAAGTGAAATTTTAATGAAGCACACTCAACTTCCTTACCTGATATCTTATAGGCCCAATAGCTGCCATCCAAATACCCATACTCACATCTTCACCCTATAAATGTATATTTTTTTATAAAAGGTAGTTAATAACTTTAAAGGTCAAAATCCAGCATAAAGGAAAGGTAAAATAGTCATCAATACATTTGATTAACAGAACATTATTATGTGCATTTAGAGTTCAATTTACCTAAATTAGTTTTACTTTTTGTATCCACAGGAAACGGCCAAATTTAAATTGTTATTAAAAACAGCCAGCCTTCCTGGCCTGTCTAAAGATGTGAGAGGAGGGATTACTCTAGTCCTTCTATGAATGCTTTTCAATCTGATTAGCCTTCTAAAAGCCAGTATTTTCAACCACTAACAGCAAGTGCATGCGATAAGTATAAATGCGCCTATCAATAAATACATAATACAATTCCAGCTTATTAGCTTGATATCCAACTCTTTCATTTAAACCCAAACTGGTTACCAAAGAAATGTACCACTATCCACTGTTCCCTTTGATATACTGCAAAATCATAAAAACATCAAAGTGGTTTACAAAAAATATAGAGAGAGCCGACTTGTCCAAATTCAGTACTTGAGGGCTCAACCAGGCCACATTTTCAGGATATCTCTAATGAATGAGAAAGATTTGCGTGCCCACTATATCCATTGTATGCTCTTCGTTAGGGAAATCCTGAAAACCTGGTTTGCTTGCAGCCCTCAAGGACTGAACTTGGACAATCCTGATCTAGAGAGCCCAGGAAACATGGTGGAAAGAAACAGGTAGAGTCCTGAATTAATAATTTTTTTTTTTAATATTCTGTTTATTAAATTTTTCATTACATTTACATCATTAACATAAATGGCATTACAAAAGTCTAATTTTCATAGACATATATCCAATAAAGGAAAGGAAAAGAAAAGAAAAGGACTGAATTAATAATTTATGATCAAGCATAACCAGTTTATCTGAGGACAAGCAGGCATAAATATTGTCACACATGGGCAGATACTGGCACGGACCATGGTGCAGATACCGTCACTTTAAATCTTTGAGGCAGTACCACCACTGCGCATTCCCATGTGCCGCCTTGCTCAAAGCTCAAAGACCAGCAGTCTTATCATTTTACATGGAGCAGAGAGGTTGCCTTTTTTTTTTTTTAATCTCTCCTCAGCATGTCAAACTTTTGCCTTTTTGGTGCCTTCCCTTTTTCGAGAGATTTGTTCTTCATATTCCTTTTTTCTGTATTAAATTTGTTCAATTTATTCATTTAACTTATTTTTAACTTATTATTTTCTGGCCCTTGGGGTTTCTGAGCTGCCCTTTTGCCTGGGAAGCATCGACCATTTTTGGGTACACAATTATTCGAGCTCCCCAGGCAATGGAGCTTTTTGACCTTGCATCAGCCTTTTTTCCCTCCATGGCAATGAGGGTGCTGAGTGTACTCGATGCAATAGGACTGTTTCAGGCACAGACCCCCATAACTAGTATGTTGAGTGCTTGGGTCTGGAGCACTGGGACATACAGTGTATCCTCTACCCTTAATACTCACAGAGTCCAGTGTCGCGTCCCGCGCTCCTACCTGCTCCTCCGCTGCGGGAGGCGGGAGCCAGCGTCCTCCGCGGAGAGGGGTAGCGGCCCGGAGGCCTCGGCGGGGAGTCAGGGGCCGCCGCAGTGATGGCCGTCGCCGGCTGTAGGGGCTATGTTCGAGGCACGATGGTCGACGTCTTCTTCCCTCCTGGGCAGCGTGGGCAGATGGGAAAAATTTTCCCCACCCCAAATCGGCCCTAAACCAGCCCAAAACCCACCCAAAGTCAAACCCCGCCCCCAACGTCACCGCCCCCGCCCCCAACGTCACCTCTGTCATTAGCCCCGCCCCTGACATCACCTCTGATGTCATTAACCCCGCCCCTGTTGTCAACCCTACCCCGGAAAAGCTTCTATTGGACCAAATTGGACCAATAGAAGCCCCTGAAAAAAGCGCAAACCCTGCACAGCTGCAACGAAAAAGAAGCCCAATTTCCCGCAGCCCGCAGCCTTCGAAAATTTCCAGCATCCTGGCTTAAAAACCAGCCCAATTGGGTGGGAAACCCACCCATCTGGCAACACTGCTCCTGGGAGGCCAAGTTGGTAGTCCCGCCTGGGAAATCGGACAGAGCCAATCGGAGGGGCTCTGCCGATGCCCAGGGCCGGATTGGTCGGCTGTTCCTGCGGGGGCGGGGCGGCTGATGTTGTGCTGTATTTAAGGAGGGGAACTGAGCTAGCACTTTGCTTCAGGTTCTGTTCCTGAAGCCAGTCTCCGTGGTTCCTGTGTTCTGTCATTTTCCTGGTTTTGCTGATTCTGGAATTTGGACTGTTTCCTGGTATCTCTGCCTAGCTGCCTGCCTCGACCTCCAGCCTGACTTTGACTTCTCTACTAGCCGCCTGCCTTGATCTCTTGCCTGACCCCGACTACGCCGTTAGCTGCTGGTCCTGATCTGCTGCCAGTGTTTGGACTTGTCTTTCTTCCTGCCCGCTTCTCTCCCGGTTCCAGCCGAGGTCAGTCCGGTAATCCCGCGGTTCCTGAAGAACCGTTGACCGCCTGCAGCTGGGGGCTCAACCCTTGGTGAACGGCGGTCGTCGCGGGTGAAGACGGGGTGGCGCGGCTGTCGGGACCTAAACATAGACTAACTAGAACAGGCAAGACTTCAGGTAAGAACTAGAGCAAGGAAACAAACTCAGGCTGAAGTGCAAAAGCACCAACATGCCTTAGACGCAATGCAAAGGCAAAGCAGCAAGGTTCCAGAATGGCTAATAAGCCCAGCAGCACCTGGAGCTCAGCTGCAACCATCACCAGGAAACTACGGGTGCTGTGTAGGTTCAATCCAAGCAAGCAAGTCTGGCAGCCTGGAAGATCCGGACCGGACTGGGCTGAAATCTGGAACAGGTGACGGTCCACAGCAGCCACCGATTCTGGCCACCAGAGGGCGAGGTGAGCACAGACGTAACAGTATCTCCCCCTCAAGGCCCCCCCCCCCCGACTTCCACGGGGAATTCAGGTCTCCACGGGTAACAATGGTGAAATCTACAGAGCAGTGGTGTTCCTAGGGGCGCTGACACCCGGGGCGGATCACCGATGCGCCCCACCCCCCGGAACAGCGCAACCTCCCCCCCGGTGAAATAACCCCTCAGGTGCAGCGCGACCCCCCCCCCCGGTGAAATAACCCCCCCCCCCACCCGAGTGCACACTGCTGGGGGGGGGGGGGTGCCGCGCGCCTGTCGGCTCTTCGTTTCCATGCTCCCTCTGCCCCGGAACAGGAAGTAACCTGTTCCAGGGCAGAGGGAGCATGAAAACGAAGAGCCGACAGGTGCGCGGCACCCCCCCCCCCAGCGGCGTGCACCCGAGGTGGACCGCCCCCCCCCCCCCCCCCCATTGGTACGCCACTGCTACGGAGGAGTTGCAAAACATGACAGTAGCTTGGCTGGAGCTTGAACAAGGCTCAAAGCTGGAACCCGGACTGGCATCAGGACTGGACTTCGCCTCTTGGCTGGAGCTGGAACTCGGCTCGGACTCTGCATCTCGGCTGGAGCGGGAACTCAGATTGGACTCTGCAGCTTGGCTGGGACTGGAACTTAGCATGGACTCAGCAGCTTGGCTGGAACGGGAACTCAGCATGGATTCCGCAGCTTGGCTGGAACTGGAACTCAGCATGGACTCAGCAGCTTGGCTGGAACGGGAACAGTGTGGACTCAGCAACTTGGCTGGAACAGGAACCTCGTGTATTCCGCAGCTTGGCTGGAACTGGAACTGGAACTTGGCGTGGACTCAGCAGCTTGGCTGGAACTGTGAACAAGAGCTGAACCGGGACCCGGCCTGGACTCAGGAACTGAACCGAGACTGGCCTTCAGAAGGTTCCATTGAAACTGCATATAAGCCTTGTACTCGGGACTTCCACAGCGCCTTCTTTCGGCTTCAGCTTCTGGAATATCCCGCAGGGCTGGATCCGAGAGAAGTTTGTAGCGGTAGTATGCCAACATGATAGAAGAATCAATCGCCAAAACTGGGTTTGCAGAAAACCCAAACCCACAGGCCCGCTTTCTCTGAGCTGCAGCTTCAGGAGTATTCCTCAAGGCTGGATCAAGAAAAAGTTTATCGCGGTAATCTTGGAGCGTCATCAGTTCATCAAGAGCAGAAACTGGGTCCAGAACGAAATCCAACCTGGGAGTAGAGACTGGACCTAGGCTTAGACCTGGATTACCAACAAAGGAAAAAGTCCTTATGTAGCATAGAGGAGCGGCAGTGGCAGGCAAAACCACCCCACGCTAGACAGGGCAGATCTCTGACAAACAGTTAGGCTTCACCTGCACCTGGCCACTTTCCACCAAGAGTTGAGCTCAAGGCTTCAAGTGGCCGGCAGGACTTACTGGACAGGGCAGGACTGGCTAACAGCTAGGCAGCACAGGGCCAGCAAGGCAGGGAAAGGATAGGCTAAAGGACAGGACTGAAAGCTGCGAGCAACCACTGAAACAGGGAACAAACACAACCAGACACAAGACTGAACTGAAAGCTGCAAGCAGCCACTGAAGCAGGGAACAAACACAGATAAACCCAGAACTAGGCAAGACATACAAACAAGACACAAGACTGGGAAACAAGCAATACAGGAAACAAGCAATACTCTAAACTAAACATAGACTAACTAGAACAGGCAAGACTTCAGGCAAGAATTAGAGTAAGGAAACAAACTCAGGCTGAAGTGCAAAAGCACCAACATACCAGGGCCTTAGACGCAATGCAAAGGCAAAGCAGCAAGGTTTCAGAATGGCTAATAAGCCCAGCAGCACCTGGAGCTCAGCTGCAACCATCACCAGGAAACTACGAGTGCTGTGTAGGTTCAATCCAAGCAAGTAAGTCTGGCAGCCTGGAAGATCCGGACCGGACTGCGCTGAAATCTGAAACGGGTGACGGTCCACAGCAGCCACCGATTCTGGCCACCAGAAGGCGAGGTGAGCACAGACGTAACAATAGGTGATACCTGCAGCCATAAGGGCTATATGGCAGTGGTATACAGTTCAGTACGGTATTTATTAGGATTTATTTACCGCCTTTTTGAAGGAATTATATGTAATTTATCCTTAAAATCGAGTGTGGTATGGAAAGACTGGAGGGAGGGTGGCCAACGTAACGCCGATTTTTAAAACAGGTTCCAGAGGAGATCCAGGAAATTATAGACCGGTGAGTCTGACGTCGGTGCCGGGCAAAATGGTAGACACTATTATTAAGAACAAAATTACAGAGCATATTCAAAAGCTCAACATGGATTTAGTGAAGGGAAATCTTGCCTCAGCAATCTACTACATTTCTTTGAAGGGGTGAACAAACATGTGGATAAAGGGGAGCCGGTTGATATTGTGTATCTGGA
The DNA here is from genome assembly GCF_901765095.1 of Microcaecilia unicolor. Lineage (NCBI taxonomy): Eukaryota > Metazoa > Chordata > Amphibia > Gymnophiona > Siphonopidae > Microcaecilia > Microcaecilia unicolor. Next base: position 285,743,317 of record NC_044033.1, on the reverse strand, counting down.
TTTTCAGAAGGCATTTGACAAAGTACCTCATGAAAGACTCCAGAGGAAATTGGAGAGTGTTCTATTGTGGATTAAAAACTGGTTAAAAGATGGAAAACAAAGTGTAGGGTTAAATGGTCAGTATTCTCAATGGAGAAGGGTAGTTACTGGGGTTCCCCAGGGGTCTGTGCTGAGACCACTGCTTTTTAACATATTTATAAATGACCTAGAGATGGGAGTAACTAGTGAGGTAATTACATTTGCTGATGACACAAAGTTATTCAAAGTTGTTAAATCGCGGGAGGATTGTGAAAAATTACAAGAGGACCTTATGAGCCTGGGAGACTGGGCGTCTAAATGGCAGATGACGTTTAATGTGAGCAAGTGCAAAGTGATGCATGTGGGAAAGAGGAACCCGAATTATAGCTACATCATGCAAGGTTCCACATTAGGAGTCACAGATCAAGAAAGGGATCTAGGTGTCGTCGTCGATGGTACGTTGAAACCTTCTGCTCAGTGTGCTGCTGCAGCTAAGAAAGCAAATAGAATGTTAGGTATTATTAGGAAAGGAATGGAAAACAAAAATGAGGATGTTATAATACCTTTGTATCGCTCCATGGTGCGACCGCACCTCGAATATTGTGTTCAATTCTGGTTGCCGTATCTCAAAAAAGATATAGTGGAATTAGAAAAGGTGCAGAGAAGGGCGACGAAAATGATAAAGGGGATGGGACAACCTCCCTATGAGGAAAGGCTAAAGCGGCTCTTCAGCTTGGAGAAAAGGGGAGGGAGGGGAGATATGATAGTGGATGAGTGGAGTTGAACGGGTAGATGTGAAGTGTCTGTTCATACTTTCCAAAAATACTAGGACTAGGGGCATGCGATGAAGCTACAATGTAGTAAATTTAAAACGAATCAGAGAAAATGTTTCTTCACTCAACATGTAATTAAACTCTGGAATTCGTTGCCAGAGAATGTGGTAAAGGCGGTTAGCTTAGCGGAGTTTAAAAAAGGTTTGGACGGCTTCCTAAAGGAAAAGTCCATAGACCGTTATTAAATGGACTTAGGGAAAATCCACTATTTCTGGGATAAGGTATAAAATGTTTTGTACTTTTGGGGGATCCTGCCAGGTATTTGTGATCTGGATTGGCCACTGTTGGAAACAGGATGCTGGGCTTGATGGACCTTTGGTCTTTCCCAGTATGGCAATACTTATGTACTTATGTAGCATAGGGTGTAAGCAAAGATGGAACATATAGATAGATAAAATACAATAACAGGAGCAGTGGCGTAGCCAGACAGCCAATTTTGGGTGGGCCTGAGCACAAAGTGGGTGGGCACAAAATTTTCTCTCTCCCCCCTCTCCCCAAAATTGGCTGTCTGGCTATGCCACTGCAACCCCCCCCTCCCCCAAACCACCGCTGCAGGTTTTTCCCCGCCACCTGCTGATCCCTTCCCCCAGGCACCACCTACCGGCACGCTGAAGGGCTTTTTTTCTCTTCCACTTCCCAGCTACCCGACTGTCGGCACGCTGCAGGCCTTCTTTCCCCTCCCTCCCTCCCCTTCCTCTGCGCTGGCCCCGCCTCTTCAGAAAGAGTATCGGAGAAGGTGAGGCGGGGCTAGCGCAGAGGAAGCAGTCGCAGCAGCGTACAGAGAGACAGCCTTGGCACTGCGTGGATCCGCTGCAGATTTAGCAGCAGAACTAACACCTCTGCCAAAAGATGACAAGGTAGGAGCGTAGCGGCAGCATGCTGACGGACCTGGTGCCGTGCAGCTTTGCTGTAGAGTTAGGCAGGCTGGCGCTGCCCGACGGAGATGGAAAGGGAGGGAGGGAGGGGAAAGAAGGCCCATTGGGTGCACCGTTGCTGGGTGGGCCTGAGCCCAAAGTGGGTGGGCCCAGGCCCACCCGTGGCTACGCCCCTGAACAGGAGTACAAAAATAAGGGACTAGTTTAAATAAGGTTGCAAATGAGGTCAGAAAGGTGTTTGAACATTATCTCAGCTAGGGAAGGACTGGATAAACATGTCCTGCTATAGTATGTTCACCTGGTGTTATTTACTTCTTCCGTTAAAGGCCTGGTTGAAGAGCCAAGCTTTCACCTGCTTCCTGAAGTAGAGATTCCAGAGTGTGGGGGCTACTCCAGAGAAGGCTCGTTTGCAGGTATCACTTTGTGTGATTTCTTTTCAAGAGGGTGTGGTTAAGGATACTCCTTGGGAAGACCTTGGTGTAAGCCTGATCCGGCTTCTCCCTGCGTGTTCCAGTCCCCTGATCCGGCTTCACCCTGCGTGTTCCAGTCCGCCTGATCCGGCTTCACCCTGCGTCTTCCAGTCCGCCTGATCCGGCTTCTCCCTGCGTGACGCAGATTCTTCCTGCATGCTCCAGTCCGCCTGATCCAGCTTCTTCCTGCCTGCTCCAGTCCGCCTGAACCAGCTTCTTCCTGCCTGCTCCAGTCCGCCTGATACAGCTTCTTCCTGCCTGCTCCAGTCTGCCTGATCCTGCGTCTTCCTGCCTGCTCCAGTCCGCCTGATGCAGCTTCCTCCTGCCTGCTCCAGTCCGCCTGATGCAGCTTCTTTCTGCCTGCTCCAATCTGCCTGATCCAGCTTCTTCCTGCCTCCAGTCTGCCTGATCCTGCGTCTTCCTGCCTGCTCCAGTCCGCCTGATGCAGCTTCCTCCTGCCTGCTCCAGTCCGCCTGATGCAGCTTCCCCCTGCCTGCTCCAGTCCGCCAGGTTCAGCTTCTTCCTGCCTGCTCCAATCCGCCTGATCCAGCTTCTTCCTGCTTGCTCCAGTCCGCCTGCTCCAGCTTCCTACTGCCTACTCCAGTTCGCCTGATCCAGCTTCTTCCTGTCTGCTCCAGTCCGCCTGATCCAGCTTCCTGCCTGCTCGTTCCAGTTCACCTGATCCAGCTGTTCCAGTCCGCCCGATCCTGCTCTCCCTGCTTACTCCAGTCCATCTGCCTGATCCAGCTGTTCCAGTCCGCCCGATCCTGCTCTCCCTGCTTGCTCCAATCCATCTGCCTCAACCTGTTCCAGTCTACTTGATCCAGCGTGTTACAGCCTGTCTGCTCCAGCTACTCCCTTACTCCAGGCCCTCTCCTCCAGGCTTACTCCAGTCTGCCTGATACAACCTGTTCCAGTCTGTCTGCATCAGCTTGTCCTAGTCCGCCAGCTCCTGCTTCAAACCACTCCAGCCTGCCACTCAACCTGACCACTAGCCAATCATTGACTTACCATCAATCACCTGACTACTAGCCAATCATTGACTTACCACCAATCACCTGACTGTCTACCACCCACCCTGAAACCGGCCTGCCTCCCAGCCCATCCTCCTACCAGCTCATCACTCTCCTGCCTGTCTCCCAGCCCACCTACCTTCCCTTTGAACACCTCAGTCACTACCCATGGCCCCCATTCACATCCTATTCCTTGCCCTGTCCCTCCCTAATTTTTTCCCCCTCTCACCGCTGTCTTCCACACGATCTCACTACCCATCCCTGTCCTCTTCCGCCCTCCCCTACCTACCCCTATCCCCCACCACCTCTCCATCCCTACTGTCTTCCTCCTCCTTCCTAGCTCTCAACCTTAAACACCTCCTTCCTGCCATGAACCCTTCCCCTTTCCTCCTAAGCGCATCCCGTCTTCGTCGCCCTTCCTCACCCACCCTTCTCCGCACTCTCTTGCTCCTTCTCCTGCTATCCGCGGGTGACATCAATCCCAACCCAGGTCCCCCACACCTGTCCTCATCCTCATCTCATCTATGCAAACGATCCCGCGATATCTCCAATCTCATCCCTATTCCCCTCCTCCCCCCCTCCTCTTCTCGTGTGCCCTGTGGAACGCCCACTCAATCTGCAACAAACTTCCCTTCACCCACGATCTCTTCATCTCCTCGCCCTAACTGAAACCTGGCTCACCCCAGACAACTCTGCCTCAATCGCAGCCCTATGCCACGGAGGATATCTTTTCTCCCATTCGCCCCGCCCAGACGGCCGCGGTGGCTGCGTCGGACTGCTACTTTCGCACGCCTGCAGTTTCCAACCTCTCCACCTACCTCAGTCTCACAGCTTCTCATCCTTTGAAGTTCACTCAGAGTTGCAGTCATTTACCGCCCCCCTGATAAATCCCTCCCATCCTTCCTTACAGACTTCGATGCCTGGCTCGCCGTCTTTCTTGAGCCCTCATCCCCATCCCTCATTCTCGGTGACTTCAACATCCACACTGATAACCCTTCCGATTCATATGTTGCTCAGTTCCTCACTCTTACCTCCTCCTTCAACCTCCAACTGAGCCCCACCACCCCTACTCACAAATCTGGCCACTGTCTTGATCTCATCCTCTCTTCTACTTGCTCACCCTCCACTTTCCGCGTCTCACCTCTTCCTCTCTCCGACCACCACCTTATCACATTCACACTTCAGCACCCTCCCCCTCACTCTCGCCCAACATTAACTACTACGTCCAGAAATCTCCAGGCTGTTGACCCCTCCACCTTATCCTCTACTATCTCTGATCTCCTCCCTTCCATCTTGTCCTCCACATCCATTGACAAAGCTGTCTCCACCTACAATGCCACTCTTTCCTCTGCTCTAGACACCCTTGCACCGTCCACCTCCCGGCCCATAAGACGTACCAATCCCCAGCCCTGGCTGACCCCGTGCACCCGATACCTTCGCTCCTGCGCCCGTTCGGCTGAACGCCTCTGGAGGAAATCTCGCACCCTTACTGACTTCATTCACTTCAAATTCATGCTATCCTCCTTCCAATCCTCCCTATTCCTCGCTAAGCAGGACTATTATATCCAATTGACCAATTCCCTTAGCTCTAACCCTCGTCGTCTATTCGCCACCCTCAACTCCCTCCTCAAAGTGCCCTCTGCTCCCACCCCCCCCTTCACTCTCTCCTCAATCTCTGGCCCACTACTTCCGTGACAAGGTCCAGAAGATCAACCTCGAATTCACCACTACTCCCTCTCCTCCTCTTCAGCATATATCTCACTCTCTCATCCAACCTACCCAGGCCTCCTTCTCCTCCTTTCCTGCTATCACCGAAGAGGAAATCGCCCATCTCCTCTCCTCCTCGAAAGCCACCACTTGTTCCTCTGACCCCATCCCCACTAACCTACTCAACACCATCACTCCTACCATCACCCCCACCATCTGTCATATACTTAACCTCTCTCCACTGCATCTGTCCCGGACACCTTCAAGCATGCTGTGGTCACTCCACTCCTCAAAAAACCATCACTTGACCCTACCTGTCCCTCCAACTACCGACCCATTTCCCTCCTACCCTTCCTCTCCAAGATACTTAAACGCGCCGTTCACAGCCGCTGTATTGATTTTCTCTCCTCTCATGCCATCCTCGATCCGCTCCAATCCGGCTTTCGCCCCCTACACTCAACAGAAACGGCACTATCTAAAGTCTGCAATGACCTATTCCTCGCCAAATCCAAAGGTCACTACTCCATCCTCATCCTCCTCGACCTCTCCGCCGCTTTTGACACTGTCAATCACAACCTACTTCTTGACACACTGTCCTCCCTTGGGTTCCAGGGCTCTGTCCTCTCCTGGTTCTCCTCTTATCTCTCCCATCGTACCTTCAGAGTACACTCTCATGGTTCGTCCTCCTCCCCTATCCCGCTCTCTGTTGGAGTTCCTCAGGGATCTGTCCTTGGGCCCCTTCTTTTTTCGATCTACACCTCTTCCTTAGGCTCCCTGATTTCTTCTCATGGTTTCCACTATCATCTTTATGCCGACGACACCCAGCTTTATCTCTCCACACCAGAAATCACTGCGGATACCCAGGCCAAAGTCTCGGCCTGCTTATCCAACATTGCTGCCTGGATGTCCAACCGCCACCTGAAACTGAATATGTCTAAGACTGAACTTATTGTCTTCCCACCCAAACCCACTTCCCCTCTCCCTTCACTCTCTATCTCAGTTGAGAACACCCTCATCGTCCCCGTCTCATCTGCCCGCAACCTCGGTGTCATCTTCGACTCCTCCCTCTCCTTTTTTGCGCACATCCAGCAGATAGCCAAGACCTGTCGCTTCTTCCTCTATAACATCAGCAAAATTCGCCCCTTCCTCTCCAAGCACACCACCCGAACTATCATCCACTCTCTCATTACCTCTCGCCTTGACTACTGCAACCTACTCCTGACCGGCCTCCCACGTAGCCATCTACTCCCCCTTCAGTCCATCCAGAACTCTGCCACATGTCTTATCTTCCGCCTTAACCGATATACTCATATCACCCCTCTCCTCAAGTCACTTCACTGGCTTCCAATCAGATACCGCATACAGTTCAAGCTTCTCTTACTCACCTACAAATGCACTCGATCTGCGGCCCCTCCGTACCTCTCTACCCTCATCTCCCCTTACGTCCCTACCCGTAACCTCCGCTCTCAAAGACAAATCCCTCCTTTCAGTACCCTTCTCCACCACCTCCAACTCCAGGCTCCGTCCCTTCTATCTCGCCTCACCCCATGCCTGGAACACACTCCCTGAGCCCATACGCCGTGCCCCCTCCCTACCCATCTTCAAATCAATGCTCAAAGCCCACCTCTTCAATGTCGCCTTCGGCTCCTAATCACTACACCACTTCTCACGAAACTTATCTACCCCAACTTGACATTTCGTCCATTAGATTGTAAGCTCTTCCGAGCAGGGACCGTCCTTAATTGTTAATTTGTACAGCACTGCGTAACCCTAGTAGCGCTCTAGAAATGTTAAGTAGTAGTTAAGTAGTAGTAGTAGAGGGAGATCCTGTTCTTCAAGTACTCCGGGTCAAACATAAGAGTTTTAAATTTGGCTCTGTTTTTGCAAAAATGGTGTGATCTGATAATGTCACTTACAACCTTCTATTAGTCTTGCTGCAGCATTCTGAATCAATTGGAGCTGGGGGTGATGAGGTGCTCCCGAACACTATGGACAGATAGGATCTGAACCAGGCAAGTACTGTTCCACTGATACCATAATATTGCTAGCATAATATTGTGATTCACAGTGTCAAAAGCTGCTGAGAAATCTAGCAGTACTAACACCAAAGCAAATTCCCTATTTCGGTTTCTGTGAAGATCATCTAGTAGGGATACAAGGAGTGTTTTTTGTTCCATAACCAGGTATCAATCCAGCCTGACATGGATCTAGCCAGTTTCTCTCTTCTAGCCAATTACTGAGTTGATCACAATTTGATCTGTAAGTTTTCCTAAAAATGGGATGTTGGATACTGACTGGTAATGTTCAAGTTTGTACTGGTCAAGGATGTTCTTCTTTAGCAAAGGATGCACCACTGCCCTTTTGAATGCTGTTGCTAGTTGGTGCAATAGGTGTTTGGTGGGTTTGGAAGGGTAACGGTGAGATATGTACCTAGGACCTTTTATGTGAAGTTCACTGCAGCGCCCCCTAGGGTGTGGCCAATCTACTAAAAATGCTGTTCCCCCCCCCCCCCCATACATCCCAATGGCTTGTTTTTTATGCATTTTTCCCTTAGACTTTTTTTTTTTTTCAAAAATGGTCACAAAAAAGAACATGCTGAGCACAAAACATGTTGGAAATGTCCATTTTTGAAACGAAAAGACATTTTTCTGGTTCAAAAATCCCTGTTTTCCACTTGATGTTCAGATGTTTTCAGCAAAACATCCAAAATCAGATTTAGACCTGAATGTAACTCACCTTGAGTTACTACTGAAAAAGGTGTGAGCAAAAATCCAAATAAATAAACATCAAAAATGCACCTTTAAGTCAATGAACAAGACACAAGTATTCAGAACAACTTGGATACCTAGGTGACCAAATCACAAGTAAAAGAACACCACCATGACAAAACAGAGACCAACACCAGGGATGGTGTAAGGCTACAATTAAAAGAAATACAAACCTGCAATGAGACATACTGCGCCCTAGGCTAAAGAAACCCTGAGGCTTGTATTCAAAAGATCTGTCCAAAGATCTTATATTTAAAATTTTCTACCCATATAAACTGGTTAAATGTTGGGGGCGGGGGAGAAGAGAAGCATGCAAGGGCACATTTAAACTTCAGCTGGATAGTGCTCATATTCAGCACTATCTGGTTAAGTCAGAACACAAATAGCACTCCACTTGGACAGGAAAATTGTACCTCAATGTGTAATTCATCTTGAGCTTGCATTTGGAAAAGGCAAGTAATTAAATCTAAAATCAAAATCTAACTTTAACCAGGCATATTCCGCACTGGTGGCTTACCTGGATAAATAACTTGAAATATGTCATGGCTGAATATTGGCCCCATTATATTAATGGTTTCTTTGACTTAATATACTGTCCTTTCTGTTCTGACTTTAACAATCTAATCTAACCTGTAGATAACATTTTTTTTTATTTACTTGGATTTTGCTCACACCTTTTTCAGTAGTAGCTCAAGGTGAGTTACATTCAGGTACACTGGATATTTCCCTGTCCCTGCAGTTCTCACAATCTAAGCTTGTACCTGAGGAAATAGAAGGTTAAGTGATTTGCCCAAGTTCACAAGGAGCAGCAGTGGGATTTGAACCGGACACCTCTGGATGTCAAGACTAGTGCTTTAACCACTAGGAGGGGCATAATTGAAAGGGGCGCCCAAGTTTTCCTGAGGACGTCCTCACAGAACGTCCCCATCCAGGGGCGGGGAAACCCGTATTATCGAAACAAGATGGGTGTCCATCTTTTGTTTCGATAATACGGTCGGGGATGCCCAAATCGCAAAATTTAGGTCGACCTTAGAGATGGTCGTTCTTAGAGATGGTTGTCCCTGATTTTCGGCGATAATGGAAACCGAGGATGCCCATCTCAGAAACGACCATATCCAAGCCATTTGATCGTGGGAGGAGCCAGCATTCGTAGTGCACCGGTCCCCTGACATGTCAGGATACCAACCGGGCACCCTAGGGGGCACTGCAGTGGACTTCATAAATTGCTCCCAGGTGCATAGCTCTCAACCTTGTATGTTGAGCCCCCCAAAATCCACTCCCCACAATTGTACACCACTACCATAGCCCTATGGGGTGAAGGGGGGCACCTACATGTGGGTACAGTGGGTTTCTGGTGGGTTTTGAAGGGCTCACATTTACCACCAGAAGCGTAACAGGTAGGGGGGGTGGGCCTGGGTCCGCCTGCCTGAAGTGCACTGCACCCACTAAAACTGCTCCAGGGACCTGCAAACTGCTGTCATGAAGCTGGGTATGACATCTGAGGCTGGCAAAAAATATTTAAAAAGATTTTTTTAGGGTGGGAGGGGGTTGGTGACCACTGGGGTTGGATTCCCTCCGGTGGTCATCTGATCAGTTCGGGCACCTTATTGAGGCTTGGTCGTAAGAAAAAAATGGACCAAGTAAAGTTGGCCAAGTGCTCGTCAGGGACGCCCTTCTTTTTTCCATTATCGGTCGAGGACGCCCATGTGTTAGGCAGGCCCCAGTCCCACCTTCGCTATGCTTCCGACACGCCCCCGTGAACTTTGGTCATCCCCGCGACGGAAAGCAATTGAGGAAGCCCAAAATCGGCTTTCGATTATGCCGATTTGGGCGACCCTGGGAGAAGGACACCCATCTCCTGATTTGTGTCGAAAGATGGGCACCCTTCTCTTTCAAAAATAAGCCTGTAGGTCATTCATCCACTCCAAAACTGCTTTGGTTGTACCCACAGAAAGGCAATATATCAAATCCATGACCCTTGACCCTTTTACTAAGCTACAGCAAAAAGTGTCAGGACGCCCTTGCACAGGTTTTTCCTGCATGCCAAGGCCATTTTTACTGCAGCCGTAAAATGGTCAATTTTATATGTGGTGTATTAATAGCCATATGCTAATTTTACCATTAGTGTACGGCCAGTGAAAATAATTTATCATATGAGCACTTAATGCCACCCATTTTGTTGGCAGTAAGGGCTAATGCGATAATCCTGCACTAACCAGTTAGCGTGATTAGTGAAGGAATGCCCACTCTCTGCCCCATGACACGGCCCATCTAAAAACATTTTTTTTGCATACAGTAGGTGCATGCTGATTTGGCACTTACTACAGGATGCCTGAACGTGCCTCACGATATACCATTTTACGTTTCGTAAAAGGGCCCCTTAGATAAATTGCTGATAAGAGAATCCAGATAGATGCAAGTTTATGCCTCAGTCTTTTATTATACTAAGCCCATCATGCTTTCGACAGTGGCCAGTCCTAGGGCAAGCTGTCAATTCTAGGGCAAGCAGTGGCTTCTTCTGTATGTATCTATCTCAATAGCAGACTATAGACTTTTTCTCTAGGAACTGCTGCTCTACAGTTATTTTATTTTTTTTTACCTGGTAAGTCTTTAATCTGTCAGAGTTGCTTGCCAGCCACTGAACAATATCTTTGGAAATAACATAACCAGACCCACAAGCAAAGGCTGGATATGCAGGACTTGGGTACTCCAATTCTTGCCACTTCCCAGTCCGATCAACTGCCCAATTGAGTCTGAAACTTAAGTGTCCAATATTATTAATATTATCATAAACAGAAATATAAAGAAAGGACTTTTATATTGCATCTGTAGTTATTGTATACTGTACAAAGACTCTTTCTGCATCCCCCCCTGTTTTCTTTTCCACAAGGAAGTACCTGGAATTGGCGCTGAGAAGGGTGGAGAGTTCCTCTGCAAGTACTTGCTTGTGTTGGGAGCTGAAGGACTGAGCTCCCGGTGGGCAATTTGGCTGTTTTGATATCAAATTGAGGGAGTATCCTAACCGGACTATTTGAAGAACCCACTGATCGGAGGTTATGAGAGGCCACCTTTGTTGAAAAAATTTTAGCCTCCCTCCAACCGACAGATGTCCGGCACAGACACTTTGATCTCGGCTATGCTGCACTGGAGCCAGTCAAAAGCCCGTCCCTTGCTTTTGCTGGGAAGCTCCAGGGGCCTGTTGAGGCGCACGCTGTTGACGAGAACAAGCGCTGGGGCAGACTGTCGGAAAGGTGGATTGTACCTACGCTTACTGAAAGCGTAGGGAGCATTCTTCCTTCCCCCATAAAAACGTCTACCAGTTGAGGTAGATGCTGAAGGTGTCCGGTGGGAGAGTTTGTCAAAAGCAGTGTCTCTCTGGTGGAGGTGCTCCACCAACTGCTCGGCTTTCTCACCAAAAACATTATCCCCCCGGCAAGGGGCATCCGCCACACGCTGCTGGACTCTACTGTCCAGGTCAGTGACAAGAAGCCATGAGAGTCTTGAGCAGCGGCCCTAGATGCAACATCAAAAGTATCGTAAGCACCCCTGGACAGGAATTTACGACACGCCTTCAACTGCCTGACCACCTCCTGAAACGGCTTGGCCCGCTCCGACGGGAGCTTGTCAACCAAGTCCACCAACTGCCGCACATTGTTCCGCATGTGAATGCTCGTGTAGAGCTGGTAAGACTGAATTTTGGACACAAGCATAGTAGAATGGTAGGCCTTCCGCCCAAAAGAATCCATAGTTCTAGACTCTGTAATGATTAGGTCTGCCTCACCCGTTTGGGCAGCGGAAGCCATGGGCTCTCTGTACTATCCCAGAAAGGACAGCAAATCCCCTCTAGATACTTAATTACCCCAACCTAGAATCTGCTCATGACAGGCTTACACCATCAGGCAGTAGCAACCTCCCCAATTAGAAAGGAGCCCAGTATTCAATAGATAGAGTAATATAGTTTATTAGCATTGTCATCTCACCCAAAGATGGTACAGGCAAGCAGGTATTCATATGATGGTACAGCAGTTCAGTCACTCATATGGTTGAGCAGCAGTTCAGGACACGTCTATCACCCGCCTTCTCTTGTAGCCTTCCTTGTGTTCTAATACCCTTCTGACTCCCCTTTTTATACTATTCCAACCCCATTCATTCCAATCGACCCCAGCTTTGTCACCAGGGTTCTTGGACCTTATCAGCTGATCAAAATGACTTCACATATTCTCAAGCTCTAAGTATAAACAAGATAAGTTCAGAGTGCATCTTGTGAGATGACTTTGCATGTTCCCAAAACTTTTCCCTAGCCCCCCTTTGGATGCTCTCACCCGGGGTGCAGCTGACCCAGTACTATAACCATAGCAACTCTTGCTCATGACGTCTTGCAGGTGCCAGTCTCAGGATTGTGGACAAGAGCAAATGCCCCCTCTCTTGCCAGCTCAGCACTTGCTACAGTGAAACGTAACTGTGTCAAAGGTGATCTCTGATTTTTACAAGCTAGGTCTCTGGGAACTCATTTCAGCTTGTGCTGCAGTGAAATATCTTTTGTATCAGAGGTGATTTTTGGATTTCAAAAGGCCTAGCTCTTAGCCTGGGCCATTGGCTAGCATAACTCTTCATTCCCCTCTTGCCGGCACACATAACTACTAGTGGGTGTGGCCGTCCTTTCCAGAGTTAAGAGTTCTGTGGGGGGGAATGTATAGGGATGAGGTGACAGGGGTGTTCTGGCACAATAAGGGACAAGGCAATAGCAAGAGTCAGTATGTGGATGCATAATTATATGCTGGATGAAATGCAGCATTAGGTTTCCCCTTTTATCATAACCAACCCAAGGGGCCTAACTATCTTACACCCACCCCTCTAGGGCGGAGCGAGACTTGGAAATATGTGAAGTCAGTGAAGTCTAGGTACCATACAATGGAATCAATAAGGTTGAGTGTATATGATTGCAATTAATTAATATATCATGATTACAAAGCTGATGTTGGAAGGCGGGAGAAAGAAATTTTTCAATCAAAGTTTATCATTAGTCAAACTTTGAATGTGTAAATATAGCTAAAACTGGTGTTAAGAGGGCAGAAATATTTCATTTTAGCATTTAAGAAGGATTAATATTGGCCAAATAATGAATAACTACTGCAAACTCAAGAGCATTATAATTACAAATATTGCAAAGGCTAAGCTATGGGTGTCATAGGCCTACATTATATATGAAGGGCCTGCTGCTTAACCTGCAGTAGTCTTATAATTATGGGCAAGATAATGGCAAAACTCTGAGTGTAATAGATCTAGATCGTATATGAAGGCACTGTTGAGTTATAGTGTTTTAGTTACTATTTGAAGTCCAGTGATGAAAGGTACAACAGTCTAAAAATGGAGAGAAAACAATCTAAACCTGTCTATACAAATTGGCAAAATGTAACAAACTAGAAAGAAACATATGACAGTTCAATTAAACAGCATAAGCAGAATAAATATCTTCCTTAATAAAAGAGGTACACTTGCATTACAGGCATTAATAGGTAAAATAAATAGTAGTGGTCCTACATTTATGGTGGAAATGTAGTTTGTCTTGTACTGAGAGTAGTAACAAGGAGGCTTAAATCAAACCTCTGAACATAGGGAATAATGCACCAGACAACAGTATCAACACCTGATTTAGTAGCTAATTTTGTAGGCTAAGGCAAAAAGGTCTTGTAATGCCTTTATAATGGAACCTATCAGTGTCAGTATTACTTGGAATGTAAGTATAACAATGATTTCTGGCTTTAAATTAATCAAGTACCCCTCTTGAAAGCAGCAATAGAGGATAAAAAACCAAGGATGCCACCCACTTTTTAATTTGTCCACATCCCTGGAAAATTTCAAAGTTATCCAACACGGACCTATTAGATCTAGTAGCCCATGTATTCTAACACAAGGATAACACAAAGTATCGAATCTAGTTAAAGGGCCCCAGTCAGGATCATCATCCATTCCAGGGTCCCAATTTAGGGGATGAGTGGGACAGGCACCGTTCAGGGGCTCATCAGAGTGAGTACCAGCCATTTAATAGCCAGGCAGGTGTAATGAATAAAACAAAACAAATGATGATTCGTATTGTCAGAAATAATAGAATTAAAAAAAATTAAAAAGATATAGGGTTTCAATTAAAACAGGGTCAGTCAACTGTTGGGGTACCTAGGGTGGATACCTGTGATTATTACTATGTACACTGAAGAAACCTGTGAGTCTTTTCAAATGTATAGTAGGTTAGTCACAAATAATATAGGTACAACAAGTCCCAACACTGTTTTTGGAGTACAGAGTAGTGTCCTCTTGTGGGGTGCTCTGAGTTTCTGAGCAAAAAGCTGGACTTGTCACACGGTTCCACTGGAAGGATGGCAAGTGCAGTAGTGGGCTCGCTTTGATGTTCAATGTTTCGTTCAGGTGAGGTGGTTTCTTCCTGTAAGGTAATGTCCGTAGTTGTCAGATGCTTGGTCACTGGAGTGAGGAATGTTGGATAATGTTCTTTTAGTCCATCAACTTGAAGTGGTGGCGAAGGCTGCAGAACCAGTGGTAACTGCTGAGCTGGTGTGGATGGCTTAAAAGGGACTGAATCAGGAGCCTTGTAGATGCGGATGTCTTTTAGGTGGACCCAGGAAGTGTGGTCTTGCAATTTGACTAATTTGGAAGGATCCTAAATAGGGATGTAGTACTTCCGGTGAACCAAATCTCCAACTTTGAGAGCTTTTGGATGACCAGTGGCAGGGGAAGGGCTATCATTACCCTCCCCTCTTCTGACTGAGATTTGCCTGTGAAATCGAAGACAGAAAAAGTAATGATATTGGGTAACACATCCTAATATACAGAATATTGGTGATCAGGATTGGCTTGAAGAAGGCACATACTGCGGCCTCTACAGAGCTGAAAAGGAGACAGTCTTAAAAAAAACTGGTGGGGTAATCCCTAGAACTCTTGGCCTTCTTAAGGGCCAAATCCACCACACCAGAGTCATGAGGCAATTGGGTCTTCATCAACTCTGGATCCCCGTGGATTCGATACTGGGATTCAATCTTTTTGGGAATGTGGGGATTAGATAGTGGCTTCGCCCAGTTCGTCATCAATGTCTGTTTGAGGACATTATGAAGAGGAACAGTGGACGATTCCTTAAGAGGTGATGGATAGTCCAGGACCTCGAACATCTCAGCCCTGGGCTCATCCACAGTCTCCACTGGGAAGGGAATGGCCGTAGACATTTCCCGAATAAAAGAGGAGAAGGAAAGACTCTCCGGGGGAGAAAGCTTCCTCTGAAGTGAGGGAGTAGGATCAGAGGGAAGACCACAGGATTCCTAGTCAGAGAAATACCTGGTGTCTGCCTCTGCTACCCACGAGTCCTCTCCTTCGGAATCAGACATAAGTTCACGAACTTCAGTCTGAAGCCGGGCCCGCCTCGACGTCGAGGAATGATCTCCTCCATGATGGTGTCAAGAGGAAGACTCCCGTGCCGCAGGCGATGAAGCTTCCTCCAACGATGCTGGCAGGGAGTCTACCTGGGTGGCAGGCGGTACCTGCATCGGAGACCACACCATGGGCAATGAGTCTACCGTCGCCTCTCTCGACGGTACCAACGGCGCAAGCACCTGCGGTACTGAAATAGACTGTACCAACGGCGCAAGCACCGAGGATACCGGAGATGGTCGCAACAGCTCTCCCAGAATCTCTGGTAGAATGGCCCTGAGGCTCTCGTTCAGAGTGGCTGTAGAGAAAGGTAAAGGAGCCGGTACAGGTGACGATGCTAGAAGCTGCCTGGGGTGCGGAGGCGGTACCGGGCTGTCCGGAGAAGAGCGCACTGACACCTCCTGAATGGAGGGCGAGCGATCCTCCTGGCGTCAGCGCTTCTCGGGAGCCGAATCCTTCGGCGTCCCGGAGCTCTCGGTACCGTGTCGGGAGAGTGACCAATGACGATGCTTCTTAGCCTTCGCTCGAAGCATGCCAACGGTACCCTTGGGGCCGGGTCCGAAGGAGGTCGATCCCGGGGGGGCCTGCAGAACAGGAGCCCTCGAGGCAGGTGGAGACCCACTCGATGGTTCACTGCTACCAGCGTGGGATTTCTGGACAGCCATTACCTGCGCTCCAGACGTCGATACACTCTCCGATACCGACATTGATACCTGTGACGACCTCGGTACCGCTGGCTCCATCGATACCGAAAAACCGGACCTAGCTCCGAACAGAACGTTCCACTGAGCTAGTCTCGCTGCCTGGGTCCTCTTCTTTAACTGGATGCACAGCGTACAGGCGTTGGGGCGATGGTCAGCTCCCAAACACTGAAGACATGATACGTGTCTGTCAGTGAGTGAAATTGTCCGGCTGCACCGAGTGCACTTTTTGAAACTGCTGGTAGGCTTCGAGGACATGGGCGGAAAAATCACGCTAGCGAGGTCGAACACGATGGTGCCTGAAAAAGGAACACCAAGAAAAAAGGGAAAAAAGACCCGCACAGGCGGCCAAAATGGCCGCTAACGAAAAAGAAACAAAACTTAGCAGAAACAAAGAAGAAAATAAAGGAAAAGTTTTTTTTTTCAAAGAGAAAACCGAGTAGATTCGGAAAAAAGCGCCGAAACCAGCGAAAACACGGAAAATCCACAGCGAGAAGGACTCTGGGGCTGAGAATCAGCAAAGCAGCGTCCCGAGCCGCAGAAAAAACAAGACTGACGAGCACGCTCGCGTTCGAGCGGGAAGATGGTCGCACATGTGCAGTGCGCACGGAATCACGAGGGTAGCAAACTTTTGTTGCTAGGGAGATTCTCCGGTCCTGGGGCTGCCGTTGGACGTCACCCACATGTGAAAACAAGCAGCCTGCTTGTCCTCGGAGAATTAGGGGTTACAGAGGATGGGCAGACTGGATGGGTCTTATGACGTACTGCGAAAGACCAAAGGTCCATTAAACCCAGCATCCTGTTTCCAACAGTGGCCAATCCAGATCACAAATACCTGGCAAGATCCCCAAAAAGTACAAAACATTTTATACTGCTTATCCCAGAAATAGTGGATTTTACCCAAGTCCATTTAATATCGGTCTATAGACTTTTCCTTTAGGAAGCCATCCAAACGTTTTTTAAACTCCGCTAAGCAAACCGCCTTTACCACATTCTCTGGCAATGAATTCCAGAGTTTAATTACACATTGCGTGAAGAAAAATTTACTCTGATTTGTTTTAAATTTACTACATTGTATCTTCATCGCATGCCCTCTAGTCCTAGTATTTTTGGAAAGCGCGAACAGACGTTTCACATCTACCCGTTCAACTCCACTCATTATTTTATAGACCTCTATCTTATCTCCCCTCAGCCACCTTTTCTCCAAGCTGAAGAGCCCTAGCCGCTTTAGCCTTTCCTCATAGTGAAGTTGTCCCATCCCCTTTATCATTTTCGTTGCCTTTCTTTGCACTTTTTCTAATTCCACTATATCTTTTTTGAGATACGGCAACCAGAATTGAGCACAATATTCGAGGTGCGGTCATTATAACATCCTCATTTTTGTTTTCCATTCCTTTCCTAACAATACCTAACATTCTATTTGCTTTCTTAGCCGCAGCAGCACACTGAGCAGAAGGTTTCAACGTATCATCAACGACGACACCTAGATCCCTTTCTTGGTCCGTGACTCCTAACTTGGAACCTTGCATGATGTAGCTATAATTCGGGTTCCTCTTTCCCAAATGCATCACTTTGCACTTGCTCACATTAAACGTCATCAGCCATTTAGACGCCCAGTCTCGTAAGGTCCTCTTGAAATTTTTCACAATCCTCCTGCGATTTAACGACTTTGAATAACTTTGTGTCATCAGCAAATGTAATTACCTCACTAGTTACTCCCATCTCTAGGTCATTTATAAATATGTTAAAAAGCAGCAGTCCCAACACAGACCCCTGGGGAACCCCACTAACTACCCTTCTCCATTGAGAATACTGACCATTTAACCCTACTCTCTGTTTTCTATCTTTTAACCAGTTTTTAATCCACAACAGAACACTACCTCCTATCCCATGACTCTCCAATTTCCTCTGGAGTCTTTCATGAGGTACTTTGTCAAACGCCTTCTGAAAATCCAGATACACAATATCAACCGGCTCACCTTATCCACATGTTTGTTCACCCCTTCAAAGAAATGTAATAGATTGGTGAGGCAAGATTTCCCTTCACTAAATCCATGTTGACTTTGTCTCATTAATCCATGCTTCTGAATATGCTCTGTAATTTTGCTCTTAATAATAAGTCTCTACCATTTTGCCCGGCACCGACGTCAGACTCACCAGTCTATAATTTCCTGGATCTCCTCTGGAACCTTTTTTAAGAAATCGGCATTACATTGGCCATCCTCCAGTCTTCCGGTACCACACTCGATTTTAAGGATAAATTACATATTTCTAACAATATTTATTTTATTTATTTGTAGCATTTGTATCCCCCATTTTCCCACCTATTTGCAGGCTCAATGTGGCTTACATTTGCCGTAATGGCGGATGCCATTTCTGGTTAACAGGATTACAGAAGGTATTGCATTAAGGTGTATACATTCATGGTAACATACATGGAACATAATATAAATGGAACAGATCATGGTATATGTATATACCATGTGTGTAAAGAAGAATACATTATGGTATTGAAGAAGGTTCCTGAGTAATTTTTCAGTTCTATCAGTACTCTGGGATGAATACCATCCAGTCCAGGAGATTTGCTACTCTTCAGTTTGTAGAACTGTCCCATTACATCCTCCAGGTTTACAGAGAATTAAGTTTCTCCGACTCGTCAGCTTCGAATACCATTTCCGGCACCGGTATCACTCCCAAATCTTCCTCGGTGAAGACCGAAGCAAAGAATTCATTTAATCTCTCCGCTACGGCTTTGTCTTCCCTGATCGCCCCTTTTACTCCTCGGTCATCTAGCGGTCCAACCGATTTGTTTGCCGGCTTCCTGCTTTTAATATACCTAAAAAGATTTTTACTATGTGTTTTTGCCTCCAACGCAATCTTTTTGCGAAGTCCCTCATAGCTTTCCTTATCAGCGCTTTGCATTTGACTTGACATTCCTTATGCCGTTTCTTAGCTTAGCGGACATTGGATGGCAGAGGCGGGGCTGGTGGTTGGGAGGCGGGGCTAGTGCTGGGTAGACTTATACGGTCTGTGCCCTGAAAAAGACAGATACAAATCAAGGTAGTACAAAAAGTAGCACATATGAGTTATCTTATTGGGCAGACTGGATGGACCGTGCAGGTCTTTTTCTGCCGTCTGTTACTATGTTGTTATTATTTTCAGTCAGTTCCTTCTTCCATTTTCTGAAGGATTTTCTTTTAGCTCTAATAGCTTCCTTCACCTCACGTTTTAACCACGCCGGCTGTCGTTTGGTTTTCCTTCCTCCTTTTTTAATACGCGGAATATATTTGGCCTGGGCTTCCAGGATGGTGTTTTTGAATAGCATCCATGCCTGATGTAAATTTTTGACCCTCGCAGTCGCTCCTCTAAGTTTTCTTTTCACCGTTCTTCTCATTTTATCATAGTCTCCTTTTTTAAAGTTAAACGCTAACGTATTTGACTTCCAATGTAAACTTAATTCAAAGCTAATATCAAATCCGATCATATCATGATCACTGTTATCAAGCGGCCCCAGCACTATTACCTCCTGCACCAGATCATGCGCTCCTATGGCCTTTATCTGCCGTCATGTTTCTATGTTTCTAGTTCACATCTCTCCAATGGCATGCTTCCATTTGAGGGGAGCTTCCCAACACAGGAGGTAAGACTTTGTCTCTCCCTGTTTCTTTATATAATACATGGCCACCTGGTTGTCTGTTTGAACCAGAATAATCTCTGAAAGCTTTTAGAGTGTTCCATATTACTCTCAATTCCAGGAAGTTTATCCGATGAATTCTTTCCTGAGCAAGACCCCTTCAGATAAGCCCCCCCCAGCCAAGTTGGGAACATCTGTCATTAAAGTTGCTTGAATTTGGTGAGGATTTAAATCATGTTGCCCTTGAAGAACACCTGATACAGGTAATTAACTCACTGCAAAGCATGGTTGTTCATAACTGCTGTATTATTTTTTGTGTGCATTTTATTATTGTAAACTGCCTCACAGCGTTCAAGGAAAGATGACATAGAAATCTGAGAAATAAATTTAAAACAAAAATAAAACACTGGGGTGGGGTCTTTGAGTTAAAAGAATGGGACTAGTTGGAAGGAGTGAAGCCTCTTGATCCTCAGAGCTAGAGTACTGACTGGAGTTCAAATATTAGAGGTGTATATGGAATGCTTTTTCATTTCATCCACTTTACCTAGGTAACACTTCATTTTATTTTCTTTCTTCTGTAAAGCAATTCAGCATTTAAAGCATCTTCAGTGCACTTACTTTAATCCTCCCAAATCTTCTTATATAATAATTCTCACCTCCAACGTTCTAATGTGCCTGGGACCGTGGCTCCCTCGGAGGTGGTCTGCTAGGCAGCTTAGAACTCACTGACGTCAGTGACGTCACTGACAGCTGATTCCAAGGCAAGGTGAGGAGTAGAGAAACACGCGGAGCGTGTTTCCCTACTCCTCCCCCTGCCTAGAATCAGCTCTCAGTGCCCCCCCTCGGCGCAACACCTAAGCCCCTACCCCCCCGACGCATCACCAAAGCCCCTACCCCCCCCCCCCCCCCTCTCGGGTACATCAATCCCCTCGCCACCCGCAGCCACCAATACATAAGTACATAAGTAATGTCATACTGGGAAAAGACCAAGGGTCCATCGAGCCCAGCATCCTGTCCACGTACGCTGTCCGGCCGCTGCTGCTTCTCCTGTGGAGCAGCAGCGACCAGTACAAAAGTAAAGAGCCAAAAAAAGATTTAAAACCTGAAACGCGGCTCCATAGACATCCATCTGGCATTGGCTGTCATCTCTGCAGGCGCTCCTCCTCTCCCCTCCATGTCACTGCCCCTGCAGGAAGACCCCGGAGGAGCTCAGCGACGTCAGAGGGGAGAGGAGGAGCGGCTGTAGAGACGACAGCCAATGCCAGATGGCTGTCTATGGAGCCGTGTTTCAGGTTTAAAATCTTTTTTTGACTTTTTTCTTTTTGTACCGGCTGCTGCTGCTCAACAGGAGACGCAGCAGCGGCCGGACAGTATTGGCGGCTGCGGGTGGCGAGGGGGTTGATGTGCCCGGGGGGGGGGGGGGGGGGGGGGGGGGGGGGGGTAGGGGCTTGGGTGATGCGCCGGGGTGGAGGGGCTTGGGTGATGCACCGAGGGGGGAGGGGAGGGTCGCTGGACATGGGTGGCTGGAGGGGGGCAAGGGGAAAGGAGAGGAGGGTCGTTGGACATGGGTGGCTGCAGGGGGGCCAGGGGGGAGGAGGGCCGCTGCACATGCGTGGCTGTAGGGGGAGAGGAGGATTGGTGGGGAAGGGGTCCTGAGACCAGATGGGTGGCTGCAGGGGAGGGGGGTAGGGGACACAGGAGGGACGCTGCAGTGGGGGGGGGGATTACCTTGTTAGCGCCCGTTTCATTGCCTACCGAAACGGGCCTTTTATACTAGTAAAAAATAATATATGGAAGCTACCTTTAAAAATTTAGCACTAATAAAATGATATAGATATATAAAAACCTGTAAACACTTACTTTCCCCACCAAATGTTTGGCCTCTTCAGGTTTTTTTGCACTATCCTTTGAAACATGTTATCCAAATCAACATAACAGTCATCATCTGTCTTCAGCAACAGGTCATAGCTTGTTGATTCTACTGTCCTATGATAAAAATGTACCATTAGTAACATTCCCATCTAAATACATCTAGAAAACCTATAGGTTCAAGGTTCAGTTTATTTGATATACTGCCTATAATTTAAAAAGTTTAAGCAGTTTACAATATCCCAAAATAAAATAATAGGGGTAGGGGATCAACAGTACAAATGCACAAGAACTAAAAAAAAATGTAATACAGAAAGAAAATGGGACAGGGAAAGATTGCAGTGTATTCCAAGAGGAGAAGATATGGAAGGTCGATCATGAAAGGGAGGTAAGGCAACTCTCATCAACTGGTAGTTGCAGGTCATACAGGGAGGAGGAATAATTCAGTAGTGGAAGCAACCAGTTCTGCAGGGGAGTTTGGAATGCTGCAGAAAACTAGAAAGCTTTTAGCAATGTTTTAAATTTGGTGATAAAGAGGCAGAGAATTCCTTAGAGAAGGTGCTGAAATGCTGAAACAAAAATTTGAGTAGTGTCAAGATGGGATATATAATGCATTTTTCTGAGAACAAAGAGTTTTGGTGGGGAAAAGAATATAAGATGATTTGCTAGAAATACTGGGAACCTGAGGACTGAATTTTATGACTTTAAAACTAAAGATTTTATCAGGTATTCTCCATCTTAAGTAGAGGTATTCTAAAACAATGGAGAGCCAGAGCTCTTTTAAGAAAAGAGGAGTTACATGGTCAAATTTCTGGCAACTATAAAGAAGTTTAATAGCTGTATTTTGTACCAGTTGTAATCTGTGCAGCTGGGTCTTTGAAATCCAGTAAGATAATACTTGTGCAATACATGTAACACATGCAAGAGTTCACATCTATGTATATGTTTATTTATTTATAAAATCTTATATATGGTCTTTTCTGACACACATTATTCAAGGTGGTATACAATAACACAATCATAAATACAATGAAAACATAGCTAATAATAACCTACTGCAAAAGCCAGAAAGTACACTGAAAGAGCCATTTCACATAAAAATACATGCAAAGGATCCAAGATGGCACTTCTCACTTGCTTTCACTTTGCTCTTGAATCTTATTTTTCCTTCTTACCTGGATTTCCGCCCTGATTCCTCAATATGAAGCTTCGCAAAGCCTACACTGACTTGAGGTCACAGACTGCCGTTATGCAGGATAAAATAATGATATATAGGAAACTGGAGAATTTGGATAAATATGAGACAGCTTATGGTTTATAGTTTGTTTAATATGCTATTCTGTGTTTCATGGAGACATAAGGCAGCTTAAAGGCTAAAAATTCAAAAAAATTATAAAAAAAAGGAATGCCATTTAGCTGGCAAGAAATAAATATTGCAAAGCATAGTTGTTCACAACTGCTGTATTCTTTTGTGTGCATTTTATTACTGAAAACTGCCTCACAGCCTTCAAGAAAAGGCAATATAGAAACTTGAGAAATAAATTGAAAACAAACAAAACGTTGGGGTGGGGTCTTGGAGTTAAAACAATGGGACTAGTTGCAAGGACTGAGAGGGAGATGCATCAACAAAACGTAAAAGAACCGAAAACGTAAAAGTCACGTAGCAAGCTTACCGATTTAGAAAAAATGATGGATGCTCTAAAAAAACAACTCACAAATGTTCGGCACGGTATTCAAAAGTCGGATGCATGAAAGTATCGCTAATCTGGTGAAATCCCCGCTAGTGGTGTAGGAAACGCATGCGCACAATATTCATTCGGGAAACCCACAGTATCACCGTGGCTAGTGTACGCATGTCACACATCATAGACATTCGTCCAGGGTGTGTAAGCTACACGTCACTCTCTAAGCGGACCTTATTGGCGCGTGAGTGATTTTTCGATCACAACGGCTACTGGCGAGTTGTGTCTGCCTCGTTGCTTGATTCCTGCTTTATTTTCCGTTGTTTTTTCCTTTCTACTTCCAAGTTTTCATAGGTAAGTAAGACGTTTCCATGAGCTTATGAATGGTGTTAAATGTGATTTTTCTTGATTTTTCTTGTGTATGTTGTTCGCTCGGGTTTATTGGTCGTGTTTAAGTGTGTTTTTCGCCAGCAGAGAGTGACATTTGCTTTATGGTGGTCTGACCATAGTGTAGGTGTCCAACTTGTGTCCGTGATCATGATAGTTGAATCCGATTCGAATTTGTTCGTTATGATATCTAGTGTGTGTCCTTTTTCGTGAGTCGGTTGCATGTAAGGTGCTTGCAGATCCCAAAGTTTTAGGGATTACCAGATTAACTGATTTTCGTAGAGAAACCATTTCCGTAATCAAAGTATTTTTATATCTTGGACTTCCACTTTGTTAGATAAGTATTGATATAATCACATATTTATTCCTGAAAAATTTTTGACATCTGAAGAAGAGAATTATTCACACTCTGCAGCACTTCCCATAGTGCGTCCATTATGACATTTTTTGGCTTCACAGAAACCACTCCAGATATCTTCAGGGGGAAGAGCTCACTCTCCAATCCCCCATTTGGTTTCTTATCCGAAGATAATGCTGCACCAGGACCTCCTCGGATCGCGTGAGAATCCTAACCCACTTCGGGCATTTCCACTGTCGACCTCCATAGCGAAGCGTTACTGTTTCCGGGTCTTGGAGAGGTCATGCCAACAGGGCACTCCCTCTCCACTGAGATTCGGCGATAAAGCCTTGCTGTTCCCCGAAGCAGGAACCGATATCCCCGACGTTATGACCCCGAATCTCTCCAAAGTAGTGGTGGGAGCCCCAGCCATGTTCGAGGAGGACAACACCACGGCTTTGCCTTTTTTTTCCCCCATTCTCAGGTATTCTGGTGTAAAACGGGAACTCAACTAACATACGTCCTCCCTCGATGCCATCTTGGATCCTCCAGTTTGGGACACTCTTTGTATGGTTTCTCCTCAGAGGCCTGTCTGATATGGGTAACCCCTCAACATAGCCCTCTAAGTCATTGAAACACGGAAGCCCCTCCACCACTTACAAGGTGGTGTCCCTTCGGAGGGGTTCCTGCTCCTTTTGTTTAGTAGATTTATAAATATGTGCTTGTATCGAGATCGATTTCCCCCTCACTACTACCTTCAAACTCTCCCAAAGAATTTCAGGAGAGACATCAGGATACCAGAATTATGTTGTTTGCTGATGATGTGCTTCTTACCTTAACTAGACCACAGACCTCTCTGCCTGGGGTTTCAGGTTTTAACATCAATATGCAGAAATTGGAGTTACTACCTATTAACACACCTCCTGAGTTACAACTACCTTTACAAGCGGATTTCCCGTTTAAATGGGCCCACAGTTATATTAGATACTTGGGGGTTAATCTGACTTCAAAGGCTGGTGATATATTTAGAGAGAACTTCCCCCCCCTAAATTGCAAGAATTGTTCCTGGAGTTAGATAGGTGGGGAGGTCTCCGCTTATCCTGGGTAGATAGGATAGGATGCATTAAGAAGAAATACTGAGGGGATATCGATTGAAAAGAGACACAACACAGTTCAAAGGACACCATATAAAAATCTTTCAAGACTACTCGGCATCCCTGCAAGAGCAAAGGAAATTATTTACTCCACTATGCAAACAATTACATGGAAAAAAATATCAAATTTCTTTTTCTTTACCCTGCGGTTCTCAAAGTGCACCATAATGGTTGCTGGCAAGTTTTTAACTCAGTGGAAAAAGCGCAGGACTTTATATCAGGACTTGCCACAGAGCCACGGAGCAGCCCTCCAGGACACTGAGATAAGTAGAAGGTGTTAACGTTACTGTAATCATTGCAAACGTTGTAAAAAGTGGTAATGTTTCAACCTGTTGATTTAGTATGGAAGCTGGGCTGATCAGGGGCGCGGGGCCTTAAGCATTAAACGTGGTTCAGATCTCCATTTCAGGAATGAGATGGAGCTGTGCAAGGGAATGTACGGGAAGGGAAAGAAGGAAGGGAAGGAGGGGGTGAGGGAGTGGTGGGAAGAGAAAAGACGGGAACAAGAGATATTGTAAAATTCGCTACAAGGAGATATTTTATATGTATAAAGTTGACTGAATTTATAATAGCATGTATGGTTTTCAGGTTCACAATGACTGCTGGTATGCGCTGGGAGAGGGGCTGGGGGAAGGCTGGGTGCCCTGGGACAAACAGGAACATCGTTATTTTTGTATCCACATTCTGTTAGGAGCTGTGGCTAAGACCTCAGGACGCCTGATTCAGATAGTCTTGTGGGATCACTTTGCCAATCAAAAGAGCCAAAATCCTGACAGCTTTGAGAAGACATAAGGCTGATATAGCCTGTCTTCAAGAAACTAGGTTATCTACAGAAGAACACATGAAAGCGCCAGTGGGTGGGAGAGATTTATAGCTCAGAGGCAACGGGACACAGAGGGGGGGTTGCACAATTTTGCTACATACGTCTCTGGCATGCCAAACTAAACTGCTGTTTAAAGACAGTGAATGAAGATATGTAGGCCTACAACTTAATCTACAAAGGAGAAACCTCTTGCTAGTGGCAGTGTATGCCCCAGTTACATATGATAAGACCTTCTATTCCCATTTGCTCTCTCGCTGTGAACAGTATTCCAGTTGGCAGATGATCCTGGCAGGGGACATGAATTTGGTATTTGATCCTAGTGTAGACAGATCTGGCCCCACACAGAGCCCCCCGCTCCCACCCCCCCCCCCCTCACTCTCTCCTCAATCATTGGCTGACTACTTCCGCGACAAGGTGCAAAAGATCAACTATGAGTTCACTACCAAGCCACCTCCTCCTCTTCACCCTTCAACCCTCAACCAACCAACCCTGGCCTCTTTCTCCTCCTTTCCTGATATCACTGAGGAGGAAACCGCCCGCTTTCTTTCCTCCTCGAAATGCACCACTTGTTCCTCTGATCCCATCCCCACCAATTTACTTAACACCATCTCTCATACTGTCACCCCCTCCATCTGTCATATCCTCAACCTCTCTCTCTCCACTGCAACTGTCCCTGACACCTTCAAGCACGCCGTAGTCACACCTCTCCTCAAAAAGCCATCACTTGACCCTACCTGTCCCTCCAACTACCGCCCCATCTCCCTCCTACCCTTCCTCTCCAAAATACTTGAGCGCGCCGTTCACAGCCGCTGCCTTGATTTTCTCTCCTCTCAGGCCATCCTCGATCCGCTTCAATCTGGTTTTCGCCCTCTACACTCGACAGAACAGCACTTTCTAAAGTATGTAATGACCTGTTCCTTGCCAAATCCAGAGGCCACTACTCCATCCTCATCCTCCTTGATCTATCCGCCGCATTTGATACTGTCAATCATGATTTACTTCTTGCCACACTGGCCTCTTCTGTGTTCAAGGGCTCTGTCCTCTCCTGGTTCTCCTCCTATCTCTCCCACCGCACCTTCAGAGTACACTCTCATGGATCTTCCTCCACCCCCATCCAGCAATCTGTTGGAGTTCCCCAGGGATCTGTCCTTGGACCCCTTCTTTTTTCAATCTACACCTCTTCCCTGGGCTCACTGATCTCATCTCATGGTTTCCAGTATCATCTTTATGCTGATGACACCCAGCTGTATCTCTCCACACCAGACATCACCGCAGAGACCCAGGCCAAGGTCTTATCCGACATTGCTGCATGGATGTCCAACCGCCACCTGAAACTGAACATGGCCAAGACAGAGCTTATCGTCTTTCCACCAAAACCCACTTCTCCTCTTCCTCCGCTCTCGATCTCAGTTGATAACACCCTCATCCTCCCCGTCTCATCCGCCCGCAACCTCGGCTCCTTCGACTCCTCCCTCTCCTTCTCTGCAGACAGCTAAGACCTGTCACTTCTTCCTCTTTAACATCAGCAAAATTCGCCCTTTCCTCTCTGAGCACACCACCAGAACTCTCATCCATGCTCTCATTACCTGCAACCTACTCCTCACTGGCCTCCCACTTAACCATCTATCCCCCCTTCAATCCATTTAGAACTCTGCTGCACGTCTTATATTCCGCCTGAACCGATATACTCATATCACCCCTCTCCTCAGGTCATTTCACTGGCTTCCGATCAGATACCGCATACAGTTCAAGCTTCTCCTTCTTACCTACAAATGCACTCAGTCTGCAGCCCCGCATGACCTCTCCCCTTACGTTTCCGCCCGAAACCTCCGCTCACAGGACAAATCCCTCCTCTCAGTACCCTTCTCCACCACCGCCTCCAGGCTCCGCCCATTCTGCCTCGCTTCACCCTATGCTTGGAATAAACTTCCTGAGCCCTTACGCCAGGCCCCCTCCCTACCCGTCTTCAAATACTTGCTCAAAGCCCATCTCTTCAATGTGGCCTTCGGCACCTAACCTTTATACCTTTCAGGAAATCTAGACTGCCACAATTTGATTGCCCCTACTTGACTGACTGTACACTTGTCCTTTAGATTGTAAGCTCTTTGAGCAGGGACTGTCCTTCTATGTTAAATTGTACAGCGCTTTAGAAATGTTAAATAGTAGTAGTAGTAGTAGTAGAATCCTTTTAGCCTAGCGCTAGGTCTGGTAGATATATGGAGATTGTTGAATCTAGGGGTCAAGGATTTTATGCACACTTCTAGAGTACACCGGACACAATCTCGTCTCGATTACATATCCCCTGGTTCTGGGGATTCTGTCGGCCAACATAGGGCCGGAGGAAATATCCGACCATGCCCCTGTCTGGGTAGATCTTGAGCCAACACCTTATTTTCAACAGACTTCAGGATGGCACGTCGCAGCTTATCTATATTTGTCCCCAGAATTTGTAAAATATTTGCAGGCAAAGTGGAAGGAGTTTGCCACCTCAAATAGCCAGCACGCAGATGACCCACCACTTTTTTGGTCCACAGCGAAGGCGGTACTGCGAGGCGATATAATTGCCTATGTGTGCTGATGGAATCGTTGGATCACACAGGGGATAGTAGATTTTGAGCGCAAACTAAGGGCGCTTAATAGGCGTTATAGTAGGAATCCTACACCTTCCTTATACAACACCCTCAAAGTTACAAAGGTGGCTTTGAATAATCTGTTGCATGAAAGAACGATGAAGTCCCTTATTTATCATAAATATCGCTTCTATAAATATGGCGACAAAGCACAGGGACTATTGTCGCGTATAGTTAAAAGCAACAGAAAGTCACACTTCATATCTGCGTCTCCATTAAACTGGAAGAGATAGCAGGAATTTTCAGGCCACACTTTGCTGCACTATACGCGGAGGGCAAGACAGATAAGAATACAGAAGAGGCTATCACACAATATCTTCAGGCGTCGGGAATGTCTAGGCTCCCGGAGGCGATAGAGACCCTTAATCAATCTGTGAGGGCGCAAGAACTACAACTGGCCATAAAGGCGTTGAAACTTTATTCTGCGCCTGGAACAGATGGGTACAAGATGCTATGGAACCAGATTATGGGCCCCCTGTTAGATGTTTACACTACCGTGGTGGATGATGGGGCATTCCCTCTACATGCCAACACTGCACTTATAAGCCCGGGGCTGAGAACAATTTTAAAGATTTGATAACACCTGAAATAGGGGAGTAGTAGTAGTAGTAGTTTAGATGTTGTAGCTCATGAGGTGATAAGCGCAGAAGTCCAACCCAACTGAGATAATCATCTAGAAAACACAAGCAGTATATAACTTAGCAAAATGGTTAGAGAAAATTTGTGCAATCTCCTCGCTCTTATTATGTATGTGGCCTTGTAAGGCTGCAATTGTCCTAGATTTCCCCCATGATTTAACTACTCGCACTAATAAAGGACCAGCTCTATCTCCAAATCGCTGCAGCTTGTATTTATGATATAAAAGTGACCTAGTGGCCCATTCATGAAGGAGAGAATTGAGAGCCACCTGTGCAGTATGCAGTTGTTCTTGGGTATCTAAATTTTTTCTTAGCTAATTTCAGTGCTGCTTCTAACTGAAGAATAGCTCCTGATATTTTTTTATTACGAGCGTGAACATAGGTGATCACATCTCCTCTAAGTACAGCTTTGGCAGCTGACCAAAAGAGTATGGGGTGGTCTAAATGCTGCTTGTTAAAGCAGGTATAATCATCCCATATTCGATGGAGATAGAGTAAAATCTGTGTTTTTGTAAAGATAAGATGGAAATCACCAGCCAGTCCGAGCAGGAGGTAATGGTGCTGGGGCCGCTTGTTAACAGTGATCATAATATGATTGGATTTGATATTAGCTTTGAAGTAAGTATACATAAGAAATCAAATATGTTAGCGTTTATCTTTAAAAAAGGAGACTATGATAAAATGAGAAGAATGGTGAAAATAAAACTTAGAGGATCGGCTGCGAGAGTCAAAAATTTACATCAGGCGTGGATGCTGTTCAAAAACACCATCCTGGAAGCCCAGGCCAAATATATTCTGCGTATTAAAAAAGGAGGACGGAAGATCAAATGACAGCTGGCGTGGTTAAAAATGGAGGTGAAGGAAGCTATTAAAGCTAAAAGAAAATCCTTCAGAAAACGGAAGAAGGAACCGACTGAAAATAATAAGAAACAGCATAAGGAATGTCAAGTCAAATGCAAAGCACTGATAACTTCAAAAAAAAGATTGTTTTGGAGGCAAAAACACATAGTAAAATCTTTTTTTAGGTATATTAAAAGCAGGAAGCCGGCAAAAGAATCGGTTGGACTGCTAGATGACTGCTAGTAAAAGAGTAGATCAGGGAAGACAAAGCCGTAGCGGAGAGATTAAATGAATTCTTTGCTTCAGTCTTCACTAAGGAAGATTTGGGTGGGATACCAGTGCCAGAAATGGTATTTGAAGCTGACAAGTCGGAGAAACTTAATGAATTCTCTGTAAACCTGAATGAACTGAATGGGGCAGTTCTACAAACTGAAAAGTAGCAAATCTCCTGGACCAGATGGTATTCATCCCAGAGTACTGATAGAACTGAAAAATGAGCTTGTGGAGCTATTGTAATTTATCCTTAAAATCTAGTGTGGTACCGAGAGGGTGGCCAATGTAACGCCGATTTTTTAAAAAGGTTCCAGAGGAGATCCGGGAAAATATAGACCGGTGAGTCTGACATCAGTGCGGGCAAAATGGTAGAACAAAATTACAGAGCATATTCAAAAGCATGGATTAATGAGACAAAGTCAATATTTCTTTGAAGGGGTGAACAAACATGTGGATAAAGGTGAGCCGGTTGATATTGTGTATCTGGATTTTCAGAAGGCGTGTGACAAACTACAAAAAAGCAAAACAGCGAAGATGACTAACAAAACAAAAATAATCGAAAAATTAAAAAGAAAATATCACAATTGTATTTAAAAATACAAATACATAAAAAAATAAAAAGAATGAAAAGGACGACACTTGTTCATAAAAAAATAAAACACTTTATTAGCCAAAGGATAGCAGGGAGAAAGGGACTCGACACAGCTGTGTTTCGGCCAGACAGGCCTGCGTCAGGAGTCTTCTCACCGTGTGTTGATTTTTAACTCTATCCAATTGTAAAAGGAATATGTGTGTCTCTTTATAAACTATAGCCTTAAATAATCCTTGAAAACAGAGTAAAGCATAAATCATCAGAAGACTCCTGACGCAGGCTTGTCTGGCCGAAACACAGCTGTGTCGAGTCCCTTTCTCCCTGCTATCCTTTGGCTAATAAAGTGTTTTAATTTTTTATGAACAAGTGTCGTCCTTTTCATTTTTTTTTACTTTTTTATGTATTTGTATTTTTAAATACAATTTTGATATTTTCTTTTTAATTTTTCGATTATTTTTGTTTTGTTAGTCATCTTCGCTGTTTTGCTTTTTCATTGTTTTTTTTTTTTGCAAAGACTGGTTTCTTCTGTTTTTTGTACTACGTGTGTTTGACAAACTACCTCATGAAAGACTCCAGAGGAAATTGGAGAGTCATGGAATAGGAGGAAATGTCCTATTGTGGATTAAAAACTGGTTAAAAGATAGAAAACAGATAGTAAGGTTAAATGGTCAGTATTCTCAATGGAGAAGGGTTGTTAGTGGGGTTCCCCAGGGCTCTGTGCTTGGACCGCTGCTTTTTAACATATTTATAAATGACCTAGAGATGGGAGTAACTAGTGAGGTAATAAATTTGCTGATGACACAAAGTTATTCAAAGTCATTAAATCGTGGGAGGATTGTGAAAAATTACAAGAGGACCTTATGAGACTGGGAGACTGGGCGTCTAAATGGCAGATGACGTTTAATGTGAGCAAGTGCAAAGTGATGCATGTGGGAAAGAGGAACCCGAATTATAGCTACATCATGCAAGGTTCCATGTTAGGAGTCACAGCCCAAGAAAGGGATCTAGGCGTCATCGTTGATTATACATTTAAACCTTCTGCTCAGTGTGCTGCTGCGGCTAAGAAAGCAAATAGAATGAAAGCAAATAGAATTTTGTTTTCCATTCCTTAGGAAAGGAATGGAAAACAAAAATGAGGATGTTATAATGCCTTTGTATCGTTCCATGGTGCAACCGCACCTCGAATATTGTGTTCAATTCTGGTCGCCGCATCTCAAAAAAGATATAGTGGAATTAGAATAGGTGCAGAGAAGGGTGACGAAAATGATAAAGAGGATGGGACAACTTCCCTATGAGGAAAGGCTAAAGCAGCTAGGGCTCTTCAGCTTGGAGAAAAGGCGGCTGAGGGGAGATATGATAGAGGTCTATAAAATAATGAGTGGAGTTGAACGGGTAGATGTGAAGCGTCTGTTTACGCTTTCCAAAAATACTAGGACTAGGGGGCATGCGATGAAGATACAATGTAGTAAAACAATGTAGGATAAACTCAAAATAATACAGGAAGTGCAAACTTTTATAAATCAATGAATGCTAAATTGTTTGCACAATTAGTTTGTGGGTGCTTTCCACCTTATAATGACAATTAAATAATTAAACAAATGGAACCTCAAATGCCCCGGTAGTGAAAATTTCAATACAGAACTAGCACTACCAATGTAGGGGTCCGTTTAATATCATAGGTTCCGTAAGGAACAGAAGAGGAGGAAAACCAATCGCTCACAAAAAAACTCACTCTAAGTGAGAAAAACGGGCGACTTAAAAAAACCTCCTCCTGTTCCTTACTAACACCTAATGTGGAATGCGCCAATCACCAAACTAAATAAATATGCCCTAAGACAATTGTATCAATTATTCACCACCCTTGTGAACTAGAAGCCCCCCAGGAAAACAATATCCTTCTTCTGGATCTCTTAACCCCCCCCCCCCCCCCCCCCAAAATAGAGCAAAAGTGTTTATTAACAGCTTGGGTATTTGGGTACTTAGCTCAGTCCAGATCCCCACGAGGGCTCCTCATAGTTTCCAAGGGGAGAGGCTGCCGTCTTTCACCCCAACATTCAAGCGGAGTGCACCAACTCTTCAACAAGTGCGCCTTGTTTCGCCTCCAAAAGAGCTGCGTCAGGAAGAGCACTGCACATCATAAGCTCACAGATTCCAACAGACTTGAATTCCAAAGTCCGGGTCATTAATGATCCAAAGATGGCGTCCTGTTATTCAAAGTCCGCTGTAGTGACCACTGGACTACTTCTTACACTTCTTTGCTGCTCTATTAGGAATGGCCATAATACCTGAAGCTGTCATAGAGCTTACTATTCATTGTCACTTTCACTTCTTGGGGAGATGAGAAGGAGTCAGTAACCACTGGGAGATGAGAGCGGTTATGCCTTCACCCCCCCCCCCCCCCCCCCAATGGTCAGCTGCTCAATCAGGGCACCTTTCTGTAACCTGGACACGATTGACATAGGTCTAGAAAAGACTCCTTTTTAGACTTAAATGTTTCTCCTCATAGAAACATAGAAATATGATGGCAGTTAAAGGCCAAATGGCCCATCCAGTCTGCCCATCCTCTGCCCTTAACTCCTCATTTTCCTAAGGGATCCAACATGATTGTCCCATGTTTTCTTAAACTCTTAACACAGTCTTTGTCTCCAAAACCTCCACCGGGAGGCCATTCCACGCTTCCACCACCCCTTTCCGTAAATGAATTCTTTCTTAAATTCCTCCTATACCTATTTCCTCTTAACTTCATTGTATTTGAAAAAGGCTCTCTTCCTGTACATTAATGCCCTTGAGATATTTAAATGTTTTTATCATTTCTCCTCTTTCCCTCCTCTCTTCCAGCATATACATGTTGAGTTTAAGCCTGTCCTTATATGTTTTATGTCCAAGATCGCTTACCAATTTTGTAGCCGCCCTCTGGACCAACTCCATTCTGTTTATATCTTTCTGTAGGTGCAGTCTCCAGAATTGCACATAGTACTCTAAATGAGGCCTCACCAGAGACTTATACAAGGGCACCATCACCTCTTTCTTCCTACTGTTCATTCCTCTCCTTATGTACCCAAGCATCCTTCTGACTTTGATCGTAGCTTTTTTCTACCTGTTTGGCCACTTTAAGGCAGAATCACTCCTAAGTCCTGTTCTTCCTTTGTACACAGAAGCACTTCCCTCGGATTCTTGTGATACAAGTGCATAACCCTGCAATTTTTTAGCATTAAATCTTAGTTGCCAAATACTGGACCATTCCTCAAGCTTCACTATGTCCTTCCTCATGTCATCCAAACCCTCCGAAGTGTCCACCCTGTTGCAGAGTTTGGTATCATCCGCAAAGAGACAAACCTTACCAGACAGCCCTTCCGAAATATCACTCACAAAGATGTAAAAAAGAGCCAGCCCTAGGACTGATCCCTGCGGTACTCCATTGATAACATCCTTACACCCCCATTGCTATTCGGACAAACTGAAGTGTAAAATATCCAAATTCTGTCCTTTGAAAATCGCGATTTGGAAATTTTCAGTGGATGGATGTTGTTTTGGCTATTTTGAGATGTCCATCTCATCTTAAAATAAGATCTTCATTCCATTATCGTTGAAAGATGTCCTAATTTTGGCCCTAGTCCAAAACATGCCTCCAACATGCCCCCTTGCTATGAGGACAAACTGCAATGTAAAATATCCAAACTCTGCCCTTTGAAAATCTCAATTTGGACATTTTCAGTGGATGGATGCTGTTTTAGCCATTTTCAGACTTCCATGTAGTTTGAAAATGAGCGCCATAAAAAATGATGGCAGTCAAAGACCATATGGACTAATCAGTCTGACCATCCATACCATCTACTATCCCTTCTACTATCTATGTACTTGTCTCAAGTTTTCTTGAATTCAGATGCAGGCTTGGTCCATCTCCACTGGGAAGCTGTGCCATACTTCAACCACCCTTTCGGTAAAGAGGTAGTTCTTTAGATTACTCCTGGATCTATCTCCTTTCATCTTCATCCTATAACCCCTTCATTCCAGAGCCTCCTTTCAATTGAAAGCCTCCAATGCAGCCCAAATGCATTTTATAGCATTGTCTTAGCTGCCAAATTCTAGACCAAGCTTCACTAGATTCTGCCTCATACTAGCCACACCATCAAGGGTGTTTACCCTATTCCAGATGTTGGTGTCAACTGCAAAGGACAAACCTTACATGTTTGCAGGACCAGGGAAATGTATCAGAGGGAAAGCTTGCAGCTGACACAAGCAGCAGGTGTGAATCACTGCTTGTGAACAAGAGGATTTAAACGGTACCGGGGAGCTTGGCGGAGTGTAGTTAAGAGGCCCCTGATCACCAGAGGGAGAAATGCCAGGCATGGGGACAAGGTTTTTGTGCCCATCCGCTTTGGGCTCAGGCCCACCCAAAATTGAGCGTCTGGCTACACCCCTGAAATATCTGGGAAGACTCATTTATTTGAGACATATAGAAGCCAGTGACAAAACTGGTGAACTACAAAGCTCTGTTTTCTCATGTGAAAAGAGTTACCAGCTGAGGCTTTCGTAAAATGAAAATATGACCATGTGAAGGCTAGAACAGTTTACGAACAATGTTGAGATGATATTAATAGCACTGGGTTGATAAATTATTATTGATATATTGTCAGGTCCTCAAGGCAGAACCGAGCCCTTGGATCACTGCCGAGGAGCGGCAGTCAAGACCACCTTGGAACTGGATACACGGAAGGAGTCGGGACTAAGGCAGACAACTGGAACCGGCAGAACAGGAACAGCTTCACCTGCACTTGACCATCGTTCCCCTGGAGTTGAGCTCCAGCATGCGGGTGGCCAGCAGGACTTGCAGGACGAGGCCAGAACTGGAGATCCAGAGGACCCACCCTGGGTCAGGGAACACGAGGAAGCTAGACTCGCTACTAGACTCAGACTGAAAGCCGCTGCACTGCCACTAGCAAGGAACACAAGACTGACCAGGGAGACAAGATAAACAAAAGCATAACAGGAGCCCTTGCTAGCTAGGTAGAGGCAGGATACAGGATAAACACCCAGGAAATACACACTGGCTAGACAGAGACAGGATTCAGGATGTACGCTCAGGATATACAAGCAGGGTTCAGGACATACACTCAGGATATACAAGCAGGGTTCAGGATATACCCTCAGGGTAAACGCCCTAGCTAGGCAGAAGCAGGGGTCAGGATATACCCTCAGGATATACAAGCAGGGATCAAACTCGTCCGGCAAACAGAAGGCGTAACCAGGAACTAACAGGGCTTGCAGCAGGCAGAAGAGTATATCGGGATTCAGGCAACAGTCAGAGACAGGCAGCAAGCAGAGAGTATCGGGGTTCAGGCAATAGTCAGAGGCAGGCAGCAGATGATAGAATACACCAGGAACTAGCAGAATCAGGCTGAAGCTACAGACTCCCACTACAAACCGAGGGAGAGTGGCTGAAGGCTTCGGACTCCAAACACAGAGCAAGGGATTAGAAGGACAAGCAGTCCACAGACACAGAGTAGCAGGGCAGAGCCCCCACGGAAGGACTAGCAGTCCACAGACACAAAGAGAAGCTGGGCCAGAACCCAGAGAAAGGCTAAGCAGTAGTGCAGCAGAACACTAACTAACCTGACCTGGCCTAAAGGCATAACACCATGCAAAGGCCCTGAATGCTAGCACAACACTTCCTTATGAAGGTCCTCACTGATGATGTCACCTGCGCAGGACAGGAGCAGGAAACACACTCACACCAAGGGGAGGCTGGGAACACATAGGAAGTGAACACACAGGAAAGACATGCAGGAGCCATCTTGGAAGCTGGCACAGAGTAGGCGGCAGCCATCTTAGATGCTGGCTCCCTAGAGAGGCATAGCCCACACAGGTGAGGTCTAGTGAAGTAATCAGCACACAGAGCCAGAGACAAAACTAACACAGAGACAGACAGAATCCAGCACAGAGGCAGACCCCCAGAAACAAGGTAAGGCTGAGAGTGGTCATGGCCACAGACGTGACATATACCCGCACTTTTGACTGTATTAAGTTTGACTTTCAATGTTGTTATAAAATTAGATCAGAACAAAGCCATTTTACTTTTAGATGGAATTACTGTTCAAATTAACGTTTGGTAACCAAGAATTATGTCAAAAATATACAAAGTACTGGCAATAACCAGTGTACGGCAAGCACACATTCAGGAAATAGGTTTTAATTTGCCTTACCATCTGTAAAAATGCAATAATTTTGCAGGAACATTTCTGTAGGTGTCAATAATATGAACAAAAACAATATCTTGGTAAGTTGAGCTTTCTTCCTTCAGTAAGGCATCCTCTTCTTCAAGTTTAGTTAAATGACTCAGAAGCCTTTCTGGGCGACTGTTAAGATTCTGTAAGAGAGCTTCTCCTTCTGTGAGAAGAAAAAAAACAAAAATAATCTACAAAAGTTACATTCATAATGTTGATCAGGTTATCTGTTCCAATTAAGATGGCCTATAATTAACTTAAAATACTTAAACATATATATTTATCAACCTAATATTGCAAATAGGAGTGTCAGTAATAGGGGGTGGGGAGTGCTAAGTACAGTTTTTATCATACTAAATAACAAATGTCATATCAATACCTTCACTGTGTATAAAGCATCTTACTGAATCTTCAAAGAGTTCTTCAAAATGGTGCCCTGAAACTACCAGATGCCAAGTCACATGGGCCAACACACTAATCACAATTATACACGTCAGCAGACAAATCAGATCAAAGAACCCCAATCAAGTTCCAAATGAAGCACTTGAGGGGCTGCTGCTTTCAATATGAAAATCCACCATTGTTTCTTGCATTTTAATAGATGCTAGAAATCACCACCCTCCCACCCCATCTCAATACGTTCTACTACCAGTCATTTCATTCACTCGTAAGGTGTTGTTTTTCCTTCTAATGAGTGTCAGTCAACATTAAGTACAAATCATACAGCTATATGGGAGGTAGAAAGCTTCAACAAATTGAGAAATGTCAATATTGCACTTTCACCTATACCATGAAGTGCCAAAACAGGATTATAATTTTTTAAGCCATTTTACAATGTTTAAATCCAATTTGGGCTGGTTTTCTGCACCTTTCCTGGAAGGTTGTGCACTCCTTAGTGACTAATAAAATTAGTACTGTAATGCCTTATATCATGGCTTCTATAAAAAGATTTGAGATGTCTGAAGCTTTTCCCAAATTGTTGACTGGGAAAAGGGGAAGGAACCATATAACCCCAGGGCTTATACAGATCCCCTTGTTGCCTGTGATCCATAGGTCACTTTTCAAAATTCTTTGTTTAGGGGCCCTTTTACGGCATTTTTTGCTGTGGTAAGCATGTGTTAATGCTTACCGCAGCTTAGTAAAAGGACCCCTTAGTTTTTAAAGCACTGCAGGACAGGTTTCCATATCATTTGGCTACTTGTTTTATTGAGTATAAGTCTTCTAGATTAGGCTTTACTCCAAATACATGTCTGTTCTGAAGTATGAAGGGGACATCCACGTATGTTGGCCCAGCATTCTGTAATGCATTTCCACCGTGACTCAGACTGGAATAAAATTATCATTCAGGAAAAAGCAAAAGACATGGCTATTTGACCAGGCTTTTCTTGAAGGTTACAAAATCTGGTAGGAGAAGTATAATTATTTTTTAAAATTAAACATTTCACCTATCACATAATTCCCAAACAAATTAGAACAAAATATTCATAACAGCAATCTCACATAAATAATAACACAGACAGTAAAAAAAACTTATTAAAACATTTAATATTCCAACCCTTTTTAAAACTTCCTCTCATTGGGTCATACTTAGGGCTTCTTTTACAAAGCCGCGCTAGAGATTCCCACGCAGCAAATGAGAGGAAGCCCATAGGGCTTCCTCTCATTTGCCGCACCGAGAATCGATAGCGTGGCTTTGTAAAAGAGGCCCTCAATTCCAAACTAACCTACCTTAGATACTCGCAAATCTGTTCATCCTTTACCAAACACTTTCTAGAAAAACAGGCTTTTAGTCATCACTTTGTATACCTATCATAAGCATTTGATAATGTGGGTCTTGAGGATGCCATGAAATAACTTTGTGGTCCAGTTGTTCTACTTAGAAACATTACTACATGGGCAATCCAAGAAAGAGGCGCAGTAAGAAGGGTAAATTCAATTATTGCATAAGAAACAAACAAAAATTGGTGTGGTGAGAATATAGTTAGAGATTTTTGAATAAGATCAGTTTTATGTATTGATTTTTAATGCAAGCCACCTTGGGGGCTTTTTGTGAAAGGCAAGTTTTCAAATATATACCTATAAGGGTTGGAATCAATAGCAGTCAATTATGGATTCCTCCCAACATTATAAAATATATTATTCTCTCTAACTATTGCTGCATGAAAGGTTTTGTATCTCCTACAAAGTAAAACAAAATAATCACAGAAAAATAAATATGCTCATAAAATATTTTTATTGGTTTTAAGCACATTTTACAAGAAATATACAAGCCAACCGCTTGATACACAAGAGACAAACACTCATCACAGAAAAAAAAAAAAAGGAAATAGAAATACAAACATATTACTCAATAATATGCCCAAGACCATGAAAGGGAAAACCTAAGAAAAATGAAATAAGGATCAAACTGAAGCTCAAAAGTTCCCCCATAAGGAAATAAAACAAGTAAAAGGAAAGCTTTTTCATTCATTAAATAACATGTTTATACAGAGCTCACAGGAAAGGATAAGGCTATTGGAGTTGTGACCATTCTAACACCCAGAGAATTCTGCAAATGTAATGGATCAATAAAAACAAAGTATTGCCCTCAAACTCAAGGAAACTATAGAAAATACATTGCTTCTTGGGCCAATACCTGAGCGCGCTTGGCTAAAAAAGCCTTATGCCTTCTCTGTGTAGCCCTACACAGCCATAGCATTACATTCCATTACTATTATGCTTACATCGTATTATATCTCTGTTATTTGAATTTCAGTGCTGATAAA
This sequence comes from Microcaecilia unicolor, assembly GCF_901765095.1. Classification (NCBI taxonomy): domain Eukaryota; kingdom Metazoa; phylum Chordata; class Amphibia; order Gymnophiona; family Siphonopidae; genus Microcaecilia; species Microcaecilia unicolor. The sequence goes on along the minus strand of NC_044033.1, from coordinate 285,703,650 downwards.
TGTGTATATTTTTTATCCTGTTTCATGGTTTCTATTTGCTGTTTTCAAGTTTTCTTCTTTCATTGCATTTATGTTTATACTTATACACCTTACTGTTGTTAAGCTGTTAACAAAACTGTAAGTTTGATGTTAAACTGTACATACTGTACACCGCCTTGGGTGAATCTCTTCATAAAGGCAGTTAGTAAATCCCAATAAATAAATTAATTCCACAAAACATTTGATGCTTAAAGCAAAAATATATATGAAGAATCTGATTCCTGTCAGGTCACAATTAAAGTAGATTACAAGCTCTCCAAAAAGCTTGTCACATCCAAACAAGCCTCTTCCGCTCTTCTTTTACCTCTCCCAATCCCAGCCACTCCAGTAGGAACATAGAAAGCTTGAGTCAATGGTGGTAAAGAGTCCTTAAATATCTAAAAGACTTCATCAAAATATTTTTTAACCATGTACAATGCAGAAATAAGAGGTAACTTGGGAATGTTAATAAATCAAACTTAAACATAGATTATAGTTATCAATTGTCCCCAACTTCTGATGTAGTGTATTTGTTTTTAATCAATTCCAGCTGACACTTCTGAATCTTTCCCAATGTTTTCTCCACACCTTCCAATTTAATTTCTTGACTCCTCAAAGACTCACCATGTTGCTGCACCTGGGTCTACAAGGAGTTTGGACCCTTTAGCCTAGTGGTTAGTGCAGTGGACTTTGATCCTGGGGAACTGAGTTCAATTTCCACTGCAGCTCCTTGTGACTCTGGGCAAGTCACTTAACCCTCCATTGCCCCTGGTACAAAATAAGTACCTAAATATACTATCCACCTTATAATTGAAAGAGAAAAACGCCTAGATTTCGACCCAAATCGGGAGATAGACGTTTATCTCACAAAAACGAATAAATCTGTATAATGGAAAGCCGATTTTGGATGTTTTCAACTGCACTCCATCGCGGAAGCGTACAAAGTTGACGGGGGCGTGTCGGAGGCGTGTCGAAGGTGGAACTGGGGCGTGGTTATCGGCCGAGGAGAGATGGACGCCTTTCGCTGATAATGGAAAAAAAGTATGCGTTTGTAGCTAGAATTTAGGGCACTTTTCCTGGACCCTGTTTTTTCCACGAATAAGGCCCCAAAAAGTGCCCTAAATGACCAGATTACCCCCAGAGGGAATCGGGGATGACCTCCCCTGACTCCCCCAGTGGTCACTAACCCCCTCCCACCACAAAAAATGATGTTTCACAACTTTTTATTTTCACCCTCAAATGTCATACCCACCTCCCTGGCAGCAGTATGCAGGTCCCTGGAGCAGTTGTTAGGGGGTGCAGTGGACTTCAGGCAGGTGGACCCAGGCCCATCCCCCCCCCCTACCTGTTACAATTGTGCTGCTTAATGCTTAGTCGTCCAACCCCCCCAAACCCACTGTACCCACATGTAGGTGCCCCCCCTTCACCCCTTAGGGCTATAGTAATGGTGTAGACTTGTGGGCAGTGGGTTTTGAGGGGGATTTGGGGGGCTCAACACACAAGGGAAGGGTGCTATGCACCTGGGAGCTCTTTTACCTTTTTTTTTGTTTTTGTAAAAGTGCCCCCTAGGGTGCCCGGTTGGTGTCCTGGCATGTGAGGGGGACCAGTGCACTACGAATCCTGGCCCCTCCCACGAACAAATGCCTTGGATTTATTCGTTTTTGAGCTGGGCGCTTTCATTTTCCATTATCACTGAAAAACAAAAACGCCCAGCTCACAAATTGTCGAATAAAACATGGACGTCTATTTTTTTCGAAAATACGGTTCGGTCCGCCCCTTCACGGACCCGTTCTCGGAGATAAACGCCCATGGAGATAGACGTTTTCGTTCAATTATGCCCCTCTATGTAAACCGCTTTGAATGTAGTTGCAAAAACCACAGAAAGGCGGTATATCAAGTCCCATTTCCCTTCCCTTTAACCTGTCCGATTTAGATATTACTGAGTGCTACAACTCCTACTGCTACTTCTACTACTACTCAGCGCTTTAAATGAACATGTAAGAGATAGTCCCTACACGACAGAGCTTACAATCCAATCAAGACAAACAGGACAAACATGGGGATAAGGGAATTACTTAAGATGGAAATGATAAAACAGACATGGGTACTGAATTTAAGGTGGTACCTGCCACACGACACTCAGTGCGATCTCTTCTGGTGTCTTCTTCTTCTGCAAAAGTAATGCTGTTTTACCACCATGGTCAGAAATTTGGATTCAGGCACCATACTCTGCAGCAGTGAGGCCTCTCCCATGCTAGGCTCAGCCACAGTGACTTCCCCAGCGGCAGCTTCTGGCTGATTCGCTGCTGTAGATCCAGAAGCAGGCCTTAGAGAAATCACGTGCTGGTCGGGACTCAATGAGACATCACCAAGACTCAGTTCAAAAGTTCCTTCTTAAACTACAATGATTTTGGGTAGCAAGGCCACAAAGTTCTGGACCAGTGCCCATTTTCTCCAGCTCACGGAGCTCACACCTTAGTGTTCTCACTTTCCAATACCATCTTGGATTCCCCACTCATAAAATCTATATTAATAAATCCCACCTTGAACGTTCTGAAGCTCACTCCAAGGCAGAGAAGCTTACTCCAAGGCAGAGAAGCACAAAAATCCTGTAGTCTTCATAGGCTAGGACCAGTCACCCTCACTCATAGACCCGCCCTCAGCCACGCCCCATCTGTACATAAAACGCTACCTCAACATTCTGAAGACAACCTGCTGAAGCCATCTGCAAAATCCCTAAACAGTTCGTAAGTTCATGGTGGTGAAGCCATCCAACTCACCATGTCTCTCTGCCCCACCCTCGAGGGCGGAACACAGAGAGTAAAGGGATCCATAAAGGCACCCCTACCAACTGGCAACCCCCTCCAACAAACAACGACCCAGGCAGGGGGAGTGTTTCCGTACTCCTCCCCCTGCCTAGGAATCGCTACAGACTGCTGGCAAACTCCCCAACCACACGACCACAAAAGCCACCCGCAACACCCCCCCCCCCCACACACACACACACAAACACACACATAAACACACACACACAAACGTAAACACACAAACACACACACAAAAACACACACACATACACACACATGCAAACACGCACACACACATAAACACACACACACGCAAACACACACACACACATAAACACACACGCAAACGCAAATGCACACACACAAACACACAAAAACACACAGACACACAAACACACACACATAAACACACACACACATAAACACACACACACAAATGCACACACAAAAACACAAACACACACACAAACGCACACACAAAAACACAAACACAAACACACACACAAAAACACAAACACACACACACACAGAAACACAAACACACACACAGAAACACAAACGCACGCACACACAAACACACACATAAACACACACGCAAACGCACACACACAAACACATGCACACACACACACACACACACACAGAAACACACACACACACAGAAACACAAACACACACACAGAAACACAAACACACACACACACATACAAACACATACAAACTCACACACACACAAACAGCCTCGACGGTGCACCTCTAAGTGCCTCCCCGCCGCATCGCTACAACAACCCGTGCAACGGGGCATCAGAAAGCCCCTACCCCCCTTCCCTCCTCACCGCATCACCCAACCCCTCCCCCCCCCACATCGACCACCTCGCCACCCGCGACCGCTAATACAAACTCTGTCCGGCGGCTGCTGCTGCTTCTATTCAGCAGCAGCAACCCATACATAAAGAAAACAAACAAACAAAAAAACAACCTCCTAAAACGCACCTCCGTGGAAAACCATCTCACATTGGCTGACGTCTCTGCAGGCGCTCCTCCTCTCCCCTCAACGTCAGTGCCCCTGCCGGAAGACCCCGGAGAAACGCTGAGACGTCAGAGGGGAGAGGAGGAGCGCATGCTGAGACTTCAGCCAATGTGAGATGCTTCTCAACGGAGGTGCGTTTTAGGAGGATTTTTTTTTTGTTGTTTTCTTTATGTACGGGCTGCTGCTGCTGAATAGCAGAAGCAGCAGCAGCCGCCGGACAGTTTGTATTAGCGGTTGCAGGTGAAGGGGGGACAAGAGGCTTTCTTTGGGTGCTGCGCTGGCTGGGGGGGGAAGGGGGGTCTCTCTGGACATGGGTGGCTGGAAGGAAGCAGGGGGAGGGGAGGGGAGCTGCACATGGGTGGCTGCAGGGGGGGCAGGAAACAGGGAGATAGGGATGGGGCTCCACACACCACATGGGTGCCTGCAAGGGGGAAAGGGGATACAGGACGGACACTGCAGGGCGGGCAGGGGGACAGAAGGTTGGTGGTCATCAGGGGGGACAGGTGGGTCGATGGACATGGCTGGCCACAGGGGAGGAACAGGGAAAAAGGAGAGGAGTGTCCTCAGACATAGGTGGCTGCACAGGAGAGGAGGGTCGCTGGACATGGGTAGCTGGACATGGCTGGCTGCAGGGGGGACAGGGGAGAGAGGAGGGACGCTGCACATGCGTGCCTGCAGGGGGACAGGAGGGATGCTGGGGGGGGGGGCCTGAGACCACATGGGTGGCTGCAGGGGAGACAGGAAGGACGCAGCAGGGGGAGAGGAGGGTTGATGGGCATGGGTGGCTGCAGGGGGATGCTGGACATGGGTGGCTGCAGGGGGAACACGGGGAGAGGAGGGTCGTTGCACATGCCTGGCTGCAAGGGGAGAGGGAGGGGGTGAGGGGGTTCCTCATACCACACACGCACTCATTCTCTGTCTGCCACATACACTCTCACTCACACACTCACTGTCTTTGTCCCTCTCTCTCACACAGTGTCACACAGAAACACAAACACTGTCTCTCACACACTCTCTCTCTCTCGCACAAACACACACACATTTAGGCATATTTTCAAAGCACTTAGCCTTCCAAAGTTCCATAGAAACCTATGGAACTTTGGAAGGCTAAGTGCTTTGAAAATATGCCTATCTGTCTCCCTCTCTCACATTCTCTCTCTGACACACACGCCCCATCTTTCACACACGCTCTTTCTGAGACATACACTCCAAGGAAAACCTTGCTAGCGCCCGTTTCATTTCTAACAGAAACGGGCCTTTTTTACTAGTATTTCAATAATACAAATATTTTATGACACTTAAATTCTAGGCTCTTAAAAAACTGAATCCAACCAATAACTGCAGTTCCTTTTGTGAAACCAGGTTTTTTTTTATCATGTTCCCATGTAGTTTGCGGACTGTGAGTGGGATATGTATGGTCACAGGTAAATCTTCAAAACAAGATAAAATAAGTAAAACTGATAGAGCTTCCTGAACAAGGCGCTTCACAAGGGTCCACTTCAAGATCATCAGGGATAGTTCTGAGAAACTAGGAGCCAAAACATACAGAGTATGGGCGCAATAAAGAGAACAGCATGTGCAATAAATTTCTACAAAAGGCAGATCAGCCAGGGAAAGAGGAAAGATATCAACATGTTTTTATTTTTTAACTTTATAGTTATTGAAATTTATACATATAATCAAACAAGAAAATAATCTTGACCAGAAAGTTTTCCAAAAACAAGTGAAATAAGGAAAAATAAGAATTTATAGTAACACATAGTAAACGACGGTAGATAAAGACCTGAACGGTCCATTCAGTCTGCCCAATTTAAAAAGGAAAAGAAAAATTTTAGACCACAACAATGGGGGAGACCCAAAGAAATCCCCAGAGAAGAATCAGTATCATAATAAATCAGAAAAAAAAAATTAAAAAGAACAGACTAATTCGAGCCTATATCCTGTCTCTACTAAATCAACTCACATTGATAGAACCAAGGTTTGTTGTCTTAGATCTAATAAATGTTTGCAATTGAGAAGGTTCATAAAAAATATACGAAGCTTCTTTAAACTGAAATATGAACTTGCAAAGAAACAAAAGAATAATTTGGCATCCAAGAAGGAAACTTGGAATCCTTTCCTTCTTTTTTGGGTTTTCCTAGAAACATCTGGATAAATCTGCAGTTTCCATCCAAAAAATTCAGAGCCAATATGACGAAAAAAAATGCATTACAGAATCTCTATCTTGAGCAAACACCAAAAGGACACAATTAAAGTAGATCTTTTAGTCACTAGGGGGGGCCCTTTTACAAAGGTGTGCAACGGCCTATGTGCATCCAGCACACGCCAAATCAGCATCACCGCCTTGGCTAGTACTTCTGAATTTTGTGCATGCGAAAAACACGCGGTATAAAATATTTTCTATTTTCTACTGTGTGGTGCTTACCCAGCGGTAAATGGCAGTGGACGCGTACTGCATGCTTACTGCTCGGGTAGCGCATGAGATACTCACTACCACTAAGTCAATGGGTGGCTGAAAATGGACACGCTCTGGTTTTTATTTTGCCGCACATCCATTTTCCGGCCCCTTTAAAAAAAAAAGCCCTTTTCCAGGACACGGCAAAAACTGGCCTGGCGTGTGCCCAAAAGACGTGCTCGCATTGCCGCAGGCCTTTTTGCCATGGCTTAGTAAAAGGGCCCCTAGGTCTTAGAAGTTTCCAATAAGCCAATAATGATCAGTCCTTATATATTCCACTTACTCCCTCAACTTTTTTTTGGTGGGAACATAGCAAATGTTATTCAAAGGAGGCATTGCAGAGTCAGAAAAATTCAAAGTCTCCTTTACAGAACAGATCCTTTGGAGATAATGACAAAACTTGAGAAAAATTCAGAATACTAATAATTAAATACCTAGCAGCATTTCCCTGTTCTCAAGTTTACAATGACCCCCAGTTTTGTCCAAAATTAAACTAGCTTGGACATTCTTCATACTATTTAATTCCTGCTTCAAGCAGCTCAATGTATCATTTTTTAGGAGACACTTTAATGATTATATTGTTTGACAGTATATATCTTTTATAATTTAGGGACCCTTTTACAAAACGGCGGTACCTGTACCACTTTGCCACGTGCATTTCGGCACTACCGCGGGAGCTGGCAGTAGTGCCACTCTCAGCACGTGCCATTTCTGGTGTGATGGACATATTTTGGGGGGCCACCGGGGTCTTACCCTTACCGATGTATGGCGGATCTGTACGATGGCAGATCTGTGAGAAACACGTCCTTGTTACTGTACTTTGCACTTATGAATGTTCCTTATATTTCCCTATCTGGATGTCCACAACTATATGCACTGTACTTGCGGAACATGCAGGTATGGGAAATATAAGGAACATACATATTTTATTATGTATATATGAAGAGGTTTGCACACTTGATAATGATCCATATAAGGAAGGTTCCGCACGTGTGAACACGTACTCATCCAGATAAGGCCCCACACGCGTGACAACGGTCCATGCACGTCAATTTTGGGTGGGCCTGAGCACGAAGTGGATGGGCACAAAATTTTCTCTCTCCCCCCTCTCCCCCGGCACTTCCCAATTCAAAATATAAATACTTTAGCAGATGAGGATCCCCAATCTCTGTCAGCTGAAGGCCTCCAGTAAAGATGGCCAGAACTCCTCTCCACCAAGCCCAGTAGGCAGCAGCAACTCCTCGAGCCACTGATGCCAGCACCCCATACATGCTTAGTTGTCAGAGGCTCCAGGATGCTGCCCCCATCTGCCAAAAAGGCATCTCTGGCCAGTTTCAGAAGAGACCCCAGCTAGTAGGGCTTGGGAATCCCCACTAGCTACAGCAAGGGTCAGGGCTGCCGTTAGCCATGCTGGTGACCAAGGCAGAAAATCTCCTCTCCAATCTCTTCATCTGCCGTTAAAGTCAAACTGACAGACCCTCACAAATTACTGAACAAGGGATCATAAATTAGAAATAAAAATATATAGACAAAATTGAACTGGGAACCTCAGCATGTACTGCAACACTGGAGAAAAAAAACCCAAAACAAAACAAAAGCGCATTTCCTTTTCTACTTAACACAATAAAAAGACATCCGCTATGCAAATTTCCCAAAGTTAACATATTCCATTTAAATCATTCAAAGTAAAGTGATTTTCCTACCTTTATTGTCTGGACATTTTATTTTTCCATCATGTTGGTTCCAATTTCTCTTTCCCGCTTTCCTGTCTTCTGCTAATTCTTCAAGCGGTTGTCCATTTGTCTTTTTTCTCCTGTCGTTTCATTTCCTCACTACACCTACCTCTGAAATATTGATCCTTCCATTTTACCTCCTTCTTTTCTGCCTCTATACACTCAAATTTCATCCTTTCTAAATCTTTTCCTTCTTTTTACTTTTCAGATATCTATCACATTTCCATCTCCTTTCACCCACTAGCTCTCCCATTCCCCATCTTTCTCCTTCTCAGCCTTCTATTCCCTTCCATCTTCGATCTACGCACCATTACCATATTTCTACCCCATGATCACTATTCTCTCATTTTTTCCTTACCGTCTCCACTCCCTGGGCCTCTCCCCCATGCTTTCCACCACTCCCAGTGTCTCCCTCCCTCCACCCTTCCAGCCCAGCATCTGTTCCCTCTTTCTACCCTCCTCACCCTTGTAGCCTATTTCCCTATCCCTTTTACCTCACACCACCAGCATCTTCCTGTCCCATCTCTCTCCCCTCCCCCATTGTCCAGCATTTTTCCCTTTTATTTGTTACATTTGTACCCCACATTTTCCCACCTATTTGCAGGCTCAATGTGGCTTACATAGTACCATGAGGCGTTAGCCACCTCCGGTTAAGTGCTGATATCAGTGCTCACTTGCTTGTTAAGCTAAATAAGTAACGCGCGGTATTATGGAATCGGCGCCTAAATCTAAGTGCAATATATAGAAACCGGGCGATAACCCCAAGCCACGCTCATGATCTGCCTCAAACAGCCCATGACCCTCCCATTTGTGTTACCCCTTTTTGAGGACACACATAAAATTTAGGGGCAGGTCACACATCTAATTTACATGCGTACATCTTAACTGATTCCAATTAGTGACAATAATTACTTGTTAAAAACCCAATTACTGGCACTATTTGGCTCATTCAATTATATTGTGTATGCAATTAATGCATGCATAATTTTTGGCAACTTTTATGTGGTTAGTGTTCGATTTTCTAATGATCCTTCACTGAGTTAAAGCTTCAGTCATTAAAGCAATGCATCCCCCAAACTCCAGCAATGACATATCACACAAATGTTACCTTCTGCATTTAAGGATTGGGCCTGTACAATGCCTCCTTTCCTCTCCTCTTCTCCACCTTCATGTAGAACGTTTCTCCCTCTCCCTGCCTTGAACCCCTGGTTTAACATCTCTCTCTACCCCCCCCCCATCTCTCCATCCTTCCTTTCCCTCAACATTTCCCCTCTCATCTCTCCCTCCCTTCCACTTCCATGTCCAACACGTTTTTTTCTCTCATGCCCTTTCCCTCCCTCTCCCCATCCCACCCATATCCAACAATTCTCCCTCTCTTTCCCCTTGCAGCATCTCTCCGTCCCTCCCCCCACCTAGCTCTACACTGTCTCCCTCCCTCATCCCAACCAGGGTTGCCAGGTGGAAAATATTTTTCCAGCCTAAAGGAGCCCAAAATCCAGCCCAAAACCCGCCCAAACTCAAACCCCGCCCCTGACACCCCCGCCCCCGCGTCATCAACCCCGCCCCCGCCGTCATCGGCCCCGCCTTCCCCGTCACTAACCCCGCCTTCCCCGTCACTAACCCCGCCTCCCACGTCACTAACCCCGCCCAAAAACGTCACTAACCCCGCCCACCGCGGCCGAAAAAGCCACCTAAAAAAACCGCCCGAAGCACAAAAACCAGCCCAAAAAACCGCAACCCGCCGCGGGCAAAAATTTCCCGCGGCGGGTCGCGGAAAACCGCCCAATTGGGCGGTAAAACCGCCCACCTGGCAACACTGATCCCAACAGTGCTCCTGTCTCTCCCCGCCCCCCCCCCCCCCCCCCCCACCACACACACAAACAAACCAACCACCTGCCAGCATGCTGCATGTTTTTTTTCCCTCCCTTTCCCCAGCCACCACTCACTGACACGCTGGCTGCAGGCCTTCTTTCCCATCCCTCCCCTTTGGGCAGCACTACAGTCTAACTGTACAGCAAAGCTGCACGGCACCGGGTCCGTCCTGCCGCTACGCTGCTGCCCTCTGTTGTCATCATCTTTGTCTGGCAGAGTTGTTACTTGTTCTTCTGCCGCTTATCTGCAGCGGATCCGTGCGCTGCCAGGGCTGTATGCTGCTGCGACTGCTTCCTTCCGGTCAACCTCACCTTCTCCGATACTCGAGGCGGAGCCAGCGCAGAAGAAGCAGTACACCGTTGCTGGGCGGGCCTGAGCCCAAAGTGGGTGGGCCCAGGCCCACCCGTGGCTACGCCCCTGCCACGTGCAGACCCATTATTTATGCCAGGACGTCCACGTGCTGATACGTCCATATATGGAACTGTGCATGTAAGGACGTCCATCACGCATGGATGTCCATATAAGGCGATGCACATTTTCCAACGGTTATTTTTATTTATTTTTTGTTACATTTGTACCCCACGCAATCCCACTCATGGCAGGCTCAATGCAGCTTACATGGGGCAATGGAGGGTTAAGTGACTTGCCCAGAGTCACAAGGAGCTGACTGTGCCGGGAATCGAACTCAGTTCTTCAGTTCCCCAGGACCAAAGTCCACCACCCTAACCACTAGGCCACTCCTCCAATCCAAACTGACAAACATGTCTTTGCAGCGAGAGCCAAATTTCAGCATTGCTGAAAATCTACGGCTCATCGAGCTGTGTCTGAGGCACCATTGTGTCCTGTTCATGCACCACCACCTGCCTCCCAGGACTGTCTCTGTTCGAGCCTGGAGTCATATAAGAAACAGTTTGGAAAGGTAACTGTTTGTTCCCCCTCCACACCCCGGTCCTGGCCTATCAGGTCCCCCTACTGTAGCTACACACGTAAGAGCTCCCTCAGCAATGTAAGCACTAACTGTAGTCTTCATTCAAGGGCAATCAGTATGTGAACACGCACATTCATTAATAGAATCAATTTACTAGAAAGGAGGAGTGGCCTAGTGGTTAGGGTGGTGGACTCTGGTCCTGGGGAACTGAGTTCAATTCCCACTTCAGGCACAGGCAGCGACTCTGGGCAAGTCACTTAACCCTCCTTGGCCCCAGGTACAAATAAGTACCTGTATATGTAAGCCGCATTGAGCCTGCCATAAGTGGGAAAGTGTGGGGTACAAATGTAACAAAACAAAAAAAAAATTCTCACTTCCCAACAAAACTGCACACAAACGGTACTCTCTGTTCTCATGTCCACCTCAATTACATCGCCTGTACCAATGTCATGTTCCCCCCCCCCCCCTCCCCTCACATCATTAGTGTTGTGTGTCTCTACAATTTGGCTGCCAAATGATTTTATATTGTGAAGGCAAGAAGGGCCATCCCAATTCCTGGTGTACAAACTTGATCCCTAAGCCGAAGGTTCCACTGAGTACTGCAGGGCCACCCCAATATTGTCTGGAGCGTGCGACAGCGCCTCAGGGCTCGACGTAAGGGCACCTGTAGTCCTTTGTAAATGTATTTATTTAATAATGCAAATTTCTTCTTCAGTTTCCATGTGGCTAATAGGCAAATATAAAACATAACACCTCTATCCCAGATCAAGGCCTGAGGTTGCAGCTACCCTCTCATGAGTATGGCTGTAACTTCCAACTAACCTCCTCTGAGATGAATGAGATGACACGCCTCACTTCTGTATCCCCCTTTCTGGGTGGATACTGTTTCATGTTATTCTTGCCTGATGTCCTGCTTTTAGTGGATGTCATAGCATCATTTGAAAGTAATGTAAAGCAATTTATTTATTTATTTGTTTGTTGCATTTGTATCCCACATTTTCCCACCTATTTGTATGCTAGTGCTTCCACCCCCCTCCAAAAAACAAACAAAAATGTTCATCCAACCATAGTCACAATTCAAAATACTATGCTAATGCGGAATGAGTGTGCCCTGCCAACACATCTTGTGTACTCCTTTTTCAGACCAGCTTCCAGGGTTCCCTGTCATGTCATCTCATACATCTCACACCCCATGTGTATAGCCCAGGGCTCACCACTGACCCCACCTTTCCCCATTCCTCCCTCATGCTAGCCAGCCAGCTCCTGCACTGTGCAAGCCATGTTGAATGTGCTGATCTCAAGGACAATCCTTTTACATACACAGGGCGCCATCAGCAGGAGGAGGAGGCAGGACTGCCTGCACCGGTGGTGGTGGTGGAGGAGGAGGCGACAGCAGAAGGGCCAGACCCCTGGCATGATATGCCTCCCCTTGAGGAGGAGGGCCCAACACCACCAGCCCTCTCCACACCATCCCCAGCACTGCACCTCCTGCAGCAACTGGTGCATAGCCAAAACCATTTGCTGCAGGAGGTGTCAGTGAGGCTGCTCCTGGTGCTGTTCATTAGCCTGCTGCAAAAGGCCATGCAGGGAGGAGGACGTGGCCTCCCTTGAGAGACTTTGGGGAAAAAAAATTGTAAATAGTTCTTTTTTTTTTGTTTGTTTGGTTAAATACACATTTCATATTTTTGATATAACAGGGTGTGTCTCTACTTTGAGCACTACATATTATCAAATGCTGGGGTTGATGTGAGAGGAGACAGCAATCTGGGTTGCATGACAGGTGAACTGTGACAGAGAAACTTTGGTACATATGTGTCGTAAGTGTGGCCATACAGAAGGCCACCTGCTCCTTCCTTCCAAACTGCAAGGGGGGGGGGGCATTTCAGCCTCCCCCCCCCCCCCATTACCATAGAGCCCCACAGCACAGAGTTGTGTAAATAATAGGTATGCTGTCTAGCACTAGTGATCTGCCAAGTACAAACTTGCAGATAACCATAGGAAGCGCATAGACTATGTTTGCTCTCTGATCAGCAGACACCCTTATCCACAACCAAACCACATTGGTGAGGGCCAGGAAGGAGCTACAAACAGCTGGGTCATCTTTGTCACATTGAATGTATCAGCAATGGTATATAGTGCTGAGGAGAAAAGGGAAAATAACAGTAAAAGCATTAGATGGATGTTTACTTCATCACAATTGCAATATAATACATCAGGTACAGAAGGGTACAGGCTAGGGGAATTATATAGGCACCGGGCTGCAGCCACCTGCAGGTTATTTAGAATATGAACTGTAACCAGAACCCCTCTCCCTCACCGTGACTTAAGGGCTCAAGGTCGTGCTAGGCATGCACCTTGAAAATGGTTTGCAGGATAGAATTTATAAATATTGTTGTTCCATAACTATGGAGGACTGTAGGACTGTGTTCAATAATGTGGAAAAGACATTCAGTGCATATATGCTACACCCCCTCCTCCCCACCCCCAGCAACCTTGAGAATGGGTGGGCACTTCATAAAAGGAGACTGGGGTTCACCGCATAAAGAAGGATGGAACCTAGCGCAGAGAAACATGAGGTACAAAGCAGGAGAAAAACTGCCAGCTGTGGATACCTGTGAACCTGGTGAAAACAGAGGTAAGATTTGAATATAGAGAACATACAGAGAACGGGGAGCCCTTGACCATGAGGGTTGCACACATCCATTCTCAGGGTCTCTTCCCTTCCCCCACCCCACAGGCAGCCACAACTGAGTGTGTCCAATAGAGAACAAGACATCTGTACAATGAATTGGGTAGAAACAATCATGGCTCTCAGAGTCCAGTGTATTACAGTCCACTGCTGTCTCTTGCAATCCTCTTGACCAGCTGTCCTGCAAGATGCAAGAAGTGTTTGTTTAGCACCTACATAGCAGAAAGGGAAGAGGTGGCTGAGAGGTATGAGCTTACCTTGAACTTGTGCTGCAAGAATCTGTTGGCTCCAAGGGACCACAGGCTGCCTGCTTCAACAAAGGAGAGAGAGAATGGGGGGCAGTGAGGGAGCACATCACACACAGCAAGGAACTCCTGGAGGGTAGAGAATGGAGAGTTGGTCACATGTAGAAAATGCAGAGTATATGCTAAGCTACCAGCTAACACCCAGTCTGAAACTTTTGGAAAGTAAAGGTACAAAGTCCACACACCAGTTATCTTTCAATAATTGGCAAAAAAGTCCCCCCCCCCCCCCCAAAAAAAAAAAAACCAAACAAACAGGTGTACAAAAGCATACAGTGGCAAAAACAAGGTTTACTATAACTGAAGCTAAAACGCTTTGAAATACCACTCCATAATCTAAAGAAAAACCTCTAAAGTGCAAGCACATAGAAAGCTGTTTTAAAGAGGCGCCAATAAAGGGAATGCAAACTTCCAAATCGGAGGAGCAGCTGGGGACATTTATCATTTTCACCCATTATCGAAATTAGAGTGCCCAAAACACAGAGCAGCTGGGGACGTCCATAGTTCCCCACCCATAATCGAAATGAGGATGCCCAAATCGGCAGAGCAGCTGAGGACGTTTAGGGATTTTGTCAATAATCGAAATTAAGACGTCCTTCTTGGGGATGCACATCCTGCTCTTACCGTAGGACAGTATTTAAGCGTCCTTCTCAGTATTTTCGAATCTTTGCATCGCATTGTTAGAATGGAACCAAAACAGGCGCCCACCCGCAAAGGTAATTTCAGTGACCCTGAAATTGAACTGCTGGTGCAAGAAATACAGAAAAGGAACACACATCTCTTTGCTCCCATGGGCCAGATGCTGGCTGCTACAACAAAGCAGAGAGAATGGGAGGCAGTGAGGGACCGGGTCAACGCGGTCTTCCACTGTGGCAGGGATGTGGAAGACTGCAAGTGGAACTGGCGCCGGCTGAGGCGTGATGTGAGGAAGAAGGCTGGTGCCAACCCCCAGCAGATGACACTGCTAATTTGACCCCAGGAGGGGATCCATGGCATTGGGTCCCTGGACACATCAGCATAGCCTGAGGGCTCAGGTAGGTTGACCATTAGGAAGCTGGGGTATCTGTTGTGCTGCACTACACTCTAAAGTTTTACACAAGTGGGGGACAATGTGGTGCTCCTAAGTAGGGGAAGGAGTGAGAACACCACATGCAATACAAATCACTATTCATTACAGACCATGACACAGGGAGTAGTCGGGTGGAGGGGGGAGAGAGGGTTTCCAGCTATGTGTGTGTAGGTTACCACTGTTTCACTACTTTGGGGGCCTTCCTCACTCTCTCCTCTTTTCCCATCACCAAACTGTGCATATCTCCTTCCCACACCTCTGTGCTGTAGCCACTGTGTCCTCTGCACTCCTTCCAAATGCCTGTGTGGCTCTCTTGCACATCAGTCCCTGTAGTACACTGCGCTCGTCTCCAGCTCTGTACCATGTACAATGACATCTGTGGCTTGCCTGCCAATCCCATTCCTCACCATCTCTTTGCTGGGTCTTCGTGTGTGGGGCTATGCTGAAAAACAAAAGTGGGTTATTTTGACCAACACACTTCCTCCCCTTTTGCTATGCATGTGATGACAGCTAGTCAGAGGAAGAAGCTGGCCCTAGTGGCCACCAGCCCCAGCACACAGAGCAGCAAACCAGTGGGCCTGGAGGACCATGGTGTGGAACCACAGGACCCAGCAGCAGCAGCAGTGCCGGCTCTCCTTCCACCACCCACAGCACAGGCTCCCCCTCCACCACCCGTAGCACAGGCTCTCCCTCCACCACCCACAGTAGAGGCTCTCCCTCCACCACCCGCAGCCTTTGCCGATGGTGGCACATAAGAAGAAGATGCAGAAGGGGGGGGCACATCCTCAGCAGAGGCCATCCAGCCAGAGGCGGCAGCTACTGCGCATCGAGACACAATTGCTGGGCCACAATGTGCACCTGGAAGATTACCGGCTCCAGCTGCAACGGGAAGCACTACAGGCCCAACGTGAAGTGGTACAGCAGCTCCAACGGCTGAAGCACAACATCGAGGGCCTACGCCGTGACCTGAAAGCACCTAGTACAGCCCTGATGCAGCAACAAGTGGCGTCTACTTCCACCACTGCACAGCAACCACCTGCAAAGAAGAGGAGCTTGAGATCCTCATCCCCCCCAGCCACTGGTCCAGCAGCCGCCACACCAGCTCCCCTTCTGGGTCCTGTACCCAGGTTGCAGGGCAAGACACAGACCACAAGGTGGCCGGACTTCCACAGGGCAGCTGAGGCAGCAGGCTGCCTTGTGGACACAGAGGAGGACAGTGGGAGCTCATCAGAGGAGGACTCTCAGTTCCCCTGCAGCACCAGCTGCAAAAGAACATGGTGGGAGGGGTAGGAGGGGACGGGGCCAGGGGAGGGGGCAGGGAAAGTGATGGGACATGCTGGGGGGGGGGGGGTGAGTGCTGGAAGGTGGGAGGAAGGAGTCTGAGGGTTGGAAGAAGGGGAATATGCACAGAGCGGGTGATGGTGGTGGGAGGGATGGTGGTGGTGGTGGTGGTGGTGTGTAAATACTATGTGATAGCAATAAATGTCAACTTACACTCATAGTAACATAGTACATGACGGCAGAGAAAGACCCGCACGGTCCATCCAGTCTGCCCAACAAGATAAACTCATATGTGCTACTTTATGTGTATACCTGACCTTCATTTGTATCTGTCATTTTCAGGGCACAGACCATAGAAATCTACCCAGCACTAGCCCCGCCTCCCACCACCGGCTCTGCCTTCAAATCTCCGCTAAGCTTCTGAGGATCCCTTCCTTCTGAACAGGATTCCTTTATGTTTATCCCACACATTTTTGAATTCCTTTACCGTTTTCATCTCCACCACCTCCCATGGGAGGGCATTCCAAGTATCCACCACTCTCTCCATGAAAAAATACTTCCTGACATTTTTCTTGAGTCTGCCCCCCTTCAATCTCATTTCATGTCCTCTAATTCTACCGCCCTCCCATCTATGGAAAAGGTTTGTTTGCGGATTAATACCTTTCAAATATTTGAACGTCTGTATCATATCACCCCTGTTTCTCCTTTCCTCCAGGGTATACATGTTCAGGTCAGCAAGTCTCTCCTCATATGTCTTGTAATGCAAATCCCATACCATTCTTGTAGCTTTTCTTTGCACCGCTTCAATTCTTTTTACATCCTTAGCAAGATACGGCCTCCAAAACTGAACACAATACTCCAGGTGGGGCCTCACCAACGACTTATACAGGGGCATCAACACCTCTCTCTATACAGCCTAGCAACCTTCTAGCAACGGTCACTGCCTTGTCACACTGTTTCGTCGCCTTCAGATCCTTAGATATTATCACCTCAAGATCCCTCTCCCCGTCTGTACATATCAGACTCTCACCGCCTAACACATATGTCTCCCGTGGATTTCTACTCCCCAAGTGCATCACTTTGCATTTCTTCGCATTGAATTTTAATTGCCAAACACTAGACCAAGCTTCTACAGATCCTTTTTCATGTTTTCCACTCCCTCCTGGGTGTCCTCTCTGTTACAAATCTTAGTATC
The DNA here is from genome assembly GCF_901765095.1 of Microcaecilia unicolor. Classification (NCBI taxonomy): domain Eukaryota; kingdom Metazoa; phylum Chordata; class Amphibia; order Gymnophiona; family Siphonopidae; genus Microcaecilia; species Microcaecilia unicolor. The sequence goes on along the minus strand of NC_044033.1, from coordinate 285,686,271 downwards.
ATCTGCAAAAAGACAAACTTTACCTTCTAACCCATCGGCAATGTCACTCAAAATTTAAAGAACAGAATCGGCCCCAGCACCGATCCCTGAGGCACTCCACTACTCACCTTTCCCTCATCCGAGCGAATTCCATTAACCACCACCCTCTGTCAACCAGTTCCTAATCCAGTTCACCACGTCGGGTCCTATCTTCAGCCTGTCAAATTTCTTCAAGAGCCTGCTGTGGGGAACCGTGTCAAAAGCTTTGCTGATAGATTATGTCTATAGCACGTCCATGATTCAATTCAATTCAATTCATTTGTCTCAGATTTTGTTGTCTCGATGAGTCTTTGCCTGGCTCTGACCCCCAGCTGGTGTGCACTCTACTCTGCGGGTGGAGGGGGCTCCTCATCTTCTTCATCTGGGGCCTGCTGCTGTGGCTCTTCTGGGAGGGCCTGTCCTCTGCGCATTGCTTAAGTATGTAGCATGCAGCAAGCCAAGAATATCTTTGCCACCTTTTGGTGGCTGTACAAGAGCTCCCCTCCAGAACAGTCCAGACATCGGAACCTGTTCTTAAGTTGTCCGAAGGTGCGCTCAATGATGCCACATGTGGTCTGATGTCTATTGTTGTAGTTCTCCTCTGACCCTGTTTGTGGGTGCACTATGGGGGTCATGACCCAACTCCGCTGTGGGTAGCCTCTGTCACCTTTGGGGAGAAACAGGATGAGAAAGATGAGTGTGTATTGTGGAGGTGGGGGGGGGGGGGGATAGTGGGTTGTGGAGTGAGCTGGATGGAGACAGTGCTGAGGGTTGCCTTGTGGAGGAGGTATACTTTGGGCAGATCCATGCTGCACTTACCTAGGAGCCTTCTGCCGGTGATCTCCCCTCGGGCAAACCTGCGGAAGATTCCTGAGTGCTGCAATATATAGGCGTCATGGGTGGAACCTGGGTATCAGGCACACACGTCTAGAATCTCCCCCTGGGCATCACACACAACTTGCATATTGAGTGAGTGGAATGCTTTCCTGTTCCTATAAGTGGCCTCTCGTGCCCAGGGGGGTCTGAGTGCAACATGTGTGCAGTCAACGGTGCCTATGACCGAGGGGAAGTGAGCTACGGCGTAGAAGTCTATCATGTTGTTCTGCAGGGCCTGGGGGGTGGTGGGGAAGGATGTGGGTAAGGAAGGCATCAAGGAACTGGGTGAGGCAGTTAGAAATGGAGGCCTGGGTGAGACCTGTGTTCACAGATAGGACAGACTGGAAACTCCCAGTGGCCAGAAAAGATAGAGAAGCAGTGATCTTTAGGTGCACAGGGATGGGATTGTTCCTACGGGTCCTGGGCTGCAGGAAGGGTTGGAGCTGGTCACAAAGGTGCTGAATGGCAGCCCTATCAAACTGGTACCTAGTGAGACACTGCAGGTCGGTGAGGTCTAGGAAACTGCTAAGGGACCTGAAAACTCTGGAGTGTGAGTACCTCCTGCGGTGCCTCCCCTCTTCAACATGTAAGCCACCTGTGCATTTAGTGCCTCCATTTCCCCACACTACAGGTGCAATGCAGTGACACCAGTGCTCACCTCTCCCTACCAACTTGGTGAAACACAGCAGCAACAAACAGAAGCTGACACTCACTCTCCCACCACCGACAAACAATGCGGTCACACACAGCAGAGCCACACTGCAAGCACTCTCTGACCCACTACAAACTCTCCTGCCACACCCTCTAACCACTCACTCTCCAAGCAGCAAACGACAGTCTTCACAAACATGTAGCAGCAGTACACAGGACAAAGAGACAAACAGAGACAACAAACAGGTAAGGGAATGAAATATGAACTTGGGGATTGTGAATGGAGAGGGATGGGGAGGGGATGGGGAGATAGAGGAAGGAGTAGTGGTGTCTGGGTTTGGGGGCTAGAAGGGGTAGGGAAAGCTGAAAAGGTAAAACACAAAAGAGGAGAGGATGAAAACGTTCCGACTAGGGGACACAGACAAAGGTAACAGGTACTCAACAAACTCTCAGCTTTCTCTCCAAACAACAATTCAGCTTTCTCTCCCAACAACGATCTCGCCACTCTCTAACTCCACAAAATCGCTAATGGGTCTAAAGATGACTTCCCCCCGTACCCTGGTCGCCTTTATTTCAGGTCTAACTAAGGAAGCCCATTTTCCCACCCATGCAAAACCATTTCGCTAGCCGTTATACGTTAAAGATGCCCATCTCGTAACGCCGCCCCTAATATGCCCCCTGTGGGGACGTCCTTAGATGGGCGTCCTCACGCTGAGGACGTTCTTGCGGACCTGTTTCGATTATTGGATCTGGACAGCCTTCTTTCACAGGGATGCCCATGTGCCTTTTGCGTCGCTTTTTGAACGCCCTTCTCTTTCGAAAATGAGCCTGCAGGTGACCCTCAGGGGGAGAAATGCTGACTTCGGCCTAACCCCTGGTAAGCCTTTTCTTGGCTGAGAAGTGTTTGGTGGAGGTGCCCAGCGCTCCCACCAGCTGCCTTCTAGGTGCTGTGGAGGACTTGCAGCCCATCTGCATATCCTCCCAGCCTTCTTGCATTTTCTCTATACACTTTGTATTTTCTCCCAGTTACTTCCTATGGTTCCAGTACACTTTCTTTTCTTGGTACTCTCCCTTCCTAATCTCTTTCTCCATCTGAAACCACTGTATACTGCAGGAACACATTGCCCATCTTCTGCTTTCATCATCTCACCATCTCTTTTGTCTTCTCCCGTCTTCTCAGCTCTCAATCTTCAACATTTCCATCCTTCCATTCAACTGTCTCCATTCTATCCGAGTACATCTCGCCTTCGTCGCTGTCATCATGCCTCTCCTACTCTTCTCTGTACTCTCTTGCTCCTTCTCATGAGATATTAATCCCAATCCTTGTCCTCCACATTTGTGCTCTCATCCTATTTGTGCAGGTCACATCATGATGTTTCCAATCTAATTTCTGCTCCTCTCCTCCCCCCTTCTTCCCTGCCTTTCTCATGTGCTCTGTGGAATGCTCGCTCTGTCTGCAACAAACTTTCCTACATCCATGACCTCTTTATCTCTCATACTCTCCATCTGCTTACCCTGAGACTTGACTTTGCCCTGAAGATTCTGTGTCATGGATGTCACCTTTTCTCCCATACTCCTCAACTGTTGGTCACGGAGGTGGTGTTGGGCTACTACTTTCACCCTCCTGTAGATTTCAACCTCTTCTACCATCTCAGTCTCACTGCTTTCCTTCCTTCGAACTCCACGCCTTCCGTCTATTCACTCCTCTGCCTCTCCAAGTAACAGTTATTTTATTGACCCCCTGATAAGTCCCTTTCTTCCTTTCTCAATGACACTTGGTTTTCCTTCTTTCTAGAACCTTCATCTCCTTCCCTCATTCTCACTTTCATGCTACTGATCCCTCTGACTCTCATGCTTCTCAGTTTCTCGCTTTAACATCCTCTTGCAATCTTCAACTGTGCTCCACTACCCCCACTCACCAGAATGGCCACTATCTTGATCTTATCGTCTTCTCAAACTACTCACGCTCCAGTTTCTGCGCCTCAGCTCTTCCCGTCTCTGACCATCATCTGATAACATCCTTCCCCCCCCCCCAGTCCCATCTAATCTCAACCACTACATTTAGGAATCTTCAGACTATTGACCCTTCTTACTCTGTCCTCCAGTGTTTCAAATCTCTTCTCAACCACTATGTTATCCAAATCTGTTAATGAGGCTGTCTCTTCCTATAATACTACTCTCTCCTCTTCTCTGGGTACTCTTGCTCCTCCCATTCCCCGTTCTATAAGGCGTACCAAACCCCAGCCTTGGCTGACCTTTAGAATCCGAAACCTACGTTCCTGTGCCTGCTCTGCCGAACGCCTTTGGCTGAAATCCTATGCCCATGCTGACTTAATACATTTCAAATTCTTGCTGATCTCCTTCCAGTCTGCTCTTTCACTTGCCAAACAGGACTACTACATCCAGTTGACAAATTCTCTCTCTTCAAAGTGCCTTCACCTCCAACTCCTCCTTCACTTTCTCCCCAGACTCTAGCTGAGTACTTTCATGATAAGGTTCACAAGATTAAACTTGAATTCTCAACCAAATCACCTCCACCTCTCCTTCCCTTAGTCCATTCTCTCAACCTTCCTTCAACCCCCGCCTCCTCTTCCTTTTCTGAAATCAATGAACTGCACATTTTCTTTCCTCCTCAAAACTAACTACCTGCTCCTTTGATCCTTTCCCACCCATCTCCTACTGCCATTCCTTTTATCCTTCACATACTCAATCTTTCACTTTCCATTGCGACTGTTCCTGATGCCTTCAAACATGCCACTCCTCAAAAAACCTTCATTGGACTCTAGCTGTCCTTCCATCTTCCTCCTCCCTTTCCCATCCAAGATACTTGAATGTGCTGTGCTGTTCACTGCCGTTATCTTGACTTTCTTTCATCTCAAGCTATTTTTGCATCAGGTAGCTATAGTTCGGGTTCATCTTTCCCTCATGCATCACTTTGCACTTGATCACATTAAATATCTGCCATATGATTCCCAGTCTCCCAGTCTTGTAAAGTCATCTTGCCATTTTTCACAATCCACTTGCGATTTAACAACTTTAAATAACTTTGTGTCAGCAAATTTAATTACCTCACTAATTATTCCCATCTCTAGATCATTTATAAATATGTTAAAAAGCAGCGGTTCCATTGTAGACCCCTGGGGAACCCTACTATCTAACCTTCTCCATTGAGAATACTGACCATTTAACCCTACTCTCTGTTTTCTATCCTTTAACCAGTTTTTAATTTGTATGTTTGTCAAGACCTATTGTTTTGCTTTGACTGCAGCTGTTCTTTACTGCCCCCAATCAGCCACTGTCCTAGCTAACTGCCTACTGTTGCCTAATAACTGGGCTGGCCCTGACCAGACAGCAGGTAGGACCATGATCAGTGCCTGGTTTGTTCTGTTAGGCCCTTTTTTGACAGATCAAATATCATATTTCTGCACGTATGACTTTAAATCATATAGATTACCGTAATGGTATAAGGAAAGTGGATATAAGGCAGCTTCAAATTATTCACATTACAGTGCAGCAAAAAAGTTTGATCATGTTATGCCTTTACTTGTACAGGCACATTGGTAGCCTATCCCTTACCGCATTTCCTATAGGGTTTTACTCTTGGTCCATAAGATTTACTTTTTCAGGAAAATCTTTATTTCTATATTTTTTCTTAATCTCTTTCAGAATCTGCTCAGGCTTTTAGATCTAATCAACAGAATTTGTTAGTGATACCTTATTTCAAGCAGATTCATTTAGACTGTGGAACAATCTGCCATTAAACACTTGCGATTCCACTACTGAAATTTAAGTCACGGCTTAAAACATATGGGCCCAATATTCAGCCAGTGGCAATCAGCGTTTTGCACTGGCATTATCCCAGGAAATTCATTGCTGGGCCATAATGTTCTCCCACCCAAATTTATAAATGATCTGGAAATTGGAATGATGAGTGAGGTGACTAAATTTGCAGATGACACAAAACGATTCAAAGTTGTCAAAATGTATGCGGATTGTGAAAAATTGCAGGAAGACTTCAGGAAACTAGAAGACTGGGCATCCAAATGGCAGATAAAATTTAATGTAGACAAATGCAAAGTGATGCATATTGGGAAGAATAATCCAAACCATAGTTATCTAATGCTAGGGTTTACTTTACTAGTCAGCAATCAAGAAAAAAACCTAGGTGTCATTGTAGATAACACGCTGACATCTTCTACCCAGGTTGTGACAGCGGCCAAAAAAGCAAACAGGATGCAAAGAATTATTAGGAGAGGGATTGTCGCGTCCCTCACCTGTGCAACGTTCCTCGCGGCTGGTCCGCTCTTCAGCCCCGCTTCGGTAGCGGGAGGCGTCGTTCTTCTGGGTGGGTCGACGCGACCGGGTCCAGTGTCAGGTCCTGGTTTTTTCCTGCTGCTGTTGCAGCACCCGCGGGCCACTACTGTTTCTTGGAACGCCGGCCATATTGGCGGCGCAGGCGTTCCTAGGGGGATTTCTTCTTCCAACTTGGAGCCGGGAACCTCGGCCCCGCCTTGCCTTATCCAGATTGGCCGGTTTCGCCCAGACTCCACCTCCTTCTGATGGTGGACCCATCCGAGCAACCGTTGCCTGACTCGGGGTTCAATTGGACCTTTCACCTCTGCATTCTGCCAGCTGATTTGCGGTTCCCGTAGGGGAGGACTATTTAGAGGCAGGAAGACTCCTCTAACGCTGCTTCGGCTTCTTCTTTGTAAGTGGCTGGTGCTTCGTCAGGTTCCTTCTCTTGATTGTTTGACTTGGCCTGCCTTGATACCTTGCCTGGACTTTGACCTCTGCTTTGCCTGTCGCCTGCCTTGATACCTTGCCTGGACTTTGACCACAGCTTTGCCTGTCGCCTGCCTTGATACCTTGCCTGGACTTTGACCACTGCTTTGCCTGCCGCCTGCTTTGATACCTTGCCTGGACTTTGACCACTGCTTTGCCTGCCGCCTGCCTGAGACATGGATCTGCTGTCATTTCCTGTGCCTGGAAGAGGTTCCTGAGTCCGGTTCATCAGCATCTGCAGGTAAGCCAGGATTGTCCGGCCGCCAAACTTGTGTTTGGCACAGGAACTCACTATTCCTATGGGAGCCATGACAGAAAGCCGAAGCCATGAGTTCGCCGGACAAGATGGACATGTGTGACCTGGCTCAGGTTCTTCAACAACAGCAGGCTCAGCTTAACAGATTATCGGGGGTTCTCCAGGATGTGTGCTCCCAGTTGTCATCTCTTCAGGCCCAGTGGTCCCCTGCTGTTGGAGCGGATAGAACTACTCCTCCTATTCCGACCTTACGTCTGCCAGAGCCTCCTCGATTTGACGGTACTCCCTCTGCTTGCCGGGGCTTCCTGATGCTCTTTGATATGCAACCTGCTTCATTTCTGTCCGACAGTCTCAAAGTCACCTACATCATTTCTCTACTTTCTGGACCAGCTTTGGTATGGGCCTCACCCCTGTGGGAACAGCGGGATCCACTCCTATCAGATCTGGGAGAGTTCCTTCGTCGATTCCGGATGGTCTTCGATGTTCCTGGGCACCCCTAGCGCAAGTGAACTGTTACGAATTCAACAGGGTTAACAGTTCCGTAGGAACCTATGCTATACGGTTTCGTATGCTAGCCGCTGAACTCCAATGGAACCAAGAGGTCCAGACGGCAATTTTTTGGCAATGGTTGAGCGGGCGCATCAAAGATGAACTGGCTGGTCGAGAGGTTCCCACCACTTTGGATGCTCTCATTGCCCTGTGTGTTAGGATCGATGTTCGATTCCAGGAGACAGCACGAGAACAATCGACCTCACATCCGTCTCGGAGAGCGTCCCCTCAGAGTAGATGAGCTACCTCTCCACAAGGAGCAGTAGGATTTGCTACAGAGGGATTAGAGGAATCTATGGTGATAGGTCGACATCGGCTCTCAGTCGTGGAGAGGGCTCATCGTCGTAGCAACCGACTTTGCAGGTGACCTCGATTCATGGGACTGCTCTTCCTCAAACTATCACTCACCTCACCCCGCCTCTGCAGATGCAAGTGGGTCTTCTGCATCATGAAAACATTCAATATTTTATTTTGAGGTAAGCCATCCACCCTGTTATCCTAGGATTGCCTTGGTTACGTCTACATGCACCCAGTATTGACTGGTCCTCTGGGGAGAACAATCAATGGAGTACCCCTTCCTAGTACTATTCCTGCTCTGCCTGGAACCCTTCAACCATGCGAGGCCTGTCTTCCGGTGGAATATCGAGATTTTCAGGACATTTTTGATGCTCGGGAGGCAAATTCTCTCCCTCCCCATCGCCCTTTCGATTGTCCTATTGAACTGATTCCGGGTACGATGCCTCCCCGAGGTCGTTTGTACGCTTTGTCCCGGGAGGAGTCTGCTGCCATGCGCATGTACATTCAGGACAATCTTAAGAAGGGATTCATTCGACCTTCCTCATCTCCGGCTGGGGCTAGGGTTTTTTTTGTGTGTCCAAGGACGGGTCTTTACGACCCTGCATTGACTATCGAGGGCTGAATAACACCACAGTTAAGAACCGTTACCCTCTGCCTCTTATCCCTGAGTTATTTGACCGTCTCTAAGGAGCTGTTATTTTCACCAAATTGGACCTCCGGGGTGCCTACAATTTAATTCGTATTCGTCCAGGGGATGAGTGGAAAACAGCTTTTAATACTCATGAAGGCCTCTTGGGCTTTGCAGTGCTCCAGCTGTGTTTCAGAACTTTATTAATTTTATTTTTCAGGGCCTCTTATATTCATCTGTCATTGTCTACCTGGACGATATTCTAGCATTCTCTGCCTCTATTCAGGATCACCCAGGGCATGTGCGCACGGTGCTCTAGCGCCTCCGGGACCATCGCCTTTTTGTCAAATTGGAGAAGTGTGCGTTCCATCAACCAGTTATTCCTTTTCTGAGGCACATTATCTCGGCAGTCGGCCTCCAGATGGATCCTGCGAAGCTTCGGGCAATTCAAGACTGGCCTATTCCTCGAGGACTGTGGGCTCTGCAGCGGTTCCTGGGATTCGCCAACTATTATAGGCAGTTTATTCCACATTATTCTCCGATTAACTGCTCCACTGACTGCTCCAACTAAGAAGGGTGCTGATGTTCGGAACTAGTCCTCGGCAGCTCAGGAGGCCTTCTCAACATTAAAGGCGGCTTTTTTATCTGCACCAGTGCTCCATAGTCCGAATGTTGCTAAATCTTTTATTGTAGAAGTGGATGCTTTGTCGCTGGGAGTAGGAGCAGTGTTGTCTCAGCCTGTTCCTTCTGGTAAAAGACATCCTTGCTTCTTTTTCTCTAGGAAATTCTCCCTCGCTGAACGCAATTACACTATTGGGGACAGAGAGTTATTAGCTCTAAAACTCGCCTTTCAAGAATGGCGCTACCTTCTGGAGGGGGCTACGCATCCGATTACAGTCATTACGGATCATAAAAACCTTTCCTACTTACAAGATGCTAAACGACTGAATCCACGACAAGCCCGGTGGTCACTTTTTTTTTGCTCGCTTCAACTTCCATTTAGTTTTTCGACCTGCAGAGAAAAACGTGCAGGCAGATGCACTCTCCTGAGCCTTTGATATGCCTGACGAGCCCGAGGAGGTCTGTCCTATGCTGAATCCTGCATGTATTCCCTCTACGGTGGTGGCCTCGACTTCTCTTAATACTTCTGTTCCTGTCCGCTATAGAAGAAAGGTTCTTCAGTGGGGTCATTCCTCGGCCTTTGCAAGACATTTCGGTTTCAAGAAGACTTATCATCTCATTTCTCAGTATTTTTGGTGGCCTTGTATGGCTCAGGATATTCTACAATTTGTCTTTACTTGTCCCACCTGCGCTCGCACCCTTACCTGTGCCCCATCAACCCTGGCAGATTTCTATGGACTTTATAACGGATCTTCCCTCCTCCCAGGGCAACACTATCATCTGGGTGGTGGTGGATCGCTTTACTCGCATGGCACATTTCATCCCTATGAAAGGCCTGCCTTCTGCTGCTACTCTAGCACATTTTTCGACTGCATGGGTTCCCTCAACGGATCATCAGTGACAGAGGATTGCAGTTTACTTCCAGATTTTGGCGATCCTTGTGCTCGGCGTTTGGGGTCTCTACACTCTTCTCATCAGCATACCATCCCCAGACCAACGGCATGGCTGAAAGGACCAACCAGACCCTCAAGGCCTTTCTCAGGGCTTACACTAACAACCATCAGGATGATTGGGCAGCTCTCCTACCTTGGGCCGAATTTGCTTACAACAGTCTCCATTCGGCTTCCCAGACTTCACCTTTTTTTACCATCTATGGACGTCATCCTTGCATTCCTCTTCCGATTCCGGTGGATCAAGCTCCCTCCTTGATTCTTCCTACCCTCACTTCCATTCAGAACACTTGGAGGACGGTTCAGCATCACTTACGGCGTGCTGTTGTGAAGTATAAACATTTTGCTGACCGGCATCGTCGCCCCGCTCCTATTTTTCACCCGGGGCAGAAGGTTTGGCTCAGCACCAAGTACCTGAGATTACGTCTCCATTCTCTTAAGTTTGCTCCTAGATTCATCGGTCCGTTTGCTGTCCAAGCTAGAGTTGGGACAGTGGTCTATCGTCTGCACTTACCTGGCAATCTGCGCATCCACAATGCATTTCATGTTTCTCTGTTAAAACCTTTCTTGGCTTCCAGATGGCATCCAGAACCTAGAAGGCCTGTGATTCCTGACGCTGAGCCGGACCCAGAATTTGAAGTACAGGGGATCCTGGATTCAAAACATCAAAGAGGACATCTCTATTATCTAATCTCCTGGAAGAATTTTGGTCCTGAGGATAATTCTTGGGAACCTGCTGGCAATGTTCATGCTCCAGACTTGGTCCATTCTCGTTATCCTTCTAAGCCCGGTCCAGGACGGAGAGGGGGGCTTCCGGGGAGGGTACATCCTATGCGACATTCCTCGCGGCTGGTCCACTCTTCAGCCCCGCTTCGGTAGCGGTTCATTTTTGCGGGCAGGTCGGCGCGACCGGGTCTGGTGTTGGGTACTGTTTTTTTTTTCCTGCTGCCGTTGCAGCACTCGTGGGCTACTACTGTTTCTTGGAACGCCAGCCATATTGGCGGCGCCAGCGTTCCTAGGGGGATTTCTTCTTCCAGACTTGGAGTCAGGAACCTCGGCCCTGCCTTGCCTTATCCAGATTGGCCGGTTTCGCCCAGACTCCACCTTCTTCTGACAGCGGACCTATCCGAGCAGCCGTTGCCTGACTCAGGGTTCAATTGGACCTTTCACCTCTGCATCCTGCCAGCTGATTTGCGGATCCCGTAGGGGAGAACTATTTAGAGGCAGGAAGACTCCTCTAACGCTGCTGGTGCTTCGTTGGGTTCCTTCTCTTGATTGTTTGACTTGGTCTGCCTTGACACCTTGCCTGGACTTTGACCACTGCTTTGCCTGCCTTGATACCTTGTCTGGACTTTGACCACTGCTGTACCGTTCACCTGCCTGGGACGTGGACTGATCCTGTCCTCTGCTGTCGTTTCCTGTGCCTGGAAGAGGTTCCTGAGTCCGGTTCATCAGCTTCTGCCAGGATTGTCCGGCCGCCAAACTTGTGTTTGGCACAGGAACTCACTATTCCTACGGGAGCCGTGACAGGGATACAAAGTAAGATCAAGAATATTATGCCTAGCCAGCTTATTTTTGAAAGAGATCGTCGGCCATCTTCCGACACAAATCGGGAGATGGCTTGCCATCTCCTGAAGCCAGCCAAATCAGTATAATTGAAAGCCAATTTTAGCCGGCACCAACTGCTTTCCGTCGTGAAGCCAGCCAAACTTCAAGGGGGCGTTTCGGTAGGGTAGCAAAGGCAGGACAGGGGTGTGCTTAGAGATGGCCAGCTTCGCCCGATAATGGAAAAAAGAAAGCTGGCCTTGACAAGCATTTCGCCGGCTTCAATTGCAGGGAGATGCACTAAAACAATCGTTAATGCCCGTTGCTTACCGATTCCTTAGCGAATCAGTAAGCAACGGGAATGCATCAAGGAAAGGAAATGCAAATGAGCTGCTCATTGTAGCTCACTTGCATTCTCTATTCCCTCGTTAGCCAGTCGGCCGGTCGAGCATGCGCAGAGCAGCCAAGCGTTATGCTGGCTGCTCTACGCATGCCAAATACGTCCAAAAAGCGCCTAACACCCATCTAAAAAAAAAGAACAAGCTAAGTGTCCCAAGTGATGGGCGTCCTTCTTGGACGTGTTTTTCTTATGTGCAATCAGGAAGGACTTCTCTGAAGAAAAAAAGAAGGACGTCCCTGTTTTTCTTACCTGCCTGAACTGACCACAAGCACAGTCCCCTCCAAGATTGTTTTCAGCTTGCGCCCCCCCCCCCCACTCCCCCCACAAACACACACAGAATCGGGACATGCGAGGATGTCCAAATCAAAACATTTTGGACGTCCCTCCATCCAGGTCTCTCTCAGCCAATGCCAGCGCTTTTAGCTGATACTGGTAACAGCTAAACGTGCTGGGATTGGCTGAGAGAGACCTGAAGGGAGGGACATCCAAAAAGTTTTGATTTTGACGTCCTCGTACGCTCCGATCTTGTAGGGGGGGGGCAAGCTGAAAACAACCTTGGAGGGGACTGTGCTTGAGGTCAGTTCAGGCAGGTAAGAAAAACAGGGACGTTAGAGAGAAGGCCGACTTTACTTGGTCCTTTTTTTCTTACGACCAAGCCACAAAAAGGTGCTCTAAACTGACCAGATGAACACCGGAGGGAATCGGTTATGACCTCCCCTTACTCCCCCCAGTGGTCAATAACCCCCTCCCACCCTCAAAAAAAATTTTTTTTAATATTTTTTGCCAGCCTCAAATATCATACCCAGCTCCATGACAGCAGTATGCAGGTCCCTGGAGCAGTTTTAGTGGGTGCAGTGCACTTCAGGCAGGCGGACCCAGGCCCATCCCCCCACCTGTTACACTTGTGGTGGTAAATGTGAGCCCTCCAAAACCCAGCAGAAACCCACTGTACCCACATGTAGGTGTCCCCCTTCACCCCTTAGGGCTATGGTAGTGGTGTACAGTTGTGGGAAGTGGGTTTTGGGGGGGGCTCAGCACACAAGGTAAGGGAGCTATGTACCTGGGAGCTTTTTCTGAAGTCCACTGCAGTGCCCCCTAGGTTGGTGTCCTGGCATGTGAGGGGGACCAGTGCACTACGAATGCTGGCTCCTGCCACGGCCAAAGGGCTTGCATTTGGTCATTTCTGAGATGGGTATCCTTAGTTTCCATTATTGCCGAAAATCAGAAATGACCAAGTCTAAGGGCAACCATCTCTAGGGACGACCTAAATGTCAAGATTTGGGCGTCCCCGACCGTATTATCGAAACGAAAGAGGGACGCCCATCTTGTTTCGATAATACGGGTTTCCCCGCCCCTTCACTGGGATGTCCTGCGAGGATGTCCTCAGGAAACCTTAGGCGCCCCATTCGATTATGCCCCTCCACGTGATCAGATGAGAAATGGCTGTTTGAGAAACACTTCTGTAAACTCAAATTCGAATCTGCAAATCCACTCAGAGAGATTAAATATGTACATTAATTCACAGGATAATCTACAGTGAGGTACCTGAATATATGCTTGAACTGGTTGACTTACCACCCAGAAACAGATCCAGTACCTCATGATCATATTTGAACTTACACTATCCAGATTGTAACGGCTTAAAATATAAACCAATTTACGCCTCAAATTTCACTTACATTGGCACTCAACTGTGGAATGCCCTACCCAAACCAGTAAAATCTACCCAGAACTACCTAAACTTTAGGAAATTATTGAAATCAGTATTGTTTAAAAAGACTTATTCCCCAGGTTCAACTTAATCAGAATTATACTTTACCATCATATGACCCAATGGACACTAATTACACGTTATTATCTTCCTCATTTTATTACTGATTAATTGTTAATTCTATTTTACTTAATAACTATTGTTGTTCAATTCTTATTCTTACCTTGTTTCTCAATTTGCAAAACTGTACTTATTTGCATTGCAACTTTATTACAGTACTATTGTAAGCCACTTTGAGCCTGCAATCAGTGGGAAAAAAATGGGATACAAATGTGATAAATAAATAAATAAATGTGGTATAATGGAATAATTAAATATACTAGTGTAAAAATGTAATGAATGTATTAGTTTGTAGATTTAGAATTTTAGGGTGGGGTACAGCTTTCTCTTCTCTTTGGAACAGCTTTTAATGGCCCTTATGGGCCTTCTCTTGGCTTTGTTGCCAATAAACTTTCCAGCTGATATTCAGTGCTATTTAACCTGGCCAGTTAAATAGCACTTAACCGGCTAAGCACTAATATTCAGTTTGAGATAGCTGGTTTTCTCTGCTGAATATTAGAGTTTAGTACATAGTGGCTAACTGGCTATTTCGTGCAATATAACCGGCTAGCCATAATATTCAGCGCATCGCCGGCTAAGTTTAGCAGCCAAATAGAACTGCCAGCTCTGAATATTAACTTGGCCTTTGTCTGGTGGGGGTACCTAGCCCCTGCCAGCTGAAGCATTTGTCCCACTCTGGTCTTGTATTTCCTGCCCTGCTCTGTTCTCAGTTGCACCGTGTTGCAAATGCTCAGTTTCACTAAAACGAGCGTTTATAGCACAACTGAGAAGAGCAGGGTAGCGGCGAGACTAGCACGGGAAAAAGACTTCAGCTGGCAGGGGTTGGGGCCCTCTGCCAGCCAAACCAGGGGCCCCAGAGCCAATTTGGGGGCCCAAGCCCCCACTGCCCCCCCCCCCCCCCCCCCCGTAGCTACACCACTGCCTGATAGAAGCTAAAAAAAAAGAGAGTGGCACACATCCCTGCAATATATTTGGCTGCAAACTGTGCCAACACATTTCACAGGATCCCACAGTCATTCACATGGGAAAAACATTCAGCATATCTTCAAATATGGTATATATCATTTAGTGTAAAAAGTATGAAGAAGGGTGCTATATTGGAGAAACAAGCCAGATGGTAAAAATGAGATTTAATCCCCTTAGACACCATATGAAACATGACAATGCCAACCAGGATGTCACCTCTGTGGATTCCAAGATGGCCGCACGCTAACGCGCCTTGCTGCTGCAGTAGCGTTTTGAGTGATGCCTAAGCGTCGAGGAAGGGCTGCTGCCCGTGTTTCCCAGACCCCTTCCCAAGTACCTGGACCGTTGGATCGGTTTGTGCAGCGGAGGTCAGGCGTTGAACTCGGGGCTGACTCGAGGCGAGACGCTGGCATTATGGAGGAATTTTCGGCGTCCCTCAAGCTTGAAACAACTCTCATCCCCAAGCAGAAAGTTCCACCCCCACAGCCAATAGGAGCGAGTTCCCTCGCTTCCTGGTTCGCTGACGTCCGCCCCAAGTGGTGAGGGAGTTTCGGCGAAGGACACCCAGCAACAGCTTCGGAAAGCGGATGAGGGGAGGTTTAGTTTCAGATGACGCTGAGACATCCAGGCAGCAAAGTCAGACAGGCAGGCTGATACTTTGGCCTGGATTTCGGCTGAGATTTCCTCACTTTAATGACTTTTTTGTTTGTTCCTCTGTATTAAGTCTTGAAATCCCTAGTTGTAGGACTTCAGTGAATTCTGTAACATCGTTGGTATATTTTAATTTCCTTTTTTGTTATGTATTAAGGAATATGTTTCACTTTCTTTCAAGATATTATGCTTGAAAATATATTGTAAAAGAGTTTATAAATAAAAAACAAACAAAAAAAAAGGATGTCACCTCTGTGGTATAGCACTTTACAAAACCAGAACACTGCATCAATGATTTTATGGTGAGAATACTAAAAGAAAACTTTAGGACAATCCAGGAACGTAAGAACTTTGAAGTCAAAATGATGAAATATTTTGACACCCACCAGACAGGACTTAACATAGATCTGGGGTGCAGATGATCAGAAGCCCCGCACTGTTCCAAATAGCGCCCTAAAATTAGCGCCGGAACAGCGCAGGGCATTAACGCCCCTATGATCAGAGCTAATAGCTTGCAAATTTAGGTGCACTATTAGTTTTGATCATAGGGATACTTCTGTGGGAGGATTGTGTTTGGGCACGTCCAAGGCACAATCCTCCCCCAGAAGTCGTTTGACAGATCTGGACTGTCAAAAAAAAAAAAAAAGCCCAGACCTATCAAACAGCAAAAGAGGTTTTCCAGGTCCAGGATTTTCTCCCGGACCTATTAAACCTAAGCCCGACTCCCCCCAAACACCAAAAAGATCTTGGTGGTCCAGTGGGACCGCTAGCCCCCACCCCCAACACTAACAAGACCCTGGTGGTCCAGTGGGAAAGGTAGTCCTCCACTCCTGCTCCGGCATCCCTCCCCTCATGGCCTACCTCGAAGTTAGAGGGAGGAGGGAAGGACTAGCATTCCTTCCCTCCTCTGTGGGCACCTTCTCAAAATGGTGGTGCCCTGCCTGGTGCATCCTGGGATGTGCTTGGTGGGGCTTAATCCTTATTTAGAAGTTAAGCCCCACCCAGTTTATCCTAAGATACACCAGGCAGAGCACCGCCATTTTGAGGAGAAGTCCCTCCTCCAACTTCGAGTTAGGCTGCGTGGGGGGGAGTGTGGAGGGCTAGGGTCTTGTTAGTGTTGGGGGTGGGAGTAGTGGTCCCACTGGACCTCCAGGCCTTGTCTTTGGGGGGCATGCTTAGGTTTGACATGTCCAGGAGAAAATCCCAGACCTGTCAAACCTCGTCTGTTGGTCTCCCCCATTCCTCCCTTGCTGGCAAACTCTAACTCCAAGGTGTTGTAGGGTTTGCAGCAGGAGCAGCGCCCTTGTTTGGCACACTGACATAAAGGAGGAATTCAGGAGACCCGCGTTTGCATACATTTGCATTCAATTAGCGGTCAGAGTCAATCAGCGCGTTGTTTCTTGCGCTTGGCAGCTGATTCTAGGGCACAAGCAAACGCGGGTGTTATACTGGCGCTTATGGCGTCTAGTGCCAGCATTTGCTTCTGATCATTTGAGCCTGGGTTTTCTAGCCCATTATAAACCACTAGTAAAAAAGGCCCGTTTCTGACACAAATGAAACGGGCGCTAGCAAGGTTTTCCTCGGAGTGTGTATGTTTGGGAGAGTGTATGTGAGAGTGACTGTTTGAGAGTCAGAGTGAAAGTGTGAGTGTGTGTGTGTGTGTGTGTGTGTGTGTGTGTGTGTGTGTGTGTGTGAGAGAGAGAGAGAGTGAGTCTGGGTGTGAGTGTGTTTGTGAGAGTGTGTTTGTGAGAGAGTGTGTGTGTGAGAATGAGAGTGTGTGCAAGTGTGTATGTGAGACACAGTGTGAGAGAGAGTGTGTGTGTGTGGGCGAGAGAGAGAGTGTGTGTGAGACACAGATTCTCTGTGAAAGTGAGTGTATGAGACCAAGCGAGTGTGTAAGTGACTGTGTGGCACATAGAGAGTGAATGTGATACAGTGTGAGACAGAGTGTGTGAGAGTGAGAGTCAGAAAGACATTGTATATGAGAGAGAGAGTGTGAGCCCTGCCCTCCCAATCCATGCCCATCTGTCCCCTGCCCCCTCCATTCCTCCTTTTCCAGCAATTCCCCTCTCTCCCTGAGCCCTGCCCTCCCAATCCATGCCCATCCATGCTCCTCTGTCACCTGTCCCCTCCATTCATCCCTATCCAGCAATTCCCCTCTCCCTGAGCCCTGCCCTCCCAATCCATGCCCATCCATGCTCCTCTGTCACCTGGCCCCTCCATTCATCCCTAACAAGCAATTCCCCTCTCTCCCTGAGCCCTGCCCTGCAATCCATATCCATCCATGCCCATCTGTCCCCTCCATTCATCCCTATCCAGCAATTCCCCTCTCTCCCTGAGCCCTGCCCTCCCAATCCATGCCCATCCATGCTCCTCTGTCCCCTGCCCCCTCCATTCATCCCTTTCCAGTAATTCCCCTCTCTCCCTGAGCCCTGCCCTCCCAATCCATGCCCATCCATGTTCCTCTGTCACCTGCCCCATCCATTCATCCCTATCCAGCAATTCCCCTCTCTCCCTGAGCCCTGCCCTGCAATCCATATCCATCCATGCCCATCTGTCCCCTCCATTCATCCCTATCCAGCAATTCCCCTCTCCCTGAGCCCTGCCCTCCCAATCCATGCCCATCCATGCTCCTCTGTCACCTGGCCCCTCCATTCATCCAGCAATTCCCCTCTCTCCCTGAGCCCTGCAATCCATATCCATCCATGCCCATCTGTCCCCTTCCATTCATCCCTATCCAGCAATTCCCCTCTCTCCCTGAGCCCTGCCCTCCCAATCCATGCCCATCCATGCTCCTCTGTCACCTGGCCCCTCCATTCATCCAGCAATTCCCCTCTCTCCCTGAGCCCTGCAATCCATATCCATCCATGCCCATCTGTCCCCTCCATTCATCCCTATCCAGCAATTCCCCTCTCTCCCTGAGCCCTGCCCTCCCAATCCATGCCCATCCATGCTCCTCTGTCCCCTGCCCCCTCCATTCATCCCTTTCCAGCAATTCCCCTCTCTCCCTGAGCCCTGCCCTCCCAATCCATGCCCATCCATGCTCCTCTGTTCCCTGCCGCCTCCATTCTTCCTTTTCCAGCAAGTCCCCTCTCTCCCTTCCATGACCCCCCTCGCATCCATGCTCCTCTCTCTCCCATGTCCCAGCCTGGCCCGCCCTCTTCTCCCCCCCCTTCGCATCCATGCTGTCGTTTCTCCCCTGGCCTCCCGCTCCCATTGTTCTACTTTACTGGCCACCCTCTTCTCTCCCCCCAACCTTCCTTTTTTTTTTTTTTCTTCTTTTTAAATTTACCTCCGTGGCGGTTCCGGCAGCGAAGCGTCAGGGAAGGAGGCGGCGCTCTCGACGTCTAGCCTTCCCTTCACTGTGTTCCGCCTTCTTCTGACGTCATCCTTGACGTCAAAAGAAGGCGGAACACAGCGAAGGGAAGGCTAGAGACATCGGGAGCGCCGCCTCCTTCCCTGACGCTGCGCTGCCAGAATTGGTTTTTTTTTTCCCCGCCCTCGACGTCATGACGTTTGACGCGAGGGCGGGGCAGAGACGACTGGCTGGCTTGAAGGCTTCACACCATGAATCCACGAACCCTTCAGCCTGGGAGTGACGTCAGATGGCTTCAGAACGTTGTCCTCAGAACGTTGAGGGTGCGTTTTATTATATTAGATAATATTCTACTGCTTTGCCACCCTCTTATCTCTCATCCATTTCTCCCTGGCTCTCATGCACCCACTTCTCCCTGTTTCTCACCTAATCCACCCCACCCTCTTCCTGTGAGACTATAATTTGAATGCTTTTGAGGAGGAGTAGCCTAATGGTTAGCGCAGCTGGGTTTAATCGTGGCAACCTGGGTTCGATTCCTATTGCTGCTCCTTGTGATCTTGAGCAAGTCACTTAACCATCCATTACCCCAGGTACAAAAAAAATCTTAGATTGTTAGCCCTCTAGGGACAGAGAATGTACCTGCTGTTATATCAAAGAGTGCCAGGGAGATAAAATTTCTAGATGTAATAAACAACTGCTTCTTGAAGCAACTGGTCCAGGAACTGACAAGAGGGGGAGTCATTTTGGATCTGGTCCTTGGTGGTGTGTTGGGTCCCGTGGGAAACAGTGATCATAACATGTTCAAGTTTGAGCTACTATCTGAGCTGAACCTGCAAAGGAAATCTACTGTAGCTGCATTTAATTTTCAAAAGGGTGACTATAATAAAATGAGTAAAATGGTTTAAAAAAAAAAGCTAAAAGGATTGGCTGCTAAGGGCTGGATGCTAAATCGGGCATGGATGTTATTCAAAAATACCTTCTTTGAAGCCTAGACCAGATGCATTCCATGTATTTCCAAAGGTGGAAAGAAGAGCAGACGACAGCCAGCATGGTTAAAAGGCAAAGTAAAAGAGGTTGTTACAGCCAAAAGATTGTCTTTCAAAGAATGGAAAAAGGACCCAAATGAAGAAGATAAGTACATAAGTAAGTACATAAGTAATGCCATACTGGGAAAAGACCAAGGGTCCATCGAGCCCAGCATCCTGTCCACGACAGAGGCCAATCCAGGCCAAGGGCACCTGGCAAGCTTCCCAAATGTACAAACATTCTATACATGTTATTCCTGGAATTGTGGATTTTTCCCAAGTCCATTTAGTAGCGGTTTATGGACTTGTCCTTTAGGAAACCGTCTAACCCCTTTTTAAACTCTGCTAAGCTAACCGCCTTCACCACTTTCTCTGGCAACGAATTCCAGAGTTTAATTATACGTTGGGTGAAGAAACATTTTCTCCGATTTGTTTTAAATTTACTACACTGTAGTTTCATCGCATGCCCCCTAGTCCTAGTATTTTTGGAAAGCGTGAACAGACACTTCACATCCACCTGTTCCACTCCACTCATTATTTTATATACCTCTATCATGTCTCCCCTCAGCCGTCTCTTCTCCAAGCTGAATAGCCCTAGCCTCCTTAATCTTTCTTCATAGGGAAGTCGTCCCATCCCCACTATCATTTTAGTCGCCCTTCTCTGCACCTTTTCCAATTCTACTATATCTTTCTTGAGATACGGCGACCACAATTGAACACAATACTCAAGGTGCGGTCGCACAGCATTATAACATCCTCACACCTGTTTTCCATACCTTTCCTAATAATACCCAACATTCTATTCGCTTTCCTAGCCGCAGCAGCACACTGAGCAGAAGGTTTCAGTGTATTATCGACGACGACACCCAGATCCCTTTCTTGGTCTGTAACTCCTAACGTGGAACCTTGCATGACGTAGCTATAATTCGGGTTCTTTTTTTCCACATGCATCTCCTTGCACTTGCTCACATTAAACGTCATCTGCCATTTAGCCGCCCAGTCTCCCAGTCTCTTGTAATTTTTCACAATCCTGTCGCGATTTAACAACTTTGAATAACTTTGTGTCATCAGCAAATTTAATTACCTCGCTAGTTACTCCCATCTCTAAATCATTTATAAATATATTAAAAAGCAGCGGTCCTAGCACAGACCCCTGAGGAACCCCACTAACTACCCTTCTCCATTGTGAATACTGCCCATTTAACCCCACTCTCTGTTTCCTATCCTTCAACCAGTTTTTAATCCACAATAGGACATTTCCTCCTATCCCATGACCCTCCAATTTCCTCTGTAGCCTTTCATGAGGTACCTTGTCAAACACGTTTTGGAAATCCAGATATCAACCGGTTCCCCTTTGTCCACGTTTGTTTACTCCTTCAAAGAATTGAAGTAAATTGGTCAGGCAAGATTTCCCCACACAAAAGCCGTGCTGACTCGGTCTCAGTAATCCATGTACTCGGATGTGCTCTGAAATTTTGTTTTTAATAATAGCCTCTACCATTTTCCCCGGCACTGACATCAGACTCACCGGTCTATAATTTCCCGGATCTCCCCTGGAGCCTTTTTTAAAAATCGGCGTTACATTGGCCACCCTCCAATCTTCCGGTACCACGCTTGATTTTAAGGATAAGTTGCATATCACTAGCAGTAGCTCCGCAAGCTCATTTTTTAGTTCTATCAGCACTCTAGGATGAATACCATCCGGTCCAGATTTGCTACTCTTCAGTTTGCTGAACTGCCCCATTACGACCTCCAGGTTTACCGTGAAGTCAGTAAGTTTCTCCGACTCGTCCACTTGAAATACCATTTCCGACACCGGTATCCCACCCAAATCTTCCTCGGTGAAGACCGAAGCAAAGAATTCATTCAGTTTCTCCGCTAAGTCTTTGTAATCGCCCCTTTTACCCCTCGGTCATCCAGTGGCCCAACCGATTCTTTTGCCAGCTTCCTGCTTTTAATATACCGAAAAAAATTTTTACTATGTTTTTTTGCCTCTAATGCTATCTTTTTTTCATGATCCCTCTTGGCCTTCTTTATCTGCGCCTTGCATTTGCATTGACACTCCTTATGCTGCTTCTTGTTATTTTCAGACGGTTCCTTCTTCCATTTTCTGAAGGCGTTTCTTTTAGCCCTAATAGCTTTCTTCACCTCACTTTTCAACCAGGCTGGCTGTCTTTTGGACTTCCGTCTTTCTTTTCTAATTCGTGGAATATGTATGGCCTGGGCCTCCAGGCCTGAAGTGCACTGCACCCACTAAATACTGCTCCAGGGACCTGCATACTGCTGTCATGGAGCTGGGTATGACATTTGAGGCTGGCATAAAGGCTGGCAAAAAAATTAAAAAAAATGTTTTGGGTGGGAGGGGGTTGGTGACCACTGGGGAGGTCATCCCCGATTCCCTCCAGTGGTCAGTTGGGACTGTAGGAGTATTTCCCTGTGTGTCTCACCTTGCGGGCCTTGGCCTGTATAATCCTATGACAGCAAATGGAGACTGTAAACTCTGACCCGCACATCTCTGTGTCAGGAAGTAACAGCTTTGCAGCTTGTGGAAAATTACAGCAGAAGCTCAACACCAAGGACATGCTGTGGGCAAAGCAGGCCCCCTTATCTCCCTGAGAGGCTGGCTCCAGCAAGGCGGGTGAGAAACAGAAAATGCATTCCAAAATGTAACAACTTGAAGGTCAAGAACAACGAACTGTTCTTGCCAGGCAGTGAGCTGAGGAAGATCCAGTATGGTTCCTGCAGCCACCAGACCAAGAGGTACGGGGAGAGCGGGAATAAAGAAAGAGTTATTCGGAAGCCTTGGAAGAAGGTGGAGGTGAAAAGAAGACCAGTGAGACCTAATAAGGTCCACCAACTGATGAACTGTGTATCTGGAGGAAAGTATCATGGTTCAGCTGTACCTGCCCTGCGTGACCAGTGACCTCCTTATCTGCTGCAGATTTCCCTTCCAGCTGCGACTGAGACTCGCTGTGAATCCAGCTTGAGTCTGTGAGGTGTCCCGTGCCAGCTCCCGAGAGAGACGACCCTGAGGTCTAAGCCTGGTGAGAAACACGGTGATTCATTTCCTACTAGTCGGGGGCTAGTTAGTGGTATTTACCTGAGCAGAAGGCTGGTGCCGTCGTACTTGTGATCAGGAGAAGCTGCTAATAACTGTACTACCTCGTAACATAGTGTGACTGATCAGTGGTGTAATTTTATCTGGTAACCAATAAGAATTAGTGTTTAGTAGTGTGACGCATGAGTGTAATTTTTTATCAGCCAGTGATTTTGTATTCAGCCAAAGCTTGCAGAGTTCTATTTTGTATACCTTAGCTCTATTTTCTTACCTGATATACTATAATAAATCTAATATATATATATATATCAGCCTACAGTCTCAGCTACAGTTCTTTCTAACGGAAGTATTTGGCTAGGTTCCAAGGTTCCCACCCCTAGACCTAATTCAGGATTATTTGCTTGCAGATAGTTCTACTTAGGGGAACCTGGACACAGGTAATTTATTATCTGCGATTTATCCTACAGGACACCTTTTTGAAGCTTAGTCCTGAAAAAAACGGGACCAAGGGCCAGATGCACTAAACTTAATCAGCAATTAACGAGCAAGTAGTAAACCGTGGCATGCACAAAAGGCTTCTCCGAGCCATTTTCCGATCACGGTAGCAGCTAACGAAAACGGAATGCAGATGAGCAAATTAGTATCCCAATGTGTATAAATCGTATTGTAGTGAGATGCACTACCATTTTCTGATTCCCTTACCGTGGAAACCCTAATGGGAGGTCTGCACCACTCGTTGGGGCTGCTTTGAGGGAAATCGGAAGGAAAAAAAAAGTGCTCATCAGGGATGTCCTTCTAAAGTGCCTAACATAGACGTCCTTCACTCACAAAAACAAAAAAGGACGTCCCTGACGAACAGTTGGACGTTTGCAGCTTAAGTGAAAGGAAGCCCTTTTTCTTCCATTATGGGTCGAGGATGCCCATGTGTTAGGCACGCCCAATACCCGCCTTCACTATGCTTCCGACACCCCCCCCCCCCCCCCCGAGAACTTTGTTCGTCCCCGTGACGGAAAGCAGTTGGGGACAGCCAAAATCGGCTTTCGATTATGCCGATTTGGGTGACCCTGGGAGGACACCCATTTGTGTCAAAAGATGGGTGTCCTTCTCTTTCGAAAATAAGCCTGTATCTCCTGACTCCAGTCAGTCACCTCTCCACCTTTCCAGCTAATTTATTTCAACCTCTACACTCAACTTCCAGCCCATCTCCTAAGTTTGTTAAAGACTTCCTATCCTGCCCATAAAAAGCATGTCTGAGCAGCTTACAGTGCGTGGATGGCAATATCAGTGTGGGGAAAGGGGGTAGAACTACAAAATGGACAACCTCCAAGCTAACCTCCTGCTAATCTCCTGCCTCATAATCCAGAGCTTTTCTATCCAAATGGTTAAGAAACAGTAAATGCATTACTCACCAGCAAAAGAAACATAATCTGATGAGGGAGCATCTACTGTTACACCTCTCCATGGCACCCTGGATGCTGATCCTTTCTCCAAGCCTGCTCCAAGGGCACAGCTTTGTCCGTCTCATGGAGGAAGGGACCCAACCTGTGTGAACTTTACAACTGGTGCACAGGAAGGATCCCAGCCTGTGGCTACCATATGAGAAGGGGCCCATAGCTTTTAATCTCTTGTTTCCACCTGGTCTAACCTCGGAATTATTCTTGTGTTGGGCTTCATTAGGCCTTAAGATAAGGGTCAGATGTTTGATAAGGAGACTTTGTTACCTTTTTCTTCCTTACTGGAGAAATATTCCCTGATGCCTTAGGATAGATCTGCATACACATAATTATCCCATTTTCTTTCCTCGGTATCCATTCATTCTAAAATATTAAGGGATGATTCTTTCTTAGATTTATGTGAGGACTCGTGGAGTACCAGAGGGTTAATTACTTGCCTATATAATTAGGCTCTCCTCCCTACACTTTACACTGTGTAAACTGGCAGCGAGAGCTGGGACTGGGGTTGGCTGATGAAAGTGGAACTCCTTGGAAAAAAGCATTGATGAGGGTCTCTGTTTCTGTTCCTTTAAGAAAAATGCTGTAAAAGTTATGCTCGTCTTCAACACATTTTTCCTGGCACTTCTGCTCAATGCTGGAGGGGATGTGGGGAGACCGGCACCATGGGGCATATCTTGTGGTCTTGTATTAAAGCTCAGGCTTTTTGGAGAGCAGTCCAGCTTCGGCTACAATGCTGGTTGGATCGTTCAATTCCTTGGGCACCGTTTTATTTCTGTTTCCCAAGAAAGTGCCTGGACTAAAACAACGACAAGCTTTATTTGTACAACATGCAATGTGTGCTGCTCAAGTTACCTTAGCTGCACATTGGAAACAGCGGCCTTTGCCCTCTTTGGTGAAGTGGATTAATAAGCTTTGGTACATTTGTGATATGGAATGGTTGTTAGCTGCACAAAAGGGAAGTCGTTTTAGAGTCTTTTCTACAAAATTATTCAGCTTGATTGTTGCTATCTTACTTTTTGGTTTGCCCTTCCATTCTTTGATACACACGTGACATGTGGGAGGGAAAGGGTAGGGTGGAGCATGGGTGGTTGGGGGTATTGGGGAGTTTCTTTTATTATAAAAAACCTGTTAACCTGAAGTTTTCTTGCTATACAATTGTTGCCAGGGGTGGAGACTGGTAATCTACTGGTTTTCTTATACTGTTGTATTGTTGCAGAATTATTTTGGCTGTTTGCACTGTCTTCTGCCTTTTGATTTTCAATAAAGACTTCATATAAATTTTTTTTAAAAACTGTTGGTCCCCCACGATCGCGTGTGCTGTTAAAGACATATAGAGCTTGTTAATGCTCTTCACCAAGCGATGCAGGTGACGTCACCCACATGTGAGAATATTAGCCTGCTTGTCCTCGGAGAATGAGATCTTGCAACTGGAAATCAGTTGTCCATGCTGCTTTTTGTACAAGAATTTACTAAGTTTTTGAGAAATAATCTTTTCATTAGGCTACCCAACAATTTTTGTGTTACTACATAACTGATGACACCATTAGTAAACAAAATGTGTGTGTATGTTAGCTGATTGTATGTTTGAAGTGTTACATAAAATCTTGAAAAATACAATTTAATTTTCCTTAGATTCACCCTCATTTACTAAACTGTGCTAGTGGCTGCCATGCACTAATGCTGACATAGCCCATTCACTTTGAATGGGCTGTGTCGGCATTGCCACGCAACTTAGTAATCAAGGGGGGATAGTTAGTTATGCTGCTATTTCTTTCGACAATTTACATGAGTCTACCAAGTTGACGGCAGTTCTCATATTCAGTTTTACCTTGCTTTGTAGGAAGTAAAAAATGTAATATTTTTCCAAAAAATCATAGCGTTCGTATCATTGTACCTCATTTAAATTAAAAACTGCATGCAGTATTCTTTCTGCTCTCCTGTAGCCAGTTGCAAATACATACCATGAATGGTATAAGTGAATCCCCCGGCTATTCCCTCCACACTTTCTGAAAGTTCATAACGCAGTAATCCTTCCTCAACCTAATGGAGACATTGCATAAACAGTAAACACCTATAATATTTAAAAATGGCCTTGCAAAGTTAACAATCTTAAATTACATGAAAATATATTTTTAAAGCCATGCACTAAAATATTGTATATTAAAAACTTAAGATATAATGCACATCATACACACTACAAACATATTTTACTATTTTAAGTTGAAACGATTTTTACAGTACAATATCACAATGAACAATGAGAAAAGATTAATCATCAATGGATAACCCCCTAATGGGCTGTGTCGGAATTGTCTTTATTCCTATAATCAAAAAAGACCAACCCCTCTCCCATCCTGTTTCAAAGGAGAACAGAATTTTATCTTAGTGGTTATAATTCAAGCTCGTTAATTATCACACTCTAAGCAGGGCTTGAAAATAAGCTTCCCAAATAGTCCAGAACAAGCATTTTTGTCTGAAGAAATCATCCCTTGCCTCAAACTTCATAAGAGCAAAAAAAAAAAAAAAAAGTATTCCTCCAAGGCCAGTGGGAAGGGAGGTGTATCTTGTGTCTAACCATTTTGCTACAACACAAGCTTTGCTTGGAAGCATTTTCTCTCTCTTATTCAAGGACCCACATAAATCAGTTTGGACCATCACTAATTCCAGGGGGACATACAGATATGTTTCCCCAACAAGGTCTTCAAATATTGAAGGATAGCCAACCAAAAGCGCTGTATCTTTAGGCAGAACCATAAGGCATGGGAGATCGTGCCCTCCAAATTAAAGGCACACCCTGTCCAATGGGCTTGTCTTTGCAGAAAATAAGCTCTTATAATACTGCAAAAGTGACACTCTGTATTATTCACTCAAAGCCCAGTTCAGCTGCCCAAGCCTCAATGGTAACAGTGTAGGAGGATGAAGAGTGAAAAAGGCCTAGTGGATATCTGAGATAGATATGGGGAACGGAGAATCTGCCCTAAAAAACGAATCTGAAAATTTCCTAGCAACCCCCAAGAAAACAATTCTTCTTACACAAATAATACACATAGTGAGAAAGCTGCCGGTAAGGGAAAATTAGGTTCTTACCTTGGTAATTTTCTTTCCTTTAGTCACAGCAGATGAATCCATTAACTGATGGGTTATGTCCGCCTACCAGCAGGTGGAGATAGAGAGAACACTGAACAACCATAGTGCTCTATGGACGGCTAGCTCCATCTGCCTTCTGTATTTGAAACTTCCAAAGCAGAGTGTATCCTCAAAGTAGAATAACATGAACTTTCCTCACAGCGAACGAATGCCCCAGAACAGGAGCAATAATCACACAAAGGAAGGACGATCTCAACCTCCTGTAAGAGAACAGAAATCCTGAAGACTGTTTTCCAACTTCTCTCAATGAGGGAACATGTCTGCAGGAAACAACTGAACAAATAAAACAGAGTCAGACAGGGAGGGATCATGGATTCATCTGCTGTGACTAAAGGAAAGAAAATTACCAAGGTAAGAACCTAATTTTCCCTTCCTTGTCATCAACAGCAGATGAATCCATTAACTGATGGGATGTACAAAAGCACTCCCTAGTTAGGGCGGGAATATGCCACTCCCCGAGCAAGCACTTGCGCTCCAAACTGTACGTCCCACTTCGCTGCAACATCCAGCCTGTAATGCCGGACAAAGGAGAGCTTAGAAGCCCAAGTAGCCACACTACAGATCTCCTGAAGAGAGAGTGCTCCTGTTTCGGCCCACGAAGAGGAAATCACTCGTGTGGAATGCGCTTTAAATGTGTCAGGCGGGGTCACGTGATGTCTTGCTAACAGAGCAGATGCGAGTGAGAGGAGCTCCGGGTTCGATGTGAAATACTCGCCTTTTTTGACCGATAATAGGCTCCCAAAGTAGTGAGCGGGTGAGATAAAGATTGCCAATTTCATTGTGAGACCGGCAGCGAGGATCTCAGCCTTGACAACTACAAAATCGGCAAGAAAGGAGAAAGAGAAGCCCGCAAAGTGTGACTCCAAGATGGCAGCGGGTAGCGATGGAGGCACCTCTTCAGTAAGTTCAGCATGGGTGTCGGAGATAGTAACTGAAGTTACACAAGCGATCGAGACCACTAAGAAAGATAAGATAAGAAACTGTTAACGGTGTCCACTAAATTGGACAGTGTTGGCGGCAGTGTCGAGGCTTTACGGGGGGAGTTCACGACATATTGCCAACGTGTCACCAACCTGGAAGACCAAGTCCAACAGCTGAATACTCTGGCGGCTTCCTTGCAAAACAAGATTAAAACGTTGGAAGAAAAATCGGATGATATGGAAAATTGATCCAGACGTGGAAATTTGAGATTTGTCGGATTGCAGGAGTCCATTCCAGAGGTGGAATTACAGAAGTTCCTAGAGGCCTGGCTGATGGAGACCCTGAGACTTGTACCCTTGCGCATTGAAAGGGCGCACAGGCTTGGACCAAAGCGCTCGGCAGAGGAAAGACCCCGAGTTGTTATATGCAAAATCTTCAACTACGCCCATAAAATGGAGATATTGCGGGCAATAAGACTCAAGGGTCCTTTGAAACACGAGAACAGAACAATTTTGTGTTTTCAGGATTTTTCAGCGAGACTCGCAGGACTCAGGAAAGCCTATACCCCAATATGTTCTGAACTGCATAATCGGCACATACAATTTGCATTGCTTTATCCGGCGCGCCTTAAGATATTTAAACATGGAAAGGTGCAATTTTTTGATTCACCAGAGGTCGCAAAAGTATTCGTAACAGGCCTACAAGCGACGCCTAGCACCTGAATCTTAATGAATGATGGGAGGCATGAACTCTATTGCTGACTAGAGATGGACGTTTGTGTACAGACCGGTGCTGAAAAACAAGAAATTGGAGGGTTCGTGTAAGCTATACTCCGGAATTCCAATTAGGATCAGAAAATGTTGACAGAGAGATGGAGACAAGAGTGCCCAACAAAGGAGTAGCGGAGAAGATAATCAATGCACACGGCTGAAGAGACGGTTTCTGCAAAGTTCATTGATTTTCTTAGATAAGACTTTGTTCAAAAAATTAGAATGTTAGACTGTTTGTATGTGCGAATGAGGGGGTGTGAAATGAGATGGTGTAAAAGGAGTCTGCAATGGTCCTTATTAAAAGTTTCATTTAGATGAGATGGCAGACGGGAGGTATAGCGGGCGACATGGGTGACTATGGCAGATATATGTTGAGCGAACATACTTGCTATGAAAAGACGGGTGGAAGGGGAAAAATGGATGTGTGCAAGAGAGTGAATGAACTAGATAGTTGGCTGATGTCACTTAACATTAAAGGTTGAAGCACTGTTTGCAATTTTTTTGTGGGGTGGTTCTATGTGGGAGCCGTTGGGATAAACAATTTTTACATCTGGGAGGCGGGGGAATGCGTCGGGAACGGAGGGACTCTCACACGGACCTTATGCCCATAGAGAACTAATGGGCTGGGTAAATATGCAGGGTATTGTGGGAAGGGGAGGAGGAAGGGTGGGGGCTTGTGATTTTCTTTTTTTTCTGTTTTTACTTTTTTTGTTGTTTTTTCTTTTGTTGTGGCTGGCACCTGCATCAATTTTAATATTCTTTATTATCCTGGCTCTATTGAGTCACCCGGATCGGGGAATCTCCAAAAAGGAAAGAATTAGCGAAGAGTTATGGAAATCAACAGGGGAGCCGCTCGCTGGGACGGAGCCCTGTGGGAATTAGGACAATGACTTGGGACATGATATTTAGGAATCACCACCATAGGAAAGAGGGTTAAATTGATCTCTTGGAATGTAAATGGAGTGTCCTCCCCGATAAAAAGGCAAAAAATCCTGCAAACCTTAAACAGACATAAGGCAGATATAGTATTTCTGCAGGAAACACACTTATCGACAGCGGAACACCAGAAGTTTAAACGATGGTGGGTGGGCCAGATTCCACGGCTTTGAACTGGAAATCTGGACTCCTGGTACTGGTGCGGAGGGGACTGGACTTAGTGATACACCAGCTTTGGCGGGACCCGGGGGGGGGGGGGGGGAGATTTTTGCTTATCAGAGTATCTCTCAATAAACAGCATGTGCTACTATGCAATATCTATGGACCAAATATATATAACCCCTGATGGGTGAAAGCTTTGATATGTAGAATAGCACCCATGATGGAATTGCCCATAATTATGGGAGGGGACTTTAACATGGTCCATGAACCTTCAATGGATAGATCGTGCAGAGGAGGAGGTGCGTCAGATAAAGGCATTCCCTTGTTATGTTCAGGATTAGATTTATAATTTTTATTATTTTATATATACTTATACAGATAAATACAACTGCAAAGTGTAATACAGCTATGTTCAGGATTAGAACTAGTGGACATTTGGAGGGCAATACACCCTATGGATCGGGACTATACCCACATCTCAAGGGCCCATGGCTCGCAATCGAGGATTGATTACTGGCTACTTTCCCTTGGGTTGCTTTGCCGGGTAAGGGAGGTGGGGATCAGTCCTTATGAAGTATCAGACCATGCCTTTGTGTGGTGTGATCTAGAATATGGGGACAGCAAAGACCGCGGCTTTACTTGGAGGTTTCCACTGCACCTCTATGGAGATCCTCAGTTTAAAGAACATTTGTTGAAGAAATGGGCAGATTATCAATTTCATAATGAGAGTTCTAAAGATGACCCGATTTTGTATTGGGAAGCTGCTAAGGCGGTGATGAGAGGTGAAATTCTGGCATACTCCTCCTTTTAAAAGAAAACTCGGGATAAGGAGATTTTAAGATTAGAGAAACAGCTCATTCAGGCGCGGAGGCAATATGGGACGAAACCCTTGGCCCAAAATGAACTCTTACATGAAAGGGCTGTGAAATCAATCCAGTATTATAAATATCAGCTGTTTCTGCACGGGAATAAGACTTGGAAGCTACTGTCCAATCTAATTAAACAGTCTAGAGGGTCTAGAGTGATAGTACAAATAAAATCGGAGACAGGTTTGCTGGTACATACAGATTCAGAGATAGCAGCAGTCTTTCACAAATACTATCAAAAATTATATGGGAGTCTGCAGGAGACGCATCTGGATGGTAAACTCTATTTAGAAAATGTGGAGTTACCCGGGCTGTCTGACAGAGATAAATCCAAATTAAATAGGCCCATACATAAGTACATAAGTACATAAGCACTGCCATGCTAGGAAAAGACCAAAGGTCCATCAAGCCCAGCACTCTGTCTCCGACAGCGGCCAATCCAGGCCCCAAGAACCTGGCAAAAACCCAAAATTTAATAACGATCAATGGACTTTTCCTTCAGGAATTTGTCCAGACCCCCTTTAAACTCAGCAAGGCCAGCTGCCGTCACTACCTTCTCCAGCAATGAGTTCCAGAGTCTAACCACACGCTGAGTAAAGAAAAACTTTCTCCAATTTGTTTTAAACCTACCACATTCTAATTTCATCTTGTGTCCCCTAGTTCTATTATTGTTAGAAAGCATAAACAAACGCTTCACATCTGTCCGCTCTACCCCACTCATTATTTTGTAGACCTCTATCATATCACCTCTCCAGGCTAAAGAGTCCTAGCTGTCTTAACCTCTCCTCATAAGGTAGTCGTCCCATCCCTTTTATCATTTTCATCGCCCTTCTCTGCACCTTCTCCAATTCCTTTATATCTTTTTTGAGATGAGGCGACCAGAACTGAACACAATACTCCAGGTGCGGTCGCACCATGGAGTGATATAACGGCATTATAACAACCTCATGCTTGTTTTCCATCCCTTTTCTAATAATACTCAACATTCTGTTCGCCTTCTTAGCCGCCGCAGCACATTGAGCGGAAGATTTCAACATCCTATCCACGATGACTCCCAGATCCCTTTCTCGGTCCGTAACTCCTAAAGCGGAACCTTGCATGACATAGCCGTAATTCGGGTTCCTCCTTCCCACGTGCATCACTTTGCACTTGTCAACGTTGAACTTCATCTGCCATTTGGACGCCCAATCCCCCAGTCTCACGAGGTCCTCTTGTAATCTTTCACACTCCTCCCGCGACGAGACGACCCTGTGTCATCTGCAAATTTAATTACCTCACTAGTTATTCCCATCTCAAGGTCATTTATAAATATGTTAAAAAGCAGCGGTCCCAGCACAGACCCCCTGAGGGACCCCACTAACTACCCTTCTCCATCGAGGATACTGACCATTCAACCCTACTCTCTGCTTCCTGTCTTTTAACCAGCTCTTAATCCATAATAATACACTGCCTCCGATCCCATGACTCTCCAGTTTCCTTTGGAGTCTTTCATGAGGCACTTTGTCAAACGCCTTCTGAAAATCTAGATATACAATATCCACTGGCTCCCCTTTGTCCACATGCTTGTTCACCCCCTCGAAAAAATGCAGTAGATTTGTAAGGCAAGACTTCCCTTCACTAAATCCGTGCTGACTTTGTCTCAGCAGCCCATGCTTTTGTACGTACTCCGTAATTTTATTCTTAATAATAGCCTCCACCATTTTTCCCGGCACCAACGTCAGACTCACCGGTCTATAATTTTCCGGATCTCCTCTGGAACCCTTTTTAAAAATTGGCGTTACATTGGCCACCCTCCAATCTTCCGGTACCACACCTGATTTTAGGGATAAATTGCAGCTCCACAAGTTCATTTTTCAGCTCTATTAATACTCTGGGATGAATACCATCCAGACCCGGCGATTTACTACTTTTTAGTTTGCAGAACTGCCCCATTACATCCTCCAAGTTTACAGAGAAATCATTTAATCTTTCTGACTCGTCCGCTTCAAATACCTTTTCCGGCACCGGTATCCCTCCCAAATCCTCCTCGGTGAAGACCGAAGCAAAGAATTCATTTAATTTCTCTGCTACAGCTTTGTCTTCCCTGATCGCCCCTTTAACACCACCGTCGTCCAGCGGCCCTACCGATTCTTTAGCCAGCAGAGGAGGAAGTCGAATTAGTAATTAGGCAAAGTGCATTATATAAAGCACCTGGTCCAGATGGATATCGTGCAGAGTTTTATAAAATGCTAACCCCTTCAATTGCTCCGACACTACGTGACTACTTTACAAACTTTGTGGACCAGGGTACTTTACCACAATCACTCCAGTTGGCACACATAGTGCTGCTTTTGAAGCCCGGGAGAGATCCACACAATCCATACTCCTACAGACCCATATCTCTCTTAAATATGGAGATTAAATTATTTGCAAAAATTTTAGCAAATCGGTTATCTGTAGTACTTCCCAAACTAGTATCGGAACAACAAGTGGGGTTTGTGAAAGGCCGAACAATCACACATAATATGAGGTAATTACTGCTTTCTTTGGAGCAAGTGGAAAGGACAAGCACCCCCTCTTTATTAGTGAGCTTCGATGCTGAGAAAGCATTTGATCGGGTGTCTTGGGAATTCCTTTTTGTGGTGCTTCCAAAATATGGATTTGAAGGTTTTTTTTTTACAGGCCATACAAGCATTATATACCTGGCCGCGGGCCAAGATACAAGTGAATGATGTGTTCTCCGAAGAGCTGGGGATCCATAGGGGTAACCAGACAGGGGTGTCCACTTTCCCCGATGCTTTTTGTTTTAACTCTAGACCCATTGTTACGGGACATCATGGGGAACCCTTTAATTAAAGGAGTGGCGATAGGCTCTCAGCTGTTTAAGATTTCGGCTTTCGCAGATGAACTGCTGGTGCATGTGGTGGACCCTCAGGTCTCTCTGGACACACTGATGGAAAGTATTGTTTAATATGGGGATTTCTCTGGGTTTAGCTTGAATCTGACTAAATCTATTGCAATGCCTCCGCAGATAGCAGTTAAAGATGAGTGGACGGGACCATTTCCTTTACGATGGGAGACTGTATCGTTTAAATATCTTGGTATTCAGTTAACTCGCTCGTCAGGAATGCTTTATAAGGAAAATATCAATATTCTGTTGGAGCATAGTAAGAGGGTGTTTTATAAATGGCAACAATTTCCACTCTCCATTCATGGTAGAGTTCAGTTATTCACCATGGTGCTATTTCCAAAATGGTTGTATACACTTCAGATTTTACCGATTAAGCTTCTCAAAAAAGATGTAAGAGTATTATATAGGATGCTGTCGACTTTTTGTTGGGGAGGCCGAAAACCACGGATGCCTTTTTAAGCAGTTGATTGTCTCCTGGAAATATGGCGGATTTGGACTACCGGATATCTCATTATATAACTATGCATGTTTACTCCGTCACCCAGGAGACTGGATAGTGGAGGAGCAAACTTATATGCCTAGGAAATATGAGGCTGCTGTTTATGCACCGTGGCACATAAATGCACTTTTGTATTGTCCACGTACCTCCTTACCTAAGGATTTGAAAAGTAGTATAGTACTCAGGTCCCTACGAGCAGTATGGGGTTATCTGGTAGCACTGTTGGGAGGAAGAGCTACTCTTTCGGATCAGCTTCCAATTATAGGAAATATGGGGTTCTTGCCAGGGAGGGAGAACGCGAGTTTCCATCGATGGGCAGAGAGGGGAATTTCATTGCTTCAACACGTGTTGGATTCAAGGGTTGTCTGATTACATGGGAAACAATGATAGTGAACAGGAAGGAAGAACTGCGAGATCTGATGGCATATCTTCAGTTGAGACAGCTTTTACTCAATCTCTGGGGGAGAAACTGCAGGGCTTTTTTGATAAATTTAGAGAAGGGGGTCTTTCGGTTTCGTGTTTGCACAAGGCGCTGCAGATAATTTCTCCCAGGCGCAATTATGATGAGCTTACATTGCGATGGAATCGGGAGTTAAATAGTTATGGGATTCACATAGACCCACTGAAGCTGATCAAAAGAATTCCGGAGATATCGGTGAGTGCTGAGCTCAGAGAATGCCAGTTTAGAACCTTACACAGAGCCTATTTTACTCAGGATCGCTTATTCAAGATAGGTGCAGTGGAGACCCCAGTATGTCCGAAATGTAAACAGGGCAATAATTCCTTTTTCCATGCTTTTTGGGATTGCCGGAGGGTTCAGGAGTTTTGGAAAGCGGTGTTTAGATATTTGGGGACTTTGTTTGGGTGTGAGATACAAATGTCCCCGGCCAATGCGTTATTGGACACTTATGGCCAGATTGCCAACATACGCAGAGGCCCACAGCTATTATTTTTTAGGAAAGCAGAGGTTTTGGCTAAAAAAGTAATTCTGGGGGTTTGGGTAGGAGAAGAAAAGCCATCTTTCTGGATGTGGAGGAACAAGTTACATGCTCTCATGCTATTAGAATGTCGCTTTGCCAGGGCGACTCCCAAAAGGAAAAAAACGTTTCAATCAATATGGGGAGTGTATGTTGAGTCCCTTCCGCATAGGGCCAGGAGTCTGGTATTGAATACTCTGTAATCAGGATATATCAGAGAAAGGGAGGATATCATCTGGTGCAGATCAAAATGAGGATTATCGACCAATCAGGAGAGATATGATGGGTGAGAGTCCTCCGATCCGAAGACAGGTGTTGGGCAGTACCCTATTTTTTTTTTTGTGTGTGTTTTAGAGAAGAAGGGATCAAGACGAGTTACAACAGAAGCATTGCAAGGCCAGCATGTCCAGTTTCTACCATTTATGCAGTGGATACTATTAGGCCCAGTGTTCTACCAATCTAAAATAGATGATATTAGTGGTATGGTAACTCTGGATCTAAATCTCTGGGATAAGGGAATGGATTCTTATGGGGGGGCATCGTGAGCAATGGGAGGGAGAAGGGGGGGTAACTGGGGGAGGAGGGATGGGGGGACAAAAAGGAAAATGTTGATAACGATCTAATTGCTGTTTAAATCTCATTTATGGGATTTATTATTGTCTGATTTTGTGATCTGATTTGTTGTCAATAAAAAATGTTAAATTCTAAATGTGTCAGGCGGAGACCGCCCTGACATCAGATACACAGAAAAAATGACTTCCTTGAGCCAACGGGCTATAGTGGCCTTAGACGGCGGGGACCCTCTTCGAGGACCTGACAACAAGATAAAAAGGTGATCAGAGGTCCTGAAGTCATTTGACATTTGCAGATACTGCAAGAGAGCCCTGCGAACATCCAGAAGATGTAACTGCCCAAAAGATTCCGGAAACTCATCCCTAGTAAAGGAGGGCAGGAAGGAAGGCACAGTACGTACCGTTACTCCGGACTCTGAGAATTGCAGAAAAGGGACAGAGCCTGGAGCTCAGACACACGTCTCGCCGAGGTTATGGCCACCAAAAAGACTGTCTTTAGAGTCACATCCTTCTCTGAAGCTCGCCTCAGCGGCTCAAAGGGCGAACACTGGAGAGCCTTCAACACCAGCCCCAGGCTCCAAGCCGGACACGGCAGCTGCACTGGTGGGCGGAGCCGGAGTGCCCCTCTTAGAAATCGGGCAATGTCCGGATGAGCGGCCAAAAATACTAGGGGGCATGCAATGAAGCTACAAAGTAGTAAATTTAAAACGAATCGGAGAACATTTTTCTTCACTCAACGTGTAATTCAACTCTGGAATTTGTTGCCAGAGAATGTGGTAAAGCGAGAGGTCAGATATGTGAGCTGGTGCGTCTCCATGGATAATTTTGTGAACTAGTGAATATATTTTGAATGTGATGCATTCCTTAAGTGGGAGCCAGTGTAATTTTTCTCGTAAGGGAAACATAGGAAATTACAAACACTCTGAGCGAACTGGGATGCGAAGATTTACCGGCTGAGGGAGGACCAGCGCAGCGCCAGAGGCAAGGCTCTGGAAAGGAATAACGGAACAGAGGAATCCAGACTAGAATCGAGAAGGGCCCTAACACCATGAAGCAGAGGCAGAGGGGCCCGGAGATGACGGAGTGTTCTCCTGAACATGACTCAAATGTAAAATTAGCGGATTCAGCTACACAATTGAAAAGCAGTGTTTGATGAGACTGAGTGCACGGGATGCGGGGTGAAGTACAACTGAAGGGGGGGGGGGGGATATTGGGGAGTCTGATGTTGGGAGAAGTATCTGGCGGGGACTCATATCCTCCAGGAGGAACTGGCAAGAAGGGAGGACAGCCAGTTAAAGGGTATGGGGGGGGGGAGGGAGGGTGGGAGTTGGGGGGAGGGAGAAGGGAGGGGGGGGGAGTTTGCGGGTAGGGTCTTGGAACGTGAACGGACTCAACAATCCGGGGAAGAGAAGTGTTGTTTTAGAGAACTACGCAGGTTGGAGTGGGATGCTCCAGCATGTTCCAGTCCGCCTAACCAGCTTCTCACTGCTTGCTCCAGTCCGCCCGATCCTGGCTTGTTCCAGTCCGCCGATCCAGCTTCCCCCGCTTGCTCCAGTGTTCCAGTCCATCTGCTTCAGCCTGCCTGTTCCAGTCCATCTGCCCCAGCCTGCTTGCTCCAGTACACCTGCACCAGCATGTTCCAGTCCACCTAACCAGCTTCTCACTGCTTGCTCCAGTCCGCCCGATCCTGGCTTGTTCCAGTCCGCCGATCCAGCTTCCCCCGCTTGCTCCAGTGTTCCAGTCCCTCTGCTTCAGCCTGCCTGTTCCAGTCCATCTGCCCCAGCCTGCTTGCTCCAGTCCATCTGCCCCAGCCTGCTTGCTCCAGCTTCTCCCTGCTCGTTCCTGTCCATTTGCACCAGCTTGTTCCAGCCCACCTGCTAGTTTGTCAGCCGTTGGACTTACTTGCCTGCCTGCTAAGTTGCTAACTTGTCAGCCATTGACTTACCTGCTCTCCAGTTTCTCCCTACTCGTTCCTGTCCATCTGCACCAGCATACTCCAGCCCGCCTGCTAGCTGTTCAGCCACTGACTTACTTGCCTACCTGCTAACTTGCCAGCCATTGACTTCGTTCCTGTCCATCTGCACCAGCGTGCTCCAGCCCGCCTGCAAGTTGCCTGCTCTCCATCAATCCCTTCAATTCCAAGCCTCCAATCCAGCTATCTGCTCTATCTATCTGCTCTCACCTCTATCACTACACATACACCTGTTACACCGCAATCACTACTTATGGCCCCTGTCCACATCCTCTTCCTTGCCCTGTCCCTTCCTAATCTTTTTCCCCTCCCCTTACCGCTGTCTACCTTTCTACCCCTGATATCTCACCTTGCATCCAAACCAAAGTTTCAGCGTGCTTGTCTGACATTGTTGTCTGGATGTCTCAACGCCACCTGAAATTAAATATGACCAAAACCGAGCTTCTCATTTTCCCCCCCAAACCCACCTCCCCGCTCCCCCCGTTTTCTATTTCTGTTGATGGCTCTCTCATTCTCCCTGTCTCCTCAGCTCGAAACCTTGGGGTCATCTTTGACTCTTCTCTCTCCTTCTCTGCTCATATCCAGCAGATTGCCAAGACCTGTCGTTTCTTTCTTTACAACATCCGTAAAATCCGCCCCTTTCTTTCCGAGCACTCTACCAAAACCCTCATCCACACCCTTGTCACCTCTCGTTTAGACTACTGCAATCTGCTTCTTGCTGGCCTCCCACTTAGTCACCTCTCCCCTCTCCAGTCGGTTCAAAACTCTACTGCCCGTCTCATCTTCCGCCAGGGTCGCTTTACTCATACTACCCCTCTCCTCAAGACCCTTCACTGGCTCCCTATCCGTTTTCGCATCCTGTTCAAACTTCTTCTACTAACCTATAAATGTACTCATTCTGCTGCTCCCCAGTATCTCTCCACACTCGTCCATCCCTACACCCCTTCCCGTGCACTCCGCTCCATGGATAAATCCTTATCTGTTCCCTTCTCCACTACTGCCAACTCCAGACTTCGCGCCTTCTGTCTCGCTGCACCCTACACCTGGAATAAACTTCCTGAGCCCCTACGTCTTGCCCCATCCTTGGCCACCTTTAAATCTAGACTGAAAGCCCACCTCTTTAACATTGCTTTTGACTCGTAACCACTTGTAACCACTCGCCTCCACCTACCCTCCTCTCTTCCTTCCCGTTCACATTAATTGATTTGATTTGCTTACTTTATTTATTTTTTGTCTATTAGATTGTAAGCTCTTTGAGCAGGGACTGTCTTTCTTCTATGTTTGTGCAGCGCTGCGTATGCCTTGTAGCACTATCGAAATGCTAAATAGTAGTAGTAGTTGTAGTAGTCTACCGCTGGAACTCATTGCCCACCCGTGTTCCCTCCCGTCCTGCTCACTACGGCATCCCTCACCACCTCACCATCTCTCTTGGCCCCCTCCTCCTTCCTCTCTCTTAACATTCAACACCTCCTTCCTACCATTAACCCATCACCATTCCTCCTCAGTGCCCGTCTTCGTCGCCCGACCTCCCCCACCCTCCTCCGCACTCTCTTGCTCCTTCTCCTGCTATCCGCGGGAGACATTAATCCTAATCCAGGCCCCCCTAACCTGTTCTCCTCCTATCCATGCAAACGATTCCGTGATGTCTCCAATCTCGTTTCTATTCCCCTCCTCCCCCCCTTTTCCCTCCCCTTCTCATGTGCCTTGTGGAATGCCCACTCGGTCTGCAACAAACTGCCCTTCCCCCACGATCTCTTCATCTCTCATTCCCTTCAACTGCTCGCCCTAACTGAAACCTGGCTCTCCCCTGACGACTCTGCCTCAGTCGCGGCGCTTTGTCATGGAGGTTATCTCTTCTCCCACACTCCCCGCACAGCTGGCCGCGGTGGAGACGTCGGGCTACTTCTCTCGCCCTCCTGTAGTTTCCAACCCCTCCTACCGCAGTCTCACTGCTTCTCATCCTTTGAAGCTTACTCCATCCGGCTATTCCACCCATTACCATTCAGAGTGGCTGTCATTCACCGCCCCCCTAATAAACCCCTCTCTTTCTTCCTCACCGACTTCGATGCCTGGCTTTCCGTCTTTCTTGAACCCTCATCTCCGTCCCTTATTCTCGGAGATTTTAACATACACGTTGATGACCAGTCCGACCCTCACGCTTCTCAGTTCCTCACTCTAACATCCTCCTTCAACCTCCAGCTTTGCTCCACCACCCCTACTCACCGAGACGGCCATTGTCTTGACCTCGTCCTCTCCTCTTCCAGCTCTCCCTCCAATTTCCATGTTTCAACTCTTCCTCTCTCCGATCATCACCTAATCACCTTCACACTTCTTCACCCCCCACCTCAGCCCCGTCCAACTTTAACCACTACCTCCAGGAATCTCCAGGCTATCGACCCTCCCACCCTATCCTCTAATATTTCTAATCTCCTCCCCTCCATCATGTCCTCTGAGTCTGTCGACAAGGCTGTCTCCACTTACAATGCCACTCTCTCCTCTGCTCTGGACACCCTCGCACTTTCCACCTTCCGTCCCACAAAGAGGCAAATTTTCAAAGCACTTAGCCTTCCAAAGTTCCATAGGTTTCTATGGAACTTTGGAAGGCTAAGTGCTTTGAAAATATGCCTCAAAGCGTACTAATCCCCAGCCCTGGCTGACCCCTTGCATCCGTCACCTTCGCTCCTGCACCCGATCTGCGGAGCACCTCTGGAGGAAATCCCGCACCCATTCAGATTTCCTTCACTACAAATTCATGTTATCCTCCTTCCACTTCTCCCTTTTCCTTGCCAAACAGGACTACTACACCCAATTGACCAATTCTCTCAGCTCCAACCCCCGTTGTCTCTTCTCCACCCTTAACTCCCTCCTCAAAGTGCCCTCCACTCCCACCCCACCCTCGCTTTCTCCTCAATCACTGGCTGATTACTTCCGTGACAAGGTGCAAAAGATCAACCTTGAGTTCACTACCAAGCCATCTCTTCTTCACTCTGCAACCCTCTCCCTCACCCAACCAACCCAGGCCTCTTTCTCCTCCTTTCCTGTCGTCACCGAGGAGGAAACCACTCGTCTTCTTTCCTCATCGAAATCCACCACCTGCTCCTCTGATCACATCCCCACCAACTTACTTAACATCATCCCTCATACTGTCACTCCCTCCATCTGTCATATCCTCAACCTCTCTCTCTCCACTGCAACTGTCCCTGACACCTTCAAGCACGCCGTAGTCACACCTTTCCTCCAAAAACCATCACTTGACCCTACCTGTCCCTCCAATTACCGCCCCATCTCCCTCCTACCCTTCCTCTCCAAAATACTTGAGCGTGCCGTTCACAGTCGCTGCCTTGATTTTCTCTCCTCTCATACCATCCTCGATCCACTTCAATCTGGTTTCCGCCCTCTTCACTCAACAGAAACAGCACTCTCTAAAGTCTGTAATGACCTGTTCCTTGCCAAATCCAGAGGCCACTACTCCATCCTCATCCTCCTTGATCTATCCGCCGCTTTTGACACTGTGAATCATGACTTACTTCTTGCCACACTGTCCTCATTTGGGTTCCAGGGCTCTGTCCTCTCCTGGTTCTCATCCTATCTCTCCCACCGCACCTTCAGAGTTCACTCTCATGGATCTTCCTCCACCCCTATCCCCCTATCTGTTGGTGTTCCCCAGGGATTGGTCCTTGGACCCCTTCTCTCATGGTTTCTAGTATCATCTCTATGCTGATGACACCTAGCTATATCTGTCCACACCAGACATCACCGCAGAGATCCAGGCAAAGGTATCAGCCTGCCTATCCGACATTGCTGCCAACCGCCACCTGAAACTGAACGTGTCCAAGACCGAGCTCATCGTCTTTCCACCAAAACCCACTTCTCCTCTTCCTCCACTTTCTATCTCAGTTGATAACACCCTCATCCTCCCCGTCTCATCTGCCCGCAACCTCGGAGTCATCTTTGACTCCTCCCTCTCCTTCTCTGCGCATATCCAGCAGACGGCCAAGACCTGCCGCTTCTTCCTCTTTAACATCAGCAAAATTCTCCCTTTCCTCTCTGAACACACCACCCGAACTCTTGTCCATGCTCTCATTACCTCTCGCCTTGACTACTGCAACTTACTCCTCACTGGCCTCCCACTTAGCCATCTATCCCCCTTCAATCTGTCCAGAACTCTGCGGCACGTCTCATATTCCGCCAAAACCGATTTACTCATATCACCCCTCTCCTCAGGTCACTTCACTGGCTTCCAATCAGATACCGCATTCAATTCAAGCTTCTCCTTCTTACCTACAAATGCATTCAGTCTGCTGCCCCTCACTACCTCTCCTCCCTCATCTCCCCCTATGTTCCCGCCCGTAACCTCCG
This sequence comes from Microcaecilia unicolor, assembly GCF_901765095.1. Lineage (NCBI taxonomy): Eukaryota > Metazoa > Chordata > Amphibia > Gymnophiona > Siphonopidae > Microcaecilia > Microcaecilia unicolor. The sequence continues at coordinate 285,644,326 of NC_044033.1, read as the reverse complement.
TTCACAGGACAAATCCCTCCTCTCTGTACCCTTCTCCAACACCGTCAACTCTAGGCTCCGCTCATTCTGCCTCGCCTCACCCTATGCTTGGAACAACCTTCCTGAGCCCTTACGCCAAGCCCCCTCCCTGCCCATCTTCAAGTCTTTGCTTAAAACCCACCTCTTCAATGCTGCATTCGGCACCTAACTCTTCTGTTCACTAAACCCAGACTGCCCCAATTTGACCGCCCCTATCGGACTGTCCGTTCACTTGTCTCTTAGATTGTAAGCTCCTTGAGCAGGGACCGTCCCTCTATGTTAAATTGTACAGCGCTGCGTAACCCTAGTAGCGCTTTAGAAATGTTAAGTAGTAGTAGTAATGCTACAGAAGACATATATCCAAAGGAGGAATGAACTGTTAAGGAATAGGGTACTGGGTGAGGGGTAATCCCAAAGGGGGGAAATCTGGGGGGCTGGTCATATATATCAAAGATAATCTACAATTTATTAAGGAGCAGGAATACAGGGGGACAGATGGTAGATGCTTGGCCCTTAAAGGGAAAATCAGGGGCCAACCAATCACATTCATCAACATTTATGCACCAAATGAGGGGCAAGGGGTTTTCTTTGTCAAGGTACGAGCAGACCTGGCACCTTTCGCAGAGGGGCAGATAGTTCTAGGGGGGGTTTTCAATTTTTCTGTTGCGGGGCTAGACCATTCGAAAGGCACCGCCCAAGGGGCGAAGTACACGAGGGGGAAGCTTCTTAAATTAATGTGGGAATTGGATTTGTTAGACTTTTGGAGGTTGCAACATCCAGGGCAAAAACCTTTCACTCATTATTCACATGCACAGAAGACTTATGCTCGGATAGATGCGATCTGTGGTAGCCGGTCACTATGGGGGGTAATTAAAGGGTCGGAAATTGAAAGTATCCATGCATCAGACCACGCTCAGTGTGGGTAAAACTGGATGGGTTGGGAAAGGTGGGAAGGTTTGGAGATCAAATGAGTCCCTGATAGATACAGAAAAAGATTGCCAGGAAGTAAGGGATATTATTAAAGAATATTTAACATTTAATGATAATGAAGAGGTTACAGATGGGACCTTATGGGATGCCCTAAAAGCAGTAGTGTGGGGGCATTTGATTAAAAAGGGGTCACAATGAAAGAGAGAGCAGGGGGCACGGGAATTGATGATTAGACAACGGCTGGCTGAGTGTGAGGCACTTCATTGTGACAGGGGGGACCCCCAGGTGTATAGGGAATAACTTGCCTGTACAGCGGAACTGCAAAAGATACAAATTGGGAAGATGGAGTACCAAAGGAAATTATTACAACAGAAATTCTTTGAATATAGTAATAAAGCAGGAAATATGTTGGCTAGGAGGTTACGCTCCAGACAAGTGCAGAACACGATAACTAAGTTAAAAAGGGGAGGAGGAAGTATGGTACACCAGGATGAAGATTACTCAAAACTATTCTCCAAAGAGGAGGGGGCAAACCTAGAGGAGAAAAGGAATTACATCAGAGACATGGGCCTCAGTAAAACAACAGATAACCAGAGGGTGGAATTGGAAGCCTCAATTACGACGGAGGAAGTGTTCGGAGTCATTAAGAGATTAAAAAGGGGGAAAGTGCCAGGGTTGGATGGGTACACGGGGAGATGCCTCCTAGTATGCAAGAGGCAGGGATAACAGTTCTCCTTAAACCGGGATGGGATCCGGCTTCATGCAGCTCCTATAGACCAATCTCTTTGTTGAATATCGATGTTAAGATTTTGGCTAAGGTGATGGCGGATCGTTTGGGCAATCTCTTACCATCCTTGATTCAGGAAGATCAAGCGGGATTTATACCGCATAGACAAGTTGCAGACAACATCCGCCGGACCCTGAACATTATGTGGGGGGCCCAGAGAAGAGGGGACTCCCTAACACTCCTGGCGATAGATGCAGAAAAAGCGTTTGACAGGATGGATTGGGAGTTCCTATGGGAAGCGCTATCGCAAATGGGGATAGGGAAGGGCTTTATGGGCTGGCTGAGGAAATTATTTTCACACCCGGTGGCCAAAATAAGAGCAAATGGGGGATATTCAGAGCAATTTGATATTCAGCGAGAAACGCAGTCAACAAACATGAACGAACAACATACACCACGAGAGGAAAAATAGACCCCACAACATTCTGGCAACAGGTCTGCCAAAACGAATGGTCAACAAATACAGACACCATTCAATTCCTCCAAGAATGGGATGACATATGTAAGACAACATTAGACACAATTGCCCCAATCCAAACCAGAACATCAAATAGGAAAAAATCTAATCCATGGTTCACCGAAGAGCTGAAAGAACTCAAAACACAAGTCAGAAAACTAGAACGCGCATGGAACAAAAAGAAAGATCAACACACACTGAATGCCTGGAAATCACTTCGGAGGAAATACAAATATACCATTAAACAGACCAAAATACTACACTACAAAACAATGATTGGACCAAACTACAAAGACACACACAAACTCTTCTACCTTGTAAATAAATTGCTAGACACCACACCAGTTACAAATAACAGCAAAGATACACCAGGGGTAGACGACCTCGCGAAATACTTCAAGGAGAAAATCATACAATTACGACTTAAAATACCCACCAGCCCTATTGAATACGCAACACTTCTAAACTGTCTAGACCCAGAAGACGGAATATATCCAGCAGACAGGATCTGGACCGAATTTGAATTACTATCAGAGGACCTCATCTCTAAAACGCTCAAAAGATTCGCCAAATCCTAATGCAAACTAGATATCTGCCCAAACAACCTCATGAAATCAGCTCCTCAACAATTCATAATAGACCTAACGAACCACGTGAACTTCATGCTACAAAACGGACTTTTCCCAAAGGAAAAAGGAAAAATTTTACTCACCCCAATACCCAAAGACACAAAGAAAAACGCAAGCGAAATAACTAACTACAGACCAGTAGCACCTATACCACTAATAACCAAAATAACCGAAGGAATGGTGACCAAACAACTCACAAACTATCTCAACAAGTTCTCCATACTGCATGATGCCCAATCAGGATTCCGGTCAAATCACAGCACAGAAACAGTATTAATTACCCTAATGACCAAATTTAAACAAATGATTGCAACCGGCACCAATATACTCCTCTTACAATTTGACATGTCAAGTGCCTTTGATATGGTTGACCAAGGAATCCTATTCCACATTCTTGAATATTTTGGCATCGGAGGCAATGTCCTAAACTGGTTCAAGGGGTTCTTAACTTTACGCTCATATAAGGTCACATCAAATTCAACTACGTCTGCTGCATGGACACCTGAATGTGGAGTACCGCAGGGATCCCCCCTCTCGCCAACTATTTTCAACCTAATGATGATCCCCTTGGCAAAACTTCTATCAAACCATAACCTTAACCCATACATATATGCCGACGATGTAACGATATATATTCCTTTCAAACAAGATATTAATGAAATCTCCAACGAAATCAACCAAAGTCTACACATCATGAACACCTGGGCAGATGCATTCCGATTGAAACTGAACGCAGAAAAAACTCAATGCCTCATACTTACCTCCCAATACAACACGAATAAATTTACCGCTATTAACACACCTAAACTAAATCTGCCAATCTCAGAAACTTTAAAAATCCTTGGAGTCACTATTGACCGCCACCTAACACTTGAGACTCACGCGAACAACACAACCAAAAAGATGTTCTACTCCATGTGGAAACTGAAAAGAATAAGACCATTCTTTCCAAGATCTGTCTTCCGCGGCCTAGTGCAATCACTCGTACTCAGTCATCTGGACTACTGCAACTCACTATATGCAGGCTGCAAAGAACAAATACTGAGGAAACTTCAAACAGCCCAGAATACAGCAGCCAGACTCATCTTCGGAAAACCAAAATACGAAAGTGCAAAACCCTTACGTGAGAAACTACACTGGCTCCCACTCAAGGAACGTATCACTTTTAAAGTATGCACCTTAGTTCACAAAATCATTCACGGTGAAGCCCCTGCAAACGTGTCTGATTTAATAGACCTGCCACCCAGAAACGCTAAAAGATCATCCCGAACTTTCCTCAATCTCCACTTCTCTAAGTGCAAAGGCATAAAATACAAAGTACTACAAGCATCAACCTTCTCTTATATGAGCACGCAATTCTGGAATACACTACCACGCAACCTGAAAACGATCTACGAACTAACTGACTTCCGCAAACTATTGAAGACTCATCTCTTTGAGAAAATTTATTGCAAGGATCAAAACACATGAGGTCCATACACACTAATAGAAATGCATCAGTACACTCTCTTCTGAGTTCTCTTCCCCCATATTTTCACCACACTTAAAACTCTACCCACAGATAAAACTGTTATACCCTAATGTTCTCTTGCTATTGTTCTATCGCCCTATCAATCCCCCATTGTTACATTCCATTGTTCTACTCCCCAAATGATATTTTGACTTTGACTTTGTCTTCCCATAACTCGTGAAGAACCCATAATCGTACTGCAAAAAATTGTATTTCCATCATTCACAATGTATTGTAAGCCACACTGAGCTTGCAAATAAGTGGGAAAATGTGGGATACAAATGTAATAAATAAATAAAATAAATAAATAAACTTGGCAAGGGTGCCCACTATCCCCACTACTGTTCGCTCTAGCCATAGAACCATTCGCCCAACGAGTTCGCCTCCTTCAGGAGATCCGAGAGGTACGGATGGGAGGTCGGGAGCATAAAATCGCATTATTTGCGGATGATATTTTATTTTATATTTCATCCCCAGCGTTGACATTGCCCACACTGATTGAGGAGCTTCAAAATTATGGTCGGGTTTCGGGGTTCAAGGTGAATTACGATAAGTCTGAGGTCATGGGGGTCACTATTCCAGAGGTAGAGGAAGTAAGAATAAAAGAGGCGTTCAAACTTAAAATCACCAAGGATAACTTTCGGTATTTAGGGATACAAATCCCGTGGGAATTAAACAACTTGTACCAATTAAATTATATTCCACTATTGAAAGATTTGAGAGGTGACATGAATAGATGGCAGAAGGGGTGGCTTTCCTGGTGGGGTCGCATTGCGGCAGTGAAAATGAACATTCTGCCCCGGCTTCAATTTTTATTTCAAACATTGCCAATTCCAGTGCCAAAGAGGGAAATCGTGGCTGCAATCGGATTTAGGGATATTTGTTTGGGGGGGAAAATTGGCAAGATTAGCACGGAAAATGATGTGGGGGACACCCGAACAAGGGGGTAGAGGGATACCCAATATTTTATGGTATTATTGGGCCTCACAGCTAAAACAAATTGCTGTCTGGAGCAAAGTAGACATCTCCAATAACTCGGCTGGAGCAGATTTTTGTTCGAGAAGGGGCCTTGGAGGGACTATTATGGGCTTCTATTCATGCAGTACATATAAGAGGCTAGCTTTAAGCCCCTTTGTGTCACACCTTTTGGCTTTATGGGGTGCACTAAAATATAGGCTACGGGGATCTAGGACCAAATCTACATTTGCATGGATTACGCAAGACCCAGACTTCCCAGCAGGGGCGCAAGGTGGGGTGTTCAATACCTGGTTTCATAAGGGATTGATACGATTCCGGGACTTCCTGACAGAGGAGGGCATCAAACCTTTAGCGCCCTCTGATCTTTATGTAGTGTCAAACACTACATAATATCAGCTAGATGGATTAAAGATAAATTAGTGGAACAGGAAAAGATGGAAGAGGTATGGGGGAAAATTGACTTATGGGGGAAGGGAATTTCCAGGCTTTATAACCATATCAGGGGGACAACATTTGTAAAGCATCCATATATGTAGGCCTGGGAAAAGGACTTGAAACAGGAATTGACGGATTCTGAATGGGGGCGGGTATGTCGGGAGGTTAAAAAAGCTTCTCTATGTGTACTGCTTAAAGAGAATGCATACAAAATACTGAGCAGATGGTATTATACGCCAGAGAGAGTGAAAGCGATGTATCCTGGAGCCTCCGATATCTGCTGGAGGTGCAAAGAGGGGAAAGGTACCTTCTACCATGTGTGGTGGGAATGCGTGTTAATACAGAAATTTTGGAAGGGGATTACAGGGAAGTTGACGGAGGTTCTGGAAACCCCATTTACATATGATCCCAAATGGTGCTTACTAGGATGGGGGAATCAGAGAGGGGCGAAATGGGAACACAGGCTTAAATGGGTAAGCCTTACAGCGGCAAAATCCTTAATAGCGGGGTTTTGGAAGCAAGGTGAGGGGCCCACAGTACAACATTGGATAGAGAAGATTAGGGGACTTAGATCAATGGAAGAGCTGACAGACAAAAGGCGGGGAAGGTATAACCCAGAAGCAGAAGAATGGATGCATTTTGATAGACTTCTAGGGAAAGACCGGAATATGGGGGGGACAGAGGGGAGGGTGAGTGGGGATGGATTGGGGTCAGGTTAGTGGGGGAAAGGGGAGGGGAGGTAGGGGGGGAAGGGAGGGCGCAGAGGGGGGGAGAAATAAGTTCTGTTATTGGTTAATGTTTATATGTCTGTACCCTGCGGTGAAAATTAGGGAGTGGAAAATGTAAGAAGTGCAGGAGGTGTGATATGGTAATGTTGTTATATTTGTGGTATGTTTAATAAACTTTGCAAATTAAAAAAAAAATCTGAGACATTACCAACCTCCCAAACGATATGTAGGGACTGAATAGGTCTTTTTCTTCTATCCTGAGCTACAGATCAGTTTACATATCTGAGTATTCAACTCCCAGCTGACCCCAAGGTGCTATATTCAATTAATATTGGGATGCTGCTGCAATCCACAAAACAACAGCTAGCGATCTGGAACTCCTTACTCCGTCTCTTAGCCTGTATCAAATGACCCTGTTCCCACGCTGGCTTTATGTACTTCAACAGCTTCCTCTTTGAGTTATGAAATAGGATATTAAAGCGTTGAACCAAGTTGTGAGCAGTTTTTTATGGAGGGGGCATAAACCGAAGGTACGCATAGATTTGCTGTATGGGTCTTGGGTAGATAGAGAGAATACTGAGGATTTCCTGGTAGCAGATGACCACATATAGAGAGGAAAAAGATTGCTCTCTATCTCCGCTGGTAGATGGACACAACCCACCAGTCTATGGATTGATCTGCTTGATGATATGGAAAATCCACTGCTTATTTCTGGAAAAGCAGCATAAAATGTACTGAACTTTTTTGGGATCTTGCCAGGTATTTGTGACCTGGATTGGCCACTGTTGGAAACAGGATGCTGGGCTTGATGGACCTTTGGTCTTTCCCAGTATGACAATACTTATGTACTTATAATGTACTTTACCACTGTAAGTTAGCTTGTTTGCGACTAATTCCAAAAATTTCCAAGTCTTTTTAGCTGGTTGTAAGTATACAAGGTAAGCAATGCATATGGAGGAATTAGAGGGAGAGGAGACCTATCTCTTCAACAAGGCATACCACAATAGTAACACAGTAGATGACGGCAGAAAAAGACCTGCACGGTCCATCCAGTCTGCCCAAGAAGATAAATTCATATGTGCTACTTTTTTATTTGTACTGTCCTCTTCAGGGCATAGACCGTATAAGTCTGGCCAGCTCTATCCCCGCCTCCCAACCACCAACCCCGCCTCCCACCACCAGCTCTGGCACAGACCGTATAAGTCTGCCCAGCACTATCCCTGCCTCCCACCACCGGCTCTGGCACAGACCGTATAAGTCTGCCCAGCACTAGCCCCGCCTCCCAACCACCAGCTCTGCCACCCATTCTAGGCTAAGCTCCTGAGGATCCCTTCCTTCTGCACAGGATTCCTTTATGTTTATCCCACATTTTACTCTGGAATGGCGAATGCCATGACGGAACATTGAGCCTGCAAATAGGTGGGAAAATGTGGGATATACAAATGCAACAAATAAATAAACAAGTCACATACAACAGCAACATATATTGGAACTATGGTAACATACAAACCTAGGTGAATCAGTACAAGCCCGAACTTTGTGAACAGTACTGCCAATCACTGATACTTCAGCATTATGAAAGGAGACACTGATGCACAATTCTGAGACGTGTATGGACTTTGTTAAGAGAAGAATGTTTTTAGTAGGTTTTTTGGGGTATTTTTGCTTCTGTTTTTTATGCTTCTATTGGGTACCTTTCCTATCATGGACATGAATGAGAAGCCAATTTCAGTTTGATGGGCTTAACCATATAACTAGCTGCAACTGGGAATGTTCAGGATCAAATTTGAACCTACTCCTCCCCTTAGAGTTAGAGCATCTGTAATAATTTCACCAAATTATTCCTGAAATCTAGCAGTCTTAAACTGCTAGATTTAGCATCCTTGGTGCTAAATATTGTGGAAAAAATGAACATACAAACATTGGGTTTGACCAAACCTTGGCTGAAACATGGAGAGAAACACTTTTTAATTAGTGCAATTCCTCCTCTTTATTGTTATTTATCCATGTCACAGATGAAAGGCCAGGAGCAGGGCCACAGAAAGGAATGGAAATAAATGTTTGGTAGACCAGGACTGATTTTCAGAAGACTCTGTTCTTGAGGAGCTATCTAAACTAAGAACAGACAAAGCAATGGGGCCTGATGGGATACATCTGAGGGTAATCTAAGAACTCTGTGAAGTTTTGTCTGACCTCTTCAATGCTTCCTTAGAGTCCGGAGTGGTTCTGGGGGACTGGAGAAGGGTGGATGTGGTCCCTCTGCCAGACACCCAATTTTGGGTGGGCCTGGGCCCAAGATGGGTGGGCAGAAGAACCCCGCCTCATCCCACAGATGATGTGGTCTCTCCTCTCACCTGCTGTCAAACATTCTCCCCCCCCCCCCCCAACATACCTTTTAAATAGCAGATTTTCACCGGCAACGGGCAGCAACTAATACACACTGCTGATGTTGGCTCCATACCCTTCCCTCTGATGCAACTTCCTGTTTCTGCCTAAGCAAGAATACATCAGAGTGAAGGCTATGGCGCCGGTGCGAGCAGTATGCATTAGTCACTGCTCACTGCAGGCGAAGATCTGCTATTTACAAGGTATGCAGGAGGGACAGTTGTTGGGAGTTTTCGGCTGGCGGGGCTTGGGGATCCCTGCCAGCCACATTATAGCTATGCTGGTACTGGGTGGGCCTGAGCCCAAAGCCCACTGCTCTGCACAAGAGTGGAAGTAAGGAGGAGACTGGGAATTACAGACCTGCTACTCTGACCTCAGTGGTGAGTAAACTAATGGAAATGTTTCTAAATAGGGGGATTGTGGCAGCATGGTTTCACTAGAAGCAGGTCTAACCTGATTGATTTTTTTGACTGGATGACCAAACAGCGTCTCTCTTCACCGTAGGAGGGGGCCAGGCCCCCATGGCTCCGTCTCCCCCCCCCCCCACACACACACAGTCCAGCATCTTTCCTCCCACTCCCCTCCCTCCCACACCTGTCTCACTCTCACCTTTTCTGAAGACTTCGGTGCTGCTGCGCCAGCGGCAGCCTTACTCTCAGACTCACTCCAGCATGCACCGAGCCTTTCCCCTCTGATCTGTCCCACCCCTTCTAATGCAACTTCCTGTTTTCAGAGGAGTGGGACAGGTCAGAGGCAGCAAATGAGTAAGGCTGCTGCTGGCTCTGCAGCATCGAAGACTTCAGAACGCATGAGATCAAGCAGGCAGGGCTGGGAATGGAAAGAGACACTGGACCATGGAGCAGAGGGGAGATGTGTAGAATGCGTAGTCCGGATTCTCAGGCAGTCCAGAAACCACAAATTTTTGAGGTCCAGATTCTCGAGTGGTCTGGATTTCCGGCATCCAGATGTTTAGACTTCTATTGTATTTAAAAACTCCTAGGTGAAGCAAAGGTATAAATATGCTGAACACCGAGCTGCTGAAAGAACTCTGGGTAAAGTTATTGAAAGGTTGGAGGAAGGCTATAAACTATGTTTGTGCAGCGCTGCGTATGCCTTGTAGCGCTATAGAAATGCTAAATAGTAGTAGTAGTAGTATAAGAAATCTTCAGTATGTCTTAATTTACATAGGGCACTATCAGGTCTATTATTGTAAAGTGAAAGCAGTTTGGTACCACCAAGACAGTGCCACAGTCTGGATATCCCTCCAAAGTCAGTAGCCATGGGTTAAGGAAACTACTGAGAAAAGTCACTGTGAGGCCTAAGATTAATTTAGTTTAAATAATTTTGAATGATGACAACCAAAACAATATAGTAACAAAAAAAAGGAAGATCGTCCATATATGTATCATCAACAATTTTGAGTACAGAACTTCCCAAACCACAACCAGAGAATATTCAACATTGAAAGCCATAAAAAAATGGAAAGGGAGAGTTGCAATTCTTCCAGCTCTCCCCTTCCTGCAAAAATGGAAGGAACATGTATGAAAGGCACCAAAACCAATCAGAACCATTTCCTACATTTCACCATAGAACAAGTAGATCGAGCCTCCCAAGCCAGTGGCAGAAAGTGGGAACATTACTGAACATCAATATTACAGAACACATTTTACTCCCACCACACAGGCCTTATATACGAAATAGCGTTTCCCCCTTGAGAAGAAACCACCATCAGGGGCATTTTCGAAAGAGAAGGTTGCCCATCTTCCGACACAAATTGGGAGATAGGCGTCCTTCTCTCAGGGTCACCCAAATCGGCATAATCGAAAGCCGATTTTGGGCGCCCTCAACTGCAGTCTGTCGCGGGGACGACCAAAGTTCACAGGAGCGTGTCGGAGGCATAGCGAAGGCAGGACTGGGGCGTGATTAAGAGATGGGCGTCCTCGGCCGATAATGGAAAAAAGAAGGGCGTCCCTGACAAGCATTTGGTCAACCTTACTTGGTCCATTTTTTTTCCACAACCAAGCCTCAAAAAGGTGCCCAAACTGACCAGATGACCACCGGAGCGAATCGGGGATGATCTCCCCTTACTCCCCCCAGTGGCCACCAACCATTTTTCATTCTCTGTTGTTGAGCACTAGTGTCCACATATCCTCAACCTATTGAGCTTGGCAAGGTCCAAACTTGAGACTACATTCTGCTCCAGGTCATCAAGAGGTCTAAGGCATCCAGAGTACACCACCTTCTCGCAAGGGTAAGCCCGGCTACAAAGGGGAGGTGTTTCAATAGGAACCCTTGTCTCAAACCGGTGAAGAGAATAACAACCTAAGCGAGAATTTAGGGTAAAAATGTAGAGGAGTGTGGTAGCCGTGTTAGTCCACTCTTAAGGTTATCAATAGAAATCAAACAAAATAAAACATGGAAAATAAAATAAGATGATACCTTTTTTATTGGACATAACTTAATACATTTCTTGATTAGCTTTCGAAGGTTGCCCTTCTTCCTCAGATCGGAAATAAGCAAATGTGCTAGCTGACAGTGTATATAAGTGAAAACATTCAAGCATTACTATGACAGTCTGATAGGGTGGGAGGAGGGGGGTGGGTAGGAAGTATGCATACTACTTATCATATGCTGTCTACTGTTATACTCGTTAACTCTTCTTCTATTGTGGTTAACTGTGATGAATTTTTTGTTATATATTCCCTTTTCCTCCACATGTCAACACTTAGTTCAACTATTTCCTTATGTGGCCACTCTGACCTTATTTCAAGCATACCTAGGTTTAGTTTGGCTTCCTTAGTTTCAAACTATTCTACCCTTCATCAATTGCACCCTGCTACTTATTATCTGTACAGGTGATGATTTCTCAATCATCAAGAGGGGAGGGTAATGATAGCCTTGCCTATGCCTCTGGTCATCCAAAAGCTCTCACAGTTGGAGACTTGGTGCACCGGAAGTTCTACACCAGCCACCACAGTCCAACGATTGCCACTCCTCCTAAACCATCAGCCACCACTTCCTGACCTGATACCTATGTCAGAAAGACGTATTCCAGATTTAAGCGAAGACAAACAAACAGCTGTCCTGTTAAACTATTTTCCTTTTGAGAAGGTCTGTTTGTAATGAGCTAAGTGATGTGAACTGTTCAGCATGTATAGAAAAGATATTGCAAGTTAGCTAGAAGGAATAAGAAATGTGAAAGCTTTTTTAAGAGGATTGTATAGTTTCCAAACAGTGACCCCTACAAGTTGCATTGCCATGGTAGGATATTGGTTCATGTTTGATAATGCTTCTGTCTACATAATCAGATTTTTACATATACCTTGCACTGTGCAAAGAATGACATCTGAAGAACTTCCTTAAGTTAATGACATGTTACTAATGAAGTGGACAACTATTAGATGGACTGTTTAACTGACTGGAAACCACGAGAAGCTTCAGCAGAAGTCTCCTAGATGTCTTCCATGTGAACCCCTGCCTGCCTGAGTGAGCCTGCCCGAGTGAATCTTTCAACAGTATACAGACTGCTGTTTCACAATACCTAAACCACCTACACTGACTTATGAAATCCTCTGATGCCAAGATTGTCTACTCATCAGATCAATGAAATTTTAAGTGACTTTGAATTACCTGATTTCTAGCTGCTTACATTTTAAAACTACACATTGTGGACTTTTCCAAAAGATTCTATTCTTTTTAGTGAATTTTCCCTTTATATCACCAGCTGTTTTATGCACTGTTAATGTTATACAAATGTTCACCATGTTAGGGAAAACTTTTATATTTCTCAGTTGCTGTATAACACCCTGTATCAAAAGTTTAGTACAACAGTTAATTTTACGTAAGAAAGAGCCTACAGGCCACTATGACCTGTATGAACGCCCTATGGCTATACCGAGCTTCTTGCTTGAACAAAGGAAGAAGATTATGTTCCTATGTATTTTCTAAAAACACTATAACTCAATAGTGCCTTCATATACGATCTAGATCTATTACACTCAGAGCTTTGCCATTATCTTGCTCATAATTATAAGACTGCTGTTTAACCTGCAGTAGTTATTCATTATTTGGCCAATATTAACCCTTTTTAAATGTTACAATGAAATATTTCTTCCCTAATAATACTAGTTTTAGCTATATTTACACAATCAAAGTTTGACTAGAGATTAGTTCTGTAGTAATGATATATATTAGTTGATTGCAAGCTTGTTGATTTTATTGTATGTCAAATGGATTTAGTTGACTTCCTGTGTTTCCAAGTCTCACTCTGCTCCAGAGGGGTAGCTGTAGGATATTTAGGTTTTTGGGTGGTTTACTGTAAAGGGGAACATAGAATTTCACGTAGCATATATCTACGTGCCCGCAGGCTGACTCTTGCTGTAGTCTAAGTCCCTCATCAGGCCAGAGCACCCCTGTCACCTCAAACCTATACATCCCCCCACAGGACTCTAACAGCTCTCTGGAAAGGATGGCCACACACTAGTAGTCATGTGTGACGGCCCACCCTGGGGGGTCCGGCAAGAGGGGAATGTAGAAATATACTGTCGCTCTCAGTAAAATACAGGCCAATGGCTCAAAAAGGTGCCTGAAATGACCAGATGACCACCGGAGAGAGTCGGAGATGGCCTCCCATTACTCCCCCAGTGGTCACTAACAATATTGAGGATTGTTAGTCACCCTCCCATCCTGCTGTCTTATGCTCGAGATGTATCTAAGGGCTACTTTGTTCCTTACCTCCTTCAACCTCCAGCTGAGCTCCACCACCCCTACTCACCAAACTGGCCATTATCTTGACCTCTCCTCTACCTGCTCACCCTCCAATTTCTGCGCCTCTGCTCTTCCTCTCTCAGATCATCACATGATCACCTATACACTTCATCACCCTCCCCCTCAGTCCCGCCCAACACTAACCACTACTTTCAGGAATCTCCAGGCTGTCAACCCTCCCACCTTATCCTCTAGTATCTCTAATCTCCTCCCGTCCATCATGTCCTCCGAGTCTGTCAACAAGGCAGTCTCTACTTACAATGCCACTCTCTCCTCTGCTCTGGACACCCTTGCACCATCCATCTCCCATCCCACAAGGCGTACTAATCCCCAGCCCTAGCTGACCCCTTGCATCCGATAACTTTGCTCCTGCACCCGATCTGCTGAACGCCTCTGGAGGAAATCTCGCACCCATAGCGACTTCATTCATTACAAATTCATGCTATCCTCCTTCCAGTCCTCCCTATTCCTTGCCAAACAGGGCTATTACACCCAATTGACTAATTCTCTCGGCTCCAACCCTTGTCGTCTCTTCGCCACCCTTAACTCCCTCCTCAAAGTGCCCTCTGCTCCCACCTCACCTCCCCCCTCCTCAATCACTGGCTGACTACTTCCGCGACAAGGTGCAGAAGATCAACCTAGAATTCACTACCAAGCCACCTCTTCCTCTTCACCCTTTAACCCATTCCCTCAACCAACCAACCCAGGCCTCCTTCTCCTCTCTTCCTGTTATCACCGAGGAGGAAACCACCCACCTTCTTTCCTCCTCGAAATGTACCACCTCTGATCCCATCCCCACTAACTTACTAAACACCATCTCTCCTACTGTCACCCCCCCACATATGTCATATCCTCAACCTCTCTCTCTCCACTGCAACTGTCCCTGACTCCTTCAAGCATGCTGTAGTCACACCACTCCTCAAAAAACCATCACTAGACCCTACCTGCCCTTCCAACTACCGTCCCATCTCCCTCCTACCCTTCCTCTCCAACATACTTGAATGCACAGTTCACAGCCGCTGCCTTGATTTTCTCTCCTCTCATGCCATCCTTGATCCGCTTCAATCCGGTTTTCGCCCTCTACACTCGACGGAAACGGCACTCACTAAAGTCTGTAATGACCTGTTTCTTCTTATCCCCCTCGACCTATCCGCCGCTTTTGACACTGTCAATCATAATTTACTTCTTGCTACACGATCCTCATTTGGGTTCCAGGGCTCTGTCCTCTCCTGGTTCTCCTCTTATCTCTCCCACCATACCTTCAGAGTACATTCTCATGGATCTTCCTCCACCCCCATCCCGCTCTCTGTTGGAGTTCCTCAGGGATCTGTCCTTGGACCCCTTCTTTTTTCAATCTACACCTCTTCCCTGGGCTCGCTGATCTCATCTCATGGTTTCCAATATCATCTTTATGCTGACACCACCCAGCTTTATCTCTCCACACCAGACATCACTGCAAAAACCCAGGCGAAAGTATCGGCCTGCTTATCCGACATTGCTGCCTGGATGTGCAACCGCCACCCGAAACTGATCATGGCCAAGACCAAGCTCATTGTCTTTCCACCCAAACCCACTTCTCCTCTCCCTCCACTCTCTATTTCAGTCGATAACACCCTCATCCTCCCCGTCTCATCTGCCCGCAACCTCGGAGTCATCTTCGACTCCTCCCTCTCCTTCTCTGCCCATATCCAGCAGACAGCCAAGACCTGTCGTTTCTTTCTCTATAACATCAGCAAAATTCGCCCTTTCCTCTCTGAGCACACCACTCCACTCTCTCATTACCTCTCACCTTGACTACTGCAACCTACTCCTCACTGGCCTCCCACTTAACCATCTATCCCCCCTTCAATCCGTTCAGAACTCTGCTGCGCGTCTTCTGCCTAGACAGATATGCTCATATCACCCCTCTCCTCTTCACTGGCTTCCGATCAGGTACCGCATACAGTTCAAGCTTCTCCTACTAACCTACAAATGCACTCAATCTGCAGCCCCTCACTACCTCTCTACCCTCATCTCCCCTTACGCTCCTACCCGTAACCTCCGCTCATAGGACAAATCCCTCCTCTCAGTACCCTTCTCCACCACCGCCAACTCCAGACTCCGCCCTTTCTGCCTCGCCTCACCCTATGCTTGGAATAAACTCCTTGAGCCATACGACAAGCCCCCTCCCTACCCATCTTCAAATCCTTGCTCAAAGCCCACCTCTTCAATGTCGCTTTCGGCACCTAACCATTGTACTTCTATCCAGGAAATCTAGACTGCCTCAATCCTGATTGACTGCACTTTTTGCGATAGAGCATGTCTCTTGTAAGGAGAGTTCAGCCCCTTTATATTGTAAGTAAAAAAACTTATAGTCTACCATTAAATATTCTCTTATCAAACCCTACTTTTGATGAAAGGTGCATGGTGAGTTCTGAGTCCCTACTGTCCCCTAAATTCCCCCACCTCCCTAACCCCGCCCCCCTCCCCACCCAACCAAACCCCCCCCCCCCTCCGTCCTTCCACCCACCAAACAACACCCTCCAGTGCTGCAAGGGAAATGAGAGGAAGGGCCCCCACAGAACAAACACACTACCCAAACTTCCCCCCACACTTCACGCACATACATACCCCTTTATTACAATACTGTTGCACACCACCCTTTGCCCCCATGTTATCCCGCCATACTAGATTCTTCTTACAATCTCCTGGCATTCATCAAACAAACCGTCTCTATTCCATAGAATAGAGGAACTTAGAAAATTAACTTCATAGTCCTGTTTGTAGCTTCAGGTCTGAGCTTTCGATGTCTTCGCTTTCTGCGGAACCCTCTTCCACCTCTGCAGTCGTTCCTTAGTCGTAGAAGCCATCCCAGTGGGCAGCATCTCGGCCATAGTCAGACCAGCCTCATACAGACACTTCCATGCGTCTGCCACCTTCCAGTTCCTGCATTTCTGTCCCTTGAGCTCGAAACAGATGGCAAATGGGAAAGCCCATCTGTAAGCAATTTTTTCCTTATTCAGAATCTCAGCCACCGGCCTCATAGCACGCCTTTGTGTCAATGTGAACACTGATAAGTACTGGAACACAGAGACCCTTGCATCACTGAATTCAAGAGCGGGAAGCTGTCTAGCCTTCTGCCATACTAGTTACTACTACTACTACTACTATTTAGCATTTCTATAGCGCTACAAGGCATACGCAGCGCTGCACAAACATAGAAGAAAGACAGTCCCTGCTCAAAGAGCTTACAATCTAATAGACAAAAAATAAATAAAGTAAGCAAATCAAATCAATTAATGTGAACGGGAAGGAAGAGAGGCGAGTGGTTACAAGTGGTTACGAGTCAAAAGCAATGTTAAAGAGGTGGGCTTTCAGTCTAGATTTAAAGGTGGCCAAGGATGGGGCGTCTTGTAGGGGCTCAGGAAGTTTATTCCAGGTGTAGGGTGCAGTGAGACAGAAGGCGCGAAGTCTGGAGTTAGCAGTAGTGGAGAAGGGAACAGATAAGAAGGATTTATCGATGGAGCGGAGTGCACGGGAAGGGGTGGAGGGAAGGACGAGTGTGGAGAGATACTGGGGAGCAGCAGAGTACATTTATAGGTTAGTAGAAGAAGTTTGAACAGGATGCGAAAACGGATAGGGAGCCAGTGAAGGGTCTTGAGGAGAGGGGTAGTATGAGTAAAGCGACCCTGGCGGAAGATGAGACGGGCAGCAGAGTTTTGAACCGACTGGAGAGGGGAGAGGTGACTAAGTGGGAGGCCAGCAAGAAGCAGATTGCAGTAGTCTAAACGAGAGGTGACAAGGGTGTGGATGAGGGTTTTGGTAGAGTGCTCGGAAAGAAAGGGGCGGATTTTACGGATGTTGTAAAGAAAGAAACGACAGGTCTTGGCAATCTGCTGGATATGAGCAGAGAAGGAGAGAGAAGAGTCAAAGATGACCCCAAGGTTTCGAGCTGAGGAGACAGGGAGAATGAGAGAGCCATCAACAGAAATAGAAAACGGGGGGAGCGGGGAGGTGGGTTTGGGGGGGAAAATGAGAAGCTCGGTTTTGGTCATATTTAATTTCAGGTGGCGTTGAGACATCCAGACAGCAATGTCAGACAAGCACGCTGAAACTTTGGTTTGGATGCAAGGTGAGATATCAGGGGTAGAAAGGTAGATTTGGGAGTCATCAGCATAGAGATGGTAGGAAAAGCCATGGGATGAGATTAATGAACCAAGGGAAGAAGTGTAGATAGAAAAGAGGAGGGGACCAAGAACAGAACCCTGAGGTACGCCGACAGGCAGAGGGATAGAAGTAGAAGAGGATCCACCAGAGTGAACACTAAAGGTGCGGAGGGAGAGGTAGGAAGAGAACCAGGAAAGGACAGAGCCCTGGAATCCAAGTGAGGACAGGGTATCGAGAAGTATGCTGTGATCGACAGTGTCAAAAGCAGCGGAAAGATCAAGAAGAATGAGAATGAAATATTGACCTCTGGATTTAGCCAGTAATAGGTCATTGGAGACTTTAGTAAGCGCAGTTTCGGTTGAGTGGAGAGGGAGAAAACCAGATTGTAGTGGGTCAAGAATAGCATGTGAGGAGAGAAAATCAAGGCAGCAGTGGTGAACAGCACGCTCAAGTAATTTGGAGAGAAAAGGAAGGAGGGAGATGGGTCGGTAATTAGAGGGACAAGTAGGGTCAAGTGAAGGCTTCTTAAGGAGAGGTGTGACCACAGCATGTTTAAAGGCAGCAAGGACAGTCGCAGTGGAAAGTGAGAGGTTGAGAATATGACAGATAAAAGGAATAAGAGCAGGAGAGATGGCATTAAGAAGGTGGGTGGGAATGGGATCAGAGGAACAGGTGGTACATTTTGAGGAAGAAAGGAGAAGTGTAGTTCCTCAATAGTAACTTCAGGAAAGGAGGAAAGGGAATGAGGGGAAGGAGAGAGAGGGGAACGGACTAGTGGAGGGAGAGGTGGTGAGGTAGAGAAAGCAAGGTTTATCTTTTGAACCTTGTTGTGAAAGAATTCAGCAAGGGTCTGAGGAGATAATGAAGGGGGAGTTGGGGGAGGGGGCACCTTGAGGAGAGAGTTCAATGTGGTGAAGAGAAGTCGAGGATTAGAGCCAAGAGAGTTGGTCAGTTGGATATAATAATCCTGTTTGGCAAGTAAAAGAGCAGATTGGAAGGAGGTCAGCATGAACTTAAAGTGTAAGAAATCAGCAAGGGCCCGAGATTTCCGCCAGAGGCATTCGGCGGAGTGGGTACAGGAACGTAGGTAGCGGTTATTAGAAGTCAGCCAAGGTTGGGGTTTTGTACGCCTTACAGGGCGGGTCATCAAAGGTGCAAGAGTGTCTAAGGCAGAGGATAGAGTATTGTTGTAAGAAGAAACAGCCTCGTTGACAGACATGGATGGTGCGACAGTAGAGAGGAGGTTTGAAACATGGGAGGATAGAGATGAAGGGTCAATATCGTGAAGATTCCTAGATAAATTAGATAAGATAGGACGGGACTGGGAGGGAGGAGATTTAAGTGTGAAAGTTATAAGATGGTGATCAGAGGAGGGAAGATCAGAGGCAAGGAAACTAGAAGGTGAACAGTTGGAGGAGAAGATGAGATCAAGACAGTGACCATTTTGATGAGTGGGGGAGGTGGAGCATAGTTGGAGATTAAAGGAGGACGTTAAAGCGAGTAACTTGGAAATATAAGAGTTGGAAGGATCATTAGCAGGAATATTAAAGTCACCAAGGATGAGAGAGGGGGAGGAAGGATCATGGAAGAAGGCAAGCCAGGCGTCAAAGTCACTGAGAAAGGATGAAAGGGACTTATCAGGGGGACGATAAATGACTGCTATTCGAAGAGGCAGAGGAGAGAAAAGGCAGATAGAGTGGACTTCAAAGGAGGAAAAACAGTGAGATTGAGGTGGAAGAAGGGGTTGAAATCTGGAGGAGGGAGAGAGAAGTAGTCCAACACCGCGGCCCAGCCCACGGCCAGCAGGGCGAGGAGTATGTGAAAATAGATAACCGCCATGGCACAGAGCTGCGACTGAAGCAGAGTCATCAGGGCAGAGCCAAATTTCTGTTAGGGCGAGCAGATGGCGGTGACGCGAGATAAAGAGGTCCTGGATATAGGCGAGTTTGTTACAGATAGAGCGGGCATTCCATAGGGCGCAAGAGAAGGGCAGAGAAGAGGAGGGGAGTAGAGAAATAGAGATGAGGTTAGAGAGGTCACGGTGAGATCTGTAGAGTTGGGATAATAGTTGGTGAGGGGGGCCAGGATTGGGATTGATGTCACCGGCTGAGAGTAAGAGAAGGAGTAAAAGAGAGCGGAGGAGAGGTGTGGCCACGAAGGCGTCGAAGGCGAGACGTATTTAGGTGGAATGGGGAAGGCAAAATAGACGGAAGAAAGAGGCGGAGATTAAAAGCCAAGAGGGAGGAAGAGGGTAGGAGAGAAGGTGATGAAGTCAATGGATGGGAAGTGAGTTCCTGTAGCGGAGAGAGGTAGGGGGTGAGGGAAAAGATTAGGAAGGGACAGAGCTAGGAAGAGAATGTGAATAGGGGCCATAAATGATTAAGGTACTTTAGCAACTGGAAATGCATAGGAAGAGAAGCGAGCAACAATGTCCCTGGGCCTGTTATCTGCTCGAGTGCCCTGCACTCTATGTGCCCGATCCATGGCCGCTTCAGCTGGGTCCCACGTCTCACCCATTATTTTGGCGCACAAGGCCCGCACCACCGCCTGTACATCTTCCCCGCTGCCATTTTCTGGGATCCCGCGGAACCTTAAGTTGTGCCGCCTCCCCCTGTTTTCAAGATTGTCAAGCTTATATTTAAAGTCCTCCGATTGTTCTTGCAGCAGGGCTACCCTTTTTCCCAGCGCGCCATGTTGCTCCTCCTGCTCGTCCACACGGCCTCCCAGCTCTCTTAGATCCAGGCTTATGGCATCCACGTGTTCTAAAATGTCCACTCGGGATGCTTTAATTTCTGCTCTGATCGCTTCCAACCAGCAAGTAATATCTTTCAGCTGGCTATCCATTGACGCGGGACAGCAGGACGCAACGTGGGAGGCAGCTGAATCAGAGTCCGACATCGCCGGGGAAGTGGGGCGCGAAAGGCTCCTCGCCGTCCATTTTCTCACCTTACTCTCGCTCCCCCGATGCTACGACGCCGGTAATTTGCTCATGTTAGCCCGCTGGGTTCACTTAATGTTCCCACGATGTTTCTGACGAAAACAAACTATGAGCGTGGATGGTGCTGCAATCGGGTAGGGAAGTGTCGGAGCTACTAGTCTAGGCAGCCATTCGTCTCCGTGATGTCACTTCCTTCGATTGCTGATTTTTTTTAGCACCTCTGGTATATTGACTTTTGAACCATGCAGATAGCTGCTAAAACTCCAGTGCCCAAATAGTTTCAGTTCCATTTTTGTGGTCAAAAAGTCAGACGACTTCCTAAACCAGTCATTTACATGTCGTAGGCCACATGCCACTACTGCCTTATACTCAAAAGTCCCAGCCCTCCATATTCTTTAGGGATTTGCAGGCCTGTTATAGACAGTAACATAGCTTTAGGATCCATATATAACATTCGAATAGCTTGTAAATACCAGCCCTGAATACCCATATACCTCAGCACCCCAAACAGGAAAACCCACCCGACCTTGTCAAAGGCTTTTTCCGCATCTAAGCTTATAACTACCGCTGAACTCTTATCTTGTTGAAATTGGGCCATTGCCATCAAAAGCTAATGAACATTAACCCCAGATTGCCTTCCCTTAACAAAGCCTACTTGTTCTTGCCCTATGAGCTGGGGTAACCACTTTGCCAAGCGATTTGCTAATATCCTGGCCAGGATCTTTACATCTAAGTTCAGTAGAGATCGAGCGATAAGAATCTGCCCTATCCTCCGGGCATCCCGGTTTTAACAGTAGTGTTATAAGTGCTCTGTTGCTATGCAAGGGACATGCTCCCTTTTCCAAAACCTCTTCTAAATATGCGTGGCAGGCACCCACCGCCGCCATGGGCAATAGTTTATAAAACTCACCCGAGTACCCATCTGGGCCTGGAGCCAAGTGCCTCGGTAGTGCCTTTAAAGTTTCTTGTAGTTCCTTCCCAGTTATGGGCTCGCTCAATGCCTGTACCACCTGAGGGTGCAGTTGTGTTATTCCTGCCTTTCTTAAATATTCTTCTATATTTGCTCCCCTGGGCATATTATGTGGTTCATATAATTGGCTAAAATGGTCTTGTAGAATCTGTGCAATCTTTTCACTAGAGTTATGTATGACCCCTCTGCTGTCCTTCAATGCCGATATCACTCTGTTCCCCCCTCCCCACCAACACCTTTTTACTACCCTGGCAAGCACTGCCCCTGTTCTGTTTCCAAATCTATGAAGCCTGTATTTCTGGAATATCTGACCTTTGGTAGCTCGTTCTTGAAGCAAAGAGTTTAATGCAATCTGCACAATTTGTAATTGCTCTCTTGTCTGCTTGTTGGGGTTTTGGATGTATCTACGCTTGGCCTTCCTCGCCTGGTTTTCTAAATTAACTATTGCTGCCAATGTTTTTTTCTTTTTCCTGTATACAAACACTATTACTTCGCCCCGTAACACCACTTTAGCAGTGGACCAGTATAAGCTTGGCTGGGCTACGTGTTCTTTGTTGAAATGCTCAAATTCTTTCCATTTCTTGTGTAAGTATGACTAAATTCCTTATCTTCGTAAAGAAATGACGGGAATCGCCAATTTATTTGGCCCTGAAAGAAGGCAGGAGCCTCTAAGTCTAACCATACCAAAGCATGGTCCGACACTTCTTCTGGGCCAATCTCTACTCCTCGCACCCTCGGAAAAAGCCGTTTGTCTATGCGAGAGAACGTACTGTGTGCCTTTGACAGATGAGTAAAATCCTTCTCCCCTGAGTGCAGTACCCGCCAGGCATCTAGTACCTCAAGCGCTCTCATAAACCTTGGTAATGCACGGGATCTAGGTCCCCCTCTATGAGCTTTTCTCGATGCTGAGCAGTCCAACATAGGATCTGCTACCATGTTAAAGTTCCCTAGTAATATCATCTGTAAATTTGAGTGTGAGTTACATAGTTGAGTCAGGTGGAATAGAATACCTGATCATAGGTGTTAGGTCCGTAGATAGCTATCACTAGTAATTCTGAGTTTTGCAACCACAAACGGATCACTACATATTTCCCTTCCTGGTCTTGAGCTATTAATTGTGATTTTGCCGCTATTCCTTTTCTAATTAATATCGCCACCCCTCTCTGGCATCCCTCTGCTGATGCTGCCTGCACTTCTCCTACCCAATCTCGTTGCAGCTTTTTATGTTCTGCTTCTGTTAACCTTGTTTCTTGTAAACAAGCTATGTCTGCTTTATGGCGATTAAGAGCTGATAAGATTTTTGCCCGCTTAACTGGGGATGTTATACCTCCCACGTTACAAGTTACAAATCGGGCCTTTTTAACCTGTGCCATATTTCCTTTTATCAGAACTTTTAATAGGACTGTTTATTGTATACGAATGAGTTCCGGATGCCCAGCTCCATCCGCAAACTCTTTTCCCTTCCTTGCCCCCTTCCCGACGTTGCTGCTGACATGACTCTTCTTGATCCTTAGTTAGCCTCATCTGCTTCCTTCCATAACTTTGTCTTACCTCCGCTCGGATCCTCCCCCTCTGAATTACTGTATCCTCCTGTGTTACCCCCCTCCCCCACCCACTCCCAAACCTCCCCCCTCTCCCCCCTGCCCCCCCCCCCCCCCGACCTCCCCCATCTCCCTCTTCCCTGTCCCTTTAGAAACCCCATCCAACCTACGGAATGAGATTGTCAATGATGGATTCCCCCCCCCCCCCCCAGCCTACCTCTGCCTTTCCTTGCCCTAAAATCAATTGATTGCAGCCTTATATGTTTATCTCTTTACACCCTTCCAATTACCCTGTTATTTTCATTCCCATGTAGCCCTTTTAGTCAGATTCTTTACCCCTACCATCTGCTTTAACAAAACATTACATCAACAATACTGATATCTTGCCTCAAGTTTTATTGTCTTCTGAGGCCAGCTTGTACTTGAGACTTTCCCGCGCTACTTGCAGTGACTTGAAAGCTTTCCAGGCCCCATTCTGCAGTACCCTAAGTTGCGCTGGGTAGTTAAGCATAAACCTGTTTTTCTTTTCGGCAAGGGTTCTACAGATTGGCCCAAAGGCCATACGCCGTTCCTGAAGCGCTGCTGAGTAATCCTGGAATATGTTCTCTCTTTCAAATGTTAGTGAATCCCACTTTTGCCGCGCTTCTCGTAATATTTCAGTTTTGTGAATATAGTTATGGATCTTTATTATGACTACCCGTGCTCGACCTCCTCCATTCATTTTGCGACACAATGCGGACTCTTCTTTAAACCAACGTTCAAGCTGTGTCTGTAGCTGGCTATCGGGCACTGACTCTGGGATCCCAATTAGTCTTAAATTCGACCTCCTCGACCTGTTTTCTAGGTCGTCAAGTTGTTGGGCTTGGGTGTTTAGCGATTTTTGGAGTTCCTGTACTTGCCCTTGCAGCGTTTGCTCCACATCTTCCACCGCCACGATCCAGCCCTCCAGCTTTCCAGTCCCCCGTGTCGTATCCTCCAGTAGGGTCTCCATGGAGGCGAGTTGTTCCGTAAACTGCGTGAACTGGGGAGCCATTGCCGATTTCACGGCCTCTGTAAGTTGGAGTAATTGCGATGGGGTGAACAGCAGCAGGGACGCCGACATCGGGCTGGCCGTCATTTTAGGTTTGCCGGCTCCGCGTTGTTTTTCCACGTCTTTTTTTGCCGTTCTGCCTGGCATTTCCTTTTCTCCGGTAATGGTCCATATACCCCAGCTGCTGATGGTGTTTATTTGCCGATTTCTCTCTTGTTTCTCGGTGTATTCAAGTCTGCTGGGGGAGGGCTTCTCGGAGAGCCAGAGAAACACATCCTCTCCTCTCACTCCATCACGTGATCCCCCACACTTGATTTTAAAGATAAATTACATATTACTAATAGTTCCGTAAGTTCATTTTTCAATTCTGTCAGTACTCTGGGATGAACACCATCCAGTCCAGGAGATTTGTTACTCTTCAACTTGTCAAATTGTGCCATTACATCCTCCAGGTTTATAAAGATTTCATTCAGTTTCTCCGACTCGTCAGCTTTGAATACCATTTCTGGCACCAGTATCTCTCCCAAATCTTCCTCAGTGAAGACCGAAGCAAAGAATTCATTTATTTATTTACTTATGGTTCATTTGTATCCCACATTTTCCCACTCATGCAGGCACAATGTGGCTTACAGTAAATTAAGAAAATTTACAATAAAGAAAATATTGCAAAGAGGAAAGAATGGACAGAAGGAGCAGTAGCTAACAATGGGAAACCAAGCAGGGTGGGGTTCAAGAAGGGTGCATCAATCAGAAGAGAAACTAGGGGAGAAAGCTTTGGCAAAGAAGTGAGTCTTCAGCAACCTCTTGAAGAGGATGTTGTCCACTTGCGTTTTGAGGTGTTGCGGGAGAGCATTCCAGTATTTGGGGCACCAGTAGCGGAAAGAAGAGGTGAAAATCTTCTTATACTTGATACCCTTACAGTTAGGGAAGTGTAGATGGAGATATGACCGTGCTGCAGGCGTGGCATTCCTGGGTGGAAGGTCAATCAAGGGGAGCATATAGTCCGGAGCAAGCCCATAGATGATTTTGTGGGTTAAGGAGCAGAGCTTAAAAGTAATACGCTCCTTTACAGGTAGCCAATGGAGTCTGAAGCGCAGAGGCTCAGCATGTGCAAAACGATGTTCTCCCAAAATCAGTCTCGCGGCAGTGTTCTGGACTGTTTGGAACTTTTTCAGTAAAGAGACCTTGCAGCCCGCATAAATTCCGCTGCAATAATCTAGGTGGGAGAGGACTAGCCAATGCACAAGTGTACGGAACAGATCTCTGGTAAGGAAATATCGTATGCACTGGAGCCTCCACATAGCATTAAACATTCTTTTGGAGACCAAATGCGCATGATTATCCAACTGGAGGTGCATGTCCAAGTGCACTCCTAAAAGCCGCAGACTGTTGGCAATTGGAAGAACGTAGCCCTTTACTGGAAGCGTTGTGTCAGTTATTTGGGTATGGGTGGACGAGAGTATGAGACATTGAGTTTTATCCTTGTTTAGTTTAAAGCGAAACACCTGAGCCCTGTGCTCAATAATGGAGAAGCAAGATTCGATGAGATTAGCGATTTCTGATATTGTGGTATGAAAGGGGATGTAGATGGTAATATCGTCAGCATAGATGAAAGGATTTAGGCCTAATTTTGCTAGAGCTGAGGCTAAAGGCATCAACATAATATTGAATAAGGTTGGTGAAAGGGGGGAGCCCTGTGGTACCCCGCAAGAGGCATTCCACGGAGCAGAAGTAGCAGAATTCACTGTGACCTGGTAAGTTCTAGTGGTCAAGAAGCCCTCAAACCAGTGTAAAACAGACCCTCCTATGCCGAATGAGTCTAATAGATGTAATAACAGGTCATGGTCCACCATATCAAAGGCGCTTGACATGTCGAATTGGAGCAATAGTACCTTCCGTCCGATGGATAGCTGATAAGAGGGTGACTAGAACAGTCTCTGTACTATATTGAGCACGGAAACCTGACTGCGAGTGGTGAAGGATTATAGTCAGCCAGGAATTCATTGAGCTGGGCATTAACCATACTCTCCATTAACTTGGTAACCAATGGTATCGAAGCCACTGGGCGGTAATTAGAGATAACATCTGATTTTATCTTAAGGTTCTTCGGAATGGGGGTGGGAAGAATGTTACCATGGTCTGGCGGGAAAGAACCAGAGCTTAACATGAAGTTTAGGTAGCAAGTCAGATCTTCAACAAAACACCTCGGGGCGACTTTTAGAAGATGGGTTGGACAGATATCCAATCTACTGTACTTGTTGGAGAACTTTAGTAAGGCAGTGGATATGTTATCTAGTAACAGACGATTGAAGTTGGTCTAAATGCGATCGGCCGGGCAGAAACCCAAATGTATAGCCAACGATTCCAAGAAATCATCCACGTCAGAAAAACAACTAACAGTAAAAGACCACAAGGTTAAGATTTTCTCTTTAAAGTAAGTGGCAAGTTGGGTGGCAGATGAAGGTCAACACTGGAGACTTCAAGCTTTCGGGTGCCAAGGAAGGAGTTTAGTAGCTGATACACCCTTTTTATGTCCCGGCCAGCAGACTATAACTTAGATAAAAAGTAAGTACGCTTTGCTTGCCGGATGGCATACTTATATTTGCGGTGACAGTTTTTCCAAGCCCCCAGGGCAAGATCAGTTTTCCACTATGACTCTGTCTTCCCTTATTGTCCCTTTTACCCCTCGGTCATCTAGCAGTCCAACTGATTCTTTTGACAGCTTCTTGATTTTAGTATACCTAAAAAAAATGTTACTATCCAGCTTATAATCGAAAGAGAAAAATGCCTATATTGCGACCCAAATCGGGAGATGGGCGTCTTTCTCCCGTGGGCGCCCAAATCTGTATAATCGAAAGCTGATTTTGGGCGTTTCCAACTGCAATCCGTTGCGGAAACGGGTAAAGTTGACGGGGGCGTGTTGGAGGTGTGGTGAAGGCGGAACTGGGTCGTGGTTATCGACCGAGGAGAGATGGGCATCTTTAGCTAATAATCGAAAAAAAGGCGTTTTTACCGCGATTTTGGGTCTCTTTTTTCGCAAACAGGTCCCAAAAAAGTGCCCCAACTGACCAGATGACCACTGGAGGGAATCAGGGATGACCTCCCTGGACTCCCCCAGTGGTCACTAACCCCCTCCCACCAAAAAAAAACCCACTTTAATAACTTTTTTTCCAGCCTCTATGCCAGCCTCAAATACCGTACCCACCTCCATGACAGCAGAATGTGTTCTATCCTGTGACAGCCTTTCCCTGGTTCTGATTTGGCTCTCGGGTGAGTGTGACACCTTTTCTGTTAAGGGCACTGCAGTCACATCAGCAATGCATTGTGGTAGGTGTAGGGTATTGGGCTCCGTGATTCCACTAGCTTGTGGCAAATGCTCACGATGTTGGTAGTTGGTAGGCTCTACTCTCATGGTGCTTTTCCCCCTGCTTACTGGGTCAGAGTGTGCCCTGTTTTGTTTCCGGTAGTCCATGAGGTAGTGGCCATTTTTGTAAGCCAGTTTTAGATCCCTTTCACGTGTTAGCCACGCTACAGAACTTAGTTCTTCCCTTGAATGTGGCTCAAAGAGGGCATTGTACAGCATTCTGCCAGCTCTGACCTACTGTTCATCTCAGTACCAGGGAGACTCGTTGCCAGTGGGGCACAACCTCTGATCTGCAGTTAACTGTGAGTAAGCGTGCTTATTAAAATAAAGGACGTTTTCAGAGAGATTAGTCTTCAGGTGTCAACTAGTGTGCCAATGTTATATAGCAGCAACAAGTCCTAGAGGCCTGCGTGTATGCAGGTCCCTGGAGCACTTTTAGTGGGTACCGCAGTGCTCTTCAGCCAGGCGGACCCAGGACCATCCCCCCCCCCCCCCCCCCACCTGTAACACTTGTGCTGGTAAATGGGAGGTCTGCAAAACCCACTGTACCCACATGTAGGTGCCCCCTTCACCCCTAAGAGCTATGGTAGTGTTGTACATTTGTGGGTAGTGGGTTTTGGGGGAGGGGGGTTGGGGGCTCAGCATCCGTGGTAAGGGAGCTATGCATGTGGGAGCGCTGGTTAAAGTCCACCGCACTGACCTCTAGGGTGCCCAGTTGGTGTCCTGGCATGTCAGGGGGGCGAGTGTACTACGAATCGTGGCCCCTCCCATGACCAAATGGCTTGGATTAGGACGTTTTTGAGCTGGGCGTTTTTAGTTTCCATTATTGCTAAAAAAAACAAACACCCAGCTCAAAAACGTCCAATTTTTCGAAAATACGGTCTGTCCCGCCTCTTCACTTACGCGTTTTTGGACATAGACGCCCATGGAGATAGGCGTTCGCGTTCAATTATGCCCCTCCACGTGTTCTTGCCTCCAATGCAATATTTTTTTCAAATCCTTCCTTATCAGCGCTTTGCATTTGACTTGCCATTCCTTGTGCTGTTTCTTATTATTTTCAGTCAGTTCCTACTTCCATTTTCTGAAGGATTTTCTTTTAGCTCTAACAGCTTCCTTCACCTCACTTTTTAACCATGCCGGCTGTCATTTGGTCTTCCTTCCTCCTTTTTTAATGCGCGGAATATATTTGGCCTGGGCTTCCAGGATGGTATTTTTGAAAAGCATCCAAGCCTGATGCAAAATTTTGACCTTCACAGCTGCTCCTCTAAGTTTTTTTCACCGTTCTTCTCATTTTATCATAATCTGCTTTTTGAAAGTTAAATGCTAACATATTGAATTTCCTGTGTGTACTTACTCCAAAGCCGATAAGAAATCTGATCATATTATGATCACTGATATCAAGCGTCCCCAGCACTATTACCTCCAGCACCAGATCATGCGCTCCACTAAGAACTAGGTGTAGAATTTTTCCTCTTCTTGTTGGCTCCTGTACCAGCTGCTTCATAAAGCAGTCCTTGATTTTCCCCAAGGAATTTTACCTCCCTAGCATGCCCTGATGTTACATTTACCTAGTCAATATCAGGGTAATTGAAATCACCCATTATTATTATGTTGCCCAGTTTGTTAGCCTCCCTAATTTCTGATAACATTTCTACATCCGTCTGTTCATCCTAGCCAAGTGGACGGTAGTACACTCCCTATCACTATCCTTTTCCCCTTTACACATGGTGTTTCAATCCATAGGGATTCCAAGATGTGTTTTGTTTCCTGCAGAATTTTCAATCTATTTGATTCAAGGCCCTCCTTAACATACAAAGCTACTCCTCCATCAATTTGATCCACCCTATCACTACGATATAATTTGTACCCCGGTATGACAGTGTCCCACTGATTATCCTCCTTCCACCAGGTCTTAGAAATGCCTATTGTATCAAATGTTTCATCTAGAGCAATATATTCTAACTCTCCCATCTTATTTCTTATGCTTCTGGCATTTGCATATAGACATTTCAAACTATGTTTGTTGTTCCTATTTACATCGTGCTCATTAGTTGACAGTGTTAATTCGCAATGTTTTGTCTGATTTTTACTTAAGGTCACCTGATCTATTATACATAGTAACATAGTAGATGATGGCAGAAAAAGCCCTGCACGGTCCATCCAGTCTGCCCAACAAGATAAACTCATGTGTATACCTTACCTTGATTTGTACCTGTCTTTTTCAGGGCACAGACCGTATAAGTCTGCCCAGCACTATCCCCTCCTCCCAACCACCAGCCCCGCGCCTCCCACCACCCGATCTGGCACAGACCATACAAGTCTGCCCACCACTATCTTCGCCTCCCAACCACCAACCCCTCTTCCCCCCACCGGCTCCACTACCCAATTTCGGCTAAGCTTCTGAGGATTCATTCCTTCTGCACAGGATTCTTTTATGTATATCCCACGCATGTTTGAATTCCATTACCGTTTTCTTCTCCACCACCTCCCGTGGGAGGGCACTCCAAGCATCCACCACTCTCGCTGTGAAAAAATACTTCCTGACATCTTTTTTGAGTCTGCCCACCTTCAATCTCATTTCATGTCCTCTCGTTCAACCGCCTTCCCATTATGGTCTCTTTTGCAACCTCGCTACCGGGATACCCCATCTTCCCTGTTTTGGTCATATCTTTGAAAGATACCTTATCCCTTCGCTGCACCTTTTCCAATTCTACTATATCTTTCTTGAGATGCGGCGACTAGAATTGAACACAATACTCAAGGTGCGGTCGCACCATGGAGCGATACAACGGCATTATAACATCCTCACACCTGTTCTCCATACCTTTCCTAATAATACCCAACATTCTATTCGCTTTCCTAGCCGCAGCAGCACACTGAGCAGAAGGTTTCAGTGTATTATCACTGTCGGCCTTCCCCCAGGTTCTAGTTTAAAAGCTGCTCTTCTCCTTTTTAAATGCCGATGCCAGCAGCCTGGTTCCACTCTGGTTAAGATGGAGTCCATCCTTCCGGAATAGGCTCCCCCTTTCCCAGAATGTTGCCCAGTTCCTTACAAGTCTAAACCCCTCCTCCCTGCACCATTGCCTCATCCATGCATTAAGACTCTGGAGCTCTGCCTGCCTCTTGGGCCCTTTGCGCGGAATGGCTAGCACTTTGGAAAATGCTACCCTAGAGGTTCTGGGTTTGAGCTTTCTACCTAAGAGCCTAAATTTTGCTTCCAGAACCTCTCTCCCACATTTTCCTATGTCATTGGTACCCACATGTACCAAGACAGCTGAACACCTGACTCCTGCCCAGCACTATCTAAAATCCTATCTATCAGAAGACTGAGGGAAAGTATAAACAGATCCTGGAATAAAGTCTGCTCCTTCTGCCATAGACCTGGGAATGAAAAAAAAGATTCAACTTTCAGCGGGACGGTGATTCTAAATACAAAACAAAAGCAACAATGGAGTGGCTAACGAAGAAGAAGCTGAGTTTCTTGGGCCAAAGCCCAAATTTGAATACAATATTGGACAAAATAGTGCGGTCGCCGTATTGTTTCTTTACTGACCTTATGATGACAGGATAACTCTTGAAAGCTTTTCAAAAAATAGATTGTTAATCCAATAAATAAACTATTATTTTATTTTTTGTTTTATTTCTATTTATTCCCTTGAAATACAATAGAAATCTGCAAGACTGAGGATTTCAGTCCACAGATCATCCCCAACCAACCTGAAAGAGCACAAGTTAAGTAAAGTTCCTAGCCACTTATTCTACATGACTCTTTGCTGTTAATGCTGCAAAAAGAACTTTACCAAATATTGAGTCAAAGGGTGTGAAGACTTATGCAATCAAGAATTTTTGGTTTCCTATTATGAATTTCTTTTTGAATATTTCTACAATTATTCTGAAAAGTAACAAAGTGTTGAAAGTGTAGAATAGACAGTGCAGAGCAGTGAAACAAATTCCTGTTTGATGCATTTCATAATGTATTTTTTAGGCAGCAGAAAGTGAAAAACATGCAGGAGTGTGAAGACTTTTGCAAGACACTGTGGAGGCAATTCTACAACACAGTGCCTCCATTTAGATGCCCTGGTAAAGTAAGGTGAAAGTCTATTCTATATGAATAGTTGGGGGCCCAAGTGTCCTTACTGAATACTAGTACACATTTAGGTGCTCCCATTTACACCTAGCCATAGACTTGACATAAATGGGGGCATCTAAATGTAGCAGGCACGGGGGTACACTTATCTACAAAAGGGCTAGTAGGGTGTTTAAGTGGTATTCTGTAACAGTGCACATAAATGGCATAGTGCAAACGGGTAGGCAATCAGTAGGGTTCCTACTTATGCACGTAACTTATAGAATACTGTAAGTTACACACGTCCCTGCCGCATTTATGTGACTTCACTTACTGGTGTAATTTCAGGCATGTAAATATAAGGAATGCTGATTTAAAATAGTGTTGTCTACAGATGATATTCTCTTGTCTCTTACATGCCCCTTGACATCTCTCCCTAATTTAATGAAGGAGATTGAAGCCTATTCGGCTGTATGCTACTAAATCTGTGAGCTTGGCAGTGGGACTTGCTCCTCGTTTGTTGGAGACACTTCAATCTTCTTTTTTAAATGGGCTTCTAAGGAGATCTGCTATTTGGGAGTTCAGCTTCCTAAAAGCATTCAGAATCTCTTTGGGGCTAATTATCCTGCTGTTCAGCGGGCTTTGATCTGAGATTTGGAGCGCTGGGCGACAACGGAGCTTTCTTGGTTTGTGCGGATTGCAACTATAAAAATGAATATCCTTCCCTGTTTGTATTTGTTTCAGGTGCTCCCAACTCACTTCCCTAGGTCTTTTCTCTCTGGTCTCCAGGATCCTCTCATTCACTTTGTGTGGAACCATAAGCATCCTCGCTTATCTCAGGCATTTTTTCTATAAATGTAAGCGATATGGGAGTTTGGGTGTTCCTAACCTGTTTTGGTATTATTGTGCAGCTCAGGCCTGTCCAGCGATTGAATGGTTTCATGCTTCTGAGCATAGGTTGTAGATTTATCTTGAACAGCATTTGGTGGGAAATCATTTGTTGAAACATCTTAGATTGTAAGCTCTTTGAGCAGGGACTGTCTTTCTTCTATGTTTGTGCAGCACTGCGTATGCCTTGTAGTGCTATAGAAATGCTAAATAGTAGTAGTAGTAGTATTTGGCTCCTGGGAAAGTATAGAACTTTACTTGGGGGTCTGTGTCCCTCTATTCCTGCCACTTTTTATTAGTGGGACTCTTTATTTACAGCCTCTTGTTCTCCCTTGTCTCATCATACCCCGATTGCCCACAATCCGCTGTTTCCCCCAGGGATGCAAGTGAGTCCTTTAGCTCATTGGGCTCAGCAGGAGCTGGCTACTTGGACTGATAAGGAGGAGTTTGTTTCTTTTGATACACTTCCTGTGGATTATCAGTACTCGTCTTCTGACGATTATGCTTATGTTCAAGTGAAACATTTTTTGAATACTCTCTCAATTATATCTTGCATTTTACAAGCGGAAACTTACTTAGAGGACTTGTGTGAGGATTCTAAGAGCACTCCTGGGCTTATTACCTGTCTTTATGCTTTTTTGGCTAAACAAATTAAGTTGTACGTTCTTCATCGGGTGAATTGGGAGCGGGAGTTGGTTGTTACGATTTCTGCTGATGGCTGGCTTATTTTGGAAAAGGCTCTGTTGAAATCTTCCTTAGTGGTTTCCATCAAGGAAAATGCGATTAAGGTTTTTTTTTACCACTGATATCTTACCCCAGCGTGGCTACACCGCATTTTTCCAGATGCTTCTCCCCATTGTTGGAGGGGCTGTGCAGTGTTGGGCACTACGGGCCACGTTTGTCCCAAGGCTCAAGCTTACTGGAGGACGGTGCAATCCCGCCTCCAGGTGTGGCTTTGTTGCCCAGTGCAATGGCATCTGACTGTCTTTTTGTTGGGTAAGAAATCTGTGGGCCTTATTCGCTTTCAATATATATTAGTTCATCATGATCTCCATGCGGCTCGCCTTAATTTGGCAAGACATTGGAAGCAGAGTACTGTTCCTTTTTTGGTACACTGGATTACAAAGTTGTGGTATATCTGTGACATGAAGCATTTGACTGCATTGAAGAGAAAGACCTTTTCTAAATGGGAGGTTATTTGGGCTCCTTTTTTGACTGCATGTTCTGTTTAGGGAGGTTTTTGTATTTTACTATTGGATTTTGTTATTTGGGCAGGGGAGAGGTGGGCTGTTTTTGCTTTCTTTCGCAGATTTGGGGGGGGGGGGTTGATTGGCAGGTGGGGGTTGAGACTCTTCTCATTGTAAACCTCTGTTAAAATATGGAAGCTACTTGGATTTTTAATAAACTACTTCTGCAAATGAAAGAAAATGTAAGGCATGCTGATACAGGGCTATGGATATTACAGAATCTGGGCACCCTGATGTCACTATAGAAAAGACTCTCATCAGTGTCCTTCGGATGTCTAAACAGAGGAGCCCAGTTATAGAATTTAAGTTTCACAATCATTGAACACCGGATTCTTCTTAGTAACCAGGAAGAATAATGAGAATTTTAGAAATGACATACTGTGGTAAGCCTGAGTACTCCTCCTCCATCATTCAGTATCACCTTGTGAAGATTTCTGGAAATTAGGCCAATTGGGTCATGGCTCTCCCAAACAACTGTGCCTTCAAAACCCTACAAGAGATACAGACAAAGTTTCAATCAGAAACAAGAAAGGCCTACTTAAACCAATCTATTTAGCAGCCTACAGCACTTGAAATTACTGTGATTTCCTTTCATGGACCAAAATCAGACTAGTTTAATATCAGAAAGTGGCCTTTACCTTTGACAGGGAGGATCAATGAGAACACCACCAGCGCACCTAAATGCTTCACCCTTTGACCCAAAGCCATGAGTCTTGGCTTGACGAGTCTAGGCAATCTTTCCACAATATCACGAATCTTGGCACCAGGCAGACAGCACACCTCCCTGGACAACATGTCCGGCCGGCAGATAGGCGCTTCGGTACCCCTGAGAAGTGAATCTCCAACCACCAGTACCTTTCGCTTTTTTTTTTTTGGCCATTTGTCCGGCTGTGATGGCATTTGTGGTCAATGTGTCCTCCTGTTTTTTTAGATGTTTCTAGCTCTTCTACCAATTCTTTAGCTGAACAGAAGGTGGAGTTGGAGGATTGATATTGTGGGACTTGGTGACCTGTTTCCAGCTGTGCTCTGTCTGCCCAAGATCTTCTCTCTGAGTACTCAATGTTTTGACCTGCGTCTCCGGGACAAATTTCTGGTTGTCCCAGATGTTTCTTAGTCTTGCCACTTCTTCTCTTAGTTCTTGTACTTCTTTCACAAGGGGTTCAATGTATGTACATTCCGACATGTATAAGCATGCAACTGTCGGGGCCACCGTTGCACCCATGGCTACACCCTTGGTTTGTAAATAGGAGGTATTCTCAATGCAAAAATAGTTCTTTTTTATTATCAACTGAGCAATTTGATTAAGCAACTCCTTTTTACCCATTGAAATGTCCAGAGCATGAACACAAGACTCAATAATCCTAACTGTGGGAATTTATACTGGATGCAATGGGTCGTCCTGAAGGCTGTTTTAATGATTTGTGTATTTTTGGGATAAAGTAAATGCAGGGTACAGTTGGAAGATCTGTATAAGTATTTAAACTCCCTTACAGTTATTATCCCCTTCTGATTAGCAGATTCTAAGCACATTGGATATAGACGTGGTTTATCTTTCTGCCCTCTCCCAGGTATAAAGGTACTATTTACCTGCAAGCTGGAATGTCCAGCACTCCAGAGAATATGGTCCTAACAGCACCCGATGGAGAGACAGAAAGACACAGAAGGCTATAGTAATAATATGAGAATAATCAATAATTGTTTATTACACTTACCAATCAGGAATACAATTAGAATACATAATATAATTAATTAATTCTCATATGAGACAGCAACCGGGACACAAACGTGACCTCTGACATTAGCTCTCTGGTTGCCTCTCCATAATTCTCCTTTTATACTCTTTTCTCTCATAGGCTAGTATTGGAAGTACAAAATCAACATTTCTCTCATAGGCTAGTATTAGAAGTACAAAATCAGCATTTCTCTCATATTCCAGCCCATTCTAGCAAATTCTATCTTTACAGAAGCAAAGTTCTTCATAACATATTTGTTTATAATAAGTAAGGTCAGTAAGGTTATCCTACTTTGCAAAAACCATATTCCCAGCAACTAAAGTTATGTCTCCTTCATTATCTGCTTCCATGGTCAACAGCAAATTTTCCCTCTTACATTACAGTATTCTCTTGCCACACATTACTTTGTTATGACTCCATATCTGCCTGTGTCTCCAACAGAAGGGCAGGCTGACATGAGATTCACATTCTGTATAATTCTTATAATTCTTATTATTTAGCTTCTCGGTGATTCTTTAACCTGTTCACAGAGGCTTTGCTCATAATTCTTAGTTACTGCTGTAAAGTTATTTTATGGTTCATAACCTGCATGTCCCATATAAACAGTTCCTACCTTGAAGGTCTTGGTAAGCAAGACCTTCACCAAAGTTGGGAGTTACCAGTGTTTTTTATATGACACCTAGTCTTATCTCTAGGTGAATATGCACACCTTAGGATCTGCCTGTTCTCAGCAAGCAGATGATTAGTGCTCCAATTCCAGGCTGTCTTAGGTTGCAGGCCTGAGAATCCCGTAGTAGGGGGAAAGACTCGGTCCTGACTTACCCTGTTATGGCTAGGCAATTGCATGAGAACTAGGAGGTGGATAGTAAATAGGAGAGACACTAGTGTACTATAATTGTGAGGTACAATGGCTAGGATGTGTAACAGATAGAGGGTAATGTGTAGCAAGACAATAAGGTGTAGGTGGAACCCTTTAAAACACCCACCATGGTCTTATTAAGTTACCCATTAGTATTTGGTGACAAGGGAAGATGATCATGCATGGCTGTATTATACATTACTGTTCATTAACATTAATATTTAGATATTCAAAATCAGCATGAATTTCAGCATGTTCAGGTGCAACATTATGAAGCATTCTTTCGTATAACACATATTGTCCAATAGGATCTTGATGGCTCAAGACAGTTTCAATTAAGCTTTCTACTAATCTTCTAACACAGGGTATAATACAACAGCCCAAAAGTATAAAAATAGAAATAACAATGATTGTGGTCAGTCCAGACAAAAAGAAGTTCTTCCATTTTCAAAAGGCATTGTTCAACCATCCTATCCAGGATGAATCGATACCAGAATTTTCTGCAAGTTCATTGGCAAGAGTTGTAAGTCCTTCCAATGCCTTGGTTATGCTCCAGTTTTAGTCACTATGGATGTGCAAGCATTATACACCAATGTACCACAACAGGGAGCTATTAGGATTATTGAGTCTTGTGTTCATACTCTGGACATTTCAATGTGACAAACGCTAATCAGCACTGTGCTTGCTGTTTTGTGCACTTTTTTGTCTTTGATCTTGAGCGTTTAGTAATCCTGCAGATGCTTTGCTAGCCTGTTCGTGTCTCTCCTCCCTTGGTCCGTATCGCGGATTAATTTGTTTCGTTGCCTCCTGCTCAGTGATTCCTGTTCGCTTAACTGCCCTCCTCCATGCCCGTATCCTGCCTCTCGTGCCTCTGAACCTGATCTCCCGTGCTGGGTCCCGCTGGTAAGTTTTAGGTACTTTATATCTTGCCAGCTGCTGCCACTCGACCTTTTACTTGTCTCCCTCACGGGCTTCCTTCAGGCCGCAGCTGTTCGCGGTTCGATGCAGGTGCGGGTGATAGCGAGTTCACCCGTTGTTCTCCGCTCCGACTTTACGGATCCAGTGTCTCGGCGATCAAGCGTTTGCTCTGCGCGTTCTTTTTCTAAGGGGCAGCTTCTCCTGCATATTTTGGGGGTTGAAAGTGCCTTTTTTGGTGGGATCCTTGATCGTGACCCTTGGGAGCTTATTTTGTGGCGGCCATCTTGACCAGCAGCTCCACCAGAAGTCCATTGAGTTTTAATTTAAATGCGTCTGCCCATGAATTCATGATTTGGAAACTGTGGTTGATTTCCTCTGTGATTTCTGTTAAATCATATTTGAACGGGATATAGATCGTAACATCATCTGCGTAGATGTAAGAATTTAGGCCTTGGTTGGATAGTGATTTGGCTAAAGGTGTCATCATTAGGTTGAGCAAGGTTGGTGAAAGCAGTGATCCTTGGGGCACTCCGCATTCTGGCTTCCATGGTGAGGATATGGTCGACTTGGCTATTACTTGGTACGTTCTTGTAGTCAGGAAGCCTTTGAACCAATTAAGTATGTTTCCCCCAATCCTGAAGTATTCTAGGATATTTAATAGTATTTTATGGTTTACCATATCGAATGCGCTTGACATGTCAAATTGTAGGAGTACGTTGTTGCCAGTTGCTATTGCTTGTTTGAATTTGGTTAGGAGGGTGATTAGTACTGTTTCGGTGCTGTGGTTGGACTGGAATCCTGATTGTGATTCGTGTAGTATAGAGGATTTGTTTAAGCAGTCGGTGAGTTGCTTGGTTACCATGCTTTCCGTTAGTTTGGTTGCTAGGGGAATCGATGCTACCGGGCAGTAGTTGGTTATGTCGTCTGTTTTTTTTCTTTGAATCCTTGGGTATTGGTGTGAGCAGTATATTTCCTTTATCATTAGGGAAGAGTCCATGTTGTAGCATGTAGTTTAGGTGCAATGTGAGGTCTGTTATGAAGCGTTGGGGGGCAGATTTTATTAGGGTGGTAGGGCATACGTCCAGTTTGCAGTGGGATTTGGTGAACTTGTTGATCGCTTGGGTGATGGTTTCATCGGTGAGTAGCGCGAAGTATGTCCAGGTTCGGTCTGCTGGATATTCATCGGAGGTTGGGGCCAGGCAATCAATGAAATTTTTGTGATCAATGGTATTGGTTGGTAGTGCGGCTAGGAGCTTTATAATTTTTTCATTTAAGTATTTAGCAAGGTTTTCTGCTGATGGGGTGTATGTGTTGGTTGGGGTGACTGGTGTGGTGTCAAGTAGTTTATTCACGAGTTGAAAAAGTTTGTGCGTGTCTTTGTAGTCTGGCCCTATTTTGGTTTGTCTTACTGAGCATTTGTATTTTCTCTGTGTTTGTTTCCATGCGTTGAGTGTGTGTTCATCTTTCACTTTCCTCCATGCTCTCTTGAGTCTTCTGGTTTGTGTTTTGAGCTCTTTTAGTTCGTCACTGAACCATGGGATCGAGTTTTGTCTTTTTGTAGTTCTTGTTCTTAAGGGCGCTATTTCATCTAGTATGCTTCTGCATTTTTCTTCCCAGTCAGGGAGGTAGTGTGTGGAGTTTGTTCGTGTTGTCCATTCATTCTCGTATATCTTTTGCCAGAATACTGCTGGGTCTATTTGGCCTCTTGTGCTATATGTTGTGGGTTTTTGTGTGCGGTATGATCCCTTCTTCCGCCAAGTTAGCAATAGGTTTAGTTTGTAGTGGTCGGTCCAAGGTGTTGCTGACCATTTGGTGTCTGTTATTAGTATGTTGTGGTCTGCAGAGAGTTTGTGTGAGAAGAGGTCTAGTGTATGTCCTTTGACGTGGGTAGCATGCATGTGAGGCCATATGAGATCCCAAGAGTGGAAGAATTCTTTACATTCTCGTGCGTTCGTAGAATTTGGGTCTTCTAGGTGTAGGTTAATGTCCCCTAGTATTAGTAAGTTTGTACTGGTTATGCAAGAGTTTGTGATGAAGTTCATAGAGTGAGATTGGCATTCGTTCCAGTTACCGGGTGGTCGATAGAACAGGGTGCAGTCCAAGTGATCAAGTAGGGATTTATTGGAGATTCTGACTGAGGCTATTTCAAGTTGGGTTGTTATAGATTTGGCTGTGATTTCTGCGGTGAAGTGGGAGCGATAGATTAGTGCTAAATCTCCGCCTCTCTTTCCCTGCCTAGTTCGGTGAGTGATTTTGTATCCTGGAGGGCATAGATCTAGGATTATGGGATCTTTTTGATTGTGGATCCAGGTTTCGTTAGATCGAGGTTTTCTGACATGATCCAGTCTGTAATTGTTGTTGTCTTATTAACTGCGGATCTAGCGTTGATGTAGCCCACTTGAATGTTTTGGAGACCGCTACCGACAGCCGAGGCCGACCTCTCACATCTGGATGCTGCTGCATTAGGAGGTCGCCGCCGATAAACTCACCCCACCGAAGCCGCCGCGACACCTGCAGCAGCAACTACTACTTAACATTTCTAGAGCGCTACTAGGGTTACGCAGCGCTGTACAAATTGACAAAGAAGGACGGTCCCTGCTCAAAGGAGCTTACAATCTAAAGGATGAAATGTCAAGTTGGGGCATTCTAGATTTCCTGAGTAGAGGTGTAGTGGTTAGGTGCCGAAGGCGACACTGAAGAGGTGGGCTTTGGGCAATGATTTGAAGATGGGCAGAAAAGGGGTCTGGCGTATGGGCTCAGGGAGTTTGTTCCACGTATGGGGTGAGGTGAGGCAGAAAGGGCGGAGCCTGGAGTTGGCGGTCGTGGAGAAGGGTACTGAAAGGAGGGATTTGTCTTGAGAGCAGAGGTTACGAGTAGGAGCGTAAGGGGAGATGAGGGTAGAGAGGTAAGGAGGGGCTGCCGATCGAGTGCATTTGTAGGTTAGTAGGAGAACCTTGAACTGTATGCGGTACCTGATCGGAAGCCAGTGAAGTGACTTGAGGAGAGGGGTGATATGAGTATATCGGTCCAGGCGGAAGATAAGACGTGCAGCAGAGTTCTGAACGGACTGAAGGGGGGATAGATGGCTAAGTGGGAGACCAGTGAGGAGTAGGTTGCAGTAGTCAAGGCAAGAGGTGATGAGAGTTCGGGTGGTGTGCTCAGAGAGGAAAGGGTGAATTTTGCTAATGTTATAAAGGAAGAAGCGACAGGTCTTGGCTATCTGCTGGATATGCGCAGAGAAGGAGAGGGAGGAGTCGAAGATGACACCGAGGTTGCGGACAGATGAGACGGGGACGATGAGGGTGTTATCAACTGAGATAGAGAGTGGAGGGAGAGGAGAGGTGGGAAGACAAGAAGTTCGGTCTTGGCTGGACATCCAGGCAGCAATATCGGACAAGCAGGCCGATACTTTGGCCTGGGTTTCCGCAGTGATGTCTGGTGTCATCAGCATAAAGATGATAATGGAAGCCATGAGATGAGATCAGGGAGCCCAGGGAAGAGGTGTCGATTGAAAAAAGAAGGGGTCCAAGGACAGATCCCTGAGGGACTCCAACAGAGAGCGGGATAGGGGTGGAGGACAAACCATGAGAGTGTACTCTGAAGGTACGATGGGAGAGATAAGAGGAGAACCAGGAGAGGACAGAGCCATGGAACCCAAAAGAGGACAGTGTGTCAAGAAGTAAGTTGTGATTGACAGTGTCAAAAGCAGCGGATAGGTCGAGTAGGATGAGGATTTGGCAAGGAACAGGTCATTGCAGACTTTAGATAGTGCCGTTTCTGTCAAGTGTAGGGGGCGAAAGCCGGATTGAAGCGGATCGAGGATGGCATGAGAGGAGAGAAAATCAAGGCAACGGCTGTGAACGGCGCGTTCAAGTATCTTGGAGAGGAAGGGTAGGAGGGAAATGGGGTGGTAGTTGGAGGGACAGGTAGGGTCAAGTGATGGTTTTTTTTAGGAGTGGTGTGACTACAGCATGCTTGAAGGTGTCCGGGACAGTTGCAGTGGAGAGAGAGAGGTTGAGGATATGACAGATGGGGGGGGGGGGGGGTGATAGTAGGAGAGATGGTGTTAAGTAAGTTGGTGGGGATGGGGTCTGAGGAACAGGTGGTGCATTTCGAGGAGGAGAGAAGATGGGCGGTTTCCTCTTTGGTGATATTTGGAAAAGAAGAGAAGGAGGCCTGGGTTGGTTGGTTGAGGGAGAGGGTTATAGGAAGGTTTAGTGGTGAATTCGAGGTTGATCTTCTGGACCTTGTCGCGGAAGTAGTCAGCCAGTGAATGAGGAGAGAGTGAGGGGGGTGGGAGCAGAGGGCACTTTGAGGAGGGAGTTGAGGGTGGCGAAGAGACGACGAGGGTTAGAGC
The DNA here is from genome assembly GCF_901765095.1 of Microcaecilia unicolor. Lineage (NCBI taxonomy): Eukaryota > Metazoa > Chordata > Amphibia > Gymnophiona > Siphonopidae > Microcaecilia > Microcaecilia unicolor. Next base: position 285,602,645 of record NC_044033.1, on the reverse strand, counting down.
TGAGGGAATTAGTCAATTGGGTGTAATAGTCCTGTTTGGCAAGGAATAGGGAGGACTGGAAGGAGGATAGCATGAATTTGTAGTGAATGAAATCAGTATGGGTGCGAGATTTCCTCCATAGGCATTCAGCCGATCGGGTGCAGGAGCGAAGGTATCGGGTGCAAGGGGTCAGCCAGGGCTGGGGATTAGTACGCCTTGTGGGGCAGGAGACGGACGGTGCAAGGGTGTCTAGAGCAGAGGAGAGAGTGGCATTGTAAGTGGAGACAGCCTTGTCGACAGACATGGAGGACATGATGGAAGGAAGGAGATCAGAGATACTAGAGGATAAGGTGGGGGGGGTCAACAGCCTGGAGATTCCTGGAAGTAGTGGTTAGTGTTGGGTGGGACTGAGGGGGAGGGTGATGAAGCGTGAATGTGATTAGGTGATGGTCAGAGAGAGGAAGAGCTGATGCGCAGAAATTGGAGGGTGAGCAGGTAGAAGAGAGGACGAGATCAAGACAGTGACCAGATTGGTGAGTAGGGGTGGTAGAGCTCAGTTGGAGGTTGAAAGAGGAGGTTAGAGTGAGGAATTAAGAAGCGTATGAGTCGGATTGGTTATGTTGAAGTCCCCAAGAATGAGGGATGGGGATGAGGGCTCAAGAAAAACGGAGAGCCAGGCATCGAAGTCGGTAATGAAGGAAGGGAGGGACTTATCAGGGGGGCGGTAAATGACTGCAACTCTGAGTGGACTTCAAAGGATGAGAAGCAGTGAGACTGTGGTAGGAGGAGAGGTTGAAAACTGCAGGAGGGCGAAAGTAGTAGACCAATGCCGCCACCGCGGCCAACTGGGCGGGGCGAATGGGAGAAAAGATAACCTCCTTGGCATAGGGCCACGACTGAGGCAGAGTCGTCAGGGGTGAGCCAGGTTTCGGTTAGGGCGAGCAGTTGAAGGGAGTGGGAGATGAAGAGATCGTGGATGAAGTAAAGTTTGTTGCAGACTGAGCGGGGATTCCACAGGGCACACGAGAAGGGGAGGGAGGAGGGGGGGAGGAGGGGAATGGAGATGAGATTGGAGAAATCGCGGAAACGTTTGCATAGATGAGACGAGGACAGGTGTGGAGGACCTGGGTTGGGATTTATATCTCCCGCGGATAGCAGGAGAAGGAAGGAGCAAAAGAGAGCAGAGAAGGGTGGGGGAGGTAGGGCGACAAAGACGGGATGCGCTTAGGGGGAACGGGGAAGAGTTCATGGCAGGAAGGAGGTGTTGAAGGTTGAGAGCTAGGAAGGAGGAGAAGGAGGACAGTAGGTGAGGTGGTGGGGGACAGGGGTAGGTAGGGTATTGCAGTAATGAGCAGGATGGGAGAGGACATGGATGGGCAGTGAGTTCGTGTGGTATACAGCGGTGGGAGGGGGAAAAGATTAGGGAGGGATAGGGCAAGGAATAGAATGTGAATGGGGGCCATAAGTAGTAACTGAGGTGGTTACGGGGGCAGGTAGCTGGGCTGGGAGACAGGCAGGTTGAGGTGAGCAGTCAGGCAGGAGAGCGATGAGCTGGCAGGAAGATGGACTGGGAGGCAGGCAGGTTACAGGGTGAGCAGTCAGATAGGAGGGTGAAGGGCTGGCAAAGTGGCAGGTTGTTGATGGGCAGCCAAATAGGCAAGTTGAAGGGGTGATAAGCGGCAGGCTGATCGATTGGCTAGCAGGCAGGCGGGCAGGAACAGGTGATTGGCTAGTAAGCAGGTTGATTGGCTAGCAGGCAGGCAGGTCAATAGGCTAGCAGTTCGGCAGGCAGGAACAGGTGAGTGCGATGGAGAGCACAGCAGCAGGACTGGAACAAGCTGGAATGGTTTGGAGCAGAAGAGAGCAGAGCTGGATCAGGCGGGCTGGAACAAGCTGGAGCAGACGGACTGGAACAAGCTGGATCGAGCGGGCTGTAACAAGCTGGATCAGGCGTGGATCAGGCGGGCTGGAGCAAGCTGGATCAGGTGGACTGAAACAAGCTGGAATGGTTTGGAGCAGAAGAGAGCAGAGCTGGATCAGGCGGGCAACCTGTCGGGAGACCGCTGCCAGGAATAAAACAAAGGATCGGCAGCTGGCCCTGACTAGCACTCGACACGACTGCCCACATGAGCCCCAGGCCCAAAGCTACATGAAGCAGAATAATAACCCTGGACCGGATAACGCGACAAAACTGTGCAGTCGTGCTACGGACAACTAGGAAAGAGAGGAAGTACGATAGGGCATGACCCAGACCAACAGTCAGCACCCAGAAATGTACTCTTAACAATGAAAATTCACCACTACCTCATTTACAACAAAGCCTACCTACCTTAGAGAGACTGACATACTACCACCACACTACACTACACATACAACCAATATCACAATTCCCAGAACCACGGAACCACTGGACCCTGAGACAATACCTAACACATCTAACTGGCACTATATCTACCTAAAAGACACCAAACCCTAGGACACCACCACCGACCATCTCCTACCTCCAAATTATAGCGAAATGAACACAACCCAAATACTACTCCTAGCAACATACTCCCTATCACTCACTCACCTAACACTGTCCACCCCAATCACAAATAACAACACCACAACCACCCTAGTAACATACTCCACACCACTGAGCCACCCAACACTACCCACCCCATTCGCAGACAATACCATACGTGGGGCTCTGGTCTAGTCACCTTTTTTATTCAGCGCTCGACTGCCCGTCTCAGCAGTGGTTGTGGCTCTGGGCAGGGCAGCGCAGGCAGGGTAACAATCGTCTTTGGTCCTCGGCGAGGCATCCGCGAGGTGCTGGTTTACCCTCGTAATCGCTCTGCCTCGGGGGGGGGGGGGGTGGAAAGATCCGCGATGGGTCCGTGGGCTCTGGTTGCCTTGGCGAATTGCTCGCGGAGGTTCTGGTCCAATTTCAAGTTCTCCGAGGCAGAATCCTCATTCGTGGGACCGAGCGACCGCTCTTTAGATCAGTTTCTGACCTGGGTCGTCAGAGCTGGTGGTAGCGGTCCACGTCTGCCGGGGTGTCTGGTCTCTTGTCTGGCGGGCGGAGGTTGGGCCAGCGCCTGTTCAGGGCCAGTGAATCCACGTGGGCTTTGAATTTCTCAGCCAGGAGCCATTCTCGGCTACACCGGACTCGTCCTTCGGACCGCCGTTCGTTATATAGAAGGCTCACAATAATCATGAATCATAAAAAAAAACTCCACTTAATATAGATCCTCAACTTAAGAGGAAGAAAAACCAGCAAATCAACTTACTGATACAGAAAAAGGCTGAAAATTATTATCAAAACATTTTTTAGTTGCCACATCAAACATTTCATATCGTACTTATATTGGAACCAAAAGCGTCTTATAATCCTGCTAATGATCCAGTCTGACCACTCCAATCCCGACAGGGGTTCTCTGTTTCACCAATCCAGGCTGCTTCATGGAAAAGAATATAATTCCAATCCAAGATAGCAAATCCAAAAAATAGCAACTTCCAAACAGCTATTCCAGCACCTGGCACTGTCAATATCGTGGAAAACAGCTCAGGGACGCTGAGATTTAAAAGAACGAGCATCCCACGTCAGAAAACAAAACGTCATGATATCACCAAGCTGACTTGTCACAAAAACACTTTCCATTCTATTGACAAATTTAACCCTTTCGGGGTCACGGATTGCAGGGAGAAAATCCAGCACTGTTCACGCTGCCGAAGCCAACATCTAATATCTCCTCTGCGCTCCATGATGTTTAACTATTCCAACACCACACACTGGATGTCAGCAAATACATGTTTTTCAACAAAATGTCCCACTAAAGGTTCATTTATCTTATGTGCCTGAATACAATGTCTATGTTCGATCAGCCGTGTCTTAAATTCTCTAGAAGTCTGACCTACATAGTACAAATTGCATGGACATTTTAGCAGATAAATCACGTTCTAAGAGGTACAAGTGGTCTTAGCATGCAAAGGAAAAATTCTGCCCATGATCCACATGCCCTATGGTTATTTTCCCTATGATTCTTATTGACAACTGTTATACATTGACCATGTTTCCCATTATCCTTTTTGCTACCACATATCCATTCCTCTCTATCTTCCTACGCCTACCTCCCAATGCTCATTTCCTTCTGCACCCAATCTCTCCCATGCTCAATTTACTTATTCGTTAACCCCATTATTTTTGCTTTTACTACAAACTGTATATTCTTCTTACGACTTTGTAATTTCTTTATATTGTTACTGTGTAAGCCGCATTGAGCCTGCCATGTGTGGGAAAGCGCGGGGTACAAATGTAATAAATAAATTCACACGGTTCCACACTTCTGACCCGCATAGAATGTCATTCAAATTCCTATTCCTTTGATACGAAAACATTACTTTCAAATTTTGGAAACAAGAATGTGCCCTAAGTACAGGAATATATTTTTTAACTGCTTTCACAAGTCTCCTGGTATAAATATTATAACGTGTAACAAACGTCAATGTGTCATCTCCTATTATATCTCATCTCTTTGGCAACAAAAGTAACTCTGTATGGTTAAACAGCGCTCTTTTATCTGCCCTTCTTACCAACATGGCTGGATATCCCCTAGAAATAAATTTCTCCGATAGCTGAGGCAACCATTGTTTAAACTCATATGTAGAAGAACAAATTTTACGATACCTCAGGAATTGAGAAAAAGGAATATTGGATTTGCAATGAAAAGGCTAGAATACTGAAGCAAAGTGTTGCAATCTGTGGGTTTTATAAACACAGATGTACTAAAAGCACCCTTTTCTAAACTAACCCAAATGTCTAAAAAAGCAATACCAGAAATACTGCAATGCATGTCAAATTTTATTGTGTCATGACAACCATTTAGATACTGAACAAATTGTTGTAAATCATCCTGTGTGCCCTTCCACAGCATAAAAATGTCATCTATGTAACGCCACCAACAGATGGTGTATTTAAACCAGTTATTTGTTGCATTTGTATCCCACATTTTCCCACCTATTTGCGGGCTCAGTGTGGCTTACAATACATTGTAAATGATGGAAATACGATTTGTTACAACTCAGTTATGGATTACATTATGAGAAGTTATGCGGAGACAAAGTCAAAGTATCATTAAGGGAATAGGACAGAGGAAAAAAACAATGGAACAGTGGAAAGAGACAGCGGGAAACTGATAGGGTAATAGAACATTAGCAAAAGAACATTTGATATAACATTTTCTGTGAGTAACGGTATAAATGTGATTAAAAAAGTTAGCAGTATAAACCCATTTTTTCTCAAACCACGCCATAAACAAAATCGCAGTGGCTGGTGAGAATGCTGCTCCCATAGAAATTCCTAATTTTTGAACACAGAATTGATGGCTACAAGTAAAATAATTCTGTGAGAGCTACTTTTGTTAATGACAGGACAAACTCCACTGGTACCAAATGAGGATGTTCCCTCTCTTCTAAAACTGACTTCATTAAAGACAACACCTGAGCTTGTGGAATGCTAGTGTATAAAGACTGAACGTTTAGGGTGACCATTATAATGGGGAACTGAAATGCCTCAGTGAAAGAGCGTAAAAAATGAGAACTGTCTTGTACATAAGAATTCACATTCTTTAAACAAGGTTGCAAAAGAGGCAGGTAACTGAGGTGGCAGAAAGGTGAAGCGCAGAAACACGGCACCAGATCTCTCAGCGTCACATTCAACAATCAGTGGTGGGAACACCGAGAATAGTTCACAATGCGGAGTTACAGGAATGCCATTACAGAATACTACATAGAGCTTACTTCTCTCCTGGAAGGGCGTTCCATGCAAAAGTCATACAATGTGATAATTGCCTAAAATGTAAGCAGGGGAGTGCAACCATAGCCCACTGTATTTGGCAATGTAGATTCATCAAAACCTTTTGGGGACTAGGCAAATTCATGGGAGATGTGATGGGATCTCGGATTGTGCTAACCTTCGAGAGAATGTTGCTGGGTATACCTGGACATTGGGGTATAGGCACGCAGGGAGAAAGACTATTCTTGGCAAGGCATGCATAGTGGGGAAAAGTGCGTTCTCAATCACTGGAAAATGGACATGCCTCCCTCTTACTGGTATTGGAGTAATAAGCTCCATCAGCTAATGTTGTGGGAAGTGAGAGGAGCGAGGTTAACCCCCAAAAGACAAATGAGGTTCTTGAGTATCTGGGGGAAATATTTAAACACGATATCACCCCGAGCGCGAAGTCATGTGCTTAATAGACTACCTTGGGAGACTGGAAGAGATCGGACAAACTAAAGTATGACGCATGCAACAGGCAAGAGGGGGAGGGGGGGAAGGGAAGGACAGGGAAGGGAGGGGGGGAAGGGCTTAGGAAGGTACACAGACTTGATATTAAAGAGCAAACAAGAACTTAATAGATCATGCTCATAATTATAGGGAGAGGAGGGAGGGGTAAGGGGGGGAGAAAAAGTTATATATACATAAAAGTTGATGACAGATTGTAAATGTACCTACAAGGAAGACAAGACACTAGATAACCTATGCGAATATATGCTTGATTGTACTTTGTTGCAATATTACTGTATGTAGCAAATTGTCTTAATTGCTTACTTATTCATGATTGAGTTTTTTATACATTCAAAAAGTAGATTGTGATTTTTGTTTTGAAATGTCATCAATAAAAAACGTTGAAACATTAAACAAGGTTGCAAAAAAGTATCAATATATTACGCAGTACATTCTAACAGGGAACCTCTGGAAGAAACGATTGGACGGCCCGGAGGACAATCCATACTTTTATGAATTTTTGGTAAGGTATAAAAAAAAACCAGAACCTTAAAAAATCTATAATTAAAAAAAATATATATTCCGCCATTATTATAGTGTTGACCAATTTGCCAGTTTTCCTAATTTCTGTAAACATTTCTTCATCTGTCTGTTTGTTCTGTTCCGGTGGATAGCAGAAAAGCCCTACAAGAATACTCCTTCCCTCTGAAAACTGCCTATCCTATATTCTTGAGAAATAATTCTACACTGAAAATATGTATTGAAAACTTTTTACATGTAGAAGCGGAAAAAAGGTGGAAGAATTTTGCATACTGAAAATTGAAGAAGGAATTACAGATATGATAGTAGTTTAGGGGGTCTTTTACTTAGGCACACTGGCGTTTTTAGTGAACATTAAAAATAGGCGCCAGGAGATCACGTGATGCCTTAGAGGAAGCAGCAGCTCATAGAGATTCTTCTTGGGCCCCCCCCCCCCCCCCCCGTTTTTTCCACCCAAATTCGGTAGGAATACGCCAGACAAACCAGGGAACACCTCATGCAAGTCGCAGATAGTGTATGGAGTCCTTCCTGATCCGAACAGAAGTGGGGATGCCAAGTACGCCAGCGAAAAAAGAGTTGGCGAAGATCCGCGGGCCGCCAGAAACAAAAATGGCGCAAAGCCCAAGTGCCGAGATGCAGTCGTTCAATGATCTCCAGCTAAAGCAAATAATCGACGCGGTAAAAGGAGCTATGGAGTCACAGTTTGCCCAGCTATCCACACAAATGGCGATTATAGAAAAAGGGCTCGACGATACTGTGAGACGCACGGGAGATCTCGAACTTCGGATCGCAGCGACAGAAGAGCGGGAACAGGCCATGGAGACATCAGTGCAAGCCCTACAAAAACTGGTCAAAGAACAAGGAGAGCTGATCGACGAACTAGAAAACCGTTCCCGACGAGCCAACATCCGCATTGTAGGGTTTCCTGAATCGGTAGCAGAACAAGCACTAAGCACAGTGTTGGAACGCTGGCTTACCACAGAATTAGCGCTAACAGACAGTTTCGGGAAACTCTGCCTGGAGTGAGCACTTCGACTGGGCCGTAGGCAGGAAAATGCGACTCGGCCCAGGGTGGTAATCGCAAAAGTCCACAACTTCATTCATAAAGTAGAAATCTTGAGAGGGGCTTGACAAAAGAAGGATCAACTTTGCTACGAGGGCCAACACATAAACATTTTTCAAGATTACTCTCTGACACTTCAGCAACGTCGTTGGGCATTTAACCCGATATGTAATACACTCTATACAAAAAAAGTGAAATTTATGCTGTTATACCCAGCAACTCTCAAGATATATCACAAAGACCGCTGGCACGTGTTCACCACACCTCAGGCGGCAGAGAGTTTCCAGAACGCCATGCACATAAAAGAGGAACCCACTACAGGAAAGCCAGAAAATTGACAAAATTCCGCTGTAAGGATGGAATACGGATGGACTTCAAAGCGCTGAAAATAGACAATAGCAAACCTAATGAGGCGCACGGTAAGTGCCTATCAGCGCTTTACACCAAGACCTTGGTGAAGTAATTACCCCCTCCAAAAGCGCCATCCTTAGGGTGGGCTGAGTACACTTTAATGTAGTAAGGCGATGATGGCTCTATAACTAATGGAGAACCAGATGTGTTAAGTTCTGTTATGGTTGGACTTCCAAAGGTTAGACTTTAATGTTGAAGGTTGTACAGTACCCATGTAAAGCTAGAAACATAAAAGTGTGAGTGGGGGTTATAAGTAAGGTGGGGGGAGGGCCGGGGGGGAATACATCACAGTGATCGCTTATCTCCTAGATTTGTCCGGGGATAAGAGGGATGTTATGGGAGAATTTTGGGGTCTATATGTGAGGGGGGTAGGACATGGGAGGGAAGGGTGGGAGAGTAGGGGAGGATGGGGGGGAAGAACACAATCAGGACACGGGAAGGGACAACATCTTATCCAGAAAGAAACTATTCTCTTTACCACCTTTCAAGAACACACAAACTACAGACAACAACCCCAGATGATAAGACTAATACACCGCATGGGGGGGGGGGGGGGGGTGAGGCTGGGCGCCCATCACCCAAATCACAGAAGACAAACCCTATAGAACAAACCAATACACATATGGCGCTTAGTTCAGTTAGATTTAATACCTGGAACGTAGGAGGGATTACATCCCCTGTCAAGCGCGCTAAGGTGCTGACAGCACTCCGCAGGAAGCGAACAGATATTGCTTGTATACAAGAAACCCGGCTATCAGATGAAGAACACCAAAAGCATAAGAGATATTGGGTAGGAGAGGTCCATGTATCCCCTGCGGAGGGACGCAAAGGAGGGGTGGCTGTATTGATACGAAAAGGCTTGGCTGCTAAATCTGAACTCATAATGACAGACTCCAGGGGTAGGTATGTCCTCATACATTTATGGATACAAGGTAGAGAACTGCTGCTATTGGCGCTTTACGGGCCGAATACATATGATAAGATTTTCTACCATGATCTAGTACAAGTGTGTAGACCCTATAGAGCCCTAAAACTCATGATTATGGGAGATTTTAATTTGGTGGCACGACCCTTGGAAGACTGTTCAGAGCCGGGCAGGGCACATAGAGGAGGACCACGGGCACGAGCCCTCTCCACCTTCATGCAAAGTTTAGATGTAGTAGATGCCTGGCGAGCCCTCCATCCGGGACAAAAAGATTTTACCCATCTATCAAGGGCACATGGGACTTACTCCCGGTTAGATTATATCTTAGTAGCGCGATCACTATTTTCAGAGGTGCTTTCTGTGGATATCGGTGTGGCAGATATTTCAGATCACGCTATGGTCTGGCTAGATTTGGAAGCCCTGAGATACTATCAACAGCCAACGCGGGGATGGCGATTTCCAGCCTATTTATACCATAACCAGGAGTTTGCAAAATATATTAAGACAAAATGGGAGGAGTACGAGCAATTTAATGAGCAACATAAGGATGATCCATCCCTCTTTTGGGCCACTGCACTACACATGCACGAAACAAAAAAATTTCTAGGGCCATCATAGAGAAGAAGCTGGTAACAGCAAAAAAGAAAGTTATAAGATCACCGACAACAGCACATAGAGAAGAATTACATGCAGCGCAGGTAACCCTCAATACACTGTTACATGAGAAAGCCACTAGGGGGTTGATCTACAACAAATATAGATTCCATAGATTTGGCAACAGGGTGGGCCCTCTGCTTGCAGGGATGGTCAAGACATGGGGAGGACAGAAGCCAATAATTATGATAAAAGATTCCTCTGGGAAGCCGCAACACACCAATGAAAAGATATCAGAGACCCTTAGTCAACACTTCGCTGGGGTCTATGCTACACCTAATACAGGAGACACACAAGCCCTAATAAAACATCTACAACAAGCTAATTTACCCCGGCTAACACCCCAGGAGATAGAGAGTTTAAATTCCCCCATATTGGGAAAAGAATTGCAAGAAGGCATCAAGAAACTAAAATTGAATTCTGCTCCAGGCCCTGACGGTTTATCAGGTGAATTTTACAAACTACTAAATGACAAACTCCTAGGCCCACTGATCTCCTGATCTCCTACTATGATCAAACAGTAAATAGGGGTCAATTCCCGGCCCATACAAATGAAGCGTTGATAATCCTATTGAAAAAACCAGGCAGAGAGGAAGGTACACCGGATTCATACAGACCGATATCATTACTTAATGTAGACTTGAAATTACTCTCAAAGATTATGGCCAATCGCCTCTCTGAGATACTACCTCGGCTAATTAGCGCAACACAGGTAGGATTTGTTAAAAACAGATAAACAGTGCGCAATGTTCGCAGGCTGCTGCTGGGGATGGCAGCTTGTCAACATCATGGGTGGGAGTCCCTAGCAATTAGCCTCAACGCAGAGAAGGCGTTTGATAAACTGCACTGGGATTACCTTTTTGAGGCGCAGCAAATAATGGGATTTGGGGGCTGGTTTATTCAGGCGCTGCGCTTGTTAGACAGAGATCCAACAGCGGCCCTGTTAGTCAATGGTATTAGGACATCAAAATTCCCCATAGGTAGAGGGACTCGTCAGGGGTGTCCACTTTCCCCTCTCTTATTCCTTATATCATTGGAGCCATTGCTGAGAAATCTACACGCAACTGGGGAAATCCAGGGAGTGCAGTTAGGAGGGACCATGATTAAAACTTTGGCCTTCGCGGACAATTTACTAGTATTGCTCCAGAACACAAGAACCTCCTTACCCCGGTTATTGCAAGAAATAGAACAATATGGGGCGCATTCTGGTTTTGTTTTAAATATGCAAAAGTCATAGATTCTTACAGTGCATGGTGATGCTTGTGAGGGAGAGGGGAGAGGGATGGCTGTGCTTGATGCGGGGATACCCCTTAAATACTTGGGAGTATATATTGTAAGGAGTATGAAGGAAGGAAAAGGGTGGAGAGGAACCCCAGCTTCCTACAGGGGAAAAGAGAGCTGGAGGTTAGGAGGGAAGACCCTGGGGGGGCTCCTGTTTTGCCTAAGAGGGACATACCAATAAGAAACTACAACTCCCAGAAAGCCCCAGGAGAACCCCGGGTAAGGAGAAATAGGGTGCAAAACCAAGAAGCTCCAGAAGAGGGCTGCCAGAAAAGGGGAAAAGCTGAGTCACCACCCTGGTGGAGGAGGTGGCTGAACCGGGGGTGGGGGAAGGAAAAGCAGCCTAGCCCGGTTAATGAGGAAAAGAGAGATCAGCTGGAAAAGGGGTGGGGAGAGGAGAAAATGGACTGGGCTCCAGAGAGAGAGGAGGAGGAACAGGAGGCCATGGAGCAAGAGGAGCCAGAGAATGTCTCAGAAGAACCGATGGAACTCTTGGCTCTGAGGCAGCCCGAGCAGGAGGTATAGTGGGAATGCCCGGGTCAAGCGGGAGGAGGTCAGGAGAGTAAGGCTGACCAAGAGGGTGGGACCCGAGGCTTTGAGCCCGCGCAAAGCCTGGCTGTAATTGGGACTGTGTTTTGAACAGCCTGGCTATATTGAACTGAGTTGAGAAAAGCCTGGCTGTAATTGGGACTGTGTTTTGAACAGCCTGGCTATATTGAACTGAGTGGAGAAAAGCCTGGCTGTATTTTGGACTGTGTTTAGCACAGCCTGGCTATATTGAACTGAGTTGAGAAAAGCCTGGCTGTAATTGGGACTGTGTTTTGAACAGCCTGGCTATATAGAACTGAGTGGAGAAAAGCCTGGCTGTATTTTGGACTGTGTTTAGCACAGCCTGGCTATATTGAACGGAGTTGAGAAAAGCCTGGCTGTAATTGGGACTGTGTTTTGAACAGCCTGGCTATATTGAACTGAGTGGAGAAAAGCCTGGCTGTATTTTGGACTGTGTTTAGCACAGACAGGCTATATTGAACTGAGTTGAGAAAAGCCTGGCTGTAATTGGGACTGTGTTTTGAACAGCCTGGCTATATTGAACTGAGTGGAGAAAAGCCTGGCTGTATTTTGGACTGTGTTTAGCACAGACAGGCTATATTGAACTGAGTTGAGAAAAGCCTGGCTGTAATTGGGACTGTGTTTTGAACAGCCTGGATATATTGAACTGAGTGGAGAAAAGCCTGGCTATATTTTGGACTGTGTTTAGCACAGACAGGCTATATTGAACTGAGGTGAGAAAAGCCTGGCTGTAATTGGGACTGTGTTTTGAACAGCCTGGCTATATTGAACTGAGGGGAGAAAAGCCAGACTGTAATTTGACTGGGTTTAGTACAGCCGGGCTATATGGAACGGGGCTGAGTCAAACTGGGCAGTAATTATACTGTGTCTGGAACAGCCTGAATATTGAAGGGTGTTTTGTTTGAAAACCCAAAAAGGCCTGCTGAATAAAGAAAAGTAAAGGAGGAAACGAAAGCTCTGGGGCCGGTGGTGTGGTAAGGCCTTCCCGGACTGGGCCAGACGCAGAGACCTTTTACAATATACCACAGAATCTCTCTCAAAATTTATGTTAATGTGAAGAGATTATTAAGAGACACAAAAGACAGGCTACGTGCCAATGCCATTGTCATTATTGGGTCGCGTGGCCCTGTATAATATGTTGATAATACCACGTTGGCTCTATGTATTTCAAGTGTTGCCTTTGTATCTAAAACATAAAGATGAGAAACATCTTAATAAGCAGCTACAAAAATTCCTATGGAAGGGGAAAAAACCAAGAATCCCCCTTAGTTACTTTGCAAATACCAGTGGAGTATGGGGGCCTGGGCCTCTTGAGCATCCGACAGATGACGATCGGGAGTGGTATGCGCCACATAGCGGATTGGTTCCGAACGTCGCAGGACTTCTCTGCAACATCAGTGGAATTGGATATTACAAGTACTGTACATTTCAACTGCTGGCTGCATGGGGTAAGGCAACCTATGCCATATGAGCTGAAGCAAACATCAATACTACCCACAGCACAGAAAGTTTGGAGGTGGGTGTGCAAGCTACATAAATTTTCGGCAAAGGCTACACCATTTCTGTCTATCTGCGGCAACCCAGCTTTTCCTCCCGGAGACATGTACCCGACCTTCAAAAGATGGCAACGGAAAGGAATTAAATACATCTATCAGATCCTGACAGAGGAAGGTCGACTGCAACCATTTGCAGAATTACAACAGATGTACTCTTTGCCGGAATCAGATCTCTTTTATTATAGCCAATTGAAACTTTATACACACAGTTTAACATGGCAAAATTTGACAGACGATGTGCAAGAGAAAATTTCCATGGCTTATTCGCTGATAGCCCAGCAAAAAATTCCACTTTCCTTTTACCACAGACACATCCATGATACAGCCTCAGAATTGGTCTTTGAGCGATTGGCAAAAGAGTGGTCAGCAGATTTGGGAACTGTAATACCAACGCATATTTTTCAGGAACATGTCTTAAAAATGAAAAACCAAACCAATTTTACTTGGTGCTGGGAATTACAATACAAGTTCGCGTTACGCATACACATAGCACCAAGGCGGGCTTTCCATATGGGGTTATCCCCAGCCGGGGATTGCCCAAAATGCAATACAGTGGGCGCAACTCTGGGACACATGTTTTGGACCTGCCCACATATTAAAAGCTTTTGGAGACAACTTGTACGAACAACATCATCCCTATGGGGAACAACTTGGATTCAGGACTGAAAGTTATTATTTGGGTATATCAGAACCACAAAGCAGATGTCCAAAGGCTTTAAAGAATATGCACACAGAACAATCATAGTAGCTAAGAAGGTAATACTGTTGGAGTGGCTTTCAAAAAATGCCCCAACCATGCAACAATGGAGAATCCACATGATACAGCTCATGAGACTAGAAAGGTTCGGAATATCACGATTATGTGAAAACAGAAACCGGCCCTTTGAGGTGGTCGACATTCTGGCAAACCCTAACACCATCAGCAAGGAGCCACTTGTTAAATTTTTGATTAATGGGGATGTTGGCAAGAGAAAACGAACTGAATCCTATAACTTGAGAGGTCCTGAGAAGATAAAATACTTGGACTTAGACTGTGTTTGAGGGAGGGAGGGTAGGGGGGAGGGAGGTGGGAGGGAAGGGGGGGGGAGTCAAAGTTGCTGAAGTTGAGTGATATTTGTAACGTCACGCAGTTCTAATTTTGCATTATGTGAGTTAACCCTGATTAACAGCAATGTAACTTAATAGAGTTGGTATGTTGTCAAATCTTTAATAAAAATCATTGAAAAAAAAAATAGGCACACACACTAAAGATGCCCATAGGAATACATTGGTGTCTTTATTGTTTAGCGTGCGCCTATTTTTAGCACGTGCTAAAAACGTCATATTGGTAAACCTACTGTAACTCACACAGTATACTTTAACTATTAGTATGATAGTTTAAAGGTCTACATACCTCTGGTAAAACAAACTGCTCCACGGGTTTGTACCACAATCTGTCCACCTGCACTCCAGAGCTTGTTGGACTAAAACGGGCACTAAAGAGAGGTTCCTGTCCACATATACCAAAAGGAAAAAAAAAACAGACAAAAGAAAATGAACGGAAATTTCTCACCAATGGGATATATATTTAGTCATGTGATATAGTGCATAGGCGCCGACTCGGTGGGTGCTGGGGGTGCTCGATTTCACCCACCGGAAGTTTGTTCCCTCCCTCCCTCCAAGTTCCAGGGTCGTCGTCCCTCCCTCCGAGTTCCAGGGTCGTCATCCCTCCCTTCCTCCCTCCCTCCCTTCGAGTTCCAGGCCCCTCCCTCCGAATTTTAAAAGTCATCTTGACTTACCTCATCGAGGTTACGGCAGCCAGCAGCAGCGGTAAAAAGCATGCAGGCTCGGCCCTTAGTTCAGTTTTCCTTTCTCTCTCAGCTCTGCTCCCTCCCTCATTTCTTGTTTCCGCAAGGTCGGGACCAGAGCTGAGAGAGAGCGAAGGGAAAACTGAACTAAGGGCCGAGCCTGCACGCTTTTTACCGCTGGGACAGAGCTAAGTGTTACTCAAAACAGACAAAATTAAAAAAAATTGTGTAGACTCCTAATGTTTTTTTTCCTCTGAAATGATTCCTCTTAATATATTAATTCAAAAGGAGTGAAGCCTGTGAAACTGGGATTACTTTAATCAGCCAGAATTGGATTGGAGATTCAAGTGTTTGTATTGTTAAACAATTTCTGGTTTTATGTTTAAATCTGTTTATTATTAAACATCATAGAACTTGTACATAATCACAAATCAAACAATCAATATAAACCGTCCATCACATAACAGTGTTCCCATACTTTTACATTTTCACCCCATACCCAACCCCTACCCTACACTCTTAGACATGCAAAAAGATCCATCACATATCGCTTCAACATTGCCTGCCCAAAACTGCTCCATACCATCCAGAGAAGCAATTGTCAACTTCCCAGTTCTTAACCGCATGATTCAACAATATAGCAAACATCCTGCTGCCTAAGGCTATTATACCCTTCAGTGTAAAATACTGCCAAGGGCCTTCGCTCTTATGACCCTTCGCCTATCAAATCGCCTCTGTGGTGTTTGCTCTTACATCAGAAAGTTCAAAATACTAGCCCCAAACCCTCCATTCCCACCTCCCCCACCCTCCCTACCCGTTACCCTGTGATAGGCCCTGATCCAAAGCAAGTGGTTGAAGCAAGGTACTCCTGAATCTATCCCCATCTAACAACAGCAGGAATCATCCTACCCATCGTACATAGTTCGCAGATCAATCAAAAATTCAAAATAAAGCTTCTCCCCTGTGAGGGCAGAGTCATCCATAAAGGTTCCCACTGCTTTCGAAACTGCTCCCCAGGTATACTATCCCATGTTTTAACCTGGCATCGATCTATTCTCATTTGGACAATCATCTGAGATCTCCAAAAAGCCAGAGATGGTCCCAGTTCTGATGTCCAAGATTTTAAAATGGAGGTAAGCCCAAAATAAACAGCCATTTGTGCATAATCCCTTAAAACCTGCCGGCGGTGAAGAAGTGTAACTATTTTTAAGAAAGATTATTAAGGGATCTGTCAGCAGTGTGCACCCCCATTGATGGTTAATCGCCTGCAAGAGCCCTCCCCAAAACTGTTGCACTCTTGAGCAGCGCCAGAACATATGGCCCAAAGATGCATTAGCGCTTCCACACTTAGGACAGGAGCCATCACAATGAGCGATCATCTTAGAAGCTCTCCTAGGGGCCATATACGTTCGTAACAAAATTTTGTACATACGTTCCCTCTGTGGAATTGATAACCTCATGGAATACAACTGTTTTATAAAAGATTTACATAACTCTTCAGTCACCTCAAATCCTCCCTCCAGCTACGGACCAAGCGTGCATAATCTATCTCAGATGACGTCTCCCTCAACTGCTGAAGATGAAACTTAAGTGGCACAGACATCTGTGCCCCCAAGGAATACATTTCTGCTAACACTTCTTGAACATCTTCCGTTAAATCTGTCCAGCATAAGGAGGATACATAATGATGCAATTGAAAATAAGCAAAGTGATGACTTGTCTCCCCCCCAACACTCTCAGTAACTCCGGAAGGGGCTTTAACCTCCCTTCCTCCGTGAGCACATGTGATAGGTATATTAACCCCTTCCTGGCCCAGCGTGTAAACACCCCTCTACCATGCCCGGGGGGAAAAGCAGGATTGTCACAAATGGGCAGCCATGGAGTGATCTTTCCCGAAAACTGGTGTCTTCTACAGATCCACCTCCAAGTAGCCCTAAGGGCTGGTAGCATAGGGTGCTGTGCAAGCGCATGCGGTGGCATCCCACTCCCCCCATGCAAAAGACAACTAAAATGCCGACCCGGGAACCACCGGATCTCCGCCTGCGTCAAAGAAAATTCAGAGGTGCCCCGGAACCAATCATTGATATGTCTCATTCCACATGCAACCGATAAGATCTTTATACTAGTCAGACTCATCCCCCCACAATCTCTGGACGATGAGAGAATGGACATAGGGAGTCTGGGCCTTTTACCCTGCCAAAGATAGCGTTGAATAAGGTGATTCAAACTCTTTTCCTCTGATCCCTTCAGAAATACTGGTAATTGTTGAAATAAATGTAGCCACTTAGGTGCAATCAACATATTAAACAACGCTATTCGCCCCCACAGTGATAATGGCAGTGCTTGCCAGAGTAGTAATTTCCGCTTTGTCAGCTCAATCAAAGGCTTAACATTACTCGAGTAAATCATTTTCAAATCTCTAGGAAGGAGAACACCTAAATATTTCAATTCCTTCTCCTCCCACCGCAAAGGGAAATCACCTTTCCACCCAAGTTGCAATGCCTCGTCTAGGGCCATCGCACAAGATTTTTGTAAGTTTAAAGAAAAGCCCGAAAGCCTGCCAAATTCCCTTATTCTAGACAGGGCCTTCTGCAAGGATGCCTGTGGATTCATCAACATCAACATAATATCATCTGCATACGCCAGCGTTTTGACTATTTCAGAGCCAATATCCACCCCTGCAACCTCTTTAGAACCATTCAAAGTTCTGATTAAAGGTTCTAGAAAAAGGTCGAACAAAAGAGGGGACAAGGGGCACCCCTGCCTCGTTCCTCTATATATGGGAAACCAGTCCGATCTACCCCCATTAACAGCAATTTGTGCACCTACACCTGTATATAAGCTCTTTACGGCCTTCCTAAACCCTTCCGGCACTTCCAACCATTGCAATAAGTGAAAGAGGTATTCCCAGCCTACATTGTCGAAAGCCTTGGAGGCATCAGAACTAACCTCCCCCCAGAGACACTCTTGGCCATAACCATAAGAAGTCTACGAACATGTAACACCGAGTGTCTCTTCGGGATGAACCCCACCTGTGCCTGACTCACCACTCCCGGAAGATGAACAATCAATCTGTTCGCCATCATCTTGGACAAAATCTTAATATCCACATTTATCAGAGATATTGGCCGATAGGATTCTGGGTCTACTGATAGTTTACCTGGTTTAAGGAGAATTACTATTAGGGCTGTATTTTCATGCGGTGGGAACTCTCCAGTCTCAAGCACAGCATTATAATACTCCGACAATGGCCCCAACAGGGAAAACTGCATAGTTTTATAAAATTCCCCCGAAAAGCCATCTATCCCGGGAGAAGAGTTTAATTTCAGCCCCTTTATTGCCTGCTGTAATTCCTTTGGTTGGAAGGGGCCATCCAAAACTTCCTGTGCCTCTTTAGAAAACTTCCCCATCCCTGCCTTAGCCAAAAAACCTGCCACCTCTTCTTTATTCGGGGGACTCCTGTGAGCGTACAAGTGTTGAAAATACTCTTTGAATATCTTCAACATTTCCCCTGTACAATTTGTTACTCGCCCCTTAGCATCTTTTAGAGCCTCTATGTTCTTATTACCCTTCCAAAATTTTGCCATACGGGCCAAAAGTCCACCCTGACGATCCCCATGCCGATAGAACCTATATCTCTGAAAGACCAGCTGTCTTTTTGTTTGCTCATGGATCAAGGAATTGAGAGTTGCTTGTAGGGATAGATAATTTTCTCTGTTAACCTGAGAGGGGGATTCTAATAATGCACGCTTGGCCCGTCGCAGCCGCCCAGCTAGATTCGTGATATTTGCCGCTACTTTCTTACGTCTCGTGGCTGTGTACTGAATAATATCCCCTCTCAAAACGGCCTTAGCTGTGCACCACAACAGCTTCGGATCCACCCTGTGCTGCCCATTGTGAAGGGAGAACTCATCCCACCTCCCCTGCAAATATTTAATGAACTCTGGGTCTTTAGCTAAATAATTTGGAAATCGCCAATGCTTTACAGGGTGGCAGTCCCCATGTGCCTCCAGAACTATCCAGATCGGCGCATGATCAGAGATCACCACCTGCTCTATCTGTGCCTCCGATTTCTCTGAAAATAGATTGGCTGAAACAAATACATGATCTAATTGTGCCCACGAGCCATGTGCCCTCGATCTATGGATAAAATCCCTTACCTCCGGATGGAGTGACCTCCAGGTGTCAATTAATCCCAAAGAGGTGATAAATGTCGACAGAATCCCCGCCCCCCCCCCCCTTTATTGGGAACCTCTTGTGCCCTACTTCCTGTGCTATCCAGGACAGGGTCCAACAAGGCATTCATATCACCCGCAATTATTAAGGTCTTCCCTTGAAATGGTACCAGATCCTTAAGAAGGTTAGGGAAGAACCCAGCCTCCTGAGGAGTAGGTCCATACAGAGATAACAGGTATACCTCTCTGCCCTGCAAGCAGAGCTTCACCAGCAGATATCTTCCCTTATCATCAAACATAATCTTTTCTACTGAATAAACCAGAGACCGTCTGAACAGAATCGCTACCCCTCCTCTACGAGCTCCTGAGGAAGCCCATTCTACCCTCCCCACCCACGACCTCTCCAACTTCTTATGCTCCTCATCAGATAATCTAGTCTCTTGGAGACAAACAATATCAGCTTGAAGCTGGTTTAAATGTGCCAGAATTTTTTTCCGCTTTATCGGGGAGGAAATCCCCCCCACATTCCAAGATATTATCTTACATGATGAAGAGACAGATGACTAGAAAAACCCATTGGAAAGTTATGCTTGTATGAATCGAGACTGGGAGCCCAGCCCTCCCCCCAGCCCCGTGATCTCAAACCCCCGCCATGCCAGCACCAAAACTGTCCCACTTGCATACAGTCAGAGCCTTGATTTATTCCGTTCCTTCCCTCTCCCACCCTACCAGTCTTATCCAGCCCCTTCTTCCAGAAATCTTCCTTCCCCCCCTTACATCCCAACTACCCCACCCTCCCACCCTTTGCCCTTGCCCCATGGAACAAATACATACATATGATGAGCTTACACCCACCTAAGAAGTCACATTCATGCGAGAGCCCCCGCTCCCCCCCCCCCCAATTACTAACAACTTCAACTAAACATCAACTAGAAAATAAAATATGTCAGCAACAACAAACGTCCACCAGACATGTCCTCACATTTAACATTAACAAGCTCAGTGAATCAAGTCTTCTGTGCCACAATCTCCAGCTCCACAGCCATTTCCAAACCCTGATGGTCTTCAAGTAGCTTCTCACTGCACCTCAGTTTCTTTGTTGACAAACTCAGAGGCCAGCGAAACCGATTCAAAAGTATTCCATTTGCCATCTCGCTGAATTTTAAGGACCGCCGGATAGCTCAGCATGAAACGGATCTTTTTATCTGCCAGCTTAGAGCACAAGGGGTGAAACCGCTTTCTGCGTTCCTGAACTCCTGCCGAATAGTCAGGAAAAATCAGAATCCTGTTACCATCATAAGTCAAAGACTCACGCTTCACTTTGTAGCCTCGCAGAATTTCTTCTTTATGAAGATAATTGTGGATTTTCACAATAACAACTTGGGGCTTAACCTTTTCTGCTTGCTGTCTTCCGATCCTGTGTGCCCGCTCCAGGCACAGTGCACCGTTGCTATCTGACAGAGCAAATTCTTGCTTCAACCACGCTTCCAATAGCGATCCTAGATTTCTCTCTGCAACAGATTCAGGGAAGCCCACTATCCTTAAATTAGAACGGCGAGCTCTATTTTCCAGCTCTTCGATCTTGTCATTTTATTGCTGTAATAGAAGCGCCATGTCTTTCAACTTTGGTTCGGCGGTATTCAGTAGCAGACACGCGACTTTCCAAATCAAGCATGCGCTTTGTTAATTCTTCGATTATTGTGTCCAACTTACTCATTTGACCCGCCAGTGCATCAAATCTCGGTTCTAGAGCCAATCCCACCGCCTTGACTATTTGGGCCACTTGTTGCTCCGTGAACTCAGGAGTAATTCCCGCCGCTGCGGCTGCCATCTTGGGTTCCGCATCGAGCATCGCAGCTCTCCCTTTTTCGGTTTTAATGTTCTTTCGCGCAGATCCTGTCGGCATCGGAACCAGGAACTGGTCCATCCACTATTCATACACCAATTTCGATCGTCACACCACTTCTTAGCGATCACCGATTCCCGTGATTTAAGAAGGAAGGAGCGGGGGTCCCAGAGCACAACTACAAAGCAGCCGTTGCTCTCACTGCATCACGTGATCCTCCCAATTTCTGGTTTTAAAAGGGAAAAAAATGAAATCAGGTGTATTACTTTCACTAATATTGGACAATAAGTATATTTCCAATGAAATTGATGGACTATGCACCGTTATGGTCTTGAAAAAACCAACCAGATGATCAATGTGGAATAATGATTTAGATAAATAATAACTGGGGATAATCAGGTTAATACCACGTTTTCTTTGTTTGCTGTTGCTTAAATTGTTCTCCTTGTCTTGTTTCACTCTCCCTATTTATTTTGTGATCTAAGAAAGAGAAAGGTTGTATAAAATCCATTTATCTTGTTGAGATTGTTTTCTTTTAATATTGTTTTATTGTACAATCATCTCTGTTTTACTGTTTTGCAAGTGATCCTTGTAAAATGAAAAAATTATAAATAAATGATTAAAAAAAAAATTGTGTAACATTTGCACTTCCTTGCTGTTAAATGTACAAAAACCTGCCCTAACAAATATTTTGAAATCTACTTCACCTAAGAACAGCGTTCCCTACCTGGAAGGACCAGAAAGACCTAGTTACATTTCCAACAACTTGTCTGCTGACATTTATGAAGATGATTTTCAAAACTTTTACATAGGTAAAAACTGTTTATCCACACTGTATTAGCAATCTCACTAGATCTTTCAGCTGCTTTTCATCTCATTGACCATTCACTTTTGCTTATACGTTTGGAAAACATTAGGGGTACTGGATCAGTCTAAGTTGTTTTTCTTCCTATCTGGAGAAGAGAACTTTTTTTGTCTACACTAATTCCAATTCCAGGGACAGGACCAACCAAAGCTCCACTTCTTCCTGCTCGACAGGGCTCAAGGAAGCCCCATCACCGCTGTTGACCGATGCTGGCACCAACAGAAGGGAATCTGCATGGGACCTGCTAGAATGCTGAATCTTTCCAATGTCACTTGCTTCAGTGCTGAAGCAGTAACTTAAGTCAAGGGAAACTCCCACACCTTCGCTCTCCTCTTGCCCAAAGCGGGCAGGGAGACTCTCCGAGACCGGTGAAGCTGTCCAGACACAGAGCTACTGCAGGTACAACCAGCCACTACGACACCATCTTGGATCTCTGGTCTCAAAGTGCTAATGTAGACTCCCTTACACTCCAACTCGTACCTTACACTTGTTAGATGTTATCAATAGAAATTAAACAAAAACATGGAAAGAAAATAAGATGATACCTTTTTTATTGGACATAACTTAATACATTTCTTGATTAGCTTTCGAAGGTTGCCCTTCTTCGTCAGATCGGAAATAAGCAAATGTGTTAGCAGATAGTATATATAAGAGAAACATCAAAGCATTACTTTGACAGTCTGACAGAGTGGGAGGGTGGGGGTATGCATGGGGACATCAAAGCATTTCATTGATATGCTAACAGGATGGGTGTTGGTAGGTGAGAGGAGGGTAATAAAATAAACAGAGAAATACAGCTTTATGGTTTATAATGGGTTAGAAAACCCAGATCCTTATTAAGTCCTGTTTGTTGGGTGTCAAAATATTAAATCATTCTTATTTCAAAGGTCTTACATTCCTGTATTGTTTTAAAATTACCTTTCAGTATATATATACTATCTGCTAACACATTTGCTTATTTCCGATCTTATTTTCTTTTCCATGTTTTATCTTGTTTAATTTCTATTGATAACCTTTAAGAGTGGACTAACACACCTCTCTATTTGTTAGACGCAAATAGAGTAGTACTGCTGGGACCCAGCGTTGCCTACTATAAATCTACGACGCATTTGGCTTTCTTTTTCCTTTCATCAGAATTATGGCATGAACTCCCGAGACAAATTCATAGGGAAATATCCTTTCAGAAATTCAAAAATCTCCTAAAGACGCATTTTTGTACACTTAACTTTAACCTAGTAGACTGATTTTGAGTCTAAATAACTGTCCCTTTCCTTTGCTATTTTGTTTTGTTCTTTGAAGTGAATGTCCTTCAAGGTTCGACTGGTGTCCCCTTTCCTATCTAATTTTTGGAGTTCCTCTTCTGATAGTTCATGTTGATATTTGTAATTGTACACCGCCTGGACATGCATTGCCATTTACAGGAATTATAAAAAGTCACAATCAGTAAATAAATAAATATAACATCCTGTTGAAAACTGCCTCCATCCGATTATCAATGCAAGTATCCAGTGGGGTAAGTTCAGGAAATGAGAACATATGGCGCTTTCATTTTGAAATTCTTGCACCCCTGTATTTATTTTCATATGCATACAATACATTACTTCTTATATTCCGCAACTAACCACAGAGTTCAGTACAGATCACAGAGAAGAGTAAGCAGGCAAACTGAGAATTTTTTACAACACTAAGCAGATCAATTAATAAGAGACTTGAAGAAAAAATAATGAAAATATCTAGAATCTAAATATTTTAGTCAAAATGTAAACACTACCAGTATTAGTAATTACATAAACTGAATGACCTGTTAAAAATTTCTTTAAAAAGAAAGTTTTTAAATTCAAGATAATTTTGAATCTTTCTCAAGTGAAGCGAGTTCCATATTGCTGGAGCTTGAAATACAAGGCTGGCAGAAAAAATGGTCTTACATTTCAGCCTGTAGGATTAGGACAACGAAGAAATAAATTATCGCAGAAGCCTCTTTCTTTAACAGTAATCTGGACCAAGTTTGGCAGATAGGCCAGAGTGAAGTCATAAAGAATCTTATATACCATTGCGCAAACTTTAAACGAACATATGCCTCCAACAGAGGGGAACCTATCATTTTTATGGGCTGCAAAGATTAAGGACTAGATTCTATATATGGCTCCTGAAAAATCAGTGCCAAAATATTTCTGCCTGGGCATATTCTGTAAACTGCACCTAGACTTAGGAACAGTTTATAGAATACACCTAGTGGCCATTTACACCAAGTAAAACTTGATGTAAATACTGGCACCTAAGTTAGGCGTGAAGCAGATATATTCTACAACTGTGTGCAAAGATTTTTGGAATGCCCTCGGCCCACCCATTCTATACCTATGGCTATGCCCCCTTTTTGGCAGCACACATTGGAATTTACATGCACCACTTTACAGAATACGCCTAGTAAGTTGTACATGTAAATTCTAATTAATGCCAATTAGTATCAATAATTGCTTAAGTGGCAATTATCAACACTGATAGCGAAGTTACTTACCTGTAGCAGGTATTCTCCAAGGACAGCAGGCTGATTGTTCTCACATATGGATGACGTCCACGGCAGCCACAGGTCTGGAAAATCTTCCTAGCAACAAAGGTTGCTAAAGCCTTAGAGCGCACGGGTGCACACACCGCACATGCACAGCCATCTTCCCGGCCGTCGCACGAGTCCTGCTTCAGTCAATTTATGAAGCAAAACCAAAGAAAGGAACAACTCCAAAAGGGAGGCAGGCGGGTTGGTGAGAACAATCAGCCTGCTGTCCTGGGAGAATACCTGCTACAGGTAAGTAACTTCGCTTTCTCCGAGGTCAAGCAGGCTGCTTGTTCTCACATATGGGTATCCCTATCCCCCAGGCTCACTCAAAACAAACAACAGGGTCAATTGGGCCTCGCAACAGCGAGGACATAACAAAAATTGACCTACGAAGGAACAGCTAACTGAGAGTGTAGCCTGGAACAGAATAAAAATAGGCCTAGGGGGTGGAGTAGGATTCTAAACCCCGAACAGATTCTGCAGCACTGACTGCCCAAACCGACTGTCGCGTTAGCTATCCTGCTGAAGGCAGTAATGAGATGTGAATGTGTGGACTCTTGACCACGTCACAACCTTGCATATCTCTTCAATAGTGGCTGACTTCAAGTGGGCCACTGACGCTGCCATGGCTCTAACACTATGAGCCGTGACATGACAAGTCAGCCCAGCTTGGGCGTAAGTGAAGGAAATGCAATCTGCTAGCCAATTGGAAATGGTGCATTTTCCGACAGCCACTCCCCTTCTGTTGGGGTCGAAAGAAACAAACATTTGGCGGACTGTCTGAGGGGGCTTGTCCGCTCCACATAGAAGGCCAATGCTCTCTTGCAGTCCAATGTATGCAACTGACGTTCAGCAGGGCGGGTATGAGGACAGGGAAAGATTGTTGGCAAGACAACTGACTGGTTCATATGGAACTTAGCAACTTTGGCAAGAACTTAGGGTGAGTGCAAAGGACTACTCTGTTATGATGAAATTTAGTATATGGAGCATGGGCTACCAAGGCTTGAAGCTCACTGACTCTATGAGCTGAAGTAACAGCCACCAAGAAAATGATCTTCCAGGTCAAATACTTCAGATGGCAGGAATCCAGTGGCTCAAAAGGAGCTTTCATCAGCTGGGTAAGGACGACATTGAGATCCCATGACAAAAACAAACCTCTCATGAATCGAACATTCAAGATAATACAAAAATAATGCTATAAAACAGATGATCACCAGACTACATACAATATTATAATCCTAATGTATTACATGAGAACTTATTACACGTGTTAGGCAAAATACCTAGTTACCAGCTAAATACACAGAGCAGGAGTTCTGACGTAAACCTATCTAGGTTGCTGACTGGGGTTCCTCGCGGTATGAGCCTATAAGTTATAATAGTGAACGTCTGTGATGTAGATGTTATATATTTGTAGCTAATAAGAATAGCAATATAGCTGAGGGTTAACATGAATTTTATTTTGTAGATTCTATTCTCCTGAAGACGCTGCTAGGCGAAACATGTGAGTACATGTAAAGAACGTTGAAGAGGCAATGTGAACATTTTATCAGCATTTTAGAGCACTTTGCACTTTCACCTGAGCAGAAGAAAAATATTTAAAAAGAGGATATATCTCTTATGGAGTGAGCTGACGCTACAGCTGTAGCATATTCTACTCGGACAGCACCCAGCACTCCCGAGCTAAGTACCAGCTTATTGAACATTTTTAGAACTCTGATTTCAATCATAACAGTGGTAGGTAGGGAGGGCATGCAGTGCTATGATGCGGGTAAAGGTGTCAATAGCTCAGCTCTTGCACTTAGTTCTGAGCACTGTCTAATTATTTAGCTATATCAGCTATTTTGCTGATGTATAGTACAAATGGTATTGTGATTTGTTAATATATCACGTGTGGTTTCTGTTCTTTATTGGATAGTAAACCTATCTATGTCAGCAAATAACCAAGAACTAATTCCCCGTGACTATAGGAAATATATCCTGTATCTCACCTTGCCGGTCTGGCACAAACCAAAGGGTAGAGAAGCGGATGTTTCCTTCAGAGTCTCGAGCTGATTTATCAGCGAGTCTCTCAGTCCTGAGATAAGGTCTGAGGTTTATTCTGAATGTCTGGGCACAGTAGAATAGGTCTTGTTGTAGCTGAGAGAACCTTAGGATCTCGCAAGGTATGCAAGTCCTCTGGGGTTAGGAAAACAGTCTCTGGCTCATCAAAGCGTTCTGTTCACCTGTCCACTCTTCTGGTGATTCCTCTCTAACTCTTTCTCCCAGAGCTTTCTTCAGTCCAAATCTTTGGTATCTCCTTGTCAGATAGTACCTATGGACCAATGACATCATGTTCAGCCACCTGCATCTTCCAGAAGCAAACCGTTGTTATAGATGTCATGCCAATTCCTTGTTAGTTCAGATCGTCCAGGATGATTGCATATTCCTGTAGCCGAGAGCTTCTCTCCCCCAATGTTCCCAAGAGATAATGGGACTAATTGGCAATACAGAGAATATGTCCTTGGATGAAGTAATCAGGCTGCTAAGCAGTAATTTTCCTCTCTGTAACCAAGCTGGATTCTGATGGTTACTCACAAGACTTTAGAAACCATTTTGTTATAAAATGGTTCAGGCTTGTATAGGCCAAGAACAGCAAAGGTGAGATCTCAGGTAAATACCCCTACACTGCTCAGGCTCAACCCCAGCGCGCTCGTTCACGTCAACAGCGTGTGCCTAGACAGGCCCCTGCAGTTCCCCAGCAAAAAAGCAAGGGACGGGCTTTTGACTGGCTCCAGGCGAGCATAGCCACAATAAAAGTGTCCGTGCCGGACGATCTACCGGTCAGGGGGAGGTTAAAATTTTTCACCAATGGTGGCCTCTTGTAACCTCCGATCGATGGGTCCTTCAAATAGTCCGGCGGGGATACTCCCTCAATTTGATCTCCAAACCTCCAAATTGCCCACCGGGAGCTCAGTCCTTCAGCTTCCAGAACAGGCAGGTACTTGCAGAGGAACTCTCCGCTCTTCTCAGCGCCAATGCGGTCAAGCCCGTGCCACCAGGGCAAGAAGGGCTGGGATTCTATTTCAGGTACTTCCTTGTGCAAAAGAAAACAGAGGGGATGCATGGCTGTCCAGAGATAGGCTTACCCTCCACACAATAATGATAAGCACTAATAGCACTAAGATGAACTCTTACGGAGTTGGTCTTAAGACCAGACTCTGACAAGTGCAGAAGGTATTCAAGCAGGGTCTGTGAAGGACAAGAGCGAGAATCTAGGGCCTTGCTGTCACACCAGACGACAAACCTCCTTCATGAAATCTTTCCTGGAAGCAAGCAAGACTTGGGAGACACCCTCAGAAAGACCCAAGGAGGTGAAATCTATGCCCTCAACATCTAGGCCATGAGAGCCAGAGACTGGAGATTGGAATGCAGAAGCGCCCCCTCGTTCTGAGTGAAAGGTTGGAAAACACTCCAATCTCCACAGTTCTTCGGAGGACAACTCCAGAAGAAGAGGGAACCAAATCTGACGCGGCCAAAAGGGCGCAATCAGAATCATGGTTTTGCGGTCTTGCTGGAGTTTCAGCAAAGTCTTCCCCACCAGAGGTATGGGAGGATACGCATACAGAAGGCCTGACACCCAATGTAGGAGAAAGGCATCTGAGGCTAGCCTGTCGTAGGCTTGAAGTCTGGAACAGAACTGAGGGACCTTGTGATTGATCTGAGTGGCAAAAAGATCCACTGAGGGGTGCCCCACGCTCGGAAGATCTTGCGGACAACTGCCCTGTTGAGAGACCACTCGTGAGGTTGCATTATCCTGCTCAACCTGTCGGCCAGACTGTTGTTTACGCCTGCCAGATACGTGGCCTGGAGAAACATCCATGACGGTGGGCCCAATGCCACATCTGGACGGCTTCCCGACACAGGGGGCGAGATCCGGTGCGCCCCTGCTTGTTGACATACATGGCAACCTGGTTGTCTGTCTGAATTTGGATAATTTGTTTGGACAGCCGATCTCTGAAAGCCTTTAGAGCGTTCCAGATCACTCGCAACTCCAGGAGATTGATCTGAAGATCTGATTCCTGAAGGGACCAAGCTCCCTGAGTGTGGAGCCCATCTACATGAGCTCCCCACCCTAGGAGAGATGCATCCGTAGTCAGCACTTTTTGAGGCTGAGGAATTTGGAAGGGACGTCCCAAGGTCAAATTGGAGCGAATTATCCACCATTGAAGGGAATTGTGAAAAACGGTGAACAACTGGACTGCATCCTCTAGATCCCCAGCAGCTTGATACCACTGGGAAGCCAAGGTCCATTGAGCTGATCTCATGTGAAGACGGGCCATGGAAGTCACATGAACTGTGGAGGCCATATGGCCCAGAAGTCTCAACATCTGCCAAGCTGTGATCTGCTGAGACGCTCTGGCCAAGGAAACCAGGGACAGAAGGTTGTCCACCCTCGCCTCAGGAAGATAGGCCCGAGCTGTCTGAGAGTTCAGCAGAGCTCCTTTGAATTCTAGTTGTTGAACTGGAAGGAGATGGGACTTTGGGCAATTTATAACAAACCCGAGTAGCTCCAGGAGTTTGACAGTCATCTGCATGGACTGTAGAGATCCTGCCTCCAAGGTGTTCTTCACCAGCCAATCATCGAGATAAGGGAATACATGCACTCCCAAAGGGCAGCACACAATACAAACAAAATCGAAGATACTGCCTGTGAGCTGGCAGTATCGGGCTGTGTGTATAAGCATTCTTCAAGTCCAGGGAGCATAGCCAGTCATTTTTCTAAATCATGGGAAGAAAGGTGCATAGGGAAAGCAACCTGAACTTTTCTCAAATCAGATATTTGTTCAGGGCCCTTAGGTCTAGGATGGGATGCATCCCCCCTGTTTTCTTTTGCACAAGGAAGTACCTGCCATTCGCTACAGAACTATTTTTATATCTTTATTTTATTTAATAAATCTAATATATATTCTGTGGCTTCAGTTCTTTCTTACAACACTGCTAAGCTAGCATGTTAGGCTGATTATAGAGGTATGCCCCTAGACCCGAGTTCGGTTCATTGCCATCTGGTAATGTTATCTGATAAGTACCTCTAAACTACCTTTACAGCAGGCTGGCAGGAAGGTGGATTGTACCTACGCTTATTGTAAGCATAGGGAGCATTCCTCCTTCCCCCATAAAAACGTCTACCTGATGAGGAAGATGCTGAAGGCGCCCGGTGGGAGAGTTTGTCGAAAGCGGTTTCCCGCTGTTGGAGCTGCTCTACCATCTGTTCGACTTTCTCGCCGAAAATATTATTCCCCCAGCAAGGAACAGCCGCTGCTGGACCCGATTGTCGAGGTCAGAGGCACGCAGCCATGAGAGTCTGCACATCACTATACCCTAAGCAGCGGCTCTGGATGCCACATCAAAAGAATCATAAGTACCCCTGGACAGGAATTTACGACACGCCTTCAGCTGCCTGACCACCTCCTGAAAAGGCCTGGCCTGCTCCGAAGGGAGCTGATCAACCAAGTCCACCAGTTGCTTCACATTGTTCCGCAAGTGAATGCTCGTGTAGAGCTAATAAGACTGGATTTTGGAGATGAGCATAGCTGACTGGGCCTTCCTCCCAAAAGAGTCCAAAGTCCGAGCTTCCCGCCCCGGGAGCGCCGAGGTGAAATCTCTCGTACTTTTGGCTCTCTTGAGAGCGGAATCCACAACCCCCGAGTCATGAGGCAACTGGGCCCTCATCAACTCCAGGTCCCCGTGAATCTGATACTGGGACTCAACCTTCTTAAGAATGGTGGGGTTAGATAATGGTTTCATCCAGTTCCTTAACAATGTCTGTTTGAGAACATTATGTAGAGGAATGCTGGCTTCGGCCTAACCCCTGGTAAGCCTTTTCTTGGTTGAGAGGTGCCCAGCTCTCCCACCGGTTGCCTTCTCAGGTGCCGTGGAGGACTTGCAGCTCATCTGCATATCCTCGGAGCCTTCGCCAGAGTGACTCCCAGGTCCGTTCCGATCCACTCGGGGCCTCTGCTCAAGCTTTCCTTCTAATAAGTTCTGGGAGAAGAGGATATTTCTCTGGTAAGTGAACAAATTTTGCTTGTGCTTTCGGAACTTGAAGATTGGGGTTTAAAGGAGGAACTGTAAGTTAGTGATAGGCTGATATCCTTAATACTTTAGCAAGTTTTAAATTACGGAAAAACTCAAAAAACACTAAGATGAAGTCAGCAGTCCAGCAGCGAGAGGGGTGCTATCCAGTCTTTTGCATTGAGTGTCACATGTATGATTATCTCCCAATTGGTGAGGTGTCATATGTGTGTGCCCGATGCAAAGAGCTCCTAGCTCTCAGAGAACGTGTCCGTTCCCTTGAGGCTAGAGTAGCAGACTTGATGGAGCTGAGGGAGACAGAGAGGTACATAGAGGAGACCTACAGGGATGTTGTAGAGAAGTCCCACCTCCAGTCAGGTAGCCCCTGTGCTACCTTGGAGGAGGGAGGTCTCCTAGAAGGAGAGCATCACCCTGGTGAAGTAGGAAGTACTCCTGTAGCCAGGACCTGCCCACCAGGGGATGTATTATCCTTTCGCACCGAGGATATATCTCCAAATGTTGCCCGGGAGGGAAAGGTT
This sequence comes from Microcaecilia unicolor, assembly GCF_901765095.1. Classification (NCBI taxonomy): domain Eukaryota; kingdom Metazoa; phylum Chordata; class Amphibia; order Gymnophiona; family Siphonopidae; genus Microcaecilia; species Microcaecilia unicolor. The sequence continues at coordinate 285,571,578 of NC_044033.1, read as the reverse complement.
AGGACAGCTGTTGTACTTGGTGATTCGATCATTAGGCATATAGATAGCTGGGTGGCTGGTGGACGTGAGGATCGCCTGGTGACTTGCCTGCCTGGTGCGAAGGTGGCGGACCTCACGTGTCACCTAGATAGGATTCTAGATAGTGCTGGGGAGGAGTCCGCTGTCTTGGTACATGTGGGTACCAATGACATAGGAAAATGTGGGAGAGAGGTTCTGGAAGCAAAATTTAGGCTCTTAGGTAGAAAGCTGAAATCCAGATCCTCCAGGGTAGCATTTTCTGAAATGCTACCTGTGCCACGCGCAGGGCCCAAGAGACAGGCAGAGCTCCAGAGTCTCAATGCGTGGATGAGACGATGGTGCAGGGAGGAGGGCTTTAGATTTGTTAGGAACTGGGCAACATTCTGGGGAAGGGGGAGCCTATTCCGAAAGGATGGGCTCCATCTTAACCAGAGTGGGACCAGGCTGCTGGCATCGGCGTTTAAGAAGGAGATAGAGCAGCTTTTAAACTAGAAATGGGGGGAAGGCCGACAGTCGCTCAAAAGAGCATGGTTCGGGATAAGGTATCTTTCAAAGATATCACCATAACAGGGAAGATAGAGTATCCTGATAGTGAGGTTGCAAAAGAGATTGTAGTAGATCGGGTATCTTTAAATAACAATAAAAATCAGACAAAAGATTGCCAATTAATACTGTCAAGTACTAAGCATGATGTACTTAGGAACAACAAACATAGTTTGAAATGTCTATATGCGAATGCCAGGAGCCTAAGAAATAAGATGGGGGAGTTAGAATATATTGCACTAAATGAAAAATTAGATATAATAGGCATCTCTGAGACCTGGTGGAAGGAGGATAACCAGTGGGACACTGTCATACCGGGGTACAAATTATATCGTAGTGATAGGGTGAATCGGATTGGTGGAGGGGTAGCATTGTATATTAACGAGAGCCTTGAATCAAATAGATTGAAAATTCTGCAGGAAGCAAAACACTCCTTGGAATCACTGTGGATTGAAATTCCATGTGCAAAGGGGAAAAGGATAGTGATAGGAGTGTACTACCGTCCGCCTGGCCAGGACGAACAGACGGATGCGGAAATGTTAAAGGAAATCAGGGACGCAAACAAACTGGGCAACACAATAATAATGGGGGATTTCAATTACCCGCATATAGACTGGGTTAATGTAACATCTGTACACGCAAGGGACATAAGATTTCTTGATGAAATCAAGGACAGCTTCATGGAACAGCTAGTTCAGGAGCCGACAAGAGAAGGAAAAATACTAGACTTAGTCCTTAGTGGTGCTCATGATCTAGTGCAGGGGGTAACGATACGAGGGCCGCTTGATAACAGTGATCATAATATGATCGGTTTTGATATTGGCATTGAAGGAAGTGAAACTAGGAAATCAAGTACGCTAGCGTTTAACTATAGAAAAGGTGATTACGACAAAATGAGAAAAATGGTGAAAAAAAGACTGAAAGGAGCAGCTCGCAGAGTAAAAAACTTGCATCAGGCGTGGATGCTGTTTAAAAACACCATCCTGGAGGTTCAGGACAAATATATTCCACGTATTAGAAAAAAGGGAAAAAAGACTAAACGTCAGCCGGCGTGGCTAAACAGTAAGATAAAGGAAATCATTAGAGCCAAAAAACAATCCTTCAGAAAGTGGAGAAGAGAACCAACTGAAAGTAACAGGATAGATCATAAGGAATGCCAAGCCAAATGCAAAGCGGAGATAAGGAGGGCAAAAAAGGACTTTGAGAAGAAATTAGCGTTGGAAGCAAAAATACATAGTAAAAACTTTTTTAGATACATTAAAAGCAGGAAACCGGCCAAAGAGTCGGTTGGGCCGCTGGACGAAAATGGTGTTAAAGGGGCGATCAAGGAGGACAAAGCCGTAGCGGAGAAATTAAATGAATTCTTTGCTTCGGTCTTCACCGAGGAGGATTTGGGGGGGACACCGGTGCCGGAAAGAATATTTGAAGCGGGGGAGTCGGAGAAACTAAACAAATTCTCTGTAACCTTGGAGGATGTAATGGGTCAGTTCAGCAAGCTGAAGAGTAGTAAATCACCGGGACCTGATGGTATTCATCCCAGAGTATTAATAGAACTAAAAAATGAACTTGCGGAGCTACTGTTAGAAATATGCAATCTGTCCCTAAAATCGAGTGTAATACCGGAAGACTGGAGGGTAGCCAATGTTACTCCGATTTTTAAGAAAGGTTCCAGAGGAGATCCGGGAAATTATAGACCGGTGAGTCTGACGTCGGTGCCGGGCAAGATGGTGGAGGCTATTATTAAGAATAAAATTGCAGAGCATATACAAAAACATGGACTGATGAGACAAAGTCAGCACGGATTTAGTGAAGGGAAGTCTTGCCTCACCAATCTAATGCATTTTTTTGAGGGGGTAAGCAAACATGTGGACAATGGGGAGCCGGTTGATATTGTATATCTGGATTTTCAGAAGGCGTTTGACAAAGTGCCGCACGAAAGACTCCTGAAGAAATTGCAGAGTCATGGAATCGGAGGTAGGGTATTATTATGGATTAAGAACTGGTTGAAAGATAGGAAGCAGAGAGTAGGATTGCGTGGCCAGTATTCTCAGTGGAGGAGGGTAGTTAGTGGGGTCCCGCAGGGGTCTGTGCTGGGTCCGTTGCTTTTTAATGTATTTATAAATGACCTAGAGATGGGAATAACTAGTGAGGTAATTAAATTCGCCGATGACACAAAATTATTCAGGGTCGTCAAGTCGCAGGAGGAATGTGAACGATTACAGGAGGACCTTGCGAGACTGGGAGAATGGGCGTGCAAGTGGCAGATGAAGTTCAATGTTGACAAGTGCAAAGTGATGCATGTGGGTAAGAGGAACCCGAATTATAGCTACGTCTTGCAAGGTTCCGCGTTAGGAGTTACGGATCAAGAAAGGGATCTGGGTGTCGTCGTCGATGATACGCTGAAACCTTCTGCTCAGTGTGCTGCTGCGGCTAGGAAAGCGAATAGAATGTTGGGTGTTATTAGGAAGGGTATGGAGTCCAGGTGTGCGGATGTTATAATGCCGTTGTATCGCTCCATGGTGCGACCGCACCTGGAGTATTGTGTTCAGTACTGGTCTCCGTATCTCAAAAAAGATATAGTAGAATTGGAAAAGGTACAGCGAAGGGCGACGAAAATGATAGTGGGGATGGGACGACTTTCCTATGAAGAGAGGCTGAGAAGGCTAGGGCTTTTCAGCTTGGAGAAGAGACGGCTGAGGGGAGATATGATAGAAGTGTATAAAATAATGAGTGGAATGGATCGGGTGGATGTGAAGCGACTGTTCACGCTATCCAAAAATACTAGGACTAGAGGGCATGAGTTGAAGCTACAGTGTGGTAAATTTAAAACGAATCGGAGAAAATTTTTCTTCACCCAACGTGTAATTAGACTCTGGAATTCATTGCCGGAGAACGTGGTACGGGCGGTTAGCTTGACGGAGTTTAAAAAGGGGTTAGATAGATTCCTAAAGGACAAGTCCATAGACCGCTATTAAATGGACTGGAAAAATTCCTCATTTTTAGGTATAACTTGTCTGGAATGTTTTTACGTTTGGGGAGCGTGCCAGGTGCCCTTGACCTGGATTGGCCACTGTCGGTGACAGGATGCTGGGCTAGATGGACCTTTGGTCTTTCCCAGTATGGCACTACTTATGTACTTATGTACTTATGGATGACTCCTTAGGTGGCGAAGGATAGTCCAGGACCTCGAACATCTCGGCCCTGGGCTCATCCTCCGTTACCACCAGGAAGGGAATGGCCGTAGACATTTCCCAGACAAAGGACGAGAAAGACAAACTCTCCGGGGGAGAAAGCTTTCTCTCTGGCGAAGGAGTAGGGTCAGAGGGAAGGCCACAAGACTCCTCAGAAGAGAAATATCTTGTATCTTACTCTGCCTCCCACGAGGCCTCTCCTTCGGTATCGGACAGGAGCTTTCTGACTGCAGTCCGAAGCCGAGCCCGTCTCAACGCCGAGGAGCTATGTCCTCGATGGTGATGCAGAGAAGTTGACTCCCGTGCCGGCGGCAATGAAGCTCCCTCCATCGATGTCGATGGAGAGTCAACTCGGGTAGCAGCCGAGGCCGATGCCGCAAGCGGCATCGACGTCGAAGGCCTCACCACAAGCAGGGAGCCAGCCGCCACATCTATTGACGGTACCGACGCCGCAAGCACCCCCGGATCCCTGGAAGAATGGCTTGGAGGCGCTCGTCAAGACTGTCTGTCAAGAAAAGCTGTGGAATCGGTGCAGGAGTCGAGGCCAGAATATGCAGAGGAGGAGGAGGCAGTGCCGGGCTGTCCGGAGACCGGCGCAGTGACACCTCTTGTATGGAGGGTGAGCGGTCCTCCCGGCGTCGATGCTTCACGGGTGCCGATTCCCTCGATGCCCCGGAGCTCTCGGTACCGTGACGAGAAGGGGACCGATGATGGTGCTTCTTTGCCTTCGGTCGAGGCACGTCACCGGTACCCCTCGGTACCGACGAGGAGGACGTGGAATCCACATGCCTCCTTGGGGTCGGGTCTGAAAGGGGTCGGTACGATGGGCCTGTACTGCAGGAGCCCTCGAGGCAGGTGGAGACCCACTCATTGGTTCACTGCTGCCAGCGTGTGATGGTCTCTGGACAGCCATTACCTGCGCTCCTGAGGTCGATGCACTCTCTGGTGCCAACATCGACACCGCCGCCGACCTCGGTACCGCTGTCAACGTCGACGCTGAAGTACCGGGCAAAGCTCCAAATAGGCATTCCCATTGAGCTAGTCTCGACGCTTGAGTCCGCTTTTTAAGGCTAAGACACAACTTACATGCGTCTGGGCGATGGTCGGGCCTAAGGCACTGGATACACCATGCGTGAGGGTCGGTGCCTGAGATTGCCTGGTTGCACCAAGTGCACTTCTTGAAGCCGCTGGCGAGCCTCGATGTCATCGACTGAAAAATAGCGGCGGCAAAACCAAAATTCGCGATGGTGCCAAAGGAAGGGCACAAAAAAGGGAAAAAACCCGTATAGGCGACCAAAATGGCCGCACACGAAAACAAAAGGAAACTTACTCGAGGGCTAAACTAAAGAAAAATAAGGAAACTTTTTTTTTTTTTAAAGAAAAATGGAACAGCTCGTTCACGAGCACAAAAACGGAGAAGAAAATCTGCGAAAAGCCGGCTAAGACGAAGGCTCTTCTTTTCTGGGGCAACAGAACTGCCGTAAACAGCCGCACTTGACCAAGGAAAAAAGAAGACTGAAGTGGGACTCTCGCGCGACGGGAGGGAAGATGGCTACGCATGTGCAGTGTGCGCACCCGCGCGCTCGAAGGCTTTAGCAGCCTTTGTTGCTAGGAAGATTTTCCAGACCTGGGGCTGCCGTGGACGTCACCCATATGCGAGAACAAGCAGCCTGCTTGTCCTCGGAAAATGCCTTGTTAAGTAATTAAATTGTGCACACAAATACAGAACACGACCGGATTTGTGCATGCAATTTCAGTCACGCTATCTAGAATCTGGGGGCAAGCGTGCAGCTGTATTTTGGATACATTCCCAAATGTGGCTGTGCCACATGAACTTTATCTTACCACAATATCACTTTGTATTTGTTTACACCAGAGTCGGCAAACACCGCTCCGGCACTATGTAAGCCACATTGAGCCAAATACTGTTGCTCTAGTCTAGAACTGACAAAAGTAGACTTTGAACAAAATATGTGTGTTTCAAACAAATTACAAATTCTTTTCAGTATTTTCATCAGAAAAATATATTTGTTAATAAGCAGATTTACTTGTTATTCCAGTGTCACAGTGCCAGATAATGTCATCCCTAAAACCTTAATATTATCCTCAAAAGAGAAATTCTGGTTACTCAGTTTCAACATATTGTCATTCCACACATCATTTTGCTGACCTAGAAAAAAGAACTTAGGACCAGATGCACTAAACTTAACGAGCCATTAACGAGCAAGTAGTAAACCATGGATTGCAGTAAATGCTTCTCCGAGCCATTTTCCGATCACGGTAGCAGCTAACGAAAACGGAATGCAGATGAGCAAATTAGTACCCCAATGTGTATAAATCGTATTGTAATGAGATGCACTACCGTTTTCCAATTGCCTAACCGTGGAAAATCTAACGGAAGGTCTGAACCTCTCGTTGGGGCTGCGCAGCCTCTAAAAACGTCTATAAATATAACAAAAAAAATTGAGGAAAAAAAAATCCAAGTGCTCGTCAGGGACGTCCTTCACTGCCTAGCCACATCCAAGTGCTCGTCAGGGACATCTAACACAAGCTGGACGTCTTCCTGCGGCTTTTGTGATGGGCGTCCTTCTTGGACGTGTTTTTCTTACCTGCAATTAGGAAGGACTTCTCTGAAGAAAACAAAATGGGACGTCCATGTTTTTCTTACCTGCCTAAACTGGCCACGACCACAGTTCTCTCAACAGTCCCCTCCAAGGTTGTTTTCAGCTTGTGCCCCCCCCCCCCCCCAACAAGATCGGGACGTGCGAGGACGTCCAAATCAAAACTTTTTGGATGTCCCTCCCTCCAGGTCTCTCTCAGCCAATCCCAGCGTGTTTAGCTGTTACCAGTATATAACTTATAGAAGTTTTTAGAGGCTGCGCAGCTCCAACGAGAGGTACAGACCTCCTGTTAGATTTTCCACGATTAGGCAATCGGAAAACGGTAGTGCATCTCATTACAATACGATTTATACACATTGGGGTACTAATTTGCTCATCTGCATTCCGTTTTCGTTACCTGCTTCTGTGATCGGAAATTGGCTCGGAGAAGCATTTAGTGCATGCCACGGTTTACTACTTGCTCGTTAACGGCTCGTTAAGTTTAGTGCATCTGGCCCTATGTTTCAAATGATGCATTGTGATCCATGATTCAAGAAGTTGAATACAATCCTTTATCTTAATAGCTGTATGTTCTGCTGTCAGAGAGACAGCTTAATACCCACATATATTTGCAGTTGCTTACAAAGGGGTGAAAAGTACACCACTGCCCTCTCTCCCCCCACCCCCGACAGCCAAACAGGTTTTCAAAGTTTATAGTTTATGGTACTTGCTAAACCATTCTAACTACCTGGGCAGAGCAGAGAAGTGTACAATCTACATTAGATTCAGAAAGGAAAGTAACTCCATTTAAATTAGTAAATTACTGCATCACACAATGACGTTAAAAAAAGGGGAAGAAAAGTCAACAGGAGGGTCCGGATAAAAGCACCAATGATCCTAGTCAATCTGCACCTCCAATCTATAAGAAGCAGGACAAACCCTGGAGATACAAATAGTTAAAAAGCAGACTAAAGACAACCAGTGTGTTTTTTTAAATCATAAAAATGAGTTTTAAGAGTTTTTTAATGAAGAATAGTGAGATATTTACCAGATATTTAAAGGTAGTAGATTATACCAATGTGAAGATTGAAAAGAAAACGTAACACCACATGTCTTTCGGGATTGGATGTTGTAAAAGAAGGGGCAATCTACTACCAATGGCCATGTTCCTAATTGACAACTGAATTAGATTTCCAAAATATATCAAGGAAAAAACCATGAAGAATTTAAAAAGTCATAGAACATAGTTTAAAAATAATACTAGCCCTGATCAAGATTACTGCGAATAGAAAGAGGAACACTATTCCAGATGTAAGGCAAAAGAAAAAAGAAAGCACTACACCTAGTAAGATCAAAGCGAGCAGATCAGGAGTTGGACAGACAAGATGGTGGTCATTAAAAGAACGAAGGACCCTGGTAGGCGAATAGGGAATTGTGAGACTGGATAAATAGTTAGGAATACCTATTCTGAAAGCCTGGAAGGTTAATATTGCCAATTTGTAGATAATCCGTTGTTCATAGGTAACCAATGATGCTGTTTCAGTAAGGAAGTTGTATCATCAGTTTGGCGGGTATGACAGAGTAATCTAACAGCTGTATTCTGGAGGGTTTGTAATTTCTTCAGTGTGTTATGTGGTAAACCAACATAGACAATGTTGCAATAATCAAGTTGGGACGTAAAAAACTAATAAGTGCATGAAAATGATTATGATCAAAAAGATGATGAATAGCTTGCAACTGGTGGAATATAAAGGTAAAAAGAGGGAGGAGTCAAAAATAATTTCTAAGTTGCAGAAACTCATTACTGATATAATTGGTGTTCCAAAGAGGATGATAGGAGAAGAAATTGGGGATAGGGTCCCAGAAAACCAACAGGCAAAAGTTTTGTCTTTATTAAGTACTAATTTGTGTTCTGACAACCAAACGGCAATTGACTCAAGGCATGCTTGAAGTGGGGCAATTGAAGGAGAGAAAGAATTGGCAGAGTATATAAAAAGAATGTCATTGGCGTAAAAATAGGCTGAGATACCTGAGGCCTGGATGAGGTTTCATTTTGAAAGAGTGCTTACCATGGGATAAAGTTATCTCCCATTTGTACCGCATGTTAACTCATAGTTTATTAAAAATTAATATACCATCCAAACTAACTGGCAGACCTGGGCAGTGTACATAAAATAACTTAAAATAAGGTAGGAAAAAGAACTACAAGACAGAAAAGATATGCAACAATTCATATTACAATTTTAGGAATGCCCCCGTTACACCCCTGCCCCTGCCATTTCCGCTCTCCTCTTTTTCAGATTCTGCATAAATTTTAGGCAAGGTATCCGTGCCTATATTTATGCAGGTTAATGCTTATTATTCAATAAAATTGGGCAATTTTTGGTGACTTTTATAGAATTAGGGGGGTTAGCTTTTCCTCAAAGGGAAGTAATCCCACCCCCTTTATCATTATCATAACAGTCTTTGCACCTTTTTTAATTCTGCTACATTTTTTTTGTGATGCGGTGACCAGAATTGCAATTTTTGGTGACTTTTATAGAATTAGGGGGTTTAGCTTTTCCTCAAAGGGAAGTAATCCCACCCCCTTTATCATTATCATAACAGTCTTTGCACCTTTTCTAATTCTGCTACATCTTTTTTGAGATGCGGTGACCAGAATTGCATACAGTATTCAAGATGCAGTCACACCATGGAGTGATACAAAGGCATTATAACATTGTCATTTTTGTTTTCCATTCCTTTCCTTATAAATCCTAACATTCTATTTGCATTCTTTGACGCCACTGCACACTCAACAGAGAGTTTCAATATATCATCAATGATGACACTAGATTCTTTTCCTGGGCGGTGACTCCTAATGTCGTCCCATCCCCTTTATTGATAATTTTCGTTGTCCTCCTCTGTACCTTTACTAATTCCACTATATCTTTTTTGAGATGTGATGACCAGAATTGAACACAGTATGCAAGGTGCGGTCACACCATGGAGTGATATAAAGGCATTATAACATTCTCATTATTGTTTTCCTTTCCTTTCCTAATAATACCTAACATTCTATTTGCTTTCTTAGCCGCAACTGCATACTGAGCAGAGGGTTCCACACTAGGTGACTCCTAATGTGGAACCTTGCATCACGTAGCTATAGTTAGGGTTCATCTTTCCCGCATGCATCACTTTGCACTTGCTCACATTAAACGCCATCTGCCATTATGAGTTTGTCTTCGGCAGACTGGATGGACTATGCAGGTCTTTTTCTGCCGTCATCTACTATGTTATGTATTTAGGTGCCCAGGGTCCAGTCTTGTAAAGTCCTCTTGTAATTTTTCACAATCCTCTTGCAATTTAAAAACTTTGAATAACTTTGTGTCATCAGCAAACTTAATTACCTTACTAGTTTTACCTTACTAGTTACTCCCATCTTTAGTTCATTTATAAATATGTTAAAAAGCAGCAGTTCCAGCACAGACCCCTACGGAACCCCACTATCTACCCTTCTACATTGAAAATACTGACCATTTAACCCTACTCTCTTGTTTTCTATCTTTTAACCAATTTTTAATCCACAATAGATCACTACCTCCTAACTCTTGACTCTCCAATTTCCCCTGGAGTCTTTCATGAGGAACTTTGTCAAATGCCTTTTGCAAACAAAAAAGGAGACGATTATCCTACCTCTCCACAACCTCAGTGTCACAGACCGGAACCGGCCATAAATCAGAATTAAAAAAACAAAACAAAAAAAAAAACACCATACAAAACTAATCCTAGGATTTCATATCCTGGCCCTAGTACATACAATAGATGCCCTATCCCAAGAAGAACAGAATATCATCCCTATAATACACTCCCAAAATAGGACTAAACTACTGTCATCAGATCGAAACCAGACTTTACCATGGAAAATCATTATCGCACAAACAAAAGCAGAAAACTGAAGAAAGGAACCCATACACACCCAACCCATCGATCACACATCAACTAATAAAAATTTCATCAATACCCGCCTTAGACGAAACCTTTAAACAGATCCAAATAGGATATATAAACGCTAGATCAGAAATAAACAAAACGGAAACCTTAACAGACTGGATTACTCAGGACAACCTAGACCTAATATTCATCAGTGAAACTTGGATTCATAACCAAGATGAACCCATAATCCTTGACATCTGCCCTCCAGGATACAAAATCAACCACTGGACCAGAACAGCTAAAAGAGGAGGAGGCATAGCCCTAATCTACAAAGACGAATTCATTTCAGAACCCATTGCGGAATCCATTAATACACAACTTGAAATCGCCACAATAAGGTTACAAAACAAATCCCTCCTAGCTCACCTGACTTGCATCGTATTATATAGACCACCAGGAAATTGGAAAGATGCCCATCCAACTGTCATGGACTTTATATCAAACACATGCCTTGCAAATCCTAACATAATAATAATATAAACCTTCACCTAGAGGACACAACCTCAAATGACACACTAGAATTCAATGAGTTCTTACAAATGTGGGACTTCCACTGGCCACAAGTCAACCCCACACACATAAAAGGCCATGCACTGGATCTATTAACATACAAACTATCCAGTGACCGACCTTTCGGTAATGGAACAGTAATGGAAAAGCGTACCTTAGTCCGACCATTTTAAAATAACTATGACCTTATGCTGGAAGAAGAAAGGTCTTCCCCAAACGCATCAACGGGCCTTATATAAAACAAGAGGTAAACAGACCCCAAAACATTTTGGCAAGAAATATACGATAACAACTGGGCACCAAAAACCAATTCAACTGACTTCTTCACTGTTTGGGACGAACGATGCAACAAAATCCTCAACAAAATCAGCACAAAAACGCAATAAAATACTCTGGTTTAACGAAGAACTAAAAATTCTAAAAACGCAGACTAGAAAATTAGAACGAAACTGGAAAAAACCAAAAACGAACAATCATTAAAGGCCTGGAAAGAAAGTCAAACAAAATACAAATATAAAAAAGAATCCAAAAGAAACTTCTACAGAGAACAAAAGTACATAAGTACATAAGTAATGCCACACTGGGAAAAGACCAAGGGTCCATTGAGCCCAGCATCCTGTCCACGACAGCGGCCAATCCAGGCCAAGGGCACCTGGCAAGCTTCCCAAACGTACAAACATTCTATACATGTTATTCCTGGAATTGTGGATTTTTCCCAAGTCCATTTAGTGGTGGTTTATGGACTTGTCCTTTAGGAAACCGTCTAACCCCTTTTTAAACACTGCCTTCACCACATTCTCCGGCAACGAATTCCAGAGTTTAATTACGCGTTGGGTGCAGAAAACTTTTCTCCAATTTGTTTTAAATTTACTACACTGTAGTTTCATCGCATGCCCCCTAGTCCTAGTATTTTTGGAAAGTGTGAACAGACGCTTCACATCCACCTGTTCCACTCCACTCATTATTTTATATACCTCTATCATGTCTCCCCTCAGCCGTCTCTTCTCCAAGCTGAAAAGCCCTAGCCTTCTCAGTCTTTCTTCATAGGGAAGTCGTCCCATCCCCGCTATCATTTTAGTCGCCCTTCGCTGCACCTTTTCCAATTCCACTATATCTTTCTTGAGATGCAGCGACCACAACTGAACACAATACTGAAGGTGCGTTCACACCATGGAGCGATATAACGGCATTATAACATTGTCACACCTGTTTTCCATACCTTTCCTAATAATACCCAACATTCTATTCGCTTTCCGAGCCGCAGCAGCACACTGAGCAGAAGGTTTCAGTGTATTATCGACGACGACACCCAGATCCCTTTCTTGGTCCTAACTCCTAACGTGGAACCTTGCATGACGCAGCTATAATTCGGGTTCTTTTTTCCCCACATGCATCACCTTGCACTTGCTCACATTAAACGTCATCTGCCATCTAGCCGCCCAGTCTCCCAGTCTCGTACGGTCCATCTGTAATTTTTCACAATCCTGTCACGAGTTAACGACTTTGAATAACTTTGTGTCATCAGCAAATTTAATTACCTCGCTAGTTACTCCCATCTCTAAATCATTTATAAATATATTAAAAAGCAGCAGTCCTAGCACAGACCCCTGAGGAACCCCACTAACTACCCTTCTCCATTGTGAATACTGCCCATTTAACCCCACTCTCTGATTCCTATCCTTCAACCAGTTTTTAATCCACAATGCCTTTTGAAAATCCAGATACACAATATCAACCATCTCCCTTTGGCCACATGTTTGTTTACTCCTTCAAAGAATTGAAGTAAATTGGTCAGGCAAGATTTCCCCACACAAAAGCCGTGCTGACTCGGTCTCAGTAATCCATGTCCTTGGATGTGCTCTGTAATTTTGTTTTTAATAATAGCCTCTACCATTTTCTCGGCACCGACGTCAGACTCACCGGTCTATAATTTCCCGGATCTCCACTGGAACCTTTTTTTTAAATGGGCATTACATTGGCCACCCTCCAATCTTCCGGTACCATGCTCGATTTTAATGATAAATTGCATATCACTAGCAGTAGCTCTGCAAGCTCATTTTTCAGTTCTATCAGTACTCTATGATGAATACCATCCGGTCCAGGAGATTTGCTACTCTTCAGTTTGCCGAACTGCCCCATTACGTCCTCCAGGTTTACCGTGAAGTCAGTAACTTTCTCCGACTCATCCGCTTGAAATATCATTTCCAACACCGGTATCCCACCCAAATCTTCCTCGGTGAAGACCAAAGTAAAGAATTCATTCAATCTCTCCGCTACATCTTTGTCTTCCTTGATCGCCCCTTTTACCCCTCGGTCATCCAGCGGCCCAACCGATTCTTTTAGTCCTAATAGCTTCCTTCACCTCACTTTTCAACCAGGCTGGCTGTCTTTTGGAGTTCCGTCTTTCTTTTCTAATTAGTGGAATATGTTTGTCCTGGGCCTCCAGGATGGTATTTTTGAACAGCGTCCATGCCTGTTGTACAGTTTTTACCCTCTCAGTTATCCCCCAAATTTTTTTTCCACCGTTCTTCTCATTTTATCATAGTCTCCTTTTTTAAAGTTAAACACTAACGTATTTGACTTCCTGTGTATAGTTACTTCAAAGTTGATATTAAAACTGATCATATTATGATCACTGTTATCAAGCGGCCCCAGTAGCATAACGCCCCTCAACAGATCATGCGCTCCACTAAGGACCAAGTGTAGAATTTTTCCTTCTCTCGTCGGCTCCTGCACCAGCTGCTCCATAAAGCTGTCATTGATTTCATCAAGGAACTGTACCTCTCTAGCATGTCCCGATGTTACATTTACCCAGTCTATATTTGGATAATTTTTTTCACATAATTTATCATTATATATTTACAAATGTGCAATACTATTATGAATTTCCGTATATGTTTGGCTACATTTTTTATTAAGGCGGATATATTTTATTTGTAATCTCTTAATATTATGTTTTTAATTTGTCCTGTTTTTTGTAGAAAGTTGATTGTGACCCATGAGGCAGGCGCTTTGGCGCCGAAACACGGATTGTGTGGGGTCCTTGATATGAATATTCTGAATAAACTGGTTTCTGATATCATCTCCCTATTGGTTTGTGCATTTGTCAGCCTCTACGTTTGCTGTTTTGCTTTGACTTTCCGTGGAGGCTCCTCCTGTCTTCTTGGATTTGCTCTTCACCTCCAGGTACAACTATGGCATTCCAACCTTGGGAGAATGTACTTAGTTTTCCAGCTGAAAGGTTGCAGCGATTATTGGACATGCAGCTACCTGACGATGTAAATACATCATCATCAACAACATCTCTAGCAGACATGTGGACAGACATGATTCGGACACAAAAAGACATTGTTCGGTATGAATCTCATTTTGTTGCACTCATCAATTATTGTCGTGCCAAGATGATACCTAGGGGACTGAGAATTCAAAACGCCCCCACTATGTTCTTGGACAGTCAATCTTTTCTGGACCAATGGACTGCAATCCTCAATATGTGTTCGCTTGATTTGATGATCTTATTAGCAGAGACTGCAAAGAATAAAAGCGAGGAACTAAAATCATCATCAGCGGATAAGTTAAGGAATCTTAAAGAAAAAGATGTTAATTTTGATACTGTGATTACAGATATGAATAAACGTATTGATAATTTTAAACATGACATTAGAGATATTAAAGACAATAAATATAAAAGGGATGAGCTAGATTACAAAAGAGGGAATATCTATCCTTATGGTATTGCCAAGGTGTATAGTAAGAAAAATAGAGGTAATGACAATAGAAGACAGAGGAATAATCCTAGTGTATCCAATAGGGAATGCAGGAAAGATTCTACTCCCAAAACTCACACTTTACCGGTGCACATTAACAAGGATAGAACATCAGAAAGAGGTAGGAAACACATAAGAAGTGACTCATGTGATTCTTATACCTCACCCCTCACCAGTCCAGTCTCCCCACATCTCCCTCAAGGTCCTGTGAGGTCTTTTTTAGATCGGATATGGGATCCTCATCTACCTATGACGCACCAGAAATTAGAACACCCCCCCTCCCGGTGGCAATCAGTATATCGTCCATATATGAGAGGGAGAGGCAGATTCAACACCAGAACATTTATAGACAGACCTCTCCCGTCGTATCACAATCAAACATATCATTATCAACACCCACAACAACGCAGGGACAGTTGGAAATAGACATTCCTATTTATAATTTATCAAAACAGCCCCTATCAAACTTACAATGCCAAGTTCTAAAAAAGGGCCTTTCTTTTGTGCCCACACCTAAATACAATGCCCTCCAGACTCAGATTGACTTATTCAAATTTTCACGAAAGTTACAGATTATTCATGCCTTCTCTAATAATGAGGTAGGTTATACTGACATTTCTGTTGTTAAGAACCCTTCCAAATGGATTCCACCCGGTCCTATGGATCCATTGTTACACACTTTTAATGAATGTGTCAAACGTGACATATCACGTATGGAAAAGAAAAAACAGAGGTATTACAATCTCACTAAGATAGAGAAAGAAGCAGTTCTTTCTCTATCCAACAATCAGGCCATAGTTATAAAGCCTGCTGATAAAGGCGGTGGGATTGTGATTCAAGATAGAGACAATTACATAATGGAGATTAATAGACAATTGGATGATAGGAAGTATTACATTATGTTTGATACAGACCCAACCATGGATATACAAAAAGATATAGAAGAAGTTCTTCTTTTGGCTACTTCAAAGGGATTTCTTACACCCAAAGAGAAAGATTTTTTAATGGTCAAGTTTCCCATTTTATCTACAATATATACATTACCTAAGATACATAAGTCCCTTACACAACCACCTGGTAGACTCATTGTATCTGCAAAGGGTTCAGTTTTAGAACCTCTATCTATTTTTGTAGATTTTTTTTCTGCGTCCCATGATACCTAAGATAGAGTCATATGTGAGAGACTCAGGACACCTCATTAATCTATTAGATGACTTTGAAGGTGATCTATCAGATGTTCTTCTTGTGACCTTGGATATAGATGCCTTATACACAAATATCCCCCAAATTGAAGCCTTAAGGATCATTGAAACCTCTCTGCAGAATCGTACAACTAACCTCCGTATTCCTAACTGGTTTATACTCACATTAGCTACAATAGCTCTAACCAAGAACTATTTTTGTTTTTTGGGTAAATTTTATTTACAAATTTGCGGTACAGCAATGGGTGCAGCCATGGCACCAGACATTGCAAATTTATAAGTAGCAAATTTTGAAGAAGTCTTTCTGAAAGACCAAACCTTTTCAAGTAATATTGTCTTCTATATGAGATACATAGACGACATTTTTCTATTATGGCGTGGTGAAGATATTTTGTTACAACAATTCTTCGAGTGGTTAAATGAGATCCACACCTCACTTTTAAGATTAATTTTTTAGATCTCCTTATTAAAAAAAATGAATACAGCTTCACGACATCCCTATACCGAAAACCGACAGATAAAAATGCATTCTTGGATTTTACTAGTTTCCATAATTCATCTCTGAAAAGAAATCTACCATTCAGCCAATTTTTAAGGCTGAAAAGAATTTGTACAACGGTTGATGATTTTGATGAGCAATCAAAATTAATGAAAAGTGGATTTAAAAACAGAGGTTATCCTAACCAATGCATTGAAGAAGGATACCTCAAAGCTACTTTGAAGTCTAGAGATGATTTACTGACAAGCAAGGTTGAAAAAAGAAAACCAGATTGTCTTGTCCACAATGTTGGTGAGCCCTTAGGTCCCACAAGGCTCCGAGGGGCCTCAGAGGACAGCCGTGCAACCCCAACTCTTCACCCGCGGCGACCACCGTTCACCAGGGGTTGAGCCCCCAGCTGCAGGCGGCCAACGGGACTGCTGGAACCGCGGGGTTGACGGATTGACCTGGCTGGAGTCGGGAGACGTGGGCAACTAACAAGCCGTAGTCAGGGTCAAGCAAGTCTCTGGGCAGGCGGCTCTCAAAGCAGTAGTCAAGTTCAAGCAAGTCTCTGGGCAGGCGACTATTAAAGCAGTAGTCAGGTTCAAGCAAGTCTCTGGGCAGGCGGCTCTCAAAGCAGTAGTCAAGTTCAAGCAAGTCTCTGGGCAGGCGACTATTAAAGCAGTAGTCAGGTTCAAGCAAGTCTCTGGGCAGGCGGCTATCAAAGCAGTAGTCAAGTTCAAGCAAGTCTTTAAGCAGGCGGCTATCAAAGCAGTAGTCAAGTTCAAGCAAGTCTTTGGGCAGGCGGCTATCAAAGCAGTAGTCAGGTTCAGCAAGTCTCTGGGCAGGCGGCTATCAAAGCAGTAGTCAGGTTCAGCAAGTCTCTGGGCAGGCGGCTATCAAAGCAGTAGTCAGGTTCAGCAAGTCTCTGGGCAGAATACCAGGAAGTAACAAACACGGGAACACGGAGCAGGGCTTTGGGAACAGAACCTGAAGCCATGTGTCAGCTCAGTTTCCATCTTTAAATATCGTGCCATATTAACTGCCCTGCCCTCGTAGGAGTAGCCCACCAATCCGGCCCTGGGTATCGGCAGAGCCCCTCGGATTGGCTCTGCCCGATCTCCCAGGCGGAACCACCAGCTTGGCCTTCCAATCCGGCGCGTTGGAGGCGGAGCTCCAGGGTCCCCGGCTCTGGAAGGAGAAAGACGCCGACCCACGCGCACGAGCGTCGCCATCTTGGGCGGCGCGAACTTCACCTCCACACCCGGCGACAGAGAGACCGGTGGCCACAGTCGCGGGCCGCCGGACTCGGCCAGACCCGCCATCACCGCGGCGGAGCCTGCCCCCACGCCGGGGCCTACGGGCCGCTACCCTGCGCCGCGGAGGACGCTGGCTCCCGCCCCCCGCGGCGGGAGAGCAGGTAGGGGCGCGGGACGTGACACAGATTTAGTTTGCACATTAAAGTACTCATATCTGGCAAGCCAAATACAGAAATCTATAAGGAGACATTGGCACATTTTGGAGGGGCATGAGTGCTTCAGGAATAAGGATCTAGTGATTGCCTATTCAAGGAATAGGAACTTTAAAGAAACACTAGTACCATCAGCATTACCATACCAGGTAGATGATCCATTTATGGATCTTCTTCAGGGTCATAGGACTTGTGGCAGATGTAGTGTATGTTCACATGCTATAGTAAGTAAAGAATTTAGCCATCCCCACACACACAAGAAATATAAGCTCAGACATCTATCTGACTGTAACACCAGGAATGTTATTTATATTATCATGTGCCCTTGTCCAATGCTTTAGATTGTAAGCTCTTCCCCTTTAGATTGTAAGCTCTTCCGAGCAGGGACCGTCCTTAATTGTTAATTTGTACAGCGCTGCGTAACCCTAGTAGCGCTCTAGAAATGTTAAGTAGTAGTAGTAGTAGTAGTAGTATATAGGGAAGACCAAAAGAGCGATCAAGACTCGTATTATAGAACATAGAAGCTGTATTAGCCGACATGTTACCAGCGCTCCTTTAGTTGAACACTGGCATGATAATCACAATATCAATGATTTAAAATTTATAGTTTTCAAAGTCTTGAGGGCATCATGGAGAGGAGGAAATCTTGATACAGAATTACTAAAAGAGGAACAAAGAATCATTTTTCTCTTAAATTCGTTATCTCCATATGGTCTGAATGCTTCTTTAGAATTGATACATTTTTTATGAGAAATAGGTTTTTATCTCATTTGGCCAATAGTATCAGCATTCGCTCATTTGTTAATATTTTAATTCTGGTTTAATGATATGTGTATGTATGTGTATATGTATGTATGTGTATTTATATATACTAGCAGTTAAGCCCGTTAAAACGGGCGTGTATTGGAATGTTTTTTTTCCCAAGGCCCCCCTCCCGTTGCAGCTGCAAGGCCCCCTGCCATTCTCCTTCCCTGCCAGCTCCAAGGACCCCTCTGTCCCTCCCTCCCAGCTCCAAGGATCCAGTCCTCCCCCCTGCCCGCCCTCCCTCCCTCCCAGTTCCAAGGCCCCAGGCCCTCCCCCCCAGCTCCCAAGGCCCCCTTCCCTCCCTCCCAGTTCCAAGGCCCCCTGCTCTCCCTCTCAACTGTAAGGGGCCCCATTCCCTTACAACTGTAAGGGGCCCCCTGCCCTCCCTCCCAGTTCCAAGGCCCCCTGCCCCCTCCCCCCGTGCCTTCTTCCCAGCCAGCTGGAAGGCCCCCTTCAGTCCAGCCCTCCCAGCTCCAAGGCCCCCCCCTCCTTCTGAGACCTCCCATGTCCCCTCCCCCCCCAAGGTAGCCGCTACCGCCCCCCCACCCCGGAGTCGCCCCCGCCCCCCCTTCACCCGGCCCGGGCCCTCTCTTCGTTATTCAACTTACAGCAGCGCCAAAACAGCAGCAAGCAGCAGCTCCCGTTGGCCTTCCTTCACTGCCTGTGCCTCGCCCTCGTGTGACGTCACGTCGGCGAGGGCGGGGCACAGGCAGGGAAGGAAGGCCGACGGGAGCTGAAGCTGAGCTGCTTGCTGCTGTTTCGGCGCTGCTGTAAGTTGAATAACGAAGAGAGGGCCCGGGCCGGGTGAAGGGGGGGTGGTGGCAACTCCGGGGGGGGGGGGGGGGCGGGAGCGGCTACCTTGGGGGGGGGAGCGGTAGCAACGTCAGCGGTTCCCTCCCCCCCCTTCCGCGCAGTTTCCCTCTCAGTCCCGCCCCCCTCCCCCCATCATCACGTCTTGACGCGGGGGCGGGACAGAGAGGGCAGTCTCTACTGCGCATTTGCAGGTGAGTCGGTCACTTGCCATTTATAGGTTTGATATATATATATATATATATATGCGTGTGTATATGTGTGTATGTATATATGTGTGTATTATATACAGTGGTGGAAATAAGTATTTGATCCCTTGCTGATTTTGTAAGTTTGCCCACTGACAAAGACATGAGCAGCCCATAATTGAAGGGTAGGTTATTGGTAACAGTGAGAGATAGCACATCACAAATTAAATCCGGAAAATCACATTGTGGAAAGTATATGAATTTATTTGCATTCTGCAGAGGGAAATAAGTATTTAATCCCTCTGGCAAACAAGACCTAATACTTGGTGGCAAAACCCTTGTTGGCAAGCACAGCGGTCAGACGTCTTCTGTAGTTGATGATGAGGTTTGCACACATGTCAGGAGGAATTTTGGTCCACTCCTCTTTGCAGATCATCTCTAAATCATTAAGAGTTCTGGGCTGTCGCTTGGCAACTCGCAGCTTCAGCTCCCTCCATAAGTTTTCAATGGGATTAAGGTCTGGTGACTGGCTAGGCCACTCCATGACCCTAATGTGCTTCTTCCTGAGCCACTCCTTTGTTGCCTTGGCTGTATGTTTTGGGTCATTGTCGTGCTGGAAGACCCAGCCACGACCCATTTTTAAGGCCCTGGCGGAGGGAAGGAGGTTGTCACTCAGAATTGTACGGTACATGGCCCCATCCATTCTCCCATTGATGCGGTGAAGTAGTCCTGTGCCCTTAGCAGAGAATCACCCCCAAAACATAACATTTCCACCTCCATGCTTGACAGTGGGGACGATGTTCTTTGGGTCATAGGCAGCATTTCTCTTCCTCCAAACACGGCGAGTTAAGTTCATGCCAAAGAGCTCAATTTTTGTCTCATCTGACCACAGCACCTTCTCCCAATCACTCTCGGCATCATCCAGGTGTTCACTGGCAAACTTCAGACGGGCCGTCACATGTGCCTTCCGGAGCAGGGGGACCTTGCGGGCACTGCAGGATTGCAATCCGTTATGTCGTAATGTGTTACCAATGGTTTTCGTGGTGACAGTGGTCCCAGCTGCCTTGAGATCATTGACAAGTTCCCCCCTTGTAGTTGTAGGCTGATTTCTAACCTTCCTCATGATCAAGGATACCCCACGAGGTGAGATTTTGCGTGGAGCCCCAGATCTTTGTCGATTGACAGTCATTTTGTACTTCTTCCATTTTCTTACTATGGCACCAACAGTTGTCTCCTTCTCGCCCATTCCAGCCTTGTGCAGGTGTATGATCTTGTCCCTGACATCCTTAGACAGCTCCTTGCTCTTGGCCATTTTGTAGAGGTTAGAGTCTGACTGATTCACTGAGTCTGTGGACAGGTGTCTTTCATACAGGTGACCATTGCCGACAGCTGTCTGTCATGCAGGTAACGAGTTGATTTGGAGCATCTACCTGGTCTGTAGGGGCCAGATCTCTTACTGGTTGGTGGGGGATCAAATACTTATTTCCCTCTGCAGAATGCAAATAAATTCATATACTTTCCACAATGTGATTTTCCGGATTTAATTTGTGATGTGCTATCTCTCACTGTTACCAATAACCTACCCTTCAATTATGGGCTGCTCATGTCTTTGTCAGTGGGCAAACTTACAAAATCAGCAAGGGATCAAATACTTATTTCCACCACTGTATATATGTATGTATATAAATGTATATATGTATGTATATAAGTGTATATATGTATATATGTATAAATATATATTTGTTTTGATAATTTTATATATATTCATCCAATATATTTTTTTAAAAAATTTTTAGTCTTCATATTTTTGTATTAAGAACATTTAATGTTTATTATTATATATTTTTAATGGTTTGTTCTTATTCATTTTTTAAAGTTTAATTTTTTTGTGTGCCAACATAATTTTTAATGGTATACAACATTACTGCTGTTTATTTTTTTTTTTTTGAGTGGACGATACTGGTTTCACTATCAGCATAATGCCGTCATTTGTTGTCTGCTTGAGCTTTGGTAGATAATTTACATACTTAATGAGAAGCTCATATATATGCATGACTATCTAGTTTAAATAACTGCCATTTCCTGGCATTCTGTTTCTTGTCACATGGTGTTTGCTGATCAGTTGGCTGTTCTTTTGTTCTCTCTGGTAAGTTTTTTGTTTGTTCAGGATTGTTTTGTGGTCTTCATTTCTCTTATCTTTTTTGGAGTATTTATTTCTTGCTTCATTGTTTTTATTGAATTAAGTTATACTCAGAGTATGTTCTGTTTTTCAAGCATTTATTGGCCACACTTTTTGTCTTTTGGTGCAATGGGTCTGTTTGTATTTTCCCTCTGTATACCTATCCATTCGGTATGCTTGTGTATAATACATTTTTTCTTTGTGGAAGGCATTTTATTTATACTATATAATTATTTCTTCAGTTATTTGATTTATAACTCTCTATATTATTTTTGGTGTGCTGTATAGCTCTCTCATTCTCTTCACATCTTGATGGTAATGTCATTAGGTGACTTTATATACTCTTTATCCCTCCATTTTGGAATGTTTCATGCGAATGATACATATTCAGCAATTTTAGGTATTACAGTGCACAACACATTCCAATAGTTTACTTAGGCATTTGCCTGTTTAGACATAAATACATGTTTTACACCTATGTTTTGTATAAAGATGATGATCTATATACATATATATAGAATGGCCCAGTTTAACTGATTTACATTTTTATGAAATAACAGGAATTTTATCCCTCTGTATTATTTTTAAAATGTTTTTATCCTTTTACAGTGGATTAACTTGCATACATAAAGGAATTATTCAAGCCTATCAGCTTCTTCTCAGAGGTTTGACATTATTTCATTGAATTATATTTATAATTAATATGTAAATATAATGTAGTTTCAAATGGTGTCGGATCATGATGTCTTGAAGTATTTTACTTGTTCAAGTTGTATGAATGTATTTTTTACTATTAGATCAGGATAAATATATATGTACAGTGGTGGAAATAAGTATTTGATCCCTTGCTGATTTTGTAAGTTTGCCCACTGACAAAGACATGAGCAGCCCATAATTGAAGGGTAGGTTATTGGTAACAGTGAGAGATAGCACATCACAAATTAAATCCGGAAAATCACATTGTGGAAAGTATATGAATTTATTTGCATTCTGCAGAGGGAAATAAGTATTTAATCCCTCTGGCAAACAAGACCTAATACTTGGTGGCAAAACCCTTGTTGGCAAGCACAGCGGTCAGACGTCTTCTGTAGTTGATGATGAGGTTTGCACACATGTCAGGAGGAATTTTGGTCCACTCCTCTTTGCAGATCATCTCTAAATCATTAAGAGTTCTGGGCTGTCGCTTGGCAACTCGCAGCTTCAGCTCCCTCCATAAGTTTTCAATGGGATTAAGGTCTGGTGACTGGCTAGGCCACTCCATGACCCTAATGTGCTTCTTCCTGAGCCACTCCTTTGTTGCCTTGGCTGTATGTTTTGGGTCATTGTCGTGCTGGAAGACCCAGCCACGACCCATTTTTAAGGCCCTGGCGGAGGGAAGGAGGTTGTCACTCAGAATTGTACGGTACATGGCCCCATCCATTCTCCCATTGATGCGGTGAAGTAGTCCTGTGCCCTTAGCAGAGAAACACCCCCAAAACATAACATTTCCACCTCCATGCTTGACAGTGGGGACGGTGTTCTTTGGGTCATAGGCAGCATTTCTCTTCCTCCAAACACGGCGAGTTGAGTTCATGCCAAAGAGCTCAATTTTTGTCTCATCTGACCACAGCACCTTCTCCCAATCACTCTCGGCATCATCCAGGTGTTCACTGGCAAACTTCAGACGGGCCGTCACATGTGCCTTCCGGAGCAGGGGGACCTTGCGGGCACTGCAGGATTGCAATCCGTTATGTCGTAATGTGTTACCAATGGTTTTCGTGGTGACAGTGGTCCCAGCTGCCTTGAGATCATTGACAAGTTCCCCCCTTGTAGTTGTAGGCTGATTTCTAACCTTCCTCATGATCAAGGATACCCCACGAGGTGAGATTTTGCGTGGAGCCCCAGATCTTTGTCGATTGACAGTCATTTTGTACTTCTTCCATTTTCTTACTATGGCACCAACAGTTGTCTCCTTCTCGCCCAGCGTCTTACTGATGGTTTTGTAGCCCATTCCAGCCTTGTGCAGGTGTATGATCTTGTCCCTGACATCCTTAGACAGCTCCTTGCTCTTGGCCATTTTGTAGAGGTTAGAGTCTGACTGATTCACTGAGTCTGTGGACAGGTGTCTTTCATACAGGTGACCATTGCCGACAGCTGTCTGTCATGCAGGTAACGAGTTGATTTGGAGCATCTACCTGGTCTGTAGGGGCCAGATCTCTTACTGGTTGGTGGGGGATCAAATACTTATTTCCCTCTGCAGAATGCAAATAAATTCATATACTTTCCACAATGTGATTTTCCGGATTTAATTTGTGATGTGCTATCTCTCACTGTTACCAATAACCTACCCTTCAATTATGGGCTGCTCATGTCTTTGTCAGTGGGCAAACTTACAAAATCAGCAAGGGATCAAATACTTATTTCCACCACTGTAGATATGTCGATGTTTCATCAGCCTGATCTATGCCTTTCATTTATCAGTCATTTATTTGACAGTTATCACTTTTCATTGTTTGGTGTTTCTCTGTCCACAATATCTGCTCACATAATTATAATATATTAACATTTTTTTCACATAATTTATCGTTATATATTTACAAATGTGCAATACTATTATGAATGTCCGTATATGTTTGGCTACATATTTTATTAAGGCAGATATATTTTATTTGTAATCTCTTAATATTATGTTTTTAATTTGTCCTGTTTTTTTGTAGAAAGTTGATTGTGACCCCTGAGGCAGGTGCTTTGGTGCCGAAACACGGTCCGTGTCGGGTCCTTGATATGAATATTCTGAATAAACTGTTTTTTTTATATCATCTCCCTATTGGTTTGCGCATTTGTCAGCCTCTACTTTTGCTGTTTTGCTTTGACTTTCCGTGGAGGCTCCTCCTGTCTTCTTGGATTTGATAATTGAAGTCACCCATTATTATCACATTGCCCATTTTGTTTGCGTCTCTTATTTCTTTTATCATTTCTGCGTCTACCTGCTCATCCTGGTGAGGCGGACGGTAGTACACTCCTATTACCGTCCTTTTCCCTTTTATACATGGAATTTCAACCCACAATGATTCAAAGGTGTGATTTGTGTCCTGCTGAATTTGTAATCTATCTGAGTCAAGGCTCTCGTTAATATACAATTTTTTAATTTTTTTTTATTTTTGTTACATTTGTACCCCGCGCTTTCCCACTCATGGCAGGCTCAATGCGGATTACATGGGGAAATGGAGGGTTAAGTGACTTGCCCAGAGTCACAAGGAGCTGTCTGTGCCTGAAGTGGGATTCGAACTCAGTTCCTCAGTTCCCCAGGATCAAAGTCAACCACCCTAACCACTAGGCCACTCCTCCACTCTCAATGCTACCCCTCCACCAGTCCGGTCCACCCTATCACTACGATATACTTTGTACCCCAGTACGACAGTGTCCCGCTGGTTATCCTCCTTCCACCAGGTCTCAGTAATGCCTATTATATCCAATTTTTTCATTTAGTGAAATATATTCCAACTCTCCCATCTTATTTCTTAGACTCCTAGCATTTACATATAGACATTTCAGAGTATGTTTGTTGTTCCTATTTGCATGATGGACACTACTGGACACTACTGATTTGCCATCCTTTGTCTGATCTTTAGTTGTATTTAAGGGCACCTGGCCTACCTGGCAACCTCACTATCCAGAAACCCTATCTTCCCTGTTTGTGAGGTATCTTTGCAAGATACCTTATCCCGAACCATGCGCTTTTGAGCGACTGTCGGCCTTCCCCCCATTTCTAGTTTAAAAGCTGCTCTATCTCCTTTTTAAATGCCGATGCCAGCAGCCTGGTCCCACCCTGGTTAAGGTGGAGCCCATCCTTTCGGAATAGGCTCCCCCTTCCCCAGAATGTTGCCTAGTTCCTAACAAATCTAAAACCCTCCTCCCTACACTATTGTCTCATCCACGCATTGAGACTCCGGAGCTCTGCCTGTCTCTTGGGCCCTGCGCGTGGAACAGGTAGCATTTCAGAAAATGCTACCCTAGAGGATCTGGATTTGAGCTTTCTACCTAAGAGCCTTTGGCTTCCAGATAGTCACAGATTACAATGATACAAACTAATAAACAACTTACTTAACATCAAAACGGTAACTATACTGAATGCAAACCTCCCACATGCAGGCAATCTTGCCAAATACTTTGAAGAAAAAATTACCAATCTACGCAAGAATCTGCATCAGGGAAATATTAATCCAGCAACCTCCATAAACAAACTAGAACCGAACCCAAGGAAATACCCGGCAGACCCTACTTGAACTAACTTCATTCATCTAAGCACCGAAATAATAGCTCACGCACTCAGAAAATTCTCCTCTGCCCACTATATAATGCCCCAACTATATAATGAAAAAAAAAAAAAAACCCTAATCAATACGTCACAGAACTCACAGATCACCTTAATTATCTATTCAAAAAAGGCCTATTCCCACAGGACAGAGTCCCATTCCAAAAGACACAAAAAACCGCAGAAGATACCTCAAATTATAGACCGATAGCATTCATACCCCTAACAATCAAATTGACAGAAGACATAGTCGCCAAACAACTAACAGAATACCTCACATGTTTTCAACATACTGCACCAATCTCAATCTGGCTTCAGACCCCACCACAGTACAGAAACAATACTAAGCACACTCCTGACCAGATTCAAGCAGGAAATAGGAAGGGGTAAAAACATCCTCCTACTCCAATTTGACCTATCAAGCGCATTCGATATGGTCGACCACCACATACTACTGAGAGTCCTCGACAATATAGGAATTACAGGAAAAGTACTCTCCTGGATCAAGGGATTTCTGACATCCAGAACATATCAAGTCAAATCAAACTCAGATATACCTCCACCTTGGAAAGCGGAATGTGGAGTATCACAAGGATCACTGCACTCTATATTATTCAACCTAATGATGACATCACTGGCTAAATCTCTATCCAAACAAGGCCTCAATCCATTTCTCTACGCAGATGACATTACCATCTATATTCCCTTCAAATAGACCCCCACAGAAATCACCAAGGAAATAGTAAACAGCATGACCATCATGGAATCCTGGGCATCGGCATTCAAGTTAAAACTCAATAGAGATAAAACCCAATGAGGGGCATAATCAAACGGGGCGCCCAAGTTTTCCTGAGGACGTCCTCGCAGCACGTCCTGGCGAAGGGGCGGGGAAACCCGTATTATCGAAACAAGATGGGCGTCCATCTTTCGTTTCGATAATATGGCTGTGGACGGCCAAATCTCAACATTTAGGTCGCTCTTAGAGATGGTCGTCCCTGATTTTCGGCAATAATGGAAACCGAGGACACCCATTCAGAAACGACCAAATCCAAGCCATTTGGTCGTGGGAGGAGCCAGCATTCATACTGCACTGCCCCCCCCCCCCCCCCCCCCCCGACATGACAGGACACCAACCGGGCACCCCAGGGGGCACTGCAGTAGACTTCAGAAAAAGCTCCCAGGTGCATAGCGCCCAGGTTCATAGCTCCCTTACCTTGTGTGCTGAGCCCCCCAAAGCCCACTCCCCACAACTGTACACCACTACCATAGCCCTTAGGGATAAAAGGGGGCACCTAGATGTGGGTACAGTGGGTTTGTGGTGGATTTTGGAGGACCTACATTTACCACCACAAGTGTAACAGGTGGGGGGGGGGATAGGCCTGGGTCCGCCTGCCTGAAGTACACTGCAGTACCCACTAAAACTGCTCCAGGGACCTGCATACTACTGTCAGGGAGCTGGGTATGACATTTGAGGCTGGCAAAAAATATTTTTGAAGTTTGTTTTTAGGGTGGGATGGCGTTAGTGACCACTGGGGGAGTAAGGGGAGGTGATCCCAGATTCCCTCCGCTGGTCATCTGGTCAGTTTGGGCACCTTTTTGAGGCTTGGTCACAAGAAAAAAATGGACCAAGTAAAGTCGCCTAAGTGCTTGTCAGGGACGCTCTTCTTTTTTCCATTATCGGTCGAGGACGCCCATGTGTTAGGCACGCCCCCAGTCCCGCCTTTGCTATGCTTCCGACACGCCCCAGTGAACTTTGGTCATCCCCGCGATGGAAAGCAGTTGGACGCTCAAAATCGGCTTTCGATTATTCCGATTTGGGCGACCCTGGGAGAAGGACGCCCATCTCCCAATTTGTGTCAAAAGATGGGCGCCCTTCTCTTTCAAAAATAAGTCCAAATGTCTCATTCTCTCATCCCAATACAATAATGTTCCCCCCTCGGCAACTAGCGCACAGGGTTCATCCCTCCCAATCTCAGAGCACTTGAAAATCTTAGGCATAACAATTGATCACAACCTAACGCTAGAAAGCCAAGCTAAGAACACAACCAAGAAAATGTTCCACACTATGTGGAAGCTCAAACGCATAAAACCTTACTTTCCCAGGGATTCATTCCGCATCATTTCCTCTGCAGCTGTCCCATCCTCACGTAAACAGGAAGTTGCATCAGAGAGCAGGAGGGAAGGGGAATAAAAGAAAAAGTGATGCAAAAATAAAAATGCTTTGGGTGCTGGCCTCGCAACACACCTCCTAAGTGCTTACGTTGAGAACCGTTGCCTTATTTTCCCCACAGTACACCTACCTGTAAAATAAGCACTATGTAAAATATGCACATATTATTGGAATAGTGCTTGGGTGCACAATTACGCATAAATATGTTGGTATTCTAAATATTTACGCATGTAACTGATACAAACAGAGACAAATGTAAGCAGATATGGCCTATCCAGTCTGCCCATCTATACCATCTATTCTCCCTATCACTCCTTTAGAGATCCTATGTACTTGTCCCAAGCTCTCTTGAATTCAGATACTGTTTTCTTCTCCATCACTTCTACTGAGAGGTCATTCCACAAATTCATCACCCTTTCTGTGACAAAATATTTCCTCCTAATCTATAGAATTACCCCATAGGCTGATAAACTAGGCTCATAAATCTAGGCAAATGAATGGCAGGCCTAAATTTATACGCATAACTTTTAAAGTAGGTCACAAATTTAGGAGCCTAACTTAGGGTGTCTTTTACTAAGGCGCGTTCACATTTTTAGCGTGCGCTAAAATTGTGGGCGTGCTAAACATTAGAGAAGCCCACAGGAATGCACTGGCGTCTCTAACGTTTAACACGTGCCAAAAAATGTGAGCGTGCCTTAGTAAAAGACCCTCTTAGGGACACACATTCAGGAGCCCAGCTTTATTTAAATATTGGGATTCTAATGACTTGCTTCACATTGACTGAATCATATATGTTCACACAAAACCTTGAAATCAAAAAATACATTTAGGGGGAAGTTCTCAATGTGGCCTACCCTTAGTAACTAGGTCTCACGGCATAAAATGGGTCCTGTACTAAAATAACACAAGTTAGTGGTAAAATAACACTTCTTAACTGTTGCCCATGTTGATAACAATGCCCCACTGTCTCATTAATTTTTCCACAACTATTTAGAGGCCTATTTACTAAGCTGCATTAGCTGAAAACACAGCAGTTGGTGCATTCCAACAGCTCATGATAATGTGCTAATTTCTGTGTTAACTGGGTAATTCTATATTATCAGCACTAACGTGTAGAGTGGAGTAGTCTAAAAGTTACAGGCAGATGATGAAAAGCAAACGCCGGCCCATGATCAGAGCCCTCGAGCACGTGAAAAACGTGCTTGAGGGCTCTTAGCGCAAGTAGCCTGCAAATGCATGTTAAACAGGGCTCTTAGCGCAAGTAGCCTGCAAATGCATGCTAATCAGCGCTTAACGCATTCATCCCCAATGATCAGCGTCCAGCGCGCCAAAGTTTGGGTCGCTGTCTGCGACAAACCCTATGCCAGCTCCGAGCTGGCGTTAGGATTTGCAGATCATTGGGGAGGAATGGTAAGCCCTGTCCAGCATGCATTTGCATGCTGGCAGGCCCCCATTCCCCCCTACAGCAAACCTGCCAGTGACGCCAAATGAGGACATCCAAAATTTGGATGTTTC
Source organism: Microcaecilia unicolor (assembly GCF_901765095.1). Classification (NCBI taxonomy): domain Eukaryota; kingdom Metazoa; phylum Chordata; class Amphibia; order Gymnophiona; family Siphonopidae; genus Microcaecilia; species Microcaecilia unicolor. Next base: position 285,541,863 of record NC_044033.1, on the reverse strand, counting down.
TGTGATGGGGCAGTTAAGGACGTCCAAATTTTGGACTTCTGCAATGAACAGTTAAGGACGTCCAAAATTGGATGTTTCTATGAGAAAGACGCCTTTCTCATAGAAACATCCAGTTTTGGATGTTCTTAACTGCCCATTGCAGAAACGTCCAAATTTTGCTATAGCTCCAACACCCCACTGAAATTTGGCCGTCCCTGCAACAGGGCAGTTGAGGATGTCCATCTTCCGATTTAAAAATGGGCGTCCTTCTCTTTTCATTGGTCTCCAGCCCAGACCTGTCAAACAAGTGCGGGAGGATTGTGCTGAGCGCATGCTCAGGCACAATTCTCCTACACTTCTACCCCATAATCAGAGATAATTGCGCTGCTTAAATTTGCATGCATTATCTCTGATTATAGGTCTAATAGCGCCCCACGCTGTTCCAGCGCTATTTTAGAGCACCGTTTGGAACAGCACGGGGCTTTTGATCATCTGCCTGTTAGTGCAGCAGCCTGTCAATCAGAGGAACCAGATTCAATTCCCATAGCAGCAACTTGTGACTCTGCACAAGTCACTTAACTTGCACAGAGTCACACAAGCTTAACCCAGATCCCAAGCTTAATCCAAAGGAGATGTACCAGATAGGAGGAGAGAGATTGATAAGAACAGCTCAGGAGAGAGATCTTGGGGTGATGGTGTCTGAGAATCTCAAGTGACAAAACAATATGACAAAGCAGTGGTCATGGCCAGAAAGATGCTAGGCTGAATAGAGAAGGGTTCTTTTGGCGCGAGAGTGGTGCTGTTCTCTGCATCAAATGTTTTCAGGCAGTACGCCTGGAGTGCCTTTTAAGTATCACCACACTGTTTATATGCTGTTCTGAGACTGACCCCTGACGCAGGTGAAGTGATGCTGAAATACAGCCTGTGATGGGTCTTTGAATAAAGCATATTTGTTCATGCTTCTTTTGTGCTGCTTTGTGCTGTGTACCCTGACCCTCTCCACTGTTTAATGTTAGAGAGGGGTATAACCAGCTGATGAAAGCAGGTGTTGATGCCCCTGTAAAGTCGTTGGTGAGGCCCCACTTGGAATACAGTGTTCAGTTTTGGAGGTCGTATCTTGCCAAGGATAAAAGCTACCAAAATGATATGGGATTTGCATCACAAGACATATGAGGAGAGACTTGAGAACCTGAATATGTATACTCTGGAGGAAAGAAGAGACAGGGGTGATATGATACAGACGGTCAAATATTTGAAAGGTATTCATTTACAAACAAACCTTTTCCAGAGACGATTAGCTGGTAGAACCAGGGGACATGAATTGAGGTTCCAGGGGGGCCAACTCAGGAATAACGTCAGGAAGAATTTTTTCACAGAGAGGGTGAGATACCTGGAATGCTCTTCCACGGGAGGTGGTGGAGATGAAAATGGTAATGGAATTCAAAAATGCATAGGATAAACAAAAAAGAATCTTGTATAGAAGGCGTGGAACCAAACAAGCTTATCAATGATTAGATGGCAACACCAGTAATTCAGATGCGAAGCCAGTGCTGGGCAGAATTCTAAAGTCTGTGCCCCGATTGTGGCTAAACAGATTGAGCTTCTGTAACTGGAGAACAAGGCCACTGCTGGGCAGACTTCTACGGTCTGTGCCCTGAAAATGGCAAGGACAAATCAAGATCAAGTATACGTATCATATCTTATACTATGAGTTTATCTTGTTGGGCAGACTGGAAGGACCATACAGGTCTTTAACTGCAGTCATCTACTGTGTTACTATGTTAACCCTTCATTGCCCCAGGTACAAAATATGTACCTGTATATTAATATGTAAACCACTTTGACTGTAACCACAGAAAGGTGATATATCAAATCTCATTTCCTTTCCCTTATGTGCTGATTACACACATAAATGTTTAGAATAATGGTATTTACATGCATATGTGTGCCTAACTGCCAAAATTCTTCTTAAGCACTATTCTGGAGTCGATATTCAAAACAATATAGGCATTTAGGAGAAGATCCTGGTTGCTTAAATCGCCTATGCAGGGCTATCCGCTGATATTCAGTGTAACTTAAGTGGTTACTTCCACTGAATATCACCACAGACTGTTAAACTGAAAGCCAGCTATTTTATGGGCGATCTAGGAGCGGAGGTGGCACAGTTAAATACCCATAGAAAGAGAAAAATGAAGGCAGATAAAGACCATATGGCCTATCCAGTCTGTCCATCCACATTATCTACAATCCCTTCCTCTCCCTTAGAGATCCTACGTACTTGTCCCAAGCTTTCTTGAACTCTGATAGTCTTCATCTCCATAACCTCCAACGAATTTCTCCATGAAGAAGTATTTCATAAGAAAATTAGAATAGCCATGCTGGGTCAGACCAAATAGTCCATCTAGCACAGTGTCCTGCCTTCCAACAATAACCAAGCCAGGCCACAAAACGTAGCCATTGAGCCTGCCATGAGTGGGAAAGCGCGGGGTACAAATGTAACAAAACAAAAAAAAAATAGCAGAAACCCAAACAGTAGCAACATTCCATGCAACCAATCCCAGGGCAAGTAGTGGCTTCCCCATGTCTGCCTCAATAGCAGATAATGGACTTTTCCTCCAGGAACTTGTACAAACCTTTTTTAAACCTAGATCCGCTATCCGCAGTTCCTACATCCTCCGCCAAAGAGTTCCTCTTTAGCCTTTCCATCCCCTTTATCATTCTGGTCACTCTTCTTTTAACCTTTTCTTATTCCGCTATATCTTTTTTGAGATACAGTGACCAGAACTGAACGCAATACTCAAGGTGATGTTGCAGCAAGGAGCAGCTGGTGCAGGAGCCAATGAGAGAAGGAAAAATTCTAGACTTGGTCCTTAGTGGAGCGCATGATCTGGTGAGGGACGTTATGGTACTGGAGCCGCTTGATAACAGTGATCACAATATGATCAGTTTTAATATCGACCTTGAAGTAACTATACACAGGAAGTCAAATATGTTAGTGTTTAACTTTAAAAAAGGAGACTATGATAAAATGAGAACGGTGGAAAAAAAACTTAGGGGGACAATGAGAGGGTAAAAACTGTACAACAGGCATGGACACTGTTCAAAAATACCATCCTGGAGGCCCAGGCCAAACATATTCCACTAATTAGAAAAGAAAGACGGAACTCCAAAAGACAGCCAGCATGGTTGAAAAGTGAGGTGAAGGAAGCTATTAGAGCTAAAAGAAACGCCTTCAGAAAATGGAAGAAGGAACTGTCTGAAAATAACAAGAAGCAAAATAAGGAGTGTCAAAGCAAATGCAAGGCGCAGATAAAGAAGGCCAAGAGGGATTACGAAAAAAAGATAGCAGTAGAGGCAAAAAAACATAGTAAAAATTTTTTTTCAGTATATTAAAAGCAGGAAGCCGGCAAAAGAATCGGTTAGGCCGCTGGATGACCGAGGGGTAAAAGGGGCGATCAAGGAAGACAAAGACGTAGCGGAGAGATTGAATGACTTCTTTGCTTCGGTCTTCACCGAGGAAGATTTGGGTGGGATACCGGTGTCAGAAATTATATTTCAAGCGGACGAGTCGGAGAAACTTACTGACTTCACGGTAAACCTGGAGGACATAATGGGGCAGTTCAGCAAACTGAAGAGTAGCAAATCTCCTGGACCGGATGGTATTCATCCTAGAGTACTGATAGAACTGAAAAATGAGCTTGCGGAGCTACTGCTAGTGATATGCAATTTATCCTTAAAATCGAGCGTGGTACCGGAAGATTGGAGGGTGGCCAATGTAATGCCCATTTTTAAAAAAAGGTTCCAGGGGAGATCTGGGAAATTATAGACCGGTGAGTCTGACGTCGGTGCCGGGGAAAATGGAGCACATCCGAGGACATGGATTACTGTGACCGAGTCAGCACAGCTTTTGTGGGGGGAAATCTTGCCTGACCAATTTACTTCAATTCTTTGAAGGAGTAAACAAACATGTGGACAAAGGGGAGCCGGTTGATATTGTGTATCTGGATTTTCAAAAGGCGTTTGACAAGGTACCTCATGAAAGGCTACAGAGGAACTTGGAGGGTCATGGGATAGGAGGAAAAGTCCTATTGTGGATTAAAAACTGGTTGAAGGATAGGAATCAGAGAGTGGGGTTAAATGGGCAGTATTCACAATGGAGAAGGGTAGTTAGTGGGGTTCCTCAGGGGTCTGTGCTAGGACTGCTGCTTTTTAATATATTTATAAATGATTTAGAGATGGGAGTAACTAGCGAGGTAATTAAATTTGCTGATGACACAAAGTTATTCAAAGTCGTTAACTCGCAACAGGATTGTGAAAAATGACAGAAGGACCTTACGAGACTGGGAGACTAGATGGCAGATGACATTTAATGTGAGCAAGTGCAAGGTGATGCATGTGGGGAAAAAAGAACCCGCATTATAGCTATGTCATGCAAGGTTCCACATTAGGAGTTACGGACCAAGAAAGGGATCTGGGTGTCGTCATCGATAATACACTGAAACCTTCTGCTCAGTGTGCTGCTGCGGCTCGGAAAGCGAATAGAATGCTGGATATTATTAGGAAAGGTATGGAAAACAGGTGAGAGGATGTTATAATGCCGTTCTATCGCTCCATGGTGCGACCGCACCTTGAGTAACTAAGATCTGTAACAGAGTGGACACCCGGGAGGGAGTGGAAAACATGAAAAAGGATCTCAGGAAGCTGGAAGAATGGTCTAAGGTTTGGCAATTAAAATTCAATGCAAAGAAATGCAAAGTGAATAGAAATCCTCGGGAGACGTATGTGTTAGGCGGGGAGAGTCTGATAGGTACGGACAGGGAGAGGGATCTTGGGGTGATAGTATCTGAAGATTTGAAGGCGACGAAACAGTGTGACAAGGCGGTGGCCGTAGCTAGAAGGTTGTTAGGCTGTATAGAGAGAGATGTGACCAGCAGAAGAAAGGGAGTTTTGATGCCCCTGTATAAGTCATTGGTGAGGCCCCACCTGGAGTATTGTGTTCAGTTTTGGAGGCCGTATCTCACTAAGGATGTAAAAAGAATTGAAGCGGTGCAAAGAAAAGCTACGAGAATGGTATGGGATTTGCGTTACAAGACTTATGAGGAGAGACTTGCTGACCAGAACATGTATACTCTGGAGGAAAGGAGAAACAGGGGTGATATGATACAGTCGTTCAAATATTTGAAAGGTATTAATCCGCACCTTTTCCGGAGATGCGAAGGCGGTAGAACGAGAGGACATGAAATGAAATTGAAAGGGGGCAAACTCAAGAAAAATGTCAGGAAGTATTTTTTCACGGAGAGAGTGGTGGATGCTTGGACTGCCCTCCCGCAGGAGGTGGTGGAGAGGAAAACGGTAACGGAATTCAAACATGCGTGGGATAAACATAAAGGAATCCTGTTCAGAAGGAATAGATCCTCAGGAGCTTAGCCGAGATTGGGTAGCAGAGCCAGTGGGGGGAGGCGGGGCTAGTGGTCGACAGACTTATACGGTCTGTGCCAGAGCCATTGGTGGAAGGCGGGACTGGTGGTTGGGAGGAGGGGGTAGTGATGGGCAGACTTATATGGTCTGTGCCAGAGCCTGTGGTGGGAGGCGGGACTGGTGGTTGGGAGGAGGGATTAGTGATGGGCAGACTTATATGGTCTGTGCCAGAGCCAATTGGTGGGAGGCGGGGCTAGTGGTTGGGAGGAGGGGAAAGTGCGGGGCAGACTTATACGGTCTGTGCCCTGAAGAGGACAGGTACAAATAAAAGTAGCACATAAGAGTTTATCTTGTTGGGCAGACTGGATGGACCGTACAGGTCTTTTTCTGCCGTCATCTACTATGTTACTATCCAGCTTATAATCGAAAGTGATCGCCAGCCATCTTCCGACACAAATCGAGAGACGGCCGGCGATTTCTTAAAAGCGGCCAAATCGGTATAATCGAAAGCGGCATTTTTGACAGCATCGCCGCTTTCCCGTCGCTTCGCCGGCGAAAGTTCAAGGGGGCGTGTCGGTAGATTAGCAAAGGCAGGACATGGGCGGGACATGGGCGGGCATGGGCGTGGCTACCAGATGGCCGGCTTTCACCGATAATGGGAAAAAAAAAGCGGCGTTAAGCAGTATTTCGCCGGGTTTACTTGGTCCTTATATTTTCATGACCAAGCCTCAAAAAGGTACCCCAACTGACTAGATGACCACTGGAGGGAATGGGGGATGACCTCCCCATACTCCCCCAGTGGTCACCAACCCCCTTCCATACTAAAAAAATAAAACTAAAAACCTTTTTTGCCGGCCTGTATGCCAGCCTCAAATGCCATACCCACCTCCATGACAGCAGAATGTGTTGTATCCTCCGACAGCCTTTCCCTGGTTGCTATGTGGCTCTCGGGTGAGTGTGACACCTTTTCTGTTAGGTGCCCTGCAGAGTCACATTAGCAATGCATTGTGGTGGGTGTAGGGTACTGGGCTCTACTCCCATGGTGCTTTTCCTCCCTGCTAACTGGGTCAGAGTGTGCCCTGTTTTGTTTCCTGTTGTAGTCCATGCGGTAGTGGCCATTTTTGTAAGCCAGTTTTAGTTCCCTTTCCTGTGTTACCCACGTTAGAGAACGTTAGAGAACGCAGTTCTTACCTGGAATGGTGCTGAAAGAGGGCATTGTACACCATTGTGCCAGCTCTGACCTACTGCTAATCTTAGTACCAGGGGACTCTTTGCCAGTGGGGCACAACCTCTGATCTGCAGTTAACTGGGCGGCCCAGGAGAGACAGCGGAGACGCCTCGCCCTTATGGGAGAAGAAGGATCCCCTCCTGGATAATTTGGCAGAGTTCTTGAAACAATTTCGGCTCATCTTTGAGGAACCCGGGAAGCCCTCTTCGGCGGCGACTCAGCTGTTGAACCTACATCAGGGGCAACTCTCTCTGGGTGAGTACGCCATCCAGTTTCGGACTTTGGCCGCGGAGCTAGGTTGGGATAACCCAAGCCTGACTGCGGTATTCTGGCATGGGGTCTCGGCCAACATTAAGGACGAACTCACAGGCCGGGAGCTGCCCTCAGATCTGAACGACCTCATCCATCTCTGCACCCAGGTGGACATCCGGTTCAGGGAGCGGGCCTGTGAACGTCGCGCTGGTCAGCAGGTTGCAGGGGCTCACTCGAGGAGCTCGCACAAGAGCCCTGCTTCCCCGTCGCTGGGTGTGCCCGATGGGTCTGAACCTATGCAGGTTGACCGGGCGGCCCAGGAGAGACAGCGGAGACGCTCTAAGGGGCTGTGCCTGCATTGTGGAGTGAAGGGGCACTTTGTCCGTGAGTGCCCGAAGAGAAAGAAGTTGGGAAACCAGCAGCCCCGATACCGGCTTGGGAGACCGGGTCAGGGCCGAAGTCCTTCTCCCCTTGGATGCAGGTTTTGGTGCCAGTTCTACTGGCGATTAAGGATACCCCTTGTTTTGAGGCGCTAGTTGACTCGGGGGCGGGAGGCAACTTTATCAGCGCGGACCTGGTGCGGGTTCATCAAATTCCTACGATGGAGTTACCTCAGTCCATCACTGTCTCAGCGGCTTGGGGACTGGTTCGGGGAGTTCTCCGCTCCAGGACCGTGCCTATGACCATACGGGTAGGAGTCTTACACTAAGAAGTTATCTCCTTCTACGTCCTTCCGTCGGTCACTGAGGCCATAATCCTGGGATTACCCTGGCTTCGCCTGCATAACCCTTGTATTGATTGGACCCGGGGTGAATTGACGGCGTGGGGCCCGGGCTGCCAGAAGGTCTGTTTGGATAAGGTCTCGCCAGCCCCAGTGACGCTTCCTTTGGATCGAGCCAATGTTATGTTACCGGGGCCCTACAGATCCTTTGGAGATGTTTTTTCCAAACAGCAAGCAGAGATTCTGCCTCCTCATCGCTCCTATGACTGTGCCATAGAGCTACTACCTGGCACTGAACCTCCCCGTGGCCGCGTATACCCCCTATCCTGGCCAGAGACGGAAGCCATGTCCCAGTATAAACCTAGCTCGAGGCTCCATCTGGCCCTCTAAATCGCCCGCGGGGGCTGGATTCTTCTTCATGGAGAAGAAGGATGGGGGGTTGCGCCCCTGTATTGACTACAGGGGACTCAATGCCATCACGCGGAAGGACAAATACCCCCTTCCCTTGATTTCTGAGATGTTTGACCGCCTCCAGGGGGCCCAGATCTTTTCCAAGCTCGATCTCAGGGGGGCCTACAACCTTGTGCGGATCAAGGAGGGGGATGAGTGGAAGACGGCGTTTAACACCCGCGACGGGCATTATGAATATCTGGTAATGCCGTTTGGACTTGCTAATGCTCCAGCCGTCTTCCAAGCCTTCATGAATGACATCTTCAGGGATCTCCTGTATAAGTTTGTGATGGTCTACTTGGACGACATTTTGATTTTTTCAAGGGCTGAGGAAGAGCACCAGGAGCACGTGAAGACAGTATTGCAGCGGTTGAGGGAGAACCACCTCTATGTGAAATTGGGAAAGTGTGAATTCCATCGCTCCGAACTGCTCTTCCTGGGGTACATCATTTCTAACCACGGGCTGCGTATGGACCCCAGTAAGCTGACAGCCATCCTGCACTGGCAGCAACCTACGGGGCGTAAGGCTCTACAGCGCTTCTTAGGTTTTGCAAATTACTATAGGCAGTTTATTTGGAATTACTCGTCCCTGACTGCCCCTCTTACTGCCTTGACTAAGAAGAACGCTGACGCTCGCAACTGGTCGCCTGAGGCGTGTCAGGCCTTTGAGAATCTGAAACAGGCATTTGTTGGAGCTCCAGTGTTGCGCCATCCCAACCCGACAAATAAATTTTTCGTGGAAGTGGATGCATCATCGGTTGGCGTAGGAGCAGTGCTGTCCCAGGCCCACCCCAGTGGGAAACTTCTCCCATGTGCATTCTTCTCTAAAAAGTATACCCCTGCCGAGAAGAATTATGCCATCGGGGATCAGGAGCTATTAGCCATTAAATTGGCCCTGGAAGAATGGCGTCATCTGCTGGAAGGGGCGCAGGAGCCCTTCACGGTGTTCACGGACCATAAAAACCTGACTTATTTACGAGAAGCGAGAAGGCTGAATCCTCGCCAGGCCCGGTGGGCACTATTCTTCTCCCGCTTTGATTTCATTCTGACTTATCGTCCAGCGGAGAAGAACATCAAGGCAGACGCCCTCTCCAGGTCCATGGAGGCTGACCTGGAGGAAGAACCCCTGCAGTATGTAATTAAACCCGATGTCATTGTGCCCGCAATGACGCTAGCAGTACCTGCAGGTATGACCTTTGTGCCACCCCGGCTGAGAGAAAAGACACTCCAATGGGGGCATGCCTCTCGAATGGCAGGACATCCCGGGATCCTGGGAACCAAGCGGTTCATCTCCCAGCAGTATTGGTGGCCTTCACTTGATCGGGATGTGCAGGAGTTTGTGGCTGCGTGTCCTGAGTGCGCCCAGCATAAAGGGGACCGTCGGAGACCCCAGGGGTTGCTGATGCCTTTACCGGTACCTGAGAGACCGTGGACCCACATTGCCATGGACTTTGTTACGGACCTGCCTAACTCTGAAGGGCACACAGTTGTCTGGGTAGTGGTGGACCGGTTTTCTAAAATGGCCCACTTCATACCCATGCCTACCCTTCCTTCGGCGGTGAAGCTGGCACAGTATTTCATCAGCGCTATTTTTCGTCTCCATGGTCTACCAGAATCTATTACCTCTGATCGAGGAGTACAGTTTGTCTCAAAGTTCTGGAGAGCCCTGAATCGGGTCCTTGAAATAAAGCTGAACTTTTCGTCGGGATATCACCCACAATCCAATGGCCAAACAGAACGAGTGAACCAATGCTTGAAGCAGTTCCTACGGATGTATGTCAATGAGCACCACAACGACTGGAGTCAGCTGCTGCCTTGGGCAGAATTCGCTCATAACAACCGAGTGAGCTCGGCCACGGGCGCTTCGCCCTTTTACATCGTATATGGACCGGCAGACAACTCCTGGGAGGACGCTACTCATGTCCACGCGCCAGTCCTAGTCAGACGGTTCCATCGCCTTTTCCCTCACAAACCTAAACCTCGTGGACGGGGTAGGGGGGGCCCTTGAAGGGGGGGTGATGTTATGATTCTGCCGGTTTGGCTGAGGGGGAGGGGGGACGTCTCTTCTGATGGGCTGCCAGGGGTTGTGCTGACGTCAGGGGATAGTACTTTAGCCTGCAGCTGAGGAGTTTCTCTGCTTTTGCGTTACTTCTTGGTAGTAACAGGAAAGCCTGATAGATTTCTCTCAGAACGTGCTCTAGGTTCTGACAGGGATCTGTGTTGATTTAGAGTATTCTTTTCCTTCCCTCTGGGTTAGCTGCTGCTGTGTGTGTGTGTGTGTACGTAGCTCTGTAATCAGGGTCAGCTGCTCGGTTGTTTAGTGGGGGCTGGGCATTGCTCAGCCTCGGGGAGGGGGGGGGGGGGCTCTGGGCTGAGTGAGAGCGTTCTCCTTTGTTTGTTTGTTTTAAGGATTTCTCTTCCCAGTGTCCCGGCCTGCTGGCTCAGTGAGTTTAACCCTTTGTGTGCTGTGTGTATTGTATTCCTGCCTCTGCCAGTGTGTTTGTTGGATGGGCCCCACTCCCTCTCGGGAGGGGAAGCCTTCTCTCTGATTGTTTGTTGATTTATGGCACTCTCTCTCTGCTGGCTCTACAAGCTTAACCCTTTGTGTTCTGTGTGCCTCTGTCTACAGTGGGTTTGAGGCAAAGGCTTTCTGCCTTCCTTTTGTGTTTGGTTCCTCTGGCTTCTGCCTGGGGCGCCTACCCTGGTGGGGGGGGTTGCTGTGTTAGTTCCCCTGTCCTGCGCTAGTCCCCTGCGTGGGCATGGCCCGCTCTGGTCCTTTGTTTCCCCCGCTGCCCTATTGCTGGTGTTCAGCGCGTGTCTGGCATCTTGGGGCCCTCTGGGTTCTTTCACCCCTCCCTGTGTGTGATTGGGTTCCAGTTCAGCCGTGAGGCTCGCACGAGTGGCTCTGTCTGCGTGGTTTCCGGTTCGGCCGCAAGGCCCGCCTGTATGCCTATTTCCCTTCTTCCTGAGGGACTGGGGGGAGGGGTAGCTTAGGGGGTATTGTGTAGCTGGGGTGTGCGGTGGTGGGTCGGTCTCCCCTTGGCCTGGGTCGGCGCCCTGCTGGCCTCGGCCAGGGCCCAAGGGCTCACAACCAACCCAACGGATTACAACGTGCTTATTTCAAGAAAGGACTTTTTCAGAGAGATTAGCCTTCAGGTGTGAACTAGTGTGCCAAACGTTATACAGTAGCAATAAGTCCTACTGTATGCAGGTCCCTGGAGCAAATTTAGTGGGTGCAGTACATTTGTGGGTATTGGGTTTGGGGGGCTCAGCTCCCAAAGTAAGGGAGCTATGCACGTGGGAGCTTTTCTGAAGTCCACCGCAGTGACCCCTAGGGTGGCTGGTTAGTGTCCTGGCATATCAGGGGGGCCAGTGCACTAAAAATGCTTGAGATGGCCGACATAACTTTCCATTATCGCTGAAAAACAAACCCGGCCATCTCCACGGCATTTGGCCGGACTAAACCATATTATCGACAAAAAAGCTGGCCGGCCATCTTTTTCGATAATACGGTTCCGGTCAGCTGTAGCGCCGCCACCAACATGGATCGCCAGCGATCTATTTGGCCGGCGACGTTCGATTATGCCCCCCCACGTTACTATGAGTATTGTGTTCAATTCTGGTCACCGCATCTCAAGAAAGATATAGTGGAATTGGAAAAGGTGCAGCGAAGGGCGACTAAAATTATAGCAGGGATGGGACGACTTCCCTATGAAGAAAGACTAAGGATGCTAGGGCTTTTCAGCTTGGAGAAGAGACAGCTGAGGGGAGACATGATAGAGGTATATAAAATAATGAGTGGAGTGGAATAGGTGGATGTGAAGCGTCTGTTCGCGCTTTCCAAAAATACTAGGACTAGGGGGCATGTGATGAAACCTCAGTGTAGTAAATTTAAAACAAATCGGAGAAAAGTTTTCTTCACCCAACACGTAATTAAACTCTGGAATTCATTGCCGGAGAACATGGTGAAGGCGGTTAGCTTGGCAGTGTTTAAAAAGGGGTTAGACGGTTTCCTAAAGGACAAGTCCATAAACCACTACTAAATGGACTTGGGAAAAATCCACAATTCCAGGAATAACATGTATAGAATGTTTGTACGTTTGGGAAGCTTGCCAGGTGCCCTTGGCCTGGATTGGCCACTGTCATGAATAGGATGTTTCAACTTCAAACCGCCCAAAACACAAAAGCCAGGCTAATATATGGGAAAACGCGATTCGAAAGCGCCAAATCCCTCCGAGAAAAACTACACTGGCTACCAGTCAAAGAACGTACTGCTTTCAAAATCTGCACCACAGTCCATAAAATCATCTACGGTGAAGCCCCGGGCTACATGACAAACCTCATAGAAACACAATCAGATCAGCACCTTAACCTCCACTACCCAAGCTGCAAAGGACTCAAGTACATATTAACATATGCATCCAACTTCTCCTACATCAGCACACAACTGTGGAACGCACTACCAAAAGCCGTGAAAGCAACGTACGGACACCTAAACTTCCGGAAAACACCTGTTCAAAAAGGCATACCCCGTCGACCCTACTTAGATGCCTAAACCCTGCAACACAACGAAACCAAAGCCTGAAACAGACATTGCATAACTCTTCCTCTCTACAAATCCCAGTGTGTCTATAACACATGAACCTTCTTCGACCACTATAACTCTTTGTACATGTTTTCTCTGCCGGAGATGGCGAACGCCTCTACGGTATTATGTAAGCCACATTGAGCCAGCAAATAGGTGGGAAAATGTGGGATACAAGTGTAACAAATAAATAAATAAATAACCAATTCCTAATCCACAGAAGGACATTGCCTCCTATCCTATGACTTTATCATTTTCTCATGAGTCTCTCATGAGGAACCTTTCTCCACATGTTTATTCACGCCTTCAAAGAAATGAAGCAAACTGATGAGGCCAAGACTTCCCTTGCCTGAAACCATGTCGACTCTGTCCCATTAAACAATGTGTGTTCCGTAATTTTTTTCTCTATAATAGTTTCCACTATATTACCCAGCAATGAAGTAAGGCTTACCGGTCTATAATTTCCCAGATCACCCATGGAACTCTTTTTAAAAATCTGCATTACACTGGCCACCCTCCAATCTTAGGTTACAAACTACTAACAGCAGATCAGCAATTTCATGTTTGAGTTCTTTCAGTACCCTGCATGCCATCCAGTTCAGGTGGATTTACCACTCTTTAATTTGTTGATTTAGCTCAGTTCATCTTCCAGGTTCACCAAAATTTCTTTGATCCTCATCACCCTTGAAAACCATTTCTGGTACAGGTAAATCTCTTACATCTTCTTCCATAAAGACAGAAGCAAAGAATTCATTCAGTTTCTCTGCTATGGCCTTCTCCTCCGAGTGCCCCTTTTGCTCCTTCGTGATCTAAAGGTCCCACAGATTTCATCCCAGACTTTCTGCTTCTGATGCACCTGAAAAAGTTGTTACTGTGAGTTTTTGCCTCTGCAGCAAGTTTCTCTTCATATTCTTTTTAGCCTTCTTTATCAATTCTTTGCATCTAACTTGCCAATGCTTATGTTACTTCTTGTTTTCTTCATTCGGGTTCTTTTTTCCATTCTTTGAAGGGCATTCAATTGGCTCTAATAGCCTTTATCACTTCACCTTTTAACCATGCTGGCTGTTGTTTTCTCTTCTTTCCACCTTTGTTAATACGAAGAAAGAATCTGGTCTGGGCTTCCAAGATGGTATTTTAAACAACATCCATGCCTAATTTAATGTTCTAATCTTTGCAGCCGATCCTTTCGGCTTTTTTTTAACCATTTTTCTAATTTTATTATAGTCACCCTTTCAAAAATTAAAAGCTGCTATAGTAGATTTCCATTCTGGCTTCATTCCACATAGTAGTTCAAACTTGATCATGTTATGATCATTGTTTCCCAGTGGACCCAACACCATTACCTCTCATACCATGCCCTGCATTCCAAGAAGCAGTCATTTATTACATCTAATAATTTTACCTCCCTAGCGCTTCCTGATGTAGCATTTATCCAGTCAGTATTTGGGAAATTGAAATCACCCATTATTATAATGTTGCCCAATTTGCGAGCTTTCCTAATTTCTGTAAACATTTGTTCATCTGTCTGTATGTTCTGTCCTGGCGGATGATAGTACAGCCCTACCAGTATACTCTTTCCCTTCACACATGGAATTACTATCCATAAGGACTCCACCCTGCTATCTGTTTCATGTACAATATTTATTTTGTTTGACTCAATTCAATCTTTAACATATAGAGCAACCCTCTTTCCACCAGGTCTCTGAGATTCCTATTATATCTACCTCTTCATTTAGAATATTCCAACTCTCCCATATTATTTTTTAGGCTTCTAGCACTTATATATTTCAACATTTTTATTGATGGCATTTCAAAGAAAACACAGCCAACAAGCTAAATATACAAAGATGTACATATGAACATGTATCAAAAAAAAAAAGAAAAAACCAAAATGAAACAGTCCATCATCAATCCTTTAACATTTTGCCCCACCCCACCCCTCTATTGTATGTTTTATCTTTCAACAATTTTTTTTCTGATGATATAGTAAAGCCAACATACTAAACAATCAGCAAGTTCAGTGTACAACCATTTGTCTTATAACTAACATATCAAGAACAATATAATAGTTCTACCATCATCAATGTATCCATATTCCCCTCTACTCCCAACTACCCAATCTCCTCCTTTATGCAACTGTCCAATATTCATGAATTTGTGTAAGTAAACACCCTAGGATCCCTTTATGAAATAAATGCCCAACTGACTGTTAAATAGGGATCTTCAATCGAGAAACTATATCAAACTACAAGAATACAGTGTCATATCTACTAGGACAGACCTCTAAATGGTCTCTCCTCTCCCGAGTCCTCCATCCTCAAAACCATTTATAAATACCCTATGTACCTGGCCTATATTTACTTCTCACATGAACAGCTCCCTTCAACAGTATCACACGCATTTCAGCTTCTATAATGTGCTAGATAGTGCCAAGCGACGTCACATTGGGGTAAAGCTGGACTTAATGTTACAATTTCTCAGTTATCCACATTGTAATTCCACATTTGTCTCTCCCCCTCCTTCCCCCCACTCTACCCTTAATTCCCCTTCCCCCCCCCCCCCAGTCCCCTCCTCCTACCCCCTATCCCTCTACTCCCCCCCCCCCCTTCCCTATTAGTTATCTCTTGCACAAATCACAAGGTGTTGACAATCAGGCTTTTACCTCTTGAGCTAAGACTGGACAGGTACGGGTTCCATATTGCTAAATAATCCTTCCTCTTTCTGGGGGATCCCCTCGCATCACCTGCTTCCAAGTCGCCAGCAAGTGCACTTGGTTCCTCCAGTGCCAATATGCCGGAGGTTCTTCCTCCACCCAATATTTTAATATGTTTTTTCATGCTACTAAAGTCAACTTGCGACACAGCAGGGTTGCCCCTTTTTTCATCGGGTGGTAAGCTTTAGATTTATCCAACACAAATTGTTCCACTGAGCCCCTTATCCCCTCTTTTAATATTCCAGCCAAAAATCTCCAGACCTGTTCCCAAAACTGCTGAATCCTGGGGCAATCCCATAACGCGTGGAAAAAAGTATGTCTATGTTGTTTGCATTTGTTACATTGTACCCCCTCTTGCGGCTTCATATGAACCAATTGTACTTTGGTCATATATGCTCTAAGCATCACCCTTACCCCGCACTCCAGTAATCTTTCATCTTTCGTCAATATGGCAATATTCTTAATAGAAGCTACTACATCTCAGTCTCCCAGTGATTTCCCCAGATCTTCCTCCCACCTTCTCTTAATTTCTGCAAATTCTCTAGTCGGGGCTTTACTGTTAAGAGCCTTATTTAGCCCCAACACCGAGACCCCCATATCCCACATCTTTTGAAAAAACTATCTTAGATCCCAAACTCAGCCCCATCAAGGCTCCATCTAAACTAGATAGATAATGTTTAATTTGTGTGTATGCAAATCGATTACCCCATGTGGGACCTACTTTTTCATGTAACGCTTCAAAAGGCAGCAGCTTTCCTTCGTCTGTTAACAAATCTTCCAATACAACTATTCCCTTCTGTTCCCAAATCCTAAATACGGGGCTTTCCAGGCCTGGTTCAAAGTCCCCATTTCCCCTGATTGGTAATTGATCTGAAACCAATGCATGACCACCCAATTTAGTCGTTAACCCCTTCCACGCTTCACTCAGAGGGTCCACCAAAACACTCTCCTTCTGATAGGCGGGTAACTGTCTCTTCATACAGTGCAACAAGTAGAAGAAATTATATGGCTCATAAAATGTTTTTTCCAGTTCCACCGGCGTGTAATACTGTTCATTTCCAAACCAGTCGCTCAAGTGTCTCAATAGGCACGCCTGATTGTACTACTACTACTACTACTTAACATTTCTAGAGCGCTACTAGGGTTACGCAGCGCTGTACAAAATAAACAAAGAAGGACGGTCCCTGCTCAAATGAGCTTACAATCTAAAGAACGAAATGTCAAGTTGGGCAGTCTAGATTTCCTGGGTAGAGGTGTAGAGGTTAGGTGCCGAAGGCGACATTGAAGAGGTGGGCTTTAAGGTAAAATTATGTATCATACCTGATAATTTTCTTTCCATTAATCATAGCTGATCAATCCATAGACTGGTGGGTTGTGTCCATCTACCAGCAGGTGGAGATAGAGAGCAAAGCTCTTGCCTCCCTATATGTGGTCATGTGCTGCCGGAAACTCCTCAGTATGTCGATATCCAAGCTCCATCCGCAGGACTCAGCACTTAGAGAATTACACCCACAAAGGGACACTCTGCCCAGCTCACCACCGCCGAAACGGGGGAGGGGAATTAACCCAGCTCATCCCCACACAAGTGGGGGAGGGGAATCCGTCCAGCTCATCCCCGCGGAGCGGGGGAGGGACACCACCCCGCCGATGCGGGGGGATCTGGCTTATCCTGCAACCGCAACCGCGGGAGGAGCTGACTGACCCTAACACTGCCGAAGCGGGAGGGGTACAAAGCTGCCCTACAGCCGCACGAAGCGGGAGGGAGCGCCGGCAGAATTCAGGTCTCAATCCAGCCCCGTAAAACGGAGGGGAGAGGAATGCAGCAGCTCACTGTAACACAAACTCGTCTCAACTCTTGAAGAATCCAATTGAAAAAACTTGAACACGAAGTCCTCCTGAACAGGAACTGAAGACTAAACTTGAACCTGAAATGCAACCAGAATATAAACAGTACAGATATCTGGGAGGGGCTATGGATTGATCAGCTATGATTAATGGAAAGAAAATTATCAGGTATGATACATAATTTTACCTTCCATATCATCATGCTGATCAATCCATAGACTGGTGGGATGTACCGAAGCAGTACTCACCCAGGGCGGGACATAGAAATCCCTGACCGCAACACTGAAGCTCCAAACCGGGCCTCCGCCCGAGCAGCCACAGTCAAGCGGTAATGCCTGGAGAAGGTATGAGCCGATGCCCAAGTTGCCGCCTTGCAAATCTCTTCCAAGGAGACGGACCCGGCCTCTGCCATCGAGGCCGCCTGAGCTCTAGTGGAGTGAGCCTTCAGCTGGATAGGCGGCACCTTCCCCGCGGCCACATAAGCCGCTGTAATGGCTTCCTTGACCCATCTTGCCACTGTAGGCTTAGCAGCCTGCAGACCCTTACGAGGACCTGCAAACAGGACAAACAGATGATCCGATTTCCGGAAATCATTGGTCACTTCCAAGTATCTGATGATGACTCGTCTCACATCCATATATTTGAGAGCAGAGTATTCCTCTGGGTAGTCCTCCCTACGAAAGGAAGGGAGACAGAGCTGCTGATTCACATGGAAGCGAGAAACAATCTTGGGCAGGAAGGAAGGCACTGTGCGAATAGTCACTCCTGCCTCAGTGAACTGCAGAAAGGGCTCTCGACATGAGAGCGCCTGGAGCTCGGAAACTCTTCTGGCTGAAGTGATAGCCACCAAAAAGACTGCTTTCAACGTCAGGTCTTTCAGAGATGCCCTCGACAAGGGTTCAAAAGGCGGCTTCTGCAAGGCTCTTAGCACCAGGTTGAGATTCCACGCAGGCACCACTGAGCGCAGAGGAGGGCGCAGGTGATTAACTCCCTTGAGAAAACGTACCACATCTGGCTGCGAAGCCAGGGAAGCACCCTTCAGGCGGCCCCTGAAGCAAGCCAGAGCCGCTACCTGGACTTTAAGGGAACTGAGCGACAGGCCTTTCTCCAGACCTTCTTGCAGGAACGCCAGCACTGAAGAAATTGGAGCAGTGAAGGGAGAAAGTGAGCCTGCTTCACACCACGCAGCAAAGGTACGCCAAACCCTGGCGTAAGCAGTAGAAGTAGAGCGCTTCCTCGCTCTCAGCATAGTGGCGATGACCTTGTCTGAGAAGCCCTTCTTCCTCAGACGCTGCCGCTCAATAGCCAGGCCGTAAGACCAAAGGGGGAGGGATCCTCCATCACCACGGGACCCTGATGCAACAGGCCCTGCTCCACTGGCAGCCGCATAGGGTCGTCCACTGAGAGCCTGATCAAGTCCGCACACCAGGGACGTCTGGGCCAGTCCGGACCCACCAGGATTATCTGGCCCGGATGCTTTGCCACCCGGTCTAGTACCCTGCCCAACATGGGCCAGGGCGGGAACACATAGAGAAGCTCTTGTGTCGGCCACTGTTGGAGAAGAGCATCTACTCCCAGAGATCGAGGGTCCCGTCCTCTGCTGAAAAAGCGCGGCACTTGGCAATTGGCCGATGACGCCATCAGATCTAGGCTCGGCTGGCCCCAGCGCTTCGTGATGTCCAAGAACGCCTGAGCCGACAACTGCCACTCTCCGGGATCCAAGGTATGGCAACTGAGAAAGTCCGCCTTGACATTCATGACTCCGGCAATGTGGGCCGCTGACAGCTGTTCCAGGTTCGCTTCCGCCCACTGGCATAGATTCATGGCTTCCTTGGCTAGAGGGGCGCTCTTGGTACCTCCCTGGCGGTTGACATAGGCCACAGCCGTGGCATTGTCCGACAGGACCCGTACTGGCTTCAACGCCAGTACCGGGAGGAACTCCAAAAGCGCCAACCGAATGGCTCTGAGTTCCAGGAGGTTGATAGACCACTTTGCCTCTGCAGGAGACCAGAGCCCCTGCGCTGTCCTTCCCATGCAGTGGGCTCCCCAGCCCGTCAAAGAGGCATCCGTCGTGACGACAATTCACTCCGGGGTCACAAGAGGCATCCCTGCAGACAACTTGTCTGTCTTCAGCCACCAGCTCAGCGCACAGCATAATCCTCCGACACCGGAGTCCAGCGCTGCAGCAGAGAGTGTTGTAGTGGTCTCATATGAGCCCTGGCCCAGGGCACTACTTCCATCGTGGCCGTCATAGAGCCCAACAGCTGCACATAGTCCCAAGCCCGAAGCGGAGAGGCTACTAGGAACTGGTCCACCTGAGCCTGAAGTTTGACAATCCGATTGTCCGGCAGGAACACTCTGCCCACTTGGGTGTCGAATCGAACTCCCAGATACTCCAGGGACTGAGTCGGGCGCAGCTGGCTTTTCTCCCAGTTGATGATCCACCCCAGGGAGCTCAAAACAGCAATCACCCGGTCCACAGCTTTGCCGCACTCTGCATAAGAGGGGGCTCGGATCAACCAGTCGTCCAGATAAGGATGGACTTGTACTCCTTCCTTTCGCAGGAAGGCCGTGATGACCACCATTACTTTGGAGAAGGTCCACGGAGCAGTAGCCAACCCGAACGGGAGGGCTCTGAACTGGAAGTGTCGGCCCAGGACTGCAAAACGCAGAAAGCGTTGATGAGGAGGCCAGATGGGAATATGCAAGTACGCTTCCTTGATGTCCAAGGATGCCAGGAACTCCCCTGCCTTCACTGCCACTATAACAGAGCGGAGAGTCTCCATGCGAAAGTGCCGAACTCTCAAGGCCCGATTGACCCCTTTGAGGTCGAGGATAGGCTGTACAGAACCTCCTTTCTTTGGTACCACAAAGTAAATGGACTAACGTCCCTTGCCAAGCTGATTTTCTGGCACCGGAACGACCGCACCCCGGCGGATCAGATTGTCCAAGGTCTGCTGCACTGCCACAGCTTTGACCGGAGGCTTGCAAGGAGAGAGTACAAACCCGTCTCTTAAGGGTCGGCAGAACTCTAGCTTGTAGCCGTCTCTGATGACTTCCAGCACCCAAGCGTCTGAAGTTACCCTGGTCCACTCGCCCAGAAACGAGGACAGGCGTCCTCCAATCTGCACTGGGCCATGGACCAGGACCCCGTCATTGGGTACGAGACCCTGGGGGAGGACCGGAGGGCGCACCTCCGGGACGGCGGTCTCTGCGAAAGGAATGCTGCTTGGGGGAGAAGTTCCTCTTGAAGGAAGAGGGGGCAGAGGAGCCCGACTTGCCCGGGCGGTACCAACGGGCTTCCTGAAACCGTCCTCTGGAGTTACCGGGGCGAGCACTGGCCCGAGCCCTGACCTCTTGCCCTTAGACGTGCCGAGATCGGTCACAATTTTGTCCAGCTCGACCCCAAAGAGCAGCTTGCCTTTAAAAGGCAACTTAGCCAGGCGGGACTTAGAGGCGTGGTCAGCAGACCAATGTTTCAACCAAAGCCAGCGCCGCGCAGAGATTGTCTGAGCCATACCTTTAGCCGAGGCTCTCAAGACATCATACAGTAAGTCTGCCAAATAAGCCAAGCCCGATTCCAGGGCCGGCCAATCAGCCCTCAAGGAAGGATCCGAGGGGGAAGCCCGCTGCACAATCGTCAGGCACGCCCTGGCCACATAGGAGCCGCAAACTGAGGCCTGCAAACTTAAGGCAGCCGCCTCGAAGGACGACCTTAAGGCCGCCTCCAATCTTCTGTCTTGGGCGTCCTTTAGGGCCGTGCCACCTTCCACCGGCAACGCCGTTTTCTTAGTCACCGCAGTGATTAAAGAATCCACGGTAGGCCAAAGAAAGGCCTCACGTTCACTTTCAGGCAAAGGATAGAGGCGGGACATAGCCCTAGCCACTTTGAGGCTCGCTTCCGGGATATCCCATTGAGCCGAAATTAAGGTGTGCATGGCATCATGCACGTGGAAGGTTCTAGGCGGGCGCTTCGTCCCCAGCATAATGGCGGAGCCAACAGGGGCTGAGGGAGAGACGTCCTCTGGAGAGGAAATCTTCAAAATGCTCATGGCCTGCACTAACAGGTTGGGCAAATCCTCTGAGCGAAAGATCCGCGCTGCAGAGGGGTCATCCGCTCCATCCGAGTGGGAATCCGTCTCCTCCAAGGAATCCCCAAAGGACCGTTGGGAGAACTCAGATACGCTGCCCTCATCTACATCAGAGGAGACAGTCCTCTAAGCCCTGGGAATCCACCCGAGGGCGTTTACTTCCGGGGGCCTCAACCCCTTTGTCGGACAAGGGAGAAGGGGCAGCGTTTTGCATAAGGAAGGCCTGATGCAGCAGCAAAATAAACTCGGGGGAGAAACCCCCCAGACTGTGTATTTCAGCAGCCTGGGCCACAGCCCTAGACGCACCCTCAACCGGCGCTCGCAAGAGCGGGGGAGAAACATGCTGCGCATCCAGAATGGCGTCCGGCGCGACACTCCGCGAAGGAGCCGCGCGGGAAGAACGGCGCTTAACTTTAGCCGCTTTTTTGCCGTCGCCCAAATCAAGGGCGGCCATGGCATGAACGTCTCCCAGCTCAAGGGCGGCCCAAGAAGAAGCCGTCCGAGCAGAGTGGCCGGCCAAGATGGCGGAGGCGAGCAGCGGGGGATGGGCGTTTATGGCGGGAAAAACCGCCGCACCGGAGGAAGACCCGGGACACTGACCGGCCTCCAAACTGACACCCAACAAGGGCGAATCAGACTTTAAAACCCC
Source organism: Microcaecilia unicolor (assembly GCF_901765095.1). Classification (NCBI taxonomy): domain Eukaryota; kingdom Metazoa; phylum Chordata; class Amphibia; order Gymnophiona; family Siphonopidae; genus Microcaecilia; species Microcaecilia unicolor. The sequence goes on along the minus strand of NC_044033.1, from coordinate 285,519,932 downwards.
CGCATCCCCGCTAGAAGCGCACACGCGGTCCGGGGAACGATTCTTCGCGCCCTCGCCCTCCGACGCCATAGGCCACGTGGAGATCGATCGGGGAACCCCCTGCCCGCTATAAAAAGGTAAAAATTACCTGCTTCTCGCTCCGAGCTGTAACGACCTGCTGTCCCAGTGAGTAGCTGCAATAAACGTTTAAATAAACGTCAAAATAAACGCCCTTAAGGACGTCCAATTTTTTTTTTTTTTTTTAAACGGAGCCAGCGGGAGGGGGGAGAAAAGGAGGGACCTGGCGCCACCAGGTTTGCACTTGCTCAAGAAGAGCCCTCAACCCCAGGTACTCAACAAAACCTAAAAATTAGGCTTGGAGACCTAGCCAGAGCTGCTGCTGTGTGTGACCACCACCTGCTGAGATAGAGAACATACTGGGGCGTTTCCGGCAGCACATGACCACATATAGGGAGGCAAGAGCTTTGCTCTCTATCTCCACCTGCTGGTAGATGGACACAACCCACCAGTCTATGGATTGATCAGCATGATGATATGGAAGCAGAGATTTGAAGATGGGGAGGGAGGGAGCCTGACGTATGGCCTCGGGGAGGCGAGGCAGAAAGGGCGGAGCCTGGAGTTGGCGGTGGTGGAGAAGGGTACTGAAAGGAGGGATTTGTCTTGAGAGCGGAGGTTACGGGTAGGAACGTAAGGGGAGATGAGGGTTGAGAGGTAAGGAGGGGCTGCAGATGGAGTACATTTGTAGGTTAGTAGCAGAAGCTTGAATTGAATGCGGTACCTGATCGGAAGCCAATGAAGTGGCTTGAGGAGAGGGGTGATGTGAGTGTATCGGTTCAGGCGGAAGATAAGACGTGCAGCAGAGTTCTGAACGGACTGAAGGGGGGATAGGTGGCTAAGTGGGAGACCAGTGAGGAGTAGGTTGCAGTAGTTGTGTTTTTAAATCTGGTAACCCTAATCCCCCCCCCTGTTTCCAAGATCCCAACATATCCACCAAACGAATTTTGGGCTTTCTCCCTGTCCAACAGAATCTACTCTGCCATCATCTACTATGTTACTCCACATTCTATTTACTATGTGTAGGTCTTTTTTTAACATACACACCAAAAGGACATATAACCATCGGGGAAACTGAACCATCTGCATCAGATTTATCCTCCCTGTCAACGAGAGTGGCAGAGCTCTCCAGCCTTCCAGCTGTCCCCTAGTATCTTCCACGAGACGCGTAATATTGCTGCGATATAAGGTACTTTTATCCATTGTCAACCTAATCCCCAAATATTTAAACGAGTTAACCGCCCATCTTAGTGGGAAGTCAGTGTTCCACAGTCCCCTGACCTGCTGGGAGGAGGGCAGCGCCTCCGATTTATCCAAGTTGATACAAAACCCTACATAGTCTCCATATTCCTGAAATACCTCCAGAAGAGCACCCACCGACTCTCTCGGTTTCTCCAGATGAACTAACAGATCATCCACAAAAGCCGCCACCTTGAAACACCGGTTCCCCAAATGGATACCTCGAATATCCGGGTTGTCCATTATCTCCCTTATCAGGGGGGTCCAGTGTTAACACGAAGAGGAGCGGCGACAAGTGGCATCCCTGCCTAGTCCCGCGTAACATTGGGAATGTATTCGAATCTCTTCCATTGACCAGTACTCTGGCACTGGGTGATGCGTATAGTGCCCTAATAACCGATATAAAACGTCCTTCGAACCCGTAGGCCTTTAAGGTGGCATAAAGAAAATCCCATTTTACTCGATCAAAGGCCTTTTCAGTGTCGAAACTAATAAGTATCAATTGAATCCCCCCTTCGCTTCCTATATTCCAACGTAGTCAATATCTTGCACATGTTCTTTACCACCGAGTGCCCCCCCATGAATCCTACTTGAGCCTCATGAAGAAGATCTGGTAATACTCTAGCTAGCCGACTCGCCATTATCTTTGCCAGTAACTTAACTCCAAAATTCAATAAAGAAAGCCACATTCGTAGGGTCTCTTCCTGGTTTAGGTATCACTATGATCTGGGCTAGATCCAGGGACTGAGGCAACACCTCCTCCTCCACAATTTTGTTAAACATTCTAGTCAGCAGCGGCTCCACCATCTCTCCCATAATTTTATAGAACTCAGGTCTAAACCCATCTAACCCTGGAGCTTTTAACAGAGGACTACGCTCGATTACCATCGCTACTTCCTCTTCAGTTATTGGAGCATTCAATTGATTCTTCTTTGCTTGCTCTATTCGCTGATGCTCAACATTGTTCAGATATAATTCTCCCGAAAGGCCTGTCTCTGGGGGAACCGCATATAACCTTTCCCTGAACCTGGGGTCTTTATACAGCTCAATAGGAAATTGCCACCATCCCCCTGATTCCCTAACTTGCCCCATCTCCCAATCCATCCACACCCAGGCATGATCCGATATAGCGTAGGGACCTATATTAGATTTTCGCACCTTACTAAACTCCCTTCTATTTATCAACAAGTAATCTATTCGGGCTTGCGTGTCATGTGCATGTGATAAGTGGGTATAGTCCCTATCTGTTGGATGTAACTCTCCAAGCATCCACAAGATCTAACAACTTGGTTAACTGAAAGAATCCCTTATTAGCATGATATCCAACCTGTGGCCCCAAATTAGAATTGTCCATCCCAAGATCCCACACTGCATTAAAATCCCCCCCTACCACCAAGGGTCCATATTCCTCAGATGTCAAAGCTCTAATCACCCTACTATAAAATTTCTTGTCAGATTGATTTGGGGCATATATATTACACATATAGAGTGCTTGCTGATTAATGACCGCTTTTACCAAAATTAATCGCCCCCCCCAGGATCTGCCTTTATGATCTTTATCTCTTTGGCTACCCCTTTCTTAAACAAAATCGCCACTCCCCCTTTCTTCCCTTGGGCATCTGTAGTGACACATTCTCCCACCCACCAGGTTTTTAATTTAGCGTGCTCAGTTGCATTAAGATGCGTCTCCTGCAGCATAGCCACTTCCACTTTGTGCCTATTCATGTGCTGTAAAATTTTTGATCTTTTAATTGGTGAAGATATCCCCCCCCCCCCCCACATTCCAAGTTATTAACTTTACCATAGCACCCAAACATATATCAGCTTCATTTTTTCTGCTTTTTGAATCTGCAGTGGCAAGGGACATCCCAGCCTCTGTCCCCCCGTCTAGCTCCCACTTCTCTCCCTGCCAACACCACTCTCATTATCCTTATGGTTCCCGATAGTCTTCGATACCCATCACCCCTTACCCTCCCCCCTTGTCACTAACCCTCCCTTCCCTGTTACCCCCACTTCCCCCACCCTTCCCCCAACTTTCTATTCCCCGCATGGGAACAATCACATCAAATGGCCCCCCCCCCCTGAACAACCCCGAATTTACTAGACACTTTCAACCACCCCCACATGCATACAGCTTAGTCACTTACCCCCCCCCCCCTCCTCCATTCCAGTTCCCCGATTTCTTCAGTCATATTTATATAGTCACGACCTTATCAAGCACCCTTCAAACTACAGCCCCTTGATCCCTTTGCTCCCCACTTAAGGGGTTTTACTTGCAGTTCCATTACATCACCCGAGTTCTTGAAGGTTTTTCCACCCGTTCGATGTCCTTTTTTATATGCCATCATCCCTTTCTGTTCTCTCCTTAGCAAGAAGTTTACTGTAAGTCTCTCTCTTAGCCTCAATCCAACTCTGCTGTCGTTATGGAATCCACTAATCAGTCTCTCAGGTCTTCCTTGATCTTTCTCCTTCTTCCTCTTCTACTCGTGCCATAAATTTGCGAGCCTTCTCCACCGCTGTATATGATATAGTCGAACCCCCATGCGTTACCTTGAGAGTAGCCGGGTACATCAAGGCAAACTTGATCTTAAGGGCAAACAGTTTTGAGCAAATAGGGGAAAAAGCTCTGCGTTGCACCGCCACTCCTGCAGAGTAATCTTGAAAATATAACATTTTTTTTATTTTCATAAGTAAGTGTCTTTCCCGCTCTAATTTCTTGTAGTATATCCTGTTTTTGAGCAAAGTGGAAAATCCTCAAGATAATCACTCTTGGTCTTTGTAGTGCCTGTGTCCTCGGTCCTATCCTGTGTGCTCTTTCGATGCGCAGGAGGCCATTGCTCTCTGGAATCTGCAGTTCCTCAGCTATCCATTTCTCCAAAAAGGCCTGTAGATTCCTGTCCGGCAGCGACTCCGGCATGCCCACTAGTCTCAAGTTGCTTCTTCTGGACCTGTTTTCTAGGTACTCCAATTTGGCCTCCAGCGCCGCCATTTTCTTTTTTTGTGTGCTCTGGTCGTTTTCCACTTCTGCCGTTCGGGTTTGTAAAGCCGCCCATTCTTTAGAAAAGTTCTCCATTCAGGTGTGCAGGCGCTCTAATTTAGAGTCTAGCGGGGCCAAGCGTCTCTCCAACATCTCCTCCATTATTGTAGACATCTCCACAGTAATCTTCTCAATTAACGCGGAGGAAACTGTGGGTGTCGCCATTTTGTCCTCCGACGCCTTGTTTCTCATTTTGTCTTTATGCCCCGCTTTCGCCGCCATGATCTCTCCACCGAAGCACTTGCCAGCTGCACCAACTGTTCAGCTCTCGCTCCCTGCTAAAATCTGGGATAGGTATTGCTATTAAGTCTTGCAAAGAATCGAGAGTTGTTTAGGGGCTCAGAGAGACTCTCACTAGCATCTTCTTCCGAGCATAGCGTCACGTGATCCGTCTTCTAGCACATGACGCTATGATCTATATAATATAGATACTTCGGAGGTCACGTGATGGATTGAGAGACGAAGACACGTTTTTGGGTCTCTCCGGGTCAATCTCCCCCCAATGCTCAAAAACTGCGCTGAAAATTAGCGAAATTACCCACAGCAGGAATCGCTTTCTTCTTAGGGACTAGAGAAACCAGGGCGATGTGGGGCAAAACGATAAAAAAAGAACTAGAGGCTCGCGTTTCAGAGATCGAAGATACGGAAACCCACAGAGAAGCGGCCTTCAAAGAAACACAGCAAGAGCTCCAGGCCCTGCACCATCAAGTTGACGACCTCGAGAACAGGTCCAGAAGATCAAACCTCCGATTAATAGGAGTGCCGGAAACGATACCCGATCGGACCTTGCCAACACAGCTCGAACGCTGGTTGAAATCAGAATTTGCGCTGATAGCGCGGGGCCGTTATGTTTGGAGAGGGCCCATCGAGTGGGAAGGAAGAATCCAGCGACTACCAGACCAAGAGCAGTGCTCATAAAAATTCACAACTTTATACACAAGGAAGAGATTCTGAGGGGGGCCCGCTCCAAATTGGACACTTTAACGCTGGAAGGAGAGCATATCAGGATATTTCAAGACTACTCCCTGGTGGTGCAGGAAAAAAGGAAGGCCTTCAGCCCTATATGCCAGAGACTGGTGGCCAGGAAACAGCGTTTCAAATTACTGTATCCAGCACAGTTAAAAATCCAAATAAACGGGACATGGAAGACCTTTACAACACCATCAGAGGCGCAAGTTGCTCTGAACCAGAAGACCAAGCTAGCCACAGAGAACACCTGATGGAATTACAAATTTTAGATACCGGATAAAGCAAAATGAGGAACAGACTTCTTGAAATTGGAGGAATGAGCAGCTGGCATACTAATCAGCTTCCTGGACAGTAAAAGACAAATGTAAAGTAGTGGTTACAGTTCATACTTGAGCATGTTGTGAGTTATTGTTATGTTATGTTATAATCTTAAGCGCAAATGTTATAGTAGCAAATATAGCCAAGGTGAGAGGGGGGAGTACCACCATCATTAGACCTTTACTCTTCTACCCGGCGTTCGGATAGAGAGTGTGGGGCTAAGAGTAAGGAATGGGGAACAAGAGGGAAGGGGGGGGGGAGGGATGAGGGAGGGGTGGGAGAGGGGAAAAAGAGCAAAGAGAATACTAACAGGAACATACAAGGGAGTAGGCTACGCAAGAGGAATGACAGGGGAGGTAACCAATCAAGATGGGGACCCATATACATGTCACAGACCAACTGGAAAAGGCAGATCTATGGGGAAAGAGGACAGGAGCGAAACCAAGAAGTCCGGGTGAGCTGGGCACCACGGGCGTCAAGGGAGGAAAGCCAATGTATAAACTATATTAGGACCTCCATTGACCATGAAAGCTAACTCTATAAGGTTCCTGACCTGGAACGTGGGAGGGGTCTCCAGCCCAATAAAAAGGGCAAAAATATTAGCTGCACTAAATAGACACAAAGCGGACGTGATATGTCTTCAGGAAACTAGATTAACACCAGACGAACATCAAAAGTTAAAACGAACTTGGGTGGGAGAGGTACATGCGTCATCGGCTGCGGGGAGGAAAAGAGGAGTAGCCATATTAACCCGTAAAGGAATAGTGGCAAAAACCCAACTCATAGAAAGTGACCCCCAGGGAAGGTATGTGATGGGCTCCATCACAAAGAGTACCTGGTAGTAGGGATGTATGGCCCGAATTTATATGAGAGATCATTCTATGACAAAGTAGTGCAATCTTGCCTCCTCTATAGATCCCTACCGTTAATTATCTTAGGTGACTTCAATTTGGTGGCAGATCCTAGGTTAGACTGTTCAATACCTAGACGAGCAACATGAGGAGGGCAAAGCAAAAGAGCTTTAAATCAATTCATGCAATCCCTGTTAGTCGTAGATGCATGGAGGACACTAAATCCTGAAAGGAGGGAGTTTACTCACATGTCTAGAGCACACGGAACCTTTTCCAGGATAGACTATATATTAGTGGATAAGAAGATTTTTTCCCAGGTGTGCTCAGCGGAGATAGGTCCTGAAGAAATATCGGACCATGCGATGGTCTGGGTAGATATGTGGGTCCCAGGGGCCGAACGGGGAACCAGGGGATGGCAATTCCCATCTTATTTATCAGAATTTAAGAGATATATCCAAAGTAGATGGGTAGACTATTCTGAAAACAATGCAACCTTCAAAGATAGCCCATTTGTGTTTTGGCCAGCCGCGAAAGCGGTGATAAGGGGAGATATAATTGCCTTTACGGCCAAGAGAGAAAGAAGGCTGTCCTGGGCCATTATCAACTTGGAGCAGAAATTTCAAAAAGCAAAAAGAAGATTCTTACACTCCCCCAATAAGTACCTTAAAGAGCAAATGCAAACAGCACAAATAGCATTAAACACATTACTACATGAGAGAGCGACTAGAGCATTAATAGTTAGGAAATATAAGCTCCAACGATTTGGCAATAAATCGGGAACGCTAATGGCCAGATTAGTCAAACACCAGGGGGGTAGTAGGGTGATAACAGCAATAAAAGACCAGAAAGGGAAGATCCAACATGAAAAAGAGAAAGTAGCCCGGGTTTTGGAGGAATTCTTTGGCTCTCTATATGAGGCAAGACAGACGCCGAGCCAGGTAGGAATACAAGAATATCTGAGACAGGCTGGCATGACCCAATTCCCTAGTGAGGTCGTAGAGTCCATAAACAGCCCTATATCAGGAAGAGAGTTACAAGAAATTATTAACTCATTGCCTAATCACTCTGCACCAGGCCCAGATGGCTTTTCGAGCGAATTTTATAAAATCTTGGGACCCATGGCAATAGCGGCCCTCCTAGACTACTTTGAGGAAGTAGTGGATAAACGAAGCTTCCCCCCATACAGAAACGAAGCTCTGATTTCATTGATCTTAAAACCTGGAAAAGTAGAAATGCAAGCAGAATCGTATCGGCCGATATCGTTGATCAATGTTGAAGTAAAAATTCTGGCCAAACTGATCTCAAATAGGTTGCACCAACATCTCCCAAATTTGATAGGCCCGGAGCAGGTTGGGTTTGTTAGGAACCGCCAATCGGTAGTGAATGTGAGGCGAGTATTACTAGCAATGGGACATTGCCAACAAGAAAAGATAAAATCAGCGCTGATCAGCCTAGACGAAGAGAAAGCGTTTGATAGCATTGACTGGGGATACTTATTTGAAGTGGTACGTTACACGGGCTTGGAGGGATGGGCTCTCCAGGCGATCATGGCGCTCTACTCTAATCCCAGAGCTGCAGTGCTAGTGAATGGAGAACGAACTAGGCAATTTCCCATAAAGAGAGGGACCAGACAAGGGTGCCCCCTCTCCCCAGCATTGTTCCTTCTGGCCATAGAACCCCTCTTAAGGACATTAGCTAAGACAGAATCAATAGCGAGAGTGGAGGTAGGAGGAGAAAAGCTCAAAGCAATGGCATTTGCAGACGATCCGCTGATAGTGACAGAGCAACCCAATACATCAGTTAAAACACTAATTCAGGAAATTTCTCAATTTGGAGTGTTATCGGGATTTAAGATAAACATTCAAAAATCCAGCATTATGCCAAAGAATTCCTCCAAAACCCGGGCTACTTTCTCTTTTTCATGTTGGATCTTCCCTTTCTGGTCTTTTATTGCTGTTATCACCCTACTACCCCCCTGGTGTTTGACTATACCCCTCGGGGCAGGTAGAAGGGGGGGGAAAGGGAATTCAACTTACAGGGAGTGGAGGAGGTTAAGTACTTAGGAGTGCAAATCCCACAAGATTTAACGAAACTCTATGAGCGCAACATTAACCCCTTGCTAAGGGAGACTATAACAAAATTGAAACAATGGCAGGGGCTACCACTTTCGCTGTTGGGGCGTATAGCAATGTGTAACATGATGATAGCACCTTGTTGGCTATATAGATTTCAGATGTTACCCCTATACCTTAATAGAGCAGATGAACTAAAGTTGAACGCTGCACTTCAAAAATTCATATGGAAAGGAAAGAGGTCGAGACTGATGTTGGACATGGTGTGCACGCCAACAGAATATGGCGGCTTGGGTCTAATGAACATAAGAACACTATCAATAGCATGTGCCATGAGGCATCTAAATGACTGGTTCCGAGGCACGGCGGATTTCTCCGCAACACAAATTGAGATGAACCTCTTTAAAAACTACCACTTTAGTAGCTACTTACATGGGTTGAAATGCACTCCAATACCAATGCTGGTGACGTCACACATTTTACCCACCCTACAGAAAGCGTGGTCATGGATCTGCAAATTGCATCACTGCTCTCCTAGAGTCACTCCCTTCTTACCAGTGTGTGGAAACCCGGCGTTCCCTCCGGGCGATTTACACGAAATCTTTGGAAAATGGAAGGCTAAAGGAGTAATATATTTGTTGAATATTATCACCGAAGAAGGGAGATTGAAAACTTTTACTGACTTAAAAGAAGCGCAACTTTTTGGACCTAGAGATCACTTTCACTACTGGCAGTTAGGGCATTATGTGAGGAGCTTATCATGGGAGGCATTGACAGAGGATGCCCAGGAGGAACTGGCTACAGCTCTGTCTTTGAACTCACAACAGAAGGTACCTCAATCATTCCACCACAGACACATCAAGGACACTAAGCTGGAAATGGACTATGCTAAACAAGCCAAGGTTTGGAGCGGAGACTTATCAACTACAATACCAGCAAGTGTGTTTAAGTCTCATGTGTTGACGATCCGAAGCACAACCCCTTGGACAGCATATTGGGAACTCCAATATAAGTTTGCGGCACGACTCCACATTCCCCCTCGCAGAGCGTTCCACATGGGCTTGTCCCCGGATGGAGCGTGCCCAAAATGTGGAGGGGAAGGAGCAACATTGGGACATATGTTTTGGAGTTGCCCGAAAGTTCAAAAGTTCTGGGTGACTATTGTGGAACCTGGGACGCAACATGGATAAGCACCCCCTTGATGTTGTTTGGAAAGCTAGAGCTGGGCACATCAAAACCCAGAGGATACACGGACTTTGTGAAACGGGCAGTGATGGTGGCAAAAAAGGCCATTCTTGTGGACTGGTTAGAAGCGAAGGGGCCTCGGATCCAAACATGGCGGGCCCAGATGATTTTCCTTCTAAGAATGGAGAGATTAAACTGTAAAGACCGACCAAGCCAAGAGCTTGATCAATTCTTGACAAGATGGACCCCATTTTTGAAGACTCTATCCCTGGCTGTACGAAGTCAACTGTTGAATATGTAGCCAAATTCATAACTAATGGTTAACCCTGTATGTATAAGATAGTTTGGAATAAGAAAGGGAAAGGGAAGGGGGGAGGGTGGGGGTAGGAGAGGGTGGGAAGGGAATAATAATGGAACTGATGATGGAAATCAGTACAAGGAAACAGAAATGTATATGCTCTGTCATCAATAAAAATGATTTAAGCATAATATAGATACTTCAAATTGTGTTTTTTCCTTGCATCTAAAGCTGCTTTGAAGTTGATGGGAATAAATTTGCATCCTTTACTCTGTTCTCCCATTAAACACTCCTGGCTTTCCTTCACCATTATTAAAACCTCTCTATTGGGATTCCCTAAATATCCTGTTTCAACAGTATCCTTTGAGGATTCTCCACACTGAACCATGCGCTCCAGGGCGACTCTCTGCTTCCCTCCCCATTTTATTTTCTTTTATTGAAAGTTTTTATTATAACAAGCAATTAATACATTGAGAGCTATAGAAAAAGCTTAAGAATACCAATACATCCCTCCCCTCACCCCTATCCCACCCGAAAGCAGAACAAAATCCAGAGGACGACGCTTCCAAGATTCTAAAAAGGACTTCATTTCCACATATAAAGTTAAATGGGTGGAGCAATCAGCAGCGGGGCATCGAGATCTACCCCTGACTTGAATCTCCAAGTAGCATAGCAATCCCATTGTTTACAGAAACTCAATATCTGACCAGTTCACATGGTTGTTAATATGGACATCTGGATGGATATCTTATGATCAATCTTCACCACCGGAGGCAGGAGGGGATTCTGTCTTCTTCATTTTAGTTTAAAAGCTGCTCTATCTCCTTTTTAAAAGTTAGCGCCAGCAGCTTGGCTCCATCCTGGTTAAGGTGCAGTCCATCCTGGAATGCTGTCCAGTTCCTAACAAATCTAAATCCCTCATCCTTGCACCATCATCTCAACCACGCATTCAGAATGCGGAGCTCTGCCTGCCTCTTGGGAACTGCGTGTGGAATGAGGAGCATTTCCAAAAATGCTACCCTGGAGGTTCTGGATTTCAGCTTTCTACCTAAGAGTTTAAATTGGATATTACGTCTCCCGGTGGGTGATGCTCTCCTACTAGGAGACCTCCCTCCTCCAAGGAAGCACAGGGGTTGCCAGAATGGAGATGGGACTTCTCTACAATGTCCCTGTAGATCTCCTCTATGTACCTCTCTGTCTCCTAAGCTCCTCCAACTCTGCTACTCTAGACTAGTAGCTCCAACACTTCCCTATCCGATTGCAGCACCATCCGCGCTCATAGTTGTTTGTTTTCGTCAGAAACATCGTGGGAACATTAAGTGAACCCAGCGGGCTAACATGAGCAAATTACCGGCGTCGCAGCACCAGGGGAGCGAGAGTAAGGTGAGAAAACGGACGGCAAGGAGCCTTTCGCGCCCCGCTTCCCCAGCGATGTCAGACTCTGATTCAGCTGCTTCCCACGTGGCGTCGTGCTGTCCCGCGTCAACGGATAGCCAGCCGAAAGATATTACTTGCTGGTTGGAAGCGATCAGAGCAGAAATTAAAGCATCCCGAGTGGAAATGTTAGAACACATGGATGTCATAAGCCTGGATCTAAGAGAGCTGGGAGGCCGAGTGGAATCCCTGGAGGAACGCGTGGACGAGCAGGAGGAGCAACATGGCGCGCTGGGAAAAAGGGTAGCCCTGCTGCAAGAACAATCGGAGGACTTTAAATATAAGCTTGACAATCTTGAAAACAGGGGGAGGCAGCACAACTTGAGGTTCCGCGGGATCCCAGAAAATGGCAGCGGGGAAGATGTACAGGTGGTGGTGCGGGCCTTGTGTGCCAAAATAACAGGTGAGACGTGGGACCACGCTGAAGCGGCTATGGATTGGGCACATAGAGTGCAGGGCACTTGAGCGGATAACAGGCCCAGGGACACTGTTGCTCGCTTCTCTTCCTATGCATTCAAGGAACTAGTATGGCAGAAGGCTAGACAGCTTCCCGCTCTTGAATTCAATGATGCAAGGGTCTCTGTGTTCCAGGACTTATCAGTGTTCACACTGACACAAAGGCGTGCTATGAGGCCGGTGACTGAGATTCTGAACAAGGAAAAAATTGCTTATAGATGGGCTTTCCCATTTGCCATCTGTTTCGAGCTCAAGGAACAGAAATGCAGGAACCGGAAGGTGGCAGACGCAAGGAAGTGTCTCTACGAGGCTGGTCTGACTACGGCCGAGATGCTGCCCACTCGGATGGCTTCTACGACTAAGGAATGACTGCAGAAGTGGAAGAGGGTTCCGCAGAAAGCGAAGACATCGAAAGCTCAGACCTGAAGCTACAAAAAGGACTATGAAGTTAATTTTCTAAGTTCCTCTATTCTATGGAATAGAGATGGTTTGTTTGATGAATGTCAGGAGATCGTAAGAAGAATCTAGTATGGCGGGATTACATGGCGGCAAAGGGTGGTGTGCAACAGTATTGTAATAAAGGGGTAGGTGTGTGTGTGAAGTGTGGGGGGAAGTTTGGGTAGTGTGTTTGTTCTGTGGGGGCCCTTCCTCTCATTTCCCATGCAGCACTGGAGAGTGTTGTTTGGTGGGTGGAAGGACGGGGGGGGGGGGGGGTGGGGTGGGGAGGGGGGGGCAGGGTTAGGGAGGTGGGGGAATTTAGAGGACAGTAGGGACTCAGAACTCACCATGTACCTTTCATCAAAAGTAGGGTTTGATAAGAGAATATTTAATGGTAGACTATAAGTTTTTTACTTACAATATAAAGGGGCTGAACTCTCCTTACAAGAGACATGCTCTATCGCGTGAGTTGCATTTGATGCAGCCACAGGTGGGGTTTTTTTTTACAAGAAACTCACCTTTTAAGGAAACATGAGGGGCTACTAGCCTCGAAACAATATCCACAGGTGGCTTGTGCTTCAGATGTAACAGGTGGTAAAAAAAGGGGTGTGGCTATAATGTTCCATAAAGATGTGCAGGTGCAGATTTTACACTTGAAGAAGGATAGGGAGGGCAGATTTCTTTTTCTGAATGTCATGCTGGAGCAGGAGGAGTTTACATTGGTCAATATATACGCACTCAATGAGAAGCAGGAACATTTTTTCTTGCGTCTTCAGAGGGAGCTGCAGACCTTTGCAAAAGGTAAACTGGTGGTGGCGGGTGATTTCAATGCTACCATGCAACCTGGCTTGGACAGGTCATCTCCTCCTGCTCCGGTAGATCGTAAGCTTTCTCAGGCTTTGAAAAACTTTGTGGATGAATTGGGTTTGTACGATGTGTGGATGTTGGATAACCCTAGAGTACGGGATTATACTTTTTACTCCCCGGTGCATCTCACATACTCCAGATTGGACTATATCTTTCTTGACAAATCCTTGTCGGGGGGGGGAGGGGGGGAAGACTCCTTTATAGGGCACATTACCATCTCGGACCATGCTCCGGCCTGGACGATTATTCCTACCATACGGGAGGAGGTTAGAGAAAAGAGATGGACACTTAATAGTAGTTTGCTACAAGATCCAAATATCAGGGCCAGTTTTCTCCCAGTCTTGAAAGAATATTTTGATCTCAATCTGGACTCGGGACCGACAGTAGGTATGGTGTGGGATGCCTTTAAGGCGGTTTCGAGAGTGCACTTTATTAAGTGGGCGAGTACTAAGGCCCGACTCCACAAAACACGCTTGACCCAATGTATGGAAAAGCTGGGGGTTTTGGAAGATAGATACAGGGCTTCTGGCTCAGTGTCTGACTTTCGAAAACTACAAGAGGTGAGGCTAGAAATAGCAGCTTTACATGAGGAAAGTTTGAAATTTGTACACGCACAGTTGAATCAGGTTTACTATGAACATACTAATAAACCTGGAAGGTTGCTAGCCACTAAATTAAGAAAACTGAGATCTGACCGACACATTTTGAGAGTAAAAAACACTAAGGGGGACCTGCTACATAAATCAGTTCAGATCAGAGAGCGCTTCGCCCAATACTATGAGACATTATATAAGGAGGATGCTGCTGAACAGACTGGGGACATTGATGATTATCTGGCGGCAAGAGGACTCTCGGTCTTGTCAGAAGTGCAGCGGGGGGAACTTGAAGAGCCGGTGCAGGTGGATGAGGTTATTCAGGTTATTAAAGAGCTACCTGCGGGGAAGGTGCCGGGGCTAGATGGGTTTACAAATGAGTTTTACAAGGCATATGTGATGGAGTTAGCACCTTATTTGACGATGATCATCAATGCAGTGAGAGAAGGGGCTTCTTTTCCCAAGACTATGATGGCGGCGTGGGTAGCGGTAATACCAAAGTCTGGAAAGGATAAAACCGAATGTGCCTCTATAGACCCATATAGATACTTAATGCTGATGTCAAAATACTGGCAAAGGTATTGGCAAATCGTTTGAGGCAGGTACTCCCTAGCCTGGTTCACCAGGACCAGGTTGGCTTTGTAACACGGAGACAGGCAATGGATAATATACGCCGTACGGTGAATCTCATGTATGCAGCTCAGACAAAAAATCGGCCCTTGGTGTTACTTGGGTTGGATGCGGAAAAGGCATTTGACCGGGTGCACTGGGGTTATTTGGATAAGGTATTGCACAGGGTAGGGATTGGACAGGTTTTTAGAACGTGGATTCGGACATTATATTCCTCGCCGCAGGTGTGTGTGAGAGTCAATGGTGGAAACTCAGGGGCATTCACATTAGGACGAGGAACTCGGCAAGGGTGCCCATTGTCTCCCTTACTCTTTGATCTGGCAATGGAACCCTTGGCCGCAGCTATTAGGGAGAAAAATATTATATCACTGGAGTGCGGGTGGGAGCAAGGGAATATAAAATTGCATTATTTGCAGATGATGTGCTTATGTCCCTCACAAATCCATTAATCTCTCTTCCTAACTTAATGCAGGAGATTGCGAACTACACCCGGATCTCGGGCTACAAACTAAATGCTAGTAAATCTGTTGGACTTGCTGTAGATGTTCCACAGAGACTGATGGATACGCTGAAGACGTCGTTTGCCTTTAAGTGGACGACTAGTGAACTGAGTTATTTGGGGGTGAAGATTCTGGGGGACTTGTCTGAGCTATTTGCTGTAAATTACCCGGCTCAAGCGGGAGATATAGGGGGACTTAGATAGATGGCAGTCTGCAGGCTTATCCTGGTTCGGGCGGATTATGACGATTAAAATGAACGTTTTGCCCCGTCTTTTGTACCTATTTCAGGTTCTTCCAATGCGGCTGCCTCGGTCTTTCTTATCTGGCCTACAGGATATTTTGATTAGATTTGTATGGAACCAGAAAAGACCGAGGTTGCCCCAGGCTTTGCTGTATAAGACTAAGCGTATGGGAGGATTGGGGGTGCCCGACCTGTTTTGGTATTACTGTGTGGCGCAGGCACGAGCGGCGGTGGATTGGTTTAGGAAAGATCATAAATTGTGGGTGGACATTGAACAATCCCTCTTAGGAACCAGGACATTTGGGCACTTGATGTGGATTGTAGGTAAATACAGGGGACGGGTAGATAGGTTTCCACCAACAGTGCGGGCTACTTTTTACTACTGGGACCTCATGTTCCCAGCCCGTCAGCCCATAGTGTCAGGTCTGGCTCCAATAGTGAATAATCCTTTGTTTGAGCCGGGTATAGGCAATAATACTTTTGGCAGGTGGGCAGAATCTGGATTGGAGCTGTTAGGGCAGTTGCATACGGGAGAGAATCTTGTACCTTTTGAAACACTGATGGATGACTTTGGGCTCAGGCCAGGGGATCGTTACGCACATTTACAATTGCTGTATTTTCTGAAAGGGCCAGCCTATATAGGCTGCACGCGGCGTGAAGTCCATCCGCTGGAGGAGGTGTGTGTAGACCTGAGGGTTAAGCGTGGTTTGATATCTTTCCTTTATAAACATCTGGTGACCACTGCTAAACCTTCCTTGTTACACAGGAAGAGATGGGAGCAGGAGCTAAAGTTTTCTCTGTCGGAAGCAAGTTGGACGATCCTGGAGAAGAGAATTTTGAGATCCTCAATAGCAGTGGCTATGCAAGAGAATGCTATTAAGGTATTCTATCGATGGTACTTAACCCCGGTAAGGCTACACCATATGTGTGCTCAGGTACCAAAGGAGTGCTGGAGGAAATGTGGAGCAGAAGGCACCATGGGACACATTTATGGTGGTCTTGTCCTAAAGCGCAGGCATATTGGAGAGGGGTACATTATCATTTGCAAATGTGGTTGGGCCAGTCTGTGCGGTGGCATCCTTTAATTTTCCTGTTGGGACAGAGGCCGGAGGGCTTAACATCTGATCAGTGGTCATTGATGAAGGGTCTGCTGCACGCAGCTCAAATAAATTTAGCACAGAATTGGAAGTCACCGTTAGTACCTTCACGGGTGAGATGGATAACAAAGGTGCAATACATATGTAAGATGGAAAGATTAACTGCAGTAAAGAGAAAAACCTTGTCTAAATGGGAGTGTGGGAACCTTTCTTAACCAGATGCTCTGGATGAGAGGTGTATTCATATGTTGGAAGGATGGGTGAGGGGGAAGGGGGGAGGGGATACAAGGAGAGGGATTTGGATTGGGGAACGGAGGATTTATGAATCACAAAACTGAAAATGTTTGAAGTAGATATTGTATTTCTGATAGCATTATTGTTTTGCTGGTGTTTAATTATATGATTATCCATGGAGGTGGTTATGTATAAGTATGGTATATTGAAATGTTTTGAGCTGAGAAATTAATGTACTGGTTTAACAATTCTCAATAAAGACTTCTAAAAATTAAAAAAAAAAAAAAAAGAGAACAGACTTGTTCTCTGAGAGCTAGGACCTCTTTGCATCGATCACACACATATAACCTCTCTCCAACTGGGAGATAATCATACATGTGACACTCAGTGCAAAAGACTGTATAGAACCCCTCTTGCTGCTAAGAATGCTATCTGCATCTTAGTACATAAGCACATAAATACAAAAGTATTACCATATTAGGACAGATCAAAGGTCCATCAAGCCCAGCATCCTGTTTCCAACAGTGGCCAATCCAGGTCACAAATACCTGGCAAGATCCCAAAAAAGTACACAACATTCTACACTGCTTATCCCAGAAATAGTGGAATTTCTCCAATTTAATAATGGTCTATGGACTTTTCCTTTAGGAAGCCATCCAAACCTTTTTTTAAACTCTACTAAGCTAACCGCCTTTACCACATTCTCTGGCAACGAATTCCAGTGTTTAATTACACATTAAGTGAATAAACATTTTCTCTGATTCGTTTTAAATTTACTACTTTGTAGCTTCATCGCATACCCCCTAGTCCTAGTATTTTTGGAAAACGTAAACAGACGCTTCACGTCTACCCGTTCAACTCCACTCATAATTTTATAGACCTCTAACATATCTCCTTTCAGCCTCCTTTTCTCCAAGCTGAAGAGCCCCAGCCGCTTTAGCCTTTCCTCATAGGGAAGTCATCCGGTCCCCTTTATCATTTTTGTCGCTCTTCTCTGCACCTATTCTAATTCCACTATATATTTTTTTGAGATGCGGCGACCAGAATTGAACACAATATTCGAGGTGTGGTCACACCATGGAGCGATACAAAGGCATTATAACGTTCTCATTTTTGTTTTCCATTCCTTTCCTAATAATACCTAACATTCTATTTGCTTTCTTAGCCGCAACAGCACACTGAGCAGAAGGTTCAACGTATCATCAACGACACTTAGATCTCTTTCTTGGTCTGTGACTCCTAACGTGGAACCTTGCATGATGTAGCTATAATTCGAGTTCCTCTTTCCCACATGCATCACTTTGCACTTGCTCACATTAAACATCATCTGCCATTTAGACGCCCAGTCTCCCAGTCTCGCAAGGTCCTCTTGTAATTTTTCACAATCCTCCCGCTATTTAACGACTTTGTGTCATCTGCAAATTTTAATTACCTCACTAGTTACTCCCATCTCTAGGTCATTTTGTAAATATGTTAAAAAGCAGTGGTCCCAGCACAGACCCCTGGGGAACCCCACTAACTACCCTTCTCCATTGAGAATACTGACCATTTGGGGAGGAGTTAAGATGGCGGCGCACAGACCTCACTGGCGAGACCTCTCGTGTTGAGCTTAAAAAGCTACCTTATTCCTGTTTGAAAATTATGCCTCACACCAAAAGGAAAGTTCTGGTAAAGGCTGGAGCCTCGGCCATCAGAACATCCTAGCCTTCCCAAACTACCATCGAGAGGTTCGCGACGAGGACGCCCGATTTGAAAACCGGAGAGAGCCCTGCTGTCCCGGGAGGAGGAGACCCCTGTGACTTAGGGCCAGATTCTACCTTATCGCCTCCGGAGCATAATCCACCGCCTCCACCCGGAAGTTGTACTCTCCAACCAGGTTTGCCAGAATCGAAGCCGATGAGGCACGACCCTGGGTCACAGGCTTTGGAGAAGATTCAACTAACGGAGGTCTGAGGCCTCAGGGCCTACAGACAATGAGATCTTTACTAACCAGACCGGAGACGGTTACACTGGAAAGCATTTGGGACGCTCTCCAGAAACTGGATGTCAAGCTAACCAACTCTACTACAGAAACAGCAACATTAGTAAGTAAAGTTGAACTTCTTTCTAATTCCTTTGAAACTTTGAAACTAGAGTCTATGAATCAAACTACAGTCTTGACCGATGACGTTAAAAAAACTTCAAGATTTTGCTACAGCTACTATTAAAGACAAGACTTTGATTCACAGAAAAATAGAGGAAATGGAAAATTATAATTGTCGATTGAATCTTCGTTTTTTGAATTTTCCATATTCGATTGGGATTTCTCCATTAGATGCTTTTAAAAAATACCTAAAATACCTAATGGAAATTCTGGGATATTCCTCTGACCTTATTCCTCCATTAAATCGCATATTTTATGCACCAAATAAAAAGATCTTAGAATCTCAATTGGAGATAGATTCCCAAATTCCACCTCAAGGAAATGACAAACAACTGAATTTAAATTTAACTAAGATTCTAGAGTAATTCATATCAGAAAATTCCGAAAGAAAGACTTTGCTGGTATCTTTTGTGTTTGAACAGGATTTGGAGGCTGTCAAACATTTATTTTTTAAGAAATCACAATCTTTATTCTATGGGAAAAAAGATATGGATGTACCCTGATGTTACAAGACAAACCCAGGAAAGAAGAAAGGCGTTTCTAGCCCTTAGGAAAGAAGCCCTAGAGATAGGAGCATCTTTCTATTTGAATTATCCCTGTAAATGTGTGATTAAATATTTAGGGCTTAAATATATTTTCTTCTTACCAGAACAACTTTATTAATCAAAAAAAGTTGGTTTCAGCTTAGTAATGCATCTTAAGGATCGATATAAATGTATTAATAAATCGGGTTAATTGTGTGTTACGCTATATACAACTCAACAATATTCCTTAAATTCTCTCCTGAAAATGTATCTCCTTCTCCTATTGTAGTGGTCTAAAGAAGGCTTATATTTTTTCCCTCTTACACCAATTTTCTTATAGCCATTGACTTAGTTATTAGTCAATTAATATGCCTGTATTACTTTTCAAGTATTGTACTTGTTAAATATTTCTGATAAATTAATTAAAAAAAAAAGAGAGAGAATACTGACCATTTAACCCTACTCTCTTGTTTTCTATCTTCTAACCAGTTTTTAATCCACAATAGAACACTACCTCCTACCCCATGACTCTCCAATTTCCTCTGGAGTCTTTCATGAGGTACTTTGTCAATCACCTTCTGAAAATCCAGATACACAATTATCAACTGGCTCACCTTTATCCACATGTTTATTCACCCCCTTCAAAGAAATGTAATAGATTGCTGAGGCAATCCATGTTGACTTTGTCTCATTATCCATGGTTTTGAATATGCTCTGTAATTTTGTTCTATATAATAGTTGCTACCATTTTGCCCAGCACCGACGTCAGACTCACCAGTCTATAATTTCCAGGATCTCCTCTGCAACCTTTTTAAAAAATCGGCGTTACATTGGCCACCCTCTAATCTTCCGGTACCACGCTCAATTTTAAGGATAAATTACATATTAAAAACAATAGCCCCACAAGTTCATTTTCAGTTCTATCAGTATTCTAGGATGAATACCATCCAGTCCAGGAGATTTGCTACTCTTCAATTTGTAGAACTGCCCCATTACATCCTCCAGGTTTATAGAGAATTCATTCAATTTCTCCGACTCCCCAGCTAAAAATACCATTTCTGGCACCGGTATCTCTCCCAAATCTTCCTCGGTGAAGACCGAAGCAAAGAATTAATTTAATCCGCTATGGCTTTGTCTTCCCTGATCGCCCTTTTACCCCTCGGTCATCTAGCAGTCCAACTGATTCTTTTGCCAGCTTCCTGCATTTAATATACCTAAAAAAAAAAATTTTACTATGTGTTTTTGCCTCCAACGCAATCTTTTTTTTCAAAGTCCCTCTTAGCCTTCCTTATTTATATTATTATTAGGATTTATTTACCACCTTTTTGAAGGAATTCACTCAAGGCGGTGTACAGTAAGAATAGATCAAACACGAGCAATAGGCAATTACAGCAGTAAAAATATTCAAGTAACAATACAAAGTATGGCATGGTATACTATCCACAATGACCACACAATACGCAATAGAACACTACAATTGGCAGTGAAGGGTAAGGCAAAGTTGTAGAAAAGGGAAAAGGACGGTAATAGGAGTGTACTACCGTCCGCCTCGCCAGGATGAGCAGGACGACGCAGAAATGATAAAAGGAATCAGAGACGCAAACAAAATGGGCAATGCGATAATAATGGGTGACTTCAATTACCCTAATATAGACTGGGCAAATGTGACATCGGGACACGCTAGAGAGTTACAATTCCTTGATGAAATCAAGGACAGCTTTATGGAGCAGCTGGTGCAGGAGCCGACGAGAGAAGGAAAAATTCTAGACTTGGTCCTTAGTAGAGCGCATGATCTGGTGGGGAACGTTATGGTACTGGGGCCGCTTGATAACAGTGTAAACTCCTACTTACATAGTAGATGACGTCAGAAAAAAGACCTGCACGGTCCATCCAGTCTGCCCAACAAGACAACTCATGTGTGCTACTTTTTGTGTATACCCTACTTTGATTTGTACCTGTGCTCTTCAGGGCACAGACCGTATAAGTCTGCCCAGCACTATCCCCGCCTCCCAACCACTGGCTCTGGCACAGACCGTATAAGTCTGCCCACCACTATCCCTGCCTCCCAACCTCCAGTCCCGCCTCCCACCACCGGCTCTGGCACAGACCGTATAAGTCTGCCCAGCGCTATCCCTGCCTCCCACCACCGGCTCTGGCACAGACCGTATAACTCTGCCCAGCACTATCCCCGCCTCCCAACTTCCAGCCCCGCCTCCCACTACCGGCTCTGCTATCCAATCTCGGTTAAGCTCCTGATAATAATATAATCAGTTTTGATATCAACCTTGAAGTAACTACACATAGGAAGTCAAATACGTTAGCGTTTAACTTTAAAAAAGGAAACTATGATAAAATGAGAAGAACGGTGGAAAAAAAACTTAGAGGGGCAACTGAGAGGGTAAAAACTGTACAACAGGCGTGAATGCTATTCAAAAATACCATCCTGGAGGCCCAGGCCAAACATATTCCACGAATTAGAAAAGAAAAACGGAAGTCCAAAAGACAGCCGGCATGGCTAAAATGTGAGGTGAAGGAAGCTATTAGGGCTAAAAGAAACGCCTTCAGAAAATGGAAGAAGGAACCGTCTGAAAATAACAAGAAGCAGCATAAGGAGTGTCAAAGCAAATGCAAGGCGCTAATAAAGGAGGCCAAGAGGGATTACGAAAAAAAGATAGCAGTAGAGGCAAAAAAACATAGTAAAAAAATTTTTCAGTATATTAAAAGCAGGAAGCCGGCAAAAGAATCGGTTGGGCCGCTGGAAGACCGAGGGGTAAAAGGGGCGATCAAGGAAGACAAAGACGTAGAGGAGAGATTACATGAATTGTTTGCTTCGGTCTTCACTGAGGAACATTTGGGTGGCATACCGGTGTCGGACATGATATTTCAAGCGGACGAGTCAGAGAAACTTACTGACTTCACGGTAAACCTGGAGTACGTAATGAGGCAGTTCGGCAAACTGAAGAATAGCAAATCACCTGGACCGGATGGTATTCATCCTAGAGTACTGATAGAACTGAAAAATGAACTTGCGGAGCTACTGTTACTGATGGTAAAATTATGTATCATACCTGATAATTTTCTTTCCATTAATCATAGCTGATCAATCCATAGACTGGTGGGTTGTGTCCATCTACCAGCAGGTGGAGATAGAGAGCAATCCTTTTGCCTCCCTATATATGGTCATGTGCTGCCAGAAACTCCTCAGTATGTCGATATCAAAGCTCCATCCGCAGGACTCAGCACTTAGAGAATTACACCCACAAAGGGACACTCTGCCCAGCTCACCACCGCCGAAACGGGGGAGGGGAATTAACCCAGCTCATCCCCACACAAGTGGGGGAGGGGAATCCGTCCAGCTCATCCCCGCGGAGCGGGGGAGGGACACCACCCCGCCGATGCGGGGGGATCTGGCTTATCCTGCAACCGCAACCGCGGGAGGAGCTGACTGACCCTAACACCGCCGAAGCGGGAGGGGTACAAAGCTGCCCTACAGCCGCACGAAGCGGGAGGGAGCGCCGGCAGAATTTAGGTCTCAATCCAGCCCCGTAAAACGGAGGGGAGAGGAATGCAGCAGCTCACTGTAACACAAAATCGTCTCAACTCCTGAAGAATCCAACTGAAAAAACTTGAACACGAAGTCCTCCTGAACAGGAACTGAAGACTAAACTTGAACCTGAAATGCAACCAGAATAAAAACAGTACAGATATCAGGGAGGGGCTATGGATTGATCAGCTATGATTAATGGAAAGAAAATTATCAGGTATGATACATAATTTTACCTTCCATATCATCATGCTGATCAATCCATAGACTGGTGGGATGTACCGAAGCAGTACTCACCCAGGGCGGGACATAGAAATCCCTGACCGCAACACTGAAGCTCCAAACCAGGCCTCCGTCCAAGCAGCCACAGTCAAGCGGTAATGCCTGGAGAAGGTATGAGCCGATGCCCAAGTTGCCGCCTTGCAAATCTCTTCCAAGGAGACGGACCCGGCCTCTGCCATCGAGGCCGCCTGAGCTCTAGTGGAGTGAACCTTCAGCCGGATAGGCGGCACCTTCCCCGCAGCCACATAAGCCGCTGCAATGGCTTCCTTGACCCATCTTGCCACTGTAGGCTTAGTAGCCTGCAGACCCTTACGAGGACCTGCAAACAGGACAAACAAATGATCCGACTTCCGGAAATCATTGGTCACTTCCAAGTATCTGATGATGACTCGTCTCACATCTAGATATTTGAGAGCAGAGTACTCCTCTGGGTAGTCCTCCCTACGAAAGGATGGGAGACAGAGCTGCTGATTCACATGGAAGCGAGAAACAATCTTGGGCAGGAAGGAAGGCACTGTGCGAATAGACACTCCTGCCTCAGTGAACTGCAGAAAGGGCTCTCGACATGATAGCGCCTGGAGCTCGGAAACTCTTCTGGCTGAAGTGATAGCCACCAAAAAGACTGCTTTCAACGTCAGGTCTTTCAGAGATGCCCTCGACAAGGGTTCAAAAGGCGGCTTCTGCAAGGCTCTTAGCACCAGATTGAGATTCCACGCAGGTACCACTGAGTGCAGAGGAGGGCGCAGGTGATTAAGCGCACCACATCTGGCTGCGAAGCACCCTTCAGGCAGCCCCTGAAGCAAGCCAGAGCTGCTACCTGGACTTTAAGGGAACTGAGCGACAGGCCTTTCTCCAGACCTTCTTGCAGGAACGCCAACACTGAAGAAATTGGAGCACTGAAGGGAGAAAGTGAGCCTGCCTCACACCACGATGCAAAGGTACGCCAAACCCTGGCGTAAGCAGTAGAAGTAGAGCGCTTCCTCGCTCTCAGGTTAGTGGCGATGACCTTGTCTGAGAAGCCCTTCTTCCTCAGACGCTGCCGCTCAATAGCCAGGCCGTAAGACCAAAGGGGGAGGGATCCTCCATCACCACGGGACCCTGATGCAACAGGCCCTGCTCCGCTGGCAGCCGCAGAGGGCCGTCCACTGAGAGCCTGATCAAGTCCGCATACCAGGGACGTCTGGGCCAGTCCGGACCCACCAGGATTACCCGGCCGGGATGCTTTGCCACCCGGTCTAGCACCCTGCCCAATATGGGCCAGGGCGGGAATACACAGAGAAGCTCCTGTGTCGGCCACTGTTGGAGGAGAGCATCTACTCCCAGAGATCGAGGGTCCCGTCCTCTGCTGAAAAAGCGCAGCACTTGGCAATTGGCCGATGACGCCATCAGATCTAGGCTCGGCTGGCCCCAGCGCTTCGTGATGTCCAAGAATGCCTGAGCCGATAACTGCCACTCTCCGGGATCCAAGGTATGGCGACTGAGAAAGTCCGCCTTGACATTCATGACTCCGGCAATGTGGGCCGCCGACAGCTGTTCCAGGTTCGCTTCCGCCCACTGGCATAGATTCATGGCCTCCTTGGCTAGAAAGGCGCTCTTGGTACCTCCCTGGCGATTGACATAGGCCACAGCCGTGGCATTGTCCGACAGGACCCGTACTGGCTTCAACGCCAGTACCGGGAGAAACTCCAAAAGCGCCAACCGAATGGCTCTGAGTTCCAGGAGGTTGATAGACCACTTTGCCTCTGCAGGAGACCAGAGCCCCTGCACTGTCCTTCCCAAGCAGTGGGCTCCCCAGCCCGTCAAAGAGGCGTCCGTCGTGACGACAACCCACTCTGGGGTCAAAAGAGGCATCCCTGCGGACAACTTGTCTGTCCTCAGCCACCAGCTCAGCGCCTTGCGCACCACTAGGTCCAAGGGAAGGCGCACAGCGTAATCCTCCGACACTGGAGTCCAGCGCTGCAGCAGAGAGAGTTGTAGTGGTCTCATATGAGCCCTGGCCCAGGGCACTACTTCCATCGTGGCCGTCATAGAGCCCAACAGCTGCACATAGTCCCAAGCCCGAAGAGGAGAGGCTACTAGGAACTGGTCCACCTGAGCCTGAAGCTTGACAATCCGATTGTCCGGCAGGAACACTCTGCCCACTTGGGTGTCGAAACGAACTCCCAGATATTCCAGGGACTGAGTCGGGCGCAGCTGGCTTTTCTCCCAGTTGATGATCCACCCCAGGGAGCTCAAAAGAGCAATCACCCAGTCTACAGCTCTGCCAGCACTCTCCATAAGAGGGGGCTCGGATCAACCAGTCGTCCAGATAAGGATGGACTTGTACTCCTTCCTTTCGTAGGAAGGCCGCGATGACCACCATTACTTTGGAGAAGGTCCGCGGAGCAGTAGCCAACCCGAACGGGAGGGCTCTGAACTGGAAGTGTCGGCCCAGGACTGCAAAACGCAGAAAGCGTTGATGAGGAGGCCAGATGGGAATATGCAAGTTAGCTTCCTTCACTGCCGCTATCACAGAGCGGAGAGTCTCCATTCGGAAGTGCCGAACTTTCAAGGCCCGATTGACCCCTTTGAGGTCGAGGATAGGCCGTACAGAACCTCCTTTCTTTGGTACCACAAAGTAAATGGAGTAACGTCCCTTGCCAAGCTGATCTTCTGGCACCGGAACGACCGCACCCAGGCGGATCAGATTGTCCAAAGTCTGCTGCACTGCCACAGCTTTGACCGGAGACTTGCAGGGAGAGTGCACAAACCCGTCTCTTAAGGGTCAGCAGAACTCTAGCTTGTAGCCGTCTATGATGACTTCGAGCACCCAAGCGTCTGAAGTTACCCTGGTCCACTCGCCCAGAAACGAGGACAGGCGTCCCCCAATCTGCACTGGGCCATGGACCAGGGCCCCGTCATTGGGTACGAGACCCTGGGGGAGGACCGGAGGATGCACCTCCGGGACGGCGATCTCTGCGAAAGGAATGCTGCTTGGGGGAGAAGTTCCTCTTGAAGGAAGAGGGGGCAGAGGAGCCCGACTTGCCCGGGCGGTACCAACGGGCTTCCTGAAACCGTCCTTTGGAGGAACCGGGGCGAGCACCACTGGCCCGAGCCCTGACCTCTGGTAACCTCTTGCCCTTAGACGTGCCGAGATCGGTCACAATTTTGTCCAGCTCGACCCCAAAGAGCAGCTTGCCTTTAAAAGGCAGCTTAGCCAGGTGAGACTTAGAGGCGTGGTCAGCAGACCAATGCTTCAGCCAAAGCCAACGCCGCACAGAGACTGTCTGAGCCATACCTTTAGCAGAGGCTCTCAAGACATCATACAGCAAGTCTGCCAAATAAGCCAAGCCCGATTCCAGGGCCGGCCAATCAGCCCTCAAGGAAGGATCCGAGGGGGAAGCCCGCTGCACAATCGTTAGGCACGCCCTGGCCACATAGGAGCCGCAAACTGAGGCCTGCAAACTTAAGGCAGCCGCCTCGAAGGACGACCTTAAGGCCGCCTCCAATCTTCTGTCTTGGGCGTCCTTTAGGGCTGTGCCACCTTCCACTGGCAACGCCGTTTTCTTAGTCACCGCAGTAATTAAAGAATCCACGGTAGGCCAAAGAAAGGCCTCCTGTTCACCTTCAGGCAGAGGATAGAGGCGGGACCATAGCCCTAGCCATCCCATTGAGCCGAAATCAAGGTGCGCATGGCCTCATGCACGTGGAATGTTCTAGGCGGGCGCTTTGTCCACAGCATAATGGCAGAGCCAACAGAGGCTGAGGGAGTGACGTCCTCCGGAGAGGAAATCTTCAATATGCTCATGGCCTGCACTAACAGGTTGGGCAAATCCTCTGAGCGAAAGATCCGCGCTGCAGAGGGGTCATCCGCTCCATCCGAGCGGGAATCCGTCTCCTCCAAGGAATCCCCAAAGGACCGTTGGGAGAACTCAGATACGCTGCCCTCATCTACATCAGAGGAGACAGAGTCCTCTAGGGCCTGGAAATCCACCCGAGGGTGTTTGCTTCCGGAGGCCTCAACCCCTTTATCAGACAGGGGGGAGGGCAGCGTTTTGCATAAGAAAAGCCTGATGCAGCAGCAAAATGAACTCAGGGGAGAATCCCCCCGAACTGTGCACTTCTGCAGCTTGGGCCACGGCCCTAGACGCACCCTCAACCGGCGCTCGCAAGAGCGGGGGAGAAACGTGCTGCGCATCCAAAATGGCGTCCGGTGCGAAACTCCGAGAAGGAGCCGCGCGGGAAGAACGGCGCTTAACTTTGGCCACTTTCTTAACGTCGCCCGAATCAAGGGCGACCATAGTATTAACGTCTCCCAGCTTGAGGGCGGCCCAAGAAGAAGCCGTCTGAGCAGAGTGCTGGCCAACATGGAGTGGGCGAGCAGCGGGGGATGGGCGCTTATGGCGGGAAATACCACCGCACCGGAGGAAGAACCGGGACACTCCAAGCTGATGCTCAACAAAGGCGATTCAGGCTTTGAAACCCCCGCATCCTCGCTAGACGCACACACGCGGACCGGGGAGCGAATCTTCGCGCCCTCGCCCTCCGACGCCATAGGCCACGTGGAGACCGAACGGGGAACCCCCTGCCCGCTATAAAAAGGTAAAATTACCTGCTTCTCGCTCCGAGCTGTAACGAACTGGTGTCCCAGTGAGCAGCTGCAATAAACGCTGAAATAAACGTTGAAATAAACGCCCTTAAAGGACGTCCAAAACTTTTTTTTTTTTTTAAACGGAGCCAGCGGGAGGGGGGAGAAAAGGAGGGAACTGGCACCACCAGGTTTGCACTTGCTCAAGAAGAGCCCTCAACCCCAGGTACTCAACAAAACCTAAAAATTAGGCTTGGAGACCAAGCCAGAGCTGCTGCTGTGTGTGACCACCACCTGCTGAGATAGTGAACATACTGAGGAGTTTCCGGCAGCACATGACCACATATAGGGAGGCAAAAGGATTGCTCTCTATCTCCACCTGCTGGTAAATGGACACAACCCACCAGTCTATGGATTGATCAGCATGATGATATGGAAGTGCAATTTATCCTTAAAATCGAGCGTGGTTCCGGAAGATTGGAGGGTGGCCAATTTAACGCCGATTTTTAAAAATTGTTCCAGGGGAGATCCTGGAAATTATAGACCGGTGAGTCTTACGTCGGTGCCGGGGAAAATGGTAGAGGCTATTATTAAAAACAAACTTACAGAGCACATCCGAGGACATGGATTACTGAGACTAAGTGAGCACGGCTTTAGTGTGGGGAAATCTTGCCTGACCGATTTACTTCAATTCTTTGAAGGAGTAAACAAACATGTGGACAAAGGGGAGCAGGTTGATATTGTGTATCTAGATTTTCAAAAGGCGTTTGACAAGGTGCCTCATGAAAGGCTACAGAGGAAATTGGAGGGTCATGAGATAGGAGGTAATGTCCTATTGTGGATTAAAACTGGTTGAAGGATAGGAAACAGAGTGGGGTTAAATGGACTGTATTCACAATGGAGAAGGGAAGTTAGTGGGGTTCCTCAGGGGTCAGTGCTCGGACCGCTGCTCTTTAATATATTTATAAATGATTTAGAGATGGGAGTAACTAGCGAGGTAATTAAATTTGCTGATAACACAAAATTATTCAAAGTCGTTAATTCGCAAGAGGATTGTGAAAAATTACAGAAGGACCTTACGAGACTGGGAGACTGGGCGGCTAAATGGCAGATGATGTTTAATGTGAGCAAGGGTAAGGTGATGCATGTGGGAAAAAAGAACCCAAATTATAGCTACGTCATGCAAGGTTCCACGTTAGGAGTTACAGACCAAGAAAGGGATCTGGGTGTCATCGTCATCAATAATACACTGAAACCTTCTGCTCAGTGTGCTGCTGCGGCTCGGAAAGCGAATAGAATGTTGGGTATTATTAGGAAAGGTATAGAAAACAGGTGTGAGGATGTTACAATGCTGTTGTATCGTTCCATGGTGCGACCGCACCTTGAGTATTGTGTCCAATTTTGGTTGCCGCATCTCAAGGAAGATCTAGTGGAATTGGAAAAGGTGCAGCGAAGGGCGACGAAAATGATAGCGGGGATGGGACGACTTCCCTATGAAGAAAGACTAAGGAGGCTAGGGCTTTTCAGCTTGGAGAAAAGACGGCTGAGGGGAGACATGATAGATAAAATAATGAGTGGAGTGGAACAGGTGGATGTGAAGCGTCTGTTCATGCTTTCCAAAAATAGTAGGACTAGGGGGCATGCGATGAAACTACAGTGTAGTACATTTAAAACAAATCGGAGAAAAGTTTTCTTCACCCAACGTGTAATTAAACTCTGGAATTAGTTGCCGGAGAACGTGAAGGTGGTTAGCTTCGCAGAGTTTAAAAAAGGTTTGGACGGTTTCCTAAAGGACAAGTCCATAGACCGCTACTAAATGGACTTGGGAAAAATCCACAATTTCGGGAATAACATGTATAGGATGTTTGTACGTTTGGGAAGCTGCCAGGTGCCCTTGACATGGACTGGCCACTGTCGGGGACAGGATGCTGGGCTTGATTGGTCTTTTCCCAGTATGGCATTACTTATGTACTTATGTAACACATAGTTGAGCCAAGAAAGCAGGAAGAATTAGAAAGTAATGTGACTGATTTGAAGAAAGTTGCACATGAGGTCAGAGAGATGGTTAAATATCATCTCAGCTAGGGTAGGAGTGGATAAACATGACCCGCTGCAGTATGTGCAGCCCGAGTCAATCCTTGTGTGTGTAAGTGAGACTAACAAGTTAGTTACTTCTTCTATTAACGGCTTAATTGAAGAGCCAAGCTTTCGCCTGCTTCCTGAAATACAGGTAGTCTTGTGTTAAGTGGAGCCTTTCAGGCAATGCATTCCAGAGTGTGGGGGCTACTCTGGAGAAGGCTCACTTGTAAGTATCACATTGTGTAATGTCTTTGGAGAGGGTGTTGTTAGTGAAAGTCCTTGGGAGGACCTTAGTGTCCTTGGTGGTGTGTGGAGGATCATCTTATTCTTCAGATACTCTGGGCCATTTCCTTTCAGGGCCTTGAAGATCAGACATAGAGTTTTAAATTTAGCCCT
The DNA here is from genome assembly GCF_901765095.1 of Microcaecilia unicolor. NCBI lineage: Eukaryota > Metazoa > Chordata > Amphibia > Gymnophiona > Siphonopidae > Microcaecilia > Microcaecilia unicolor. The sequence goes on along the minus strand of NC_044033.1, from coordinate 285,489,884 downwards.
GTATTGTACTGGTAGCCAATTAAGTTTTTGCAAAAATGGTGTGATGAGGTCACGTCGCTTGCAACCTTCTATGAGTCTTGCTGCTCACTTCTGAATCAACTGGAGCTGGTGCAGGCCCTTTGTAGTCAGACCACTGTATAGTGCATTGCAGTAATCCAGTCTTGATGTTACCGTGGCATGCACAACTGGGATAAGATTTACCTTCTCGATGTAGGGAAAGAGGCAGCGTAGCTGTCACAAATAGTAGAAGCAGCTCTTGAAGGTTGCTTGGATTTGGGAAATCAGAGTAAGTGTTGAATCTAATTGTATTCCAAGGTTCCTGACTTGTGATTTGAAGGGGAGTTCATACTTCCCAAAAGGAATTTTGATGTCAGGTATGTATCCACTTGTGTTAAGGACCCAGAGAAGCTCAGTTTTACTTGGGTTCAGGCAAAGTTTGTTGTGTTTAGCCCATTATTGAATTGACGTTAGACAAGTAATCAGTTTATTCAAGGCTGTAGGTAAGTCAGGTTCAATGGGTAGCTGCACATCATCCGCATAGTTGTAGAACTGAGTGTCCATATACCGAATCAGCTCAACTAGTAGCTTGAGGTAGATATTGAACAGAATAGGTGACATCTCAATCCTTGTGGTACCCCGCAGGTCAGTGTTCATGATGGTGATGAGTTGCTGCCAAACATTATGGATTGTTGTCTGTCTGATAGATAGGATCTGAACCAGGCAAGTACTGTTCCATTGATACCTGTTTCTGTCAGTCGTGCTAGCAAGATATCATGATCCACAGTGTCAAAAGCTACTACTACTACTACTTATCACTTCTATAGTGCTACAAGGCATACGCAGCGCTGTACACCATACATGAAAAGACAGTCCCTGCTCCAAGAGCTCACAATCTAAACAGGACAGGCAAACAGACAGAACAACTAAAGGGTAAGGGAATTAAAGAGGTGGGGATAAAAAGGTACAGGGCAAGTGAGTAGTGGTTAGGAGTCAAAAGCAGCGTTAAGAGGTGGGCTTTTAGCCTGGATTTGAAAACGGCCAAAGACGGGGCTAGACGTACAGCCTCGGGAAGTCTATTCCAGGCGTGAGGTCAGCAAGATAAAAGGAACGGAGTCTGGAATTAGCAGTAGAGGAGAAGGGGACAGACGAGAGAGATTTATCCACACAACGGAGTACCCGAGGAGGGGCGTAGGGAGAGACAAGCGTGGAGAGGTACTGGGGAGCAGTAGAGTGAGAAATCTAGCAGTACTAACATCGAGGCAAATCCCCTGTCTCGGTTTCTGTGAAGATCATCTAGCAGGGATACGAGGACCATTTCTGTTCCATAACCTGGTCTAAATCCAGATTGACATGGATCTAGCAGTTACTCTGTTCTAGCCATTCATTAAGTTGAACACAGACTGTTTGTTCTATGAGTTTCCCTAGAAACGGGATGTTGGATACTGGCCTGTAACTTTCAAGTTTGTCCTGGTCAAGGTTGTTTTTCTTCAGCAGAGGGTGAACCACTGCCTTTTTTAATGCTGTTGGTAGTTGCCCATTAGAAAGAGAGGTGTTCTTGTGAACACCTCTCTTTCTAATGGGCAACTACCAACAGCTTTGTGGTGCCTTCTATAAGGCCCATACTTGCCTGCTGTACTATCTTTGATTGGCAGGGATCAAGGGAACAGGTAGTTGGTCGAAGGTCTCTTAGGATTTTGTCAAGGCTCTCCTCTGTCATTAGGTTAAAAGTGTTTTATCTGTCTCTGTTAGGAGGGGGCGAGCTTGTGCACCCCTGGTTGACTGGTTGAGATTGCCTGTAAATCCTGGTGGAGACTTTTAATTTTGTTGGCAAAGTAGGCAGCAAACTCATTGCAGTTCAGTTTAGACTAGGCAGGCTGGTTTTGTTGTGGGGGTTGCAGTAGGCTGTTTACTATACTGAACAGCTGCTTGGTTGAATTGGCAGCCTGTGCAATGCATTGAGAGAAATACTGTTTCTTGGTTGCTGTTAAGGCTTGGCGGTACTTTGCCATGTGTTTCCTGCTGTTTAGCCTGTCTTCATCCTTATCAGCGCGCTGCATCTGACTTGACATTCCTTATACTGTTTCTTATTATTTTCAGTCGGTTCCTTCTTCCATTTTCTGAAGGATTTTCTTTTAGCTCTAATAGCTTCCTTCACCTCACTTTTTAACCATGCCGGCTGTCGTTTGGTCTTAGTATTATTGTAATTATTATTGTAAGTAATCAAATGTAATTAAAAGTAATAAAAACTCCCCTCTTCTCCTAATTAGAATAATTGACTATTAGTTAAGACTATAAATGAAGAGATGTGCTAGGGGTGGGTTAATAAAGACTGAACTAGGCCCTGCTGTGCCTTCTAGAGGCTATCAATGCTGTATGCTATGGTTCAAGTTTTAGAAACTATGGGGAAAATGGTAGGGAAACTAGTTGGCTTTTTAAAATTCTAACTGTCTTTATCAATAAACCTACCTTGCCTCTTTTAAACCCCAACCTTCAAATCATCAAAGCACAGAGTACAAAAAATGTTCACTTACTCAGAGAAATGTCCTCTTTTATCAGACCTTCTCAGAAAGACTGATCAAATCACCAACTAGAACAGCTGTCCTAATCCTACCTGCCTGGGCAGAAGTTCTTGGAAACATATCCTTGGTGCGAGAGGACAGTGCATCCCATGGTGGGAAGGTCCTAGCTACAGGAGTACTTCCTATTTCACCAAGGTGATTCTCTCCTTTTAGACCTCCCTTCTCCAGGGCAGCACAGGGGTTGCCAGACTGGAGATAGGACTTCGCTGCAACATCCCTGTAGGTCTCTTATATGTACCTCTCTGTCTTCCTCAGCTCCTCCAAGTCTGCTACTCTACCCTCAAGAGAATGGCCTCATTCTCTGAGAGCTAGGACCTTTTTGCACTGGGCACTGACATATAACCTCTTACCAACTGGGAGATAACCATACACGTGACACTCAAAGCAAAAGACTGGATCTTAGCATTATTGAGTTGTTTAATAATTTAAAAAGTACTAAGGACATTAGACTAATAGCAAAGAGTCTTTAGATTAGATGGTATATTGTGTGATTTATGGTAAAATTATGTATCATACCTGATAATTTTCTTTGCATTAATCATAGCAGATCAATCCATAGACTGGTGGGTTGTGTCCATCTACCAGCAGGTGGAGATAGAGAGCATGTGCTACCAGGAAATCCTCAGTATAGTCGATATCAAAACTCCATCCGCAGGAATCACCAAACATAGAGAATTACACCCACAAAGGGACACTCCGCCACCCAACCACCGCCGAAGCGGGGAGGCACCCACACCCGCTAACGCGGGGGGAACTGGCATGTCCTGCTACCACAACCGCGGGAGGAGCTGGCTTAACCCATCACTGCCATAGCGAGAGGGAAACAAAGCTACCCTACTACCGCACGAAGCGGGAGGGAGCACTGGCATAATATAGTTATGAATCTAACCACTGTCGAAACGGGGGGAAAGAAGCAGCAGCTCACTGTAACACAAAGTCGTCCCAACTCCAGCGAAATCCAAGTGGAAGAACTTGAACTCGAAGTCCTCCTGAACAGGAACTGAGGTCTAAACTTGAACCTGAAATATAACTGAACTAGAACAAACAGTACAGATATCTGGGAGGGACTATGGATTGATCTGCTATGATTAATGGAAAGAAAATTATTAGGTATGATACATAATTTTACCTTCCATATCATCAAGCAGATCAATCCATAGACTGGTGGGATGTACCCAAGCAGTACTCACCCAGGGCGGGACATGGAAATCCCAGAACGCAACATTGAAGCTCCTAACTGGGCCTCGGCCCGTGCTGCCACGTCCAAGCGATAATGCCGTGAGAAGGTATGAGCCGACGCCCAAGTCGCCGATCTGCAAATCTCCTCCAAGGAAACAGACCTGGACTCTGCCATCGAAGCCGCCTGTGCTCTAGTAGAATGAGCCTTCAGCTGGACAGGCGACACCTTCCCTGCGGCCACATAAGCTGCCGCAATCATTTCCTTGACCCAACGTGCCAAGGTAGGTTTAGATGCCTTCAGACCCCTATGGGGGCCCGCGAACAGCACGAACAGGTGATCCGACTTCCAGAAATCGTTGGTCACTTCCAAGTATCTGATGATAACTTGTCTAACATCCAGGCATCTGAGAGCACGATACTCCTCTGGATAATCCTCCCTACGGAAGGAGGGTAGACAAAGCTGCTGATTCACATGGAAGCGAGAAACAATCTTGGGCAGGAAGGAAGGTACTGGGCAAATAGACACTCCTGCCTCCGTGAACCACACGAACGGCTCTCTACACGAGAGTGCCTGAAGCTCGGAAACCCTCCTGGGTGAAGCGATTGCCACCAAAAATGACCGCTTTCAACGTCAGGTCCTTCAGAGACAGCCGCGATAATGGCTCAAAGGGCAGTTTCTGCAAGGCCCGCAGCACCAGATTGAGATTCCACGTAGGCACTATCAAGCGCAGAGGAGGGCGTAGGTGATTAACCCCTTTGAGAAAACGCACATCTGGCTGAGAAGCCAGGGAAGCACCCTTCAGGCGACTCCTGAAGCAAGCTAGAGCAGCTACCTGGACCTTAAGAGAGCTGAGCGACAGGCCTTTCTCAAGACCTTCTTGCAGGAACGCCAACACTGAAGCAACTGGCGCCGTGAAGGGCGACAGGGATCCTGCCTCACACCATGATACAAAGGTACGCCACACCCTGGCATACGTAGTAGAAGTAGAGCGCTTCCATGCTCTCAGCATAGTGGCGATGACCTTGTCCGAGAAGCCCTTCTTCTTCAGCCGCTTCCGCTCAAGAGCCAGGCCGTAAGACCAAAGGGGGAGGGATCCTCCATCACCATGGGACCCTGATGTAAGAGGCCCCGCTCAGCTGGAAGCCGCAGAGGACTATCTACGGAAAGCCAGATCAGGTCCGCATACCAAGGGCATCTGGGCCAGTCTGGACCCACCAGGACCACCCGTCCTGGGTGTTTCCCCACCCGGCCGAGAATTCTGCCCAGCATAGGCCAAGGCGGGAACACGTAAAGAAGCTCCAGTACCGGCCACTGCTGGAGAAGAGCATCGACCCCCAGAGATCGAGGGTCCCGTCCTCTGCTGAAGAACTGCGGCACTTGGCAATTGGCCGAGGTCGCCATCAGATCCAAGGTCGGCATGCCCCAGCGCTTCGTGATCTCCAAGAACACCCGAGCAGACAGTTGCCACTCTCCGGGATCCAAGGTATGGCGACTGAGAAAGTCCGCCTCGACATTCAGGACTCCCGCAATGTGAGCCGCCAACATCTGGTCCAGATTCGCCTCTGCCCACTGGCATAATTTCACGGCCTCCCTGGCTAGGGGGCACTCCTGGTACCTCCCTGGCGATTGTCATAGGCCACGGCCGTGGCATTGTCTGACAGGATTCAAACTAGCCTCAGTATCAGTACCCGAAGAAACGCTTGAAGCGCCAACCGAATGGCCCGAAGTTCCAAGAGGTTGATGGACCACTTCGCCTCCGCCGGCGACCATATCCCCTGCACTGTTCTTCCCGGGCAGTGGTCTCCCCAGCCCGTCAAGCAGGCATCCGTCGTAACGACAATCCACTCCGGGGACGTGAGAGACATACCGGCTGACAACTTGTATGACATCAGCCACCAACTTAGCGCTCTTCTCACCGCCGGGTCTAGGGGAAGGCGAACTGCGTAATCCTCCGAAACCGGAGTCCAGCGCCGCAGAAGAGAGTGCTGTAGTGGCCTCATATGGGCCCTGGCCCAGGGCACTACCTCCATCGTGGCCGTCATGGAGCCCAACAGTTGCACATAATCCCAAGCCCGAGGAGCTGAGGAGGCTAGGAACCGGCCCACCTGGGCCTGAAGCTTGAGGCTCCGGTTGTCCGGCAGGAACACTCTGCCCACTTGGGTGTCGAACCGAACACCCAGATACTCCAGGGACTGAGTCGGGCACAGCTGACGTTTCTCCCGGTTGATGATCCAACCCAGGGAGCTCAGAAGAGCAATGACCCTTGTCCGTCGCTCTCCCACACTCCGCAAAGGAGGGAGCTCGAATCAGCCAGTCGTCCAGGTAGAGATGGACTTGCACTCCTTCCTTGCGGAGATAAGCCGCAATGACCACCATCACTTTGGAGAAGGTCCGCGGAGTCGCAGCCAACCCGAACGGGAGGGCTCTGAACTGGAAGTGCCGGCCCAGCACTGCAAAGCGCAGGAAGCGCTGATGAGGCGGCCAGATGGGAATGTGCAGATAAGCTTCCTTGATGTCCAAGGATGCCAGGAATTCTCCTTCTTGTACCGCAGCAATCACGGAGTGGAGAGTCTCCATATGGAAATGACGTATTCGCAAGGCCCAATTGACTTTTGTGTGGGGAAATCTTGCCTGACCAATTTACTTCAATTCTTTGAAGGAGTAAACAAATATGTGGACAAAGGGGAGCCGGTTGATATTGTGTATCTGGATTTTCAAAAGGCATTTGACAAGGTACCTCATATGAAAGGCTACAGAGGAAATTGGAGGGTCATGGGATAGGAGGAAATGTCCTATTGTGGATTAAAAACTGGTTGAAGGATAAGAAACAGAGAGTGGGGTTAAATGGGCAGTATTCACAATGGAGAAGGGTAGTTAGTGGAGTTCCTCAGGGGTCTGTGCTAGGACCGCTGCTTTTTAATATATTTATAAATGATTTAGAGATGGGAGTAACTAGCGAGGTAATTAAATTTGCTGATGACACAAAGTTATTCAAAGTCGTTAACTCACGACAGGATTGTGAAAAATTACAAGAGGACCTTACGAGACTGGGAGACTGGGCGGCTAAATGGCAGATGATGTTTAATGTGAGCAAGTGCAAGGTGATGCACGTGGGAAAAAAGAACCCGAATTATAGCTTCGTCATGCAAGGTTCCACGTTAGGAGTTACGGACCAAGAAAGGGATCTGGGTGTTGTCGTCGATAACACACTGAAACCTTCTGCTCAGTGTGCTACTGCGGCTAGGAAAGCGAATAGAATGTTGGGTATTATTAGGAAAGGTATGGAAAACAGGTGTGAGGATGTTATAATGCCGTTGTATCGCTCCATGGTGCGACCGCACCTCGAGTATTGTGTTCAATTCTGGTCGCCGCATCTCAAGAAAGATATAGTAGAATTGGAAAAGGTGCAGCAAAGGGCGACTAAAATGATAGCGGGGATGGGACGACTTCCCTATGAAGAAAGACTAAGGAGGCTAGGGCTATTCAGCTTGGAGAAGAGACGGCTGAGGGGAGACATGATAGAGGTATATAAAATAATGAGTGGAGGAACAGGTGGATGTGAAGCGTCTGTTCACGCTTTCCAAAAATACTAGGACTAGGGGGCATGCGATTAAACTACAGTGTAGTAAATTTAAAACAAATCGGAGAAAATTTTTCTTCACCCAACGTGTAATTAAACTCTGGAATTCATTGCCAGAAAATGTGGTGAAGGCGGTTAGCTTAGCAGAGTTTAAAAAGGGGTTGGACGGTTTCCTAAAGGACAAGTCCATAAACCGCTACTAAACAGACTTGGAAAAATCCAAAATCCCAGGAATAACATGTATAGAATGTTTGTACATTTGGGAAGCTTGCCAGGTGCCCTTGGCCTGGATTGGCCGCTGTCGTGGACAAGATGCTGGGCTCGATGGACCCTTGGTCTTTTCCCAGTATGGCATTACTTATGTACTTATGACTCCCTTGAGGTCAAGAATAGGCCGAGAAGAGCCTCCTTTCTTTGGCACCACAAAGTAAATGGAGTAATGTCCTGTGCCACGCTGCTCTACAGGCACTGGGACCACCGCCCCAAGGCGGAGCAAGTTGTCCAGAGTCTGCTGAACTGCTGCCACTTTGATGGGAGACTTGCAGGGAGAGTTCATGAACCCATCTCTCAGGGGCCAGCAGAACTCCAACTTGTAGCCGTCTGAAGTTACCCTGGTCCACTCGCCCAGAAAAGAGGACAGCCTTCCTCCTATCTGCTCTGGGCCATGGACTAGGGCCCCATTGGGTACGAGACCCTGGGGGAGGACCGGAGGAAGAACCTCCTGAGCGGCAGTCTCTGCGAAAGGAATGCTGCTTCGGGGAGAACCTCTGCTTGAAGGAGGAGGAGGAGCCCAACTTGCCCGGGCGATACCGACGGGCTTCTTGAAAGCAGAGGAACCAGGGCGAGCACTGCTGGCCCTTGCCTTGACCTCCGGCAACCTCTTGCCTTTAGAACTGCCGAGATCCGTCACAATCTCGTCCAGCTGATCCCTGAAGAACAGCTTGCCCTTAAAAGGCAACTTGGCTAAGCGGGATTTGGAGGCATGGTCAGCTGACCAATGCTTAAGCTATAGCCATCGACGGGCAGAGACTGTCTGAGACATACCTTTAGCCGAGGCTCTCAAAACATCATACAGCAAGTCTGCCAAGCCCGACTCCAGGACCAGCCAATCCGCCCTCAAGGAAAGATCCGAGGGGGAGGCCCGCTGCACCACCGTCAGGCATGCCCTGGCCACATAGGAGCCGCAAACCGAGGCCTGCAAACTCAAGGCGGCCACTTCAAAGGCTAACTTTAAGGCCGCTTCCAATTTCCTGTCCTGTGAATCCTTAAGGGCAGAGCCACTTTCCACCAGCAAAGCCGTCTTTTTTGTCACAGCAGTGATTAGAGAGTCCACTGCCGGCCAGCGCAAGGCCTCCTGTTCACCCTCTGGCAGAGGGTACAGATGAGTCATGGCCCTGGCTACCTTGAGACTCGCCTCAGGAGAATCCCATTGAGCCGAAATTAGAGTTTTCATGGCTTCATGGATGTGGAAGGTCCTGGAAGGGCGCTTGGTTCCCAACATAATAGCGGAACCCGCCGAGGCTGAAGGAGGGCCTTCCTCCGGAGAGGAAATACTCAAGATGCTCATAGCCTGAACTAACAGGTTAGGCAATTCCTCTGAGCGAAAAAGCCGTGCTGCAGAGGGGTCATCTCCCCCATCAGGGCGAAGATCAGCTTCCTCCAAAGAATCCCCAAGGGACCTTTGGTAAAACTCAGAAACGCTGCCCTCATCTACATCAGAGGAGACAGAGTCCCCCAAGACCTGAAGATCTACCCGAGGGCGCTTAATCAGGGAAGCCTCTTCCCCCATATCTGATAGGGGAGCAGGAGCAGTGTTTTGCAGTTGAAAAGCCTGATGCAGCAACAAAATAAACTTGGGAGAGAAACCCTTCTGTTTGTGCACCTCTGCAACCTGGGCCACGGCCCTAAAGGAACGCTCAACCTCCACTCCATAAAGCGGGGGAGAGGGGTGCTGCGCATCCAAAATGGCGCCCGGCGTGTCACTCCGCAAAGGAGCCGCGCGGGAAGCATGGCGCTTAAACTTTGCCATCTTCTTACCGCCGCCCAACTCAAAGGCAGCCTGGGCGGCCGACGTCGGAAGGGCGGACATCAGGGGATGGGCGCCTAAGGCGGGAAAGGCCGACGCCCCAGTGGAGGAAAAACCGGCTAAATCAGCAAAGTCCAGAAGGGCGCCCAAAAAGGGCTTCTCTGCCTCCGATCCCGGCGCCTCCCCACTAGCCGCGCAATCGCGGTCCGGGGAGCGCTTTTTCGCGCCCTTACCATCCGACGCCATGATCCACGAGGGAAACGTTCGGGGAACCCCCTGCCCACTAGGAAAAGGTAAAATTACCTGCTTCTTGCTCCGAGCTGCAACGAATTGTGTCCCAGTGAGCAGCTGCAAGTAAAATCTTTTCTACTTCAAGATTAAGTTTTTTTTTTTTTTTTTTTTAACAGAGCCAGCGGGAGGGGGGGAGAAAAGGAGGGACCTAGCACCACCAGGTTTGCACTTGCTCACGAAGAGCCCTCAACCCCAGGTACTCAACAAAGCCTAAGTAAATAGGCTTGGAGACCAAGCCAGAGCTGCTGCGTGTGACCACACACCTGCTAGATAGAGAGAATACTGAGGATTTCCTGGTAGCACATGACCACTTATAGAAAGGCAAAAGATTGCTCTCTATCTCCACCTGCTGGTAGATGGACACAACCCACCAGTCTATGGATTCATCTGCTTGATGATATGGAAGTAGTTTGCCTCTTAGAAAGTAATGAAATGTAATTAAAACTCTGCAAGAAGACTCCTCTCTTGCTATCCTAATTAGAATGACTGACTATAAATTAAGACATTAAATGTTGTTCTAGGGTTGATATTGTGTATCTGGATTTTCAAAAGGCGTTTGACAAGGTACCTCATGAAAGGTTACAGAGGAAATTGGAGGGTCATGGGATAGGAGGAAATGTCCTATTGTGGATTAAAAACTGGTTGAAGGATAGGAAACAGAGAGTAGGGTTAAATGGGCAGTATTCACAATGGAGAAGGGTAGTTAGTGGGGTTCCTCAGGGGTCTGTGCTAGGACCGCTGCTTTTTAACATATTTATAAATAATTTAGAGATGGGATTAACTAGTGAGGTAATTAAATTTGCTGATGACACAAAGTTATTCAAAGTCGTTAACTAGCGACAGGATTGTGAAAAATTACAGAAGGACCTTACAAGACTGGGAGACTGGGCAGCTAAATGGCAGATGACGTTTAATGTGAGCAAGTGCAAGGTGATGCATGTGGGAAAAAAGAACCCGAATTATAGCCACGTCATGCAAAGTTCCACGTTAGGAGTTACGGACCAAGAAAGGGATCTGGGTGTCGTCATCGATAATACACTGAAACCTTCTGCTCAGTGTGCTGCTGCGGCTCGGAAAACGAATAGAATGTTGGGTATTATTAGGAAAGGTATGGAAAACAGGTGTGACGATGTTATAATGCCATTACATCGCTCCATGGTGTGACCGCACCTTCAGTATTGTGTTCAATTGTGGTCGCCGCATCTCAAGAAAGATATAGTGGAATTGGAAAAGGTGCAGCGAAGGGCGACTAAAATGATAGCGGGGATGGGACGACTTCCTTATGAAGAAAGACTGAGGCTAGGGCTTTTCAGCTTGTAGAAGAGACGGCTGAGGGGAGACATGATAGAGGTATATAAAATATTGAGTGGAGTGGAACAGGTGGATGTGAAGCATCTGTTCACGCTTTCCAAAAATACTAGGACTAGGGGGCATGCGATGAAACTACAGTGTAGTAAATTTAAACCAAATCGGAGAAAAGTTTTCTTCACTCAACATAGTAACATAGTAGATGACGGCAGAAAAAGACCTGCACGGTCCATCCAGTCTGCCCAACAAGATAACTCATATGTGCTACTTTTTGTTTATACCCTACTTTGATTTGTACCTGTGCTCTTCAGGGCACAGACCGTATAAGTCTGCCCAGCACTATCCCCGCCTCCCAACCACCAGCTCTGGCACAGACTGTATAAGTCCGCCCAGCACTATCCCCGCCTCCCAACCACCAGCCCCGCCTCCCACCACTGGCTCTGGCACAGACCGTATAAGTCTGCCCAGCACTATCCCTGCCTCCCAACCACCCTACGCCTGGAATAAACTTCCTGAGCCCCTACGTCTTGCCCCATACTTGGCCACCTTTAAATCTAGACTGAAAGCCCATCTCTTTAAGGTAAAATTATGTATCATACCTGATAATTTTCTTTCCATTAATCATAGCTGATCAATCCATAGACTGGTGGGGTGTGTCCATCTACCAGCAGGTGGAGATAGAGAGCAAACTTTTGCCTCCCTATATGTGGTCATGTGCTGCCGGAAACTCCTCAGTATGTCGATATCAAAGCTCCATCCGCAGGACTCAGCACTTAGAGAATTACACCCACGAAGGGACACTCTGCCCAGCTCACCACCGCCGAAACGGGGGAGGGGAATTAACCCAGCTCATCCCCACACAAGTGGGGGAGGGGAATCCGTCCAGCTCATCCCCGCGGAGCGGGGGAGGGAAAGCACACCCGCCGATGCGGGGGGATCTGGCTTATCCTGCAACAGCAACCGCGGGAGGAGCTGACTGACCCTAACACCGCTGAAGCGGGAGGGGTACAAAGCTGCCCTACAACCGCACGAAGCGGGAGGGAGTGCCGGCAGAATTTTAAGTCTCAATCCAGCCCCGTAAAACGGAGGGGAGAGGAATGCAGCAGCTCACTGTAACACAAACTCGTCTCAACTCTTGAAGAATCCAAGTGAAAAAACTTGAACACGAAGTCTTTCTGAAGTAACTGAAGACTAAACTTGAACCTGAAATGCAACCAGAATAAAAACAGTACAGATATCTGGGAGGGGCTATGGATTGATCAGCTATGATTAATGGAAAGAAAATTATCAGGTATGATACATAATTTTACCTTCCATATCATCATGCTGATCAATCCATAGACTGGTGGGATGTACCGAAGCAGTACTCACCCAGGGCGGGACATTGAAATCCCTGAACTCAACACTGAATCTCCAAACCGGGCCTCCGCCCGTGCCGCCACAGTCAAGCGGTAATGCTTGGAGAATGTATGGGCCGATGCCCAAGTTGCCGCCTTGCATATCTCTTCCAAGGAGACGGACCCGGCCTCTGCCATCGAGGCCGCCTGAGCTCTAGTGGAGTGAGCCTTCAGCTGTATAGGCCATATAAGCCATATAGGCCATATAAGCCATATAAGCCGCTGCAATGGCTTCCTTGACCCATCTTGCCACTGTAGGCTTAGCAGCCTGCAGACCCTTACGAGGATCTGCAAACAGGACAAACAGATGATCCGATTTCCAGAAATCATTGGTCACTTCCAAGTATCTGATGATGACTCGTCTCACATCCAGATATTTAAGAGCAGAGTACTCCTCTGGGTAGTCCTCCCTACGAAAGGAAGGGAGACAGAGCTGCTGATTCACATGGAAGCGAGAAACAATCTTGGGCAGGAAGGAAGGCACTGTGCGAATAGACACTCCTGCCTCAGTGAACTGCAGAAAGGGCTCTCGACATGAGAGTGCCTGGAGCTCGGAAACTCTTCTGGCTGAAGTGATAGCCACCAAAAAGACTGCTTTCAACGTCAGGTCTTTCAGAGATGCCCTCAACAAGGGTTCAAAAGGCGGCTTCTGTAATGCTCTTAGCACCAGGTTGAAATTCCACGCAGGCACCACTGAGTGCAGAGGAGGGCGCAGGTGCTTAACTCCCTTGAGAAAACGCACCACATCTGGCTGCGAAGCCAGGGAAGCACCCTTCAGGCGGCCCCTGAAGCAAGCCAGGGCCGCTACCTGGACTTTAAGGGAACTGAGCGACAGGCCTTTCTCCAGACCTTCTTGCAGGAATGCCAACACTGAAGAAATTGGAGCAGTGAATGGAGAAAATGAGCCTGCTTCACCACGCTGCAAAGGTACGCCAAACCCTGGCGTAAGCAGTAAAAGTAGAGCGCTTCCTCGCTCTCAGCATAGTGGCGATGACCTTGTCTGAGAAGTCCTTCTTCCTCAGACGCTGCCGCTCAATAGCCAGGCCGTAAGACCAAAGGGGGAGGGATCCTCCATCACCACGGGACCCTTATGCAACAGGCCCTGCTCCACTGGCAGCCGCAGAGGATGGACCACTGAGAGCCTGATCAAGTCCGCATACCAGGGACGTCTGGGCCAGTCTGGACCCACCAGGATTATCCGGCCTGGATGCTTTGCCACCTGGTCTAGCACCCTGCCCAACATGGGCCAGGGCGGGAACACATAGAGAAGCTCTTGTGCCGGCCACTGTTGGAGAAGAGCATCTACTCCCAGGGAGCGAGGGTCCCGTCCTCTGCTGAAAAAGCGCGGCACTTGGCAATTGGCCGATGACGCCATCAGGTCTAGGCTCGGCTGGCCCCAGCGCTTCGTGATGCCCAAGAACGCCTGAGCAAATAGCTGCCACCCTCCGGGCTCCAAGGTATGGCGACTGAGAAAGTCCGCCTTGACATTCATGACTCCGGCAAAGAGAGCCGCTGACAGCTGTGCCAGGTTCACTTCCGCCCACTGGCATAGATTCATGGCCTCCTTGGCTAGAGGGGCGCTCTTGGTACCTCCCTGGCGGTTGACATAGGCCACAGCCGTGGCATTGTCCGACAGGACCCGTACTGGCTTCAACGCCAGTACCGGGATGAACTCCAACAGCACCAACCGAATGGCTCTGAGTTCCAGGAGGTTGATAGACCACTTTGCCTCTGCAGGAGACCAGAGCCCCTGCGCTGTCCTTCCCAAGCAGTGGGCTCCCCAGCCCATAAAAGAGGCGTCTGTCGTGACGACAATCCACTCCGGGGTCACCAGAGGCATTCCCGCAGACAACTTGTCTGTCTGCGTCCACCAGCTCAGCGCCTTGCGCACTGCTGGGTCCAAGGGAAGGCGCACAGCATAATCCTCCGACATCGGAGTCCAGCGCAGCAGCAGAGATTGTTGTAGTGGTCTCATATGAGCCCTGGCCCAGGGCACAACATCCATCGTGGCCGTCATAGAGCCCAACAGCTGCACATAGTCCCAAGCCCGATAGGAGAGGCTACTAGGAACTAGTCCACCTGAGCCTGAAGCTTGACAATCCGATTGTCTGGCAGGAACACTCTGCCCACTTGGGTGTCGAATCGAACTCCCAGATACTCCAGGGACTGAGTCGGGCGCAGCTGGCTTTTCTCCCAGTTGATGATCCACCTCAGGGAGCTCAAAAGAGCAACCACCCGGTTCACAGCTTTGCCGCACTCTGCATAAGAGGGGGCTTGGATCAACCAGTCGTCCAGATAAGGATGGACTTGAACTCCTTCCTTCCTCAGGAAGGCCGCGATGACCACCATTACTTTGGAGAAGGTCCGCGGAGCAGTAGCCAACCCGAACGGGAGGGCTCTGAACTGGAAGTGTCGGCCCAGTACTGCAAAACGCAGAAAGCGTTGATGAGGAGGCCAGATGGGAATATGCAAGTACGCTTCCTTGATGTCCAAGGATGCCAGGAACTCTCCTGCCTTCACTGCCGCTATAACAGAGCGGAGGGTCTCCATGCGAAAGTGCCGAACTTTCAAGGCCCAATGGACCCCTTGAGGTCGAGGATAGGCCGTACAGAACCTCCTTTCTTTGGAATCACAAAGAAAATGGAGTAACGTCCCTTGCCAAGCTGATTTTCTGGCACCGGAACGACCGCCCCCAGGCGGATCAGATTGTCCAAGGTCTGCTGCACTGCCACAGCTTGACCGGAGACTTGCAGGGAGAGAGTACAACCCCGTTTTTTTTTTTTTTTTTTAATTATATTTATTGAAATTTTTGAATAACAATATATAACACTTGTCATGGCACAATCATATGACACATATATATAACTTCCATAACCCATAACAGGAAAGTGAACAAATTCCCTCCTCCCTCCCTACCCCTCTACCTAACATGAGAAACTCTTACTCATTAGTGAAGGTTAGTCGTATTGTGGTCAATTATTCGCTTTCAGAGTCTAGGAACAATCAAGTGGGGCGCATCAAGATCTATCCCATTGTGCCCTCTCCATGTGCGATAGCGCTCCCATAGCAAGTTAAATTTTGTTATATGTCCCGATTTCAAGGCTGTCAGTTTTGACATTTGGTAGAGGTAGTCCATCTTATGTATCACCCGGATCACCGGTGGTGCCATTGTACTTTTCCACGCTGCCGCCAATGTTATTTTCCCAGCTATAAACCATATAGAAGTAAGTCTGTGGTCAGCAAGGCGCACTCCAGGTGGACGAACATGTAGTAAGCATATCTCAGGCTTAGCTGAATATCGCACCCCAGTCACTTGAGCAAACGTATCAATCAATTCCGTCCAATATGTTTGGATCTTAGGACAGAACCACCAAATATGGGCCATGTCCCCCACCATTGTACATCCTCTCCAACATTGATCAGACCCCTTCCCATACATTTTTACCAATCTCTTTGGAGTATAGTACCATTGATACAATATTTTATAGCTGTTTTCAATGAGAGAACTAGATACAGAGGCATGTAACATGTGTTCTAAAGCTTTTTCCCATTGGGTCTCATCTAGAGTTATCTGTAGATCTCGCTCCCAGCGTTGTATATAGTATTGGATTGGAGCCTGATCAGCAAGCAGGGCCCCATATAGGCGAGACACACAACCCCTATGGCTACCCGCCCTCATTGCTCTTTCTATATCTACCTCCTCCCGAATCAGTTCTGGTTTTGCTTTCTTGTTTATATAATCTCTATATCGTTGGTAGTGAAATAGGTGAGAGGTTGGTAATCCATAGTCCTCTTGTAATTCTTCAAATGGGGTTACTTGGTCATCTTCCCACAGTTGACTTAGCGTGATAAGACCCCTACTTTCCCATTGGCCATAAAGAGGATTGTCTACCCCCAACGGACATCCCGGGGCAGTTTTTATTGTCATCTGTTGAAAATGTAGTCTATTGGGTAGAGTCCTTTGCCTAACCGCCCACCATGTTTGCAAGGGGTATTGCACTGCTATTGGGGCTTTCCTAATATAAGACTGGAGTTGGCTCTTTGGTAGCCACAGTATAGAGCGTAAGTTTGCTAATCCCATCCAGTGTTGTTCCATCTGGACCCATGATTTAGTACTACCAGTGCTCCACTCTGCTAATACTCGTAACTGTGCTGCTTGGTGGTATAGAGCGAAATTTGGGACTCCCATTCCTCCTCTTTTTTTTGATTGGTACATAACAACCGCTCGTACCCGTGGTGGTTTGTGTTGCCATATATAGGCGAAAACCTTTCTATTAAGTTGTCGAAAAAATCCCTTCGGTACTGGTAATGGTAATGCGAGGAACAGGTATAAAAGTTTGGGCAAAATCATCATTTTTATGGCTGCCACCCGTCCCAACCAGGACAGCTCTAACCCCTCCCACCTGTCAAGATCTCGAAACAATTCTTTAAGTTTCTGGGGATAGTTAACTTGATGGAGGTCCGACAATTTGGGTGTTAATTGAATGCCTAGATATCGGAGGGACCGCTGGACCCATTTGATCTGGAATTGTTGTCGCAGTGAGACTTCGTCCCCTGCCGCCAGTCCCAATCCCAGAGCCTCAGATTTATCTATATTCACCCGGAACCCGGACATGGTGCCGTATTGATTCAATTCTTGTAATATATATGGTAAGGACTCGCCTGGATTAGTCACTGTTAATAAGATATCATCGGCGAATAGCATGACTTTATGTGTTAGATGCCCCACCTGGAGACCATGTATGCGTGGATGTTGTCGTATGCATTGGGCCAAGGGCTCCATTGTTAGTGCAAACAGCAGTGGGGACAGGGCACAACCCTGGCGGGTCCCACGTTCTAATGTTATTGGGTCAGAGTTGGTTCCATTGATTCTCAGTATTGCTAATGGCTGGGTATATAATAATTGGAGCCATACTATAAACCGTCCTACAAATCCCATTCGCTTTAGTACTGCAAACATAAAGACCCAATTGACCCTATCGAACGCCTTTTCGGCGTCTAATGACAGGAGCAACATTGGCTGTCTGGTATTGGTTGCCTCCTGAATCAGGTGGAGTGCCCTGCGAATGTTATCTATTGCTTGCCTTCCCATGATGAATCCCGCCTGGTCCTCTTGTACCAGCTTCGGCATGAGTCTTTGTAGTCTCTTAGCCAATATCTTAGTAAAAAGCTTGTAGTCCGATCCTAACAAGGAGATCGGACGGTAGGAACCACAGTATTGTGGATTCTTTCCGGGTTTAGGTAAAACTACTACATTTGCTATCCGCCAGGTGTAGGATAGCTCCTCTTGGGTATCAAGCTCATTAAATGTTCGGACTAGTAAAGGGATTAAGAGCTTGCTATACCGTTTATAAAATTTGTTTGTGAATCCATCTGGGCCCGGGGATTTACCGTTAGGCATATCGCTTATGGCCCACGCCACCTCATCTGCTGTGATCGGTGCAGAGAGCGCCTCCGCTTCTACCATTGTCAATGTGGGTAGGGCCGCCTTTGCAAGATAATTCTGGGCTTCCTGCGCATCTAAAGTACCCTCCGTTTTGTATAAGGCCGTGTAAAAGTCTGAGAAGACTGTCCTGATCTCTTCTCCTGTTATACATAATTTCCCCTCCCTATTGAATATGGAGGGCACTTGTGTATGGGTATAGTGCTTTTTTAACTTAAATGCTAGTAGCCGTGAAGCTTTGTTTCCAAATTCGAAATGAGCTTGTCTCACTCTTTGGAGGTGCTCTGCTATCTCTGCCATTTGAATTTCCCTAAGTTCTGTCCGTAATGCGTGTATTCGGAGGATTATAGCTCCCGCCCCCGGTCGCCCTGCACATTGTTCAGTGAGGTCTCTTAATTCCGCGTGTATTTGTTGGGTCCTCGCTCTTACTTGTCGTTCTAGGTGGATTTGTAAGGATATAACTTTTCCCCGGAGCACGGCCTTACATCCTTCCCAGAGGATCCCAGCTGATACTTCATTATTATCATTGATGTCAATGTGCTCTCTAATATCTGCTTCTATCTTGGCGGCTATGATTGGGTCTGCTAATAGTTTGTCACTAAAGCGCCACCGTGGCGTTCCAGGGCTCATTACCTTCAATTTCAACTCAAGGACTACTGGAGCATGGTCTGACCATGTCCTCGGATATATCTGAATATCCACTGTATTTGTCATTAATGTCAAGTGCCCCATCCAAAAATCTATGCGGGAATGAGAGTTGTGTACAGCCGAGTAAAATGTATAGCTTTTAGTTTGAGGGTTTCTGTGTCGCCAAATGTCTACTAGTTGCCATTGTCTCATGAATTTATATAATTGGGATCGATCTGCTTGTGAGTAGCGTATCCCTTGCGTAGAATTATCTAGTGTTGGTTGCAGTGTGAGATTATAATCACCACCCATTAAAAGGGTCCCTTCAACATGTTTAGAGAGGAGCACTGATAGGTCCGAATAGAAGGCACCTTGTTGGTCATTGGGGGCATATATATTTAAAAGTGTCAACACCTCTCCTTCCACTTTTACAATCATCAATAGGTATCTACCCCCTTTGTCCCTTACTATCCTTTGCACTTGCCAGGGGTATTTATTGGATAATGCTATCAGGACTCCGTTTTTTTTCCTTTCTGTGAGACTTGATGCAAAAAATATTTGCTGTGATCTCATGTTACTACACAGCCGCTCTGCCTCCTGTAGTAAATGGGTCTCTTGAATAAACGTTATATCAGCATGGAGGCGTTTTATCTCCTGAATCATAAGATGTCTCTTTCCTGGTGAATTAAGTCCCTTTACATTAAGGGTCATGCATTTAACAATACTCATCTCAACTGTGTGACAATCTCTTTTGTCCCTCCTCTATTCCCAATCCTCTGGTCTATTCCCTCTTGAAAGTCCTGCTCTCTAACCTTCAGGTAATGTCGAATCTGAACTAATCTCTCCCCAACTAGAAACTCTTTTACCCTCCCCTCCCCCTTTAAGACATCCTCGTATCCAAAGCACAAGGGTGTCATAGAGGGAAGTGACCCACCCACCCACATATTATCAATTAACAATTTGGGCCCCACTGCTTTGGGCAAAGTAATGTGAAGTGTTAATTGCGCAACTGAAAGGCATTTTTTTTTTTTTTTTTTCCCCTTTACATATTAAATGTCATCACCTTACATTGTTCAATCTTACAGTCAGTTTCTTGTAACTTATGTTTGGAATCAGCTTTTGTTGTGTCCGTTCCTCCAGTCACTTCTTTGCTTTGTCTTCGGGTCTTCGTAGCTGGGTATCAGAGTGTTGTCGCTGTAGTCGTCCTTTTCCCGCTGTGACCCGCTGCCATCTTGGTCTATCTCCAGTTAGTGGTATACGTTTCCTGGGAGTATTGATGTCTCCGCTGGGGCCTGCTTCAGGAAAGATATGCGTTGCCTCTGCGATATCTCGTATTTGGCATTGCTTCCCCTCCTTGTAAAATCGCAGCACAAAAGGGTGGCCCCAGCGATATTTAATCCCCTTGTCTGTCAAAAATTTCGTGAAGGGTCGGAGTTCTGCCCTTCTTTTCAAAGTAGCCGCCGCCAGGTCTTGGTAACATTCAATATGGTATGTGTCCCATTCAAATCCTGGCGTGGAGCGCGATGCCTGCATGACTTGTTCTTTTAATTTAAAATCGCTGAAGCATGCAATAATATCTTTTGGGCGGTTTGATGTTAAAGTTCCTAAAGCTCTGTGGGCCCTCACCAGTTGGATTGTAGCAGGGTCTCTTGTGATTTGAATGTTCTGGAGCAGCGCACTCACAATTTTTTGAACTGTCTGTTCACAATCTGTATAGTGTGGTGTGTCTGGCAGACCCCTAAATCGCACATTGCATCGGCGGCTCCGATTTTCAAGATCTTCTATTTTGTCCCAGACTTGCTGGGTATCTTGTCGGGCCTCGCGGTGCTGGGAGTCGAGTGTCTGGATTAAGTCTGTTTGTTCCTCCAGGCGGTCTTCTATTTCAGTTACTCGTAGGCCCAGCGCGCCTATTTCTCCGCGTAGCTCCGCCCCCATCGCGGCGATGTCTGCCCGCACTGCCGTTATTATTTCCGTTTTTATCTCCTGCAACCAGCCCCGTATTTCCTGCATATTTGTATCTTCCTGGATCCGTCCCTCCCCCGTGGCGAATAGCGACGGGGAGAGCGGCGGGGGACTCCCCCCTCGGGACTCGGATTGGCGCTGTTCGAGAGCTGGCGTGCTTGAACTCGCGGCTGGGCCCGTATACGCGAATGTTTGTAAGTCGACTGCTGGGGCTTTCGAGGTAAGCATCTTTCGCTTACCCTTGGTTTTAAATGCTGTTTTCTTGCGTTTCTCAGTCGCGTTTGCTTGTTTTTCATGCAGTGGGTTTACTGATTGTTTGGGGCTGATCGGAGCTCGTGGCTCAGGCAGCCATTTCGGGTGGTGACGTCCACAACCCCGTTTTTTAAGGGTCGGCAGAACTCTAGCTTGTAGCCGTCTCTGATGACTTCCAGCACCCAAGCGTCTGAAGTTATTGTGGTCCACTCGCCCATAAACGAGGACAGCCGTCCTCCAATCTGCACTGGGGCGTGGACCAAGGCCCCGTCATTGGGTACGAGACCCTGGGGGAGGACCGGAGGGAGCACCTCCGGGACGGCGGTCTCTGCGAAAGGAATGCTGCTTGAGGGAGAAGTTCCTCTTGAAGGAAGAGGGGGCAGAGGAGCCCGACCTGCCCGGGCGGTACCGACGGGCTTCCTGAAACCGTCCTCTGGAGGTACCAGGGCGAGTACTAGCCCGAGCCCTGACCTCTGGTAACTTCTTGCCCTTAGACGTGCCGAGATCGGTCACGATCTTGTCCAGCTCGACCCCAAAGAGCAGCTTGCCTTTAAAAGGCAATCTAGCCAGGCGGGATTTAGAGGCGTGGTCAGCAGACCAATGCTTCAGCCAAAGCCACCGCCGCGCAGAGATTGTCTGAGCCATGCCTTTAGCTGAGGCTCTCAAGACATCATACAGCAAGTCTGCCAAATAGGCTAAGCCCGATTCCAGGGCCGGCCAATCAGCCCTCAAGGAATGATCCGAGGGGGAAGCCCGCTGCACCATAGTCAGGCACGCCCTAGCCACATAGGAGCCGCAAACTGAGGCCTGCAAACTTAAAGCAGCCGCCTCAAAGGACGACCTTAAGGCCGCCTCCAATCTTCTGTCTTGGGCGTCCTTTAGGGCCGTGCCACCTTCCACTGGCAACGCCGTTTTCTTAGTCACCGCAGTGATTAAAGAATCCACGGTAGGCCACAGAAAGGCCTCACGTTCACTTTCAGGCAAAGGATAGAGGCGGGACATAGCCCTAGCCACTTTAAGGCTCGCTTCCGGGACATCCCATTGAGCCGAAATTAAGGTGTGCATGGCATCATGCACGTGGAAGGTTCTAGGCGGGCGTTTCGCCCCCAGCATAATGGCAGAGCCAACAGGGGCTGAGGGAGAGACGTCCTCCGGAGAGGAAATCTTCAAAATGCCCATGGCCTGCACTAACAGGTTGGGCAAATCCTCTGAGCTAAAGAGCCGCGGGGATCCGTCTCCTCCAAGGAATCCGCAAAGGACCGTTGGGAGAACTCAGATACGCTGCCCTCATCTACATCGGAGGAGACAAAGTCCTCCAAGGCCTGGGAATCAACCCGAGGGCGTTTACCTCTGGGAACCTCAACCTCTTTACCAGACGAGGGAGCAGGGGCAGCGTTTTGCATAAGGAAGGCCTGATGCAGCAGCAAAACAAACTCGGGGGAGAAACCCCCCAGACTGTGCACTTCCGCAGCCTGGGCAACAGCCCTAGACGCACCCTCAACCGGCGCTCGCAAGAGCGGGGGAGAGACATGCTGCGCATCCAAAATGGCGTCCGGCGCGACACTCCGCGAAGGAGCCGCGCGGGAAGAGCGGCGCTTAACTTTAGCCGCTTTGGTGCCGTCGCCCAAATTAAGGGCGTTCATGGCATTAATGTCTCCAACCTCAAGGGCGGCCCAAGAAGAAGCCGTCCGAGCCGCGTGGCCGGCCAAGATGGCGGAGGCGAGGAGCGGGGGATGGGCGTTTATGGCGGGAAAAACCGCCACGCCAGATGAAGGACCGGGACATTCATCGGTCACGAAACTGTCACCCAACAAGGGCGAATCAGGCTTTAAGACCCCCGCATCCCCTCTAGAAGCGCTCAAGCGATCCGGGGAGCGACTCTTTACGCCCTCGCCCTGCGACGCCATATGCCACGTGGAGATAAATCGGGGAATCCCCTGCCCGCTATAAAAAGGTAAAAATTACCTGCTTTCCGCTCCGAGCTGTAACGACCTGGTGTCCCAGTGAGTAGCTGCAATGAACGTTTAAATAAACGTCGAAATAAACGCCTTTAAGGACGTTCAAAAATTTTTTTTTTTTTTTTTTTTTTTACGGAGCCAGCGGGAGGGGGGAGAAAAGGAGGGACCTGGCACCACCAGGTTTGCACTTGCTCAAAAGAGCCCTCAACCCCAGGCACTCAACAAAACCTAAAAATTAGGCTTGGAGGCCTAGCCAGAGCTGCTGCTGTGTGTGACCACCACCTGCTGAGATAGAGAACATACTGAGGAGTTTCCGGCAGCACATGACCACATATAGGGAGGCAAAAGTTTGCTCTCTATCTCCACCTGCTGGTAGATGGACACAACCCACCAGTCTATGGATTGATCAGCATGATGATATGGAACATTGCTTTTGACTCGTAACCACTTGTAACCACTCGCCTCCACCTACCCTCCTCTCTTCCTTCCCGTTCACATTAATTGATTTGATTACTTTATTTTTTATTTTTATTTTTTTGTCTATTAGATTGTAAGCTCTTTCAGCAGGGACTGTCTTTCTTCTATGTTTGTGCAGCGCTGCGTACGCCTTGTAGCGCTATAGAAATGCTAAATAGTAGTAGTAGTAGTAGTCCCGCTTCCCACCACCGGCTCTGGCACAGACCGTATAAGTCTGCCCAGCACTATCCCCACCTCCCAACCACCAGCCCCGCCTCCTGATCTTGACTAAGCTCCTGAGGATCCATTCCTTCTGCACAGGATTCCTTTATGCTTATCCCACGCATGTTTGAATTCCGTTACCGTTTTCATTTCCACCACCTCCAGCTGGAGGGCATTCCAAGCATCCACTATTCTCTCCGTGAAAAAATACTTCCTGACATTTTTCTTGAGTCTGACCCCTTCAATCTCATTTCATGTCCTCTCATTCTACCGCCTTCGCATCTCCGGAAAAGGTTCGCTTGCGGATTAATACCTTTCAAATATTTGAACATCTGTATCATATCACCCCTGTTTCTCCTTTCCTCCAGAGTTTAGTTCAGCAAGTCTCTCCTCATATGTCTTGTAACGCAAATCCCATACCATTCTCGTAGCTTTTCTTTGCACCGCTTCAATTCTTTTTACATACTTAACAAGATACGGCCTCCAAAACTGAACACAATACTCCAGGTGGGGCCTCACCAACGACTTATACAGGGGCATCAACACCCCCTTTCTTCTGCTGGTCTCTATACAGCCTAACAACCTTCTAGCTACGGCCACCGCCTTGTCACACATAATTAAACTCTGGAATTCATTGCCAGAGAACGTGGTGAAGGCGGTTAGCTTGGCAGAGTTTAAAAAGGGGTTAGACGGTTTCTTAAAGGACAAGTCCATAAACCACTACTAAATGGACTTGGGAAAAATCCCCAATTCCAGGAATAACTTGTATAGAATGTTTGTACGTTGGGAAGCTTGCCAGGTGCCCTTGGCGTGGATTGGCCGCTGTCATGTACAGGTGCTGGGCTCGATGGACCTTTGGTCTTTTCCCAGTGTGGCATTACTTATGTACTTATATGTACTTATAGGCGGTGTAGGTGGTTAAATGCTGAATGTGCCGGACACATAAACCCAGATATTCAATGATTGTTCAGGGACACGGCCCAGAACTGAATATCTGGGGATAATGCCATTGGCAGTTAAAAAAAATAAAACAAACTCACCACCACTAGCTGAATATCTATCCCTTTGTAAATAGTGTGTATTTGCAAGAGGGGCATATACATGGTCGAGTTTGGGTGGGGCTCAAACATGTGAGCCCCATACCAAACATGTGGCAATTAAGTGCTAACACTTGCACCTGGTCTAGGGCTGGCAAACGTGCTCCCACCTAACATTTGTGTATGCATATACCTGGTTACAGTAATATTCAATGAAGGAAATAGGTGCCTATCAGGCTTATTTTCGAAAGAGAAGGACGCCCATCTTTCAACACAAATCGAAAGATGGATGTCCTTCTCACAGGGTCGCCCAAATCAGCATAATCGAAAGCCGATTTTGGACGTCCTCAACTGCTTTCCATCACGGGGACGACCAAAGTTCTCTAGGGTGTGTTGGAAGCATAGCGAAGGCGGGACTTGGGCGTGCCTAACACATGGACGTCCTCGACTCATAATCGAAAAAAGAAGGGCAACCCTGACGAGCACCTGGACGACTTTACTTGGTCCTTTTTTTGTTACAAGCAAGCCACGAAAAGATGCCCGAACTGAGCAGATGACCACCGGTGGGAATCGGGGATGACCTCCTCTTACTCCCCCAGTGGTCACTAACCCCCTCCCACTCTCAAAAAAATTCTTTAAAAATATTTTTTGACAGCCTCTATGCCTCAAATGTAATACTCAGGTCCATCGCAGCAGTATGCAGGTCCCTGGAGCAGTTTTAGTGGGTGCAGTGCACTTCAGACAGGCGGACCCAGGCCCATACCCCCCCTACCTGTTACACTTGTGGTGGTAAATGTGAGCCCTCCAAAACCCACATCTAGGTGCTCCCCTTCACCCATAAGGGCGATGGTAGTGGTGTACAGTTGCGGGGAGTGGGTTTGGGGGGGGGGTTGAGGGGCTGTGCACACACGGTAAGGGAGCTATGCACCTGGGAGCAATTTCTGAAGTCTACTGCGGTGCCCCCTAGGGTGCCCGGTAGGTGTTCTGGCATGTCAGGGGGACCAGTGACCTACGAATGCTGGCTCCTCCCACGACCAAAGGGCTTGGATTTGGTCATTTCTGAGATGGGCGTCCTCAGTTTCTATTATCACCGAAAATCAGAAACAACCAAGTCTAAGGATGACCATCTCTAAAGTTGACCATCTCTAAGGTCGACCTAAATTTCCAGATTTGGGCGTCCCCGACCGTATTATCAAAACGAAAGATGGGCGTCCATCTTGTTTCAATAATATGGGTTTCCCCGCCCCTTCATGGGGACGTCCTGCGAGGATGTCCTCAGAAAAACTTGGGCGTCCTTTTCAATTATGCCCCTCCACTTTTCTTTATAGAAAAGAATCCTACCATGCCTCCTGTTATAGAAATGCCCTCCACCTGCCTAACACAGAAGGAAGTAGGGAATGGGCAGGTAGTTACTGCAAATAGCAGTTAATGTCACCCGAATAACTGTACTACATTATCTACCATTCAATTAATGTGCACTAAGATTTTTTTTTCTCTGCATTACCTGAATGGAAAATGCTGGGCATACCACCAACAGTTAACACAAAGATTTTGACGTTACCACATTTTAAATTTGGCTCTTAAGCCATGGTAACTACAAAACGTTCCAGCAAATTAGTAAAAAGGCCCCTTAATAAAGAGAAATAGATTATTCTGACCAATTAGAATGATTAGTACATGCTGGAATGACTGAAGACATAACAATAACATATTTCATACGTAGCATCCAATTCCCAGTTTATACCCTTAATTTGAATACTTTTCCATTTCTCTCTTTACAACATACAAATTTGTTTTTTGCACATTTTTTTTTTTTTACTTTGAATGAACTGAACATACATAGCACGGTCCACTTAAAGAAGTAAATACCTCATGTTCTGCTTGGTAGACTTTTACTGTGATATTCCTCTCAAAACCAACAATGCTATTATCCTGGAAGACCCCAAGTCTGGTGATGATGATAGGATAGAGGACACGGAAATTTACGCTTACAGCTCTGTCCTCTGATAACACTGAGGATGCGGCTTCAGGTATAATAAATACTTCCATCTCCTGCTTCAGAACTGCAAATTTGGAAAAAAGTACGAGATGAAACATGGACTGGTATAAAGAGGAGATGGGAATGCATTTATAAAAAGAAGGAAGAAACAAAATCAGGGCTTAGCAATTACACACCAATTATCCAGCTGGCAAAACCATAGCAGCCCAAATGTCATGTCTTTTCTTCCAAGGCACCACCATGAGGGTAATTCTATAAGGGGGCACCTAGATTTAGAAACTAGGAAAGCACCAATTTAAAACCTATTCCATAATTAACAGTTGACACGTACTACATCCTATATAATAAAATGCACCTCCAATGTTCTGAAGCCGAGAAAGTGAAGCCTTCAAGCCTTGAAGCATTCCTGCAACGTTCCGGAACTACGTGTCGTCAATTGAGGAGATGGAGCCTTACAGAGCGCACGAATGCTTCAAGGCTTGAAGGCTTCACTTTCACACACACACACTCACTCTGTCTCTCACATACACTCTCTCTCACACACAGACTCACACACACACTCTGTCTGACACACACTCTGTCTGTCTCTCTCTCGCTCATTCTCTCTCAAACATACACACTCCAAGGAAAGGGGGGCATGGAACACGCTGGGGAGGAGAGGGAGGGGGCATGGAACTCGGAGGGAAGGGGGGGCCAAGAACTCGGAGGGTAGGAGAGAGAGGGGGAGGAGAAAGAGGGAGAGGAGAGGGAGGGAGGGGGGCCTGCATCTCGCATCTCGGATGGAAGGGGGGCCTGGAACTCTGAGGGGAGGGAGGGAGGGAGGGGGTCATGGAACTTGGAGCCCACCCACACACACACTCTGTCTCTCACATACACTCTCTCACACACTCACTCTCACACACACATACACTCTGTCTCCAGGGCCGTGCTGATATGGCAAGCGGGGGGTAAGCTCCGCAGGAGGGCGCCGACCTCTGGAGGGCGCCGCCACGGTACTTTTACCAGAGCTCCGTGCCGCCGAGGCCTTTAAATCTTTTACCTCTGGTCGCGGCAGCGTCAGTGAAAGCGCTGCCGACGTCTCCCTTCCCTTCGCGCTGGTTGGTTCCCTCAGTGTCCCGCTGTCACTGACGTCAGAAGAAGGTGGGACACTGAGGGAACCAACCAGCGCAAAGGGAAGGGAGACGTCGGCAGCGCTGTCACTGACGCTGCTGCGACCAGAGGTAAAAGATTTAAAGGCCCAGGGTGCAGAGCTGAGGTAAGGGAAGGGCAGAGAGGCATGGATGGGAGGGCAGAGAGGCATGGATGGGACGGCAGGGCCCAGGGAGAGGACAAATTGCTGGAAATGGAGGGGAGGGGAGAGAGGAGGATTGCTGGCTATGGATGGAGCAGGGAAGGGCAGAGAGGGACAAGGATGGACATGGATGGGAGGACAGAGCCCAGGGAGAGGACAAATTGCTGGAAATGGAGGGGAGGGGAGAGAGGAGGATTGCTGGCTATGGATGGAGGAGGGAAGGGCAGAGAGGAACAAGGATGGACATGGATGGGAGGACAGGGCCCAGGGAGAAGACAAATTGCTGGAAATGGAGGGGAGGGGAGAGAGGAGGATTGCTGGCTATGGATGGAGGAGGGAAGGGCACAGAGGGACAAGGATGGACATGGATTGGAGGACAGAGCCCAGGGAGAAGACAAAT
This sequence comes from Microcaecilia unicolor, assembly GCF_901765095.1. Classification (NCBI taxonomy): domain Eukaryota; kingdom Metazoa; phylum Chordata; class Amphibia; order Gymnophiona; family Siphonopidae; genus Microcaecilia; species Microcaecilia unicolor. The sequence goes on along the minus strand of NC_044033.1, from coordinate 285,461,876 downwards.
TGCTGGAAATGGAGGGGAGAGAGGAGGATTGCTGGCTATGGATGGAGGAGGGAAGGACAGAGAGGGACAAGGATGGACATGGATGGGAGGACAGAGCCCAGGGAGAGGACAAATTGCTGGAAATGGAGGGGAGGGGAGAGAGGAGGATTGCTGGCTATGGATGGAGGAGGGAAGGGCAGAGAGGGACAAGGATGGACATGGATGGGAGGGCAGGACCCAGGGAGAGAGGAGAAATTGCTGGAAATGGATATAGAGCAAGAAATGAAGAAGAAAGGAGGAAAGTAAAGAAATAAATGGAAAGGAAGCCCTGGAAACGGAGTTAAGAGGACAGATAGCAGCAGAATCAGAATGATCAGAAAAAGAAAGTCACCAGACAACAAAGGTAGAAAAAAATCATTTTATTTTCATTTTAGCGTTTGGAGAATTTACATCTGCTATCTTATTTTGCAATGTACAGCAATTTGTTTCTAAGAATATTGCTGACAATTCCTTTCAGTGTGGCAAGTGGTGAGCGATCGTTTTCACGGGGGAGGGGGCGCCAACTAATAGTCTGCAGGGGGGCGCCAGAGACCCTAGGCACGGCCCTGTCTGTCTCTCACACACTTTCTCTCTGACACAAACACACACACACACACACTCTGTCTGTCTCTCTCTCACTCGCTCACACACACACTTTCTCTCTCAAACATACACACTCCAAGGAAAACCTTGCTAGCACCCGTTTCATTTGTGTCAGAAATGGGCCTGTTTTACTAGTTACTACATAATACTAAAGCAAGTGGGTGAAAATGTGCCTCTCTGTAAGGTGCAAATACTTAGACCAGCAATAAAGCAGATGAAAATACTTGTGCCTAGATTGCAAAAGACCACAGTAGAATAGCCAGATCTGCAATTTTGGGTGGGCTTGAACCCAAAGTAAGTGGGCCCAACATTTTTCTGACTCCCTCTCCACCCCCTCCAGTGACTCCCAACTGAAATTATAAATGCCTGAGCTGGCAGGGATTCCCAAGCCCTGCCACCAGAATTCCACCCTTGCTGTGGCTGGTGGGGGTCCCCAAGACCTGCCAGCTGAAGAGCTCCTCCTCCAATGGTGAGAACACTTCCCTCTTTTCTGCAGTCAGCGACACTATCCACAGGCCACTGTTGTGCCAAGCATGTGCAGGGGGCCAGCAAGGCAGCACGTAGACAGTGCTATCGATTGCAGAGCATAGGGGAATGTTCTGGCCAACGGAGGAAGAGTTACATAAGTACATAAGTACATAAGTAGTGCCATACTGGGAAAGACCAAAGGTCCATCTAGCCCAGCATCCTGTCACCGACAGTGGCCAATCCAGGTCAAGGGCACCTGGCACGCTCCCCAAACGTAAAAACATTCCAGACAAGTTGTACCTAAAAATGAGGAATTTTTCCAGTCCATTTAATAGCGGTCTATGGACTTGTCCTTTAGGAATCTATCTAACCCCTTTTTAAACTCCGTCAAGCTAACCGCCCGTACCACGTTCTCCGGCAATGAATTCCAGAGTCTAATTACACGTTGGGTGAAGAAAAATTTTCTCCGATTCGTTTTAAATTTACCACACTGTAGCTTCAACTCATGCCCTCTAGTCCTAGTATTTTTGGATAGCGTGAACAGTCGCTTCACATCCACCCGATCCATTCCACTCATTATTTTATACACTTCTATCATATCTCCCCTCAGCCGTCTCTTCTCCAAGCTGAAAAGCCCTAGCCTTCTCAGCCTCTCTTCATAGGAAAGTCGTCCCATCCCCACTATCATTTTCGTCGCCCTTCGCTGTACCTTTTCCAATTCTACTATATCTTTTTTGAGATACGGAGACCAGTACTGAACACAATACTCCAGGTGCGGTCGCACCATGGAGCGATACAACGGCATTATAACATCCGCACACCTGGACTCCATACCCTTCTTAATAACACCCAACATTCTATTCGCTTTCCTAGCCGCAGCAGCACACTGAGCAGAAGGTTTCAGCGCATCATCGACGACGACACCCAGATCCCTTTCTTGATCCGTAACTCCTAACGCGGAACCTTGCAAGACGTAGCTATAATTCGGGTTCCTCTTACCCACATGCATCACTTTGCACTTGTCAACATTGAACTTCATCTGCCACTTGCACGCCCATTCTCCCAGTCTCGCAAGGTCCTCCTGTAATCGTTCACATTCCTCCTGCGACTTGACGACCCTGAATAATTTTGTGTCATCGGCGAATTTAATTACCTCACTAGTTATTCCCATCTCTAGGTCATTTATAAATACATTAAAAAGCAACGGACCCAGCACAGACCCCTGCGGGACCCCACTAACTACCCTCCTCCACTGAGAATACTGGCCACGCAATCCTACTCTCTGCTTCCTATCTTTCAACCAGTTCTTAATCCATAATACCCTACCTCCGATTCCATGACTCTGCAATTTCTTCAGGAGTCTTTCGTGCGGCACTTTGTCAAACGCCTTCTGAAAATCCAGATATACAATATCAACCGGCTCCCCATTGTCCACATGTTTGCTTACCCCCTCAAAAAAATGCATTAGATTGGTGAGGCAAGACTTCCCTTCACTAAATCCGTGCTGACTTTGTCTCATCAGTCCATGTTTTTGTATATGCTCTGCAATTTTATTCTTAATAATAGCCTCCACCATCTTGCCCGGCACCGACGTCAGACTCACCGGTCTATAATTTCCCGGATCTCCTCTGGAACCCTTCTTAAAAATCGGAGTAACATTGGCTACCCTCCAGTCTTCCGGTATTACACTCGATTTTAGGGACAGATTGCATATTTCTAACAGTAGCTCCGCAAGTTCATTTTTTAGTTCTATTAATACTCTGGGATGAATACCATCAGGTCCCGGTGATTTACTACTCTTCAGCTTGCTGAACTGACCCATTACATCCTCCAAGGTTACAGAGAATTTGTTTAGTTTCTCCGATTCCCCCGCTTCAAATATTCTTTCCGGCACCGGTGTCCCCCCCAAATCCTCCTCGGTGAAGACCGAAGCAAAGAATTCGTTTAATTTCTCCGCTACGGCTTTGTCCTCCTTGATCGCCCCTTTAACACCATTTTCGTCCAGCGGCCCAACCGACTCTTTGGCCGGTTTCCTGCTTTTAATGTATCTAAAAAAGTTTTTACTATGTATTTTTGCTTCCAACGCTAATTTCTTCTCAAAGTCCTTTTTTGCCCTCCTTATCTCCGCTTTGCATTTGGCTTGGCATTCCTTATGATCTATCCTGTTACTTTCAGTTGGTTCTCTTCTCCACTTTCTGAAGGATTGTTTTTTGGCTCTAATGATTTCCTTTATCTTACTGTTTAGCCACGCCGGCTGACGTTTAGTCTTTTTTCCCTTTTTTCTAATACGTGGAATATATTTGTCCTGAACCTCCAGGATGGCGTTTTTAAACAGCATCCACGCCTGATGCAAGTTTTTTACTCTGCGAGCTGCTCCTTTCAGTCTTTTTTTCACCATTTTTCTCATTTTGTCGTAATCACCTTTTCTATAGTTAAACGCTAGCGTACTTGATTTCCTAGTTTCACTTCCTTCAATGCCAATATCAAAACCGATCATATTATGATCACTGTTATCAAGCGGCCCTCGTATCGTTACCCCCTGCACTAGATCATGAGCACCACTAAGGACTAAGTCTAGTATTTTTCCTTCTCTTGTCGGCTCCTGAACTAGCTGTTCCATGAAGCTGTCCTTGATTTCATCAAGAAATCTTATGTCCCTTGCGTGTACAGATGTTACATTACCCCAGTCTATATGCGGGTAATTGAAATCCCCCATTATTATTGTGTTGCCCAGTTTGTTTGCGTCCCTGATTTCCTTTAACATTTCCGCATCCGTCTGTTCGTCCTGGCCAGGCGGACGGTAGTACACTCCTATCACTATCCTTTTCCCCTTTGCACATGGAATTTCAATCCACAGTGATTCCAAGGAGTGTTTTGCTTCCTGCAGAATTTTCAATCTATTTGATTCAAGGCTCTCGTTAATATACAATGCTACCCCTCCACCAATCCGATTCACCCTATCACTACGATATAATTTGTACCCCGGTATGACAGTGTCCCACTGGTTATCCTCCTTCCACCAGGTCTCAGAGATGCCTATTATATCTAATTTTTCATTTAGTGCAATATATTCTAACTCCCCCATCTTATTTCTTAGGCTCCTGGCATTCGCATATAGACATTTCAAACTATGTTTGTTGTTCCTAAGTACATCATGCTTAGTACTTGACAGTATTAATTGGCAATCTTTTGTCTGATTTTTATTGTTATTTAAAGATACCCGATCTACTACAATCTCTTTTGCAACCTCACTATCAGGATACTCTATCTTCCCTGGTGGGGCTTACGAACTGCAATTTTGGATGGGCCTGAGTCCAAAATGGGTAGGCCCAGGCCCACTTGTAGCTATGTCACTGGCATAGATTATAACATTTTATAATCCATAACCATTAGTATGTAGTCCCTGCAAAGAATATGCCATTACATCTATACTTATAGAATGCCACTTAGCCAGAAACTGCTCATTTACATGTGTAGTTGTAGTGAACCATCATTCAGAACTTTCAAGTAACTTTTAAAAACTTTGTATTTGGACTTCCGGTGGGGGTATGGAGCAGTGAAGACGCAGGAAAGAAGTGCTCCAGGGCGCCCCAGATAATCTGCATTCGCATAACCCCGCTCCCCGCCGAGTGCAACAAGCGGCTTGTAATGAGGGTCTCCAGTGACTGCTCAGGAAGTCAAAAGAAATAGAGGCGATACAGATGACATCCAAAACGGTCCGAAAAGAGCCGAAAGAAAAAAAAAACGCGCCACTGAGAACAAAATGGCGGACAGGGTTTCACCGCCGTCACCATCGCCCAGCTCTCTGTGGGCGGCGGAGATCAGAGAAGAGGTAAAGGCAGCGGTCGAGCAGGCGGTGGGTGTGAAACTGCAACTCATATTGGACAAATTGGAAGAATTAGATAAGAGGCATACAAAGATGATAACAGAGCTACAAGTGGTGCAGCAAAGAGTGGGGCAGGCGGAGGAAGACATTTTAAAAGTGTCGGAGGAGCAACCTCGTTTACAGGCGCGACTCACAGAAGTGGAGGCGAAGCTAGAAGATCTCGAGAATCGCTCCCGGAGGAATAATCTTTGCCTAGTGGGGCTACCGGAGTCTCTATCCGAGCGGAACTTGTGCGCCTTTCTAGAAAACTGGCTGCCCAAAGCACTTGAAAGTGCAGAGCTAGCAGGATCTCTCCGGGTGGAGAGAGCCCATAGACTGGGACAGCGGCGAGAAGGATCGGGCAGACCTAGAGTGATTATCTTTCGAATCTTAAATTATGCGCACAAGGTACTAATTTTGCAAACATTAAGAGCAAGACAGAAATTGGATTACCAGGGCACGCAAGTACTTTGCTTCCAAGATTACTCCACTAAAGTGTCTGTGGCGCGAAAGAACCTTTGCCCCTTTATGCACCAAACTATTTGGGCTGAAATATAAGTTTAGCCTGCTTTATCCAGCCAAACTCAAGTTGATTGACAATGGTCAAGCTGTAGCTTTTGAGCGAGTGGAGGAGGCAAACTTATATGTGGATAAGATGCTGGCACATGGGCAGGTTGGCTGAAGCCCAGTTGGCTAATAGATAAAGGAGAGAATGAATATTTAGGAAATTGACAGATGTTGTTGACTGTTTAATGCATATTTGCTGTTGCAAGATACGAATTGTTGGAGCACGCAAAGATCAGAAAGACGAGAGGAAAATCTGGAAAATAAACTGTAGGGGATATGAACGAAGTATGGAAGATACAGGCAAGAAATGGACTTTTGCATGGGACTGAATCATCAACTCATGGAGGCGGTGAGCTAAATAAATAAATAAATAGAAGGGGGAAGGTGGATGGGATAGTCACTTGTTAGAGGGGGCGCTCTAGCCTCGATAAAGCACGAAGTTATGCACAGAAGCATAAGAAGGAGGCGGTTGGGAGGAGGAGGAGGGGGAGGGTGGGGAGGATCAGGGGAGGGCAGGGATGGGTTGGGAGGGGGAGAGAAGGGGGAAGGGGAGAAGGGGAGAGGGAGGGATCCGGTGCACTATGCATGCATGCTGGGCACCCAATGATTTGAAGCAAGAAAGAAAGCAATCTTTAAAGGTAGATCTCCTTATGGAGTACTTTGCCCAGGGAGTGGAGGCTGGGACACTCACTGGGCACAAAGATAGAGAGTCACAACAGCAAGTTAGAATGCATGATCCCAGAATTGGGCAAGGGGTAACTTGACTACGCTGCAGGTGATAACATGGAATGTGGGGGGTATACACTCCCCGATTAAACGGCAAAAGATACTGAAAGCCCTGAATGATAAGAAGGTTTCAATAGCGTTTTTGCAGGAAATACACCTCACAAGGGAAGAGCATGCCTAATTGAAGAGATGGTGGGTAGGAGACTGGATCGATACCCCAGCAGTAGGGAAGAAGGGAGGAGTAGTGACATTAATTAGGAAGGGGCTTAATGTGGCGATAAAGAGAGTATTGGCCGATCCAGGAGGGCAGTATGCAGTGGCGTTCCTAGGGGGGCTGGCACCCGGGGCGGATCGCCGATTCGCCCCGCCCCCCCGGGTGCAGCGCCCCCACCCCGATGCAGCGCGGACCCCCCCCCCCCAGCGAAAGGACACCCCCGCGAAGGAACCCCCCCGCCGGGTGCACGCCGCCGGGGGGGGGGGGGGGTGCCGCGCGCCTGTCCTCCGTTGTTCCATGCTTCTTCTCTGCCCCGGAACAGGGGACACTTAAGTATCTAGGGGTCTACATACCAAGGGACCTAGTAAATTTATATAAAGAAAATATAGACCCATTGAAGAAACGTACTGGGGAGTTGTTGCAGGTTTGGCAGGGCTTGCCTGTGTCCTTGCGGGGAAGAATCACTATGTACAATATGTTCATTTTTCCTAGATGGACATATGTTTTTCAGATGATTCCTGCTACACTGGGATATAAAGAGGAGAGGTGGCTATATAAAACACTCAATGTTTTCTTGTGGCAGGGCAAACGAGCACGTATAGGATTAAAGAAACTCATGAGACCTTGTTTGAAGGGGGGGGCTGGGACTACTCGACATAAAGCTTATAACAATGGCTTGCAATTTGCGCCATTTATCCGATTGGTTCCACTCGAGGGAGTTCTTTTCTTGCACTAGTGTGGAAACCTCCCTGATGGCCCCAATGGGATTTGCCTATTGGCTTCACGCTGCATCGGAACAGTTACCAGCATTGGGACCATATGGGTTTATTGTGAATCCCTTGCGTAAAGTATGGAAATGGTTGGTCAGGACATATAATTGGAATAGTGAAGTATCTCCACTACTGCCTATTAAGGGTAACCTGGCATTCCCAGAGGGGGGAAGGTCTATGTTTAAGAACTGGGGCTTTTGTGGCATTCAATATCTGTTTCAGGTGGTGTCTGAGACAGGGACTGTTAAAACATTTCAAGCCCTGTGTGCAGAATTTGGTCTAGGACAGAAGGATTATTTCCAATATCTGCAACTCAGCCACTATATTAGTTCATTGTCCTCATTGGACCTCACACAACAAAAGTGGGAATCCATAAGTGAACTACTAGACCTGGAGGCCCAGTTAAAAGTACCGCTCCGGTATTTACACCACCACCTCAGAGACCTTCAGGGGACCCTGGACTATAAGTTAGTGTCACAACAGTAGCACCAAGAGTTGAGGTGGAAGCCAGATCCAGAACAGATTAAGATGTGTTTGACCAGTATATACCAGGTGACAGAGAATGTGGCATGGCAGGAAATGCAATTTAAATTTATTATGCGTTTATACATATCGCCACACAGAGCCTATAGAGCAACACTGAGGGCTACAGATGATTGCCCCAAATGTGGACATGTAGGAGCCTCTCTGGGACATATGTTTTGGTTCTGTGCAATGGTGACCCCTTTCTGGACAAATATAGGACAGCAAACATCACAGATGTGGAAGGCACACTAGCAGCCAGCACCGGGTCAACTATTTGATGTGTACAATGTTCGTGGCATGTCACCGGAAGGGTTCAAAGCTTTTCTGAAAAGAGCGGTCTTGATGGGCAAGAGAGTTATACTACAATTGTGGCTGCAATCGGACCCACCTGGAGTGCCACAATGGTGAGGAGCCATGATGCATTGTTGCATGCTAGAAAAGAAGAGAGTGGGAGATTTGGCTTCGAGGAGGGGAGACCAGTTTTGCAAAACCTGGCTACCATTCTGGGACACTGTGACACCCATGGTGAGAAGTAGGATTTTGAACTGTTAATAGGATCGGTAGGGAGGGTGGTGTGGGAGGGGAGGTTGGGGGGGGAGAGGGAGAAAATGTAAAATCGATGACAATACTTGTGATGTTTATCAAACAGTTTGTACAATGCAAGGCAGCATATCACTGGATGTACTGTGTCTATAGTTCATCAATAAAAATTGTTAAAAAAAAAATGTTGAACCATAAAAACTTTGTATTTCTCCCAGGCTTTCAGGCATCAGCACTCGGCAAAATTCAAAGATTGAATTTTTTTAAATTTAAATGAAGTCTTTATTGAACATTTAAACAAGTAAACAGATATATCAGGAACATTTCCCTGTAGCACATGAACTTGCAATGGTCAAGATTGCATACAGCTCGACAACAATTTTTTCAGTTTTATAAGAAAACCTCCCCCCCATCCGAACCCCCCCTGCCAACCACTGTCTAATTCCACCTCCTACCCCACCCCCCAGAGCCCCTCACCCAACCCCCTCCCCCCACCCCCCCCCCCAGAGCCCCTCACCCAACCCCCTCCCCCCTACCCAAACCTACTAACAGCAGTTTTTCAAGAAGGGCACCCATATCACCTCCCACTTAGACAGCGAGCGGGCATGCACCGCCCGGAGTCTCTCCATTTCACAAATATACCATAACTTATTTAACCACCTCATCAAAAAGGGGACATCTGCAGACTTTCAAGAAGCTGCGATCACCACACGTGCAGCCACATATGGGACAGTCTAACCAGAGTCAAGTACCAGCGATATAACACTTTAACCACATTCTCCTGGAAAGGAACATAGATGGAAATCTTAAACCAATTTTTCTCAAAAAAGGACCAATCAGCATCCCCAATACTCATCACCAATTCCCGATGCCAATCTTCCCTATGAGCAACATTCTTCCTCATTTGCCTAAATTGATAAGAATAAAGACACATTATGAGAGTCAGCACACAAATCTTCCAAAAAGGAATCCTCGCGAAGTATTCGGGCCTTTATTTCTTTGGAAGCAAGGAAATGACACAACTGAAAATAAGCAAAGCGCTCATGGGAATAGAGAGCAAATTGTTCTTTCAGCAAATCGAATGACAGCAAGCAATCATCCTCAAAGAGCTGACCCCAGGTTTCAAAGCCCATCGATACCCACCGCTGAAAAGCCCCTGAGGAAAGACCCGGTAAAAACAAGGGATTGTGTGCAATCGGAGATAACTGTGAGAGTAACAAATCAGGCTTAGCAAAAAACCCATCCCAATAAAAGAAAGTGGAGCTAATTGAAGGACACAAGTCCCCATGCAAGAACCTAAGTCTCTTGGGAAGCCACATCAAAATTCAAAGTGGACACTCCCCCACTGCAGCTTGCTCTATACGGACCCATAATTTATGCGGCAAAGCATGAAACTATTCAATCGCAGCCTTCGCTTGAGCAGCTTTATAATACCACAAGACATTTGGAACACCCAACCCCCCTCCCCGGCGGTATCCATATAATAAAGTTCTAGGCAACCGAAGACGCTTGTTGGCCCAAACAAACCTCACCGGTCTATTCTGAACATTAGCCAAAAAAACTACAGGAAACCTTTATAGGTAGGACTTGGAAAGGGTATATCAATCGAGGCAAAACATTCATTTTTAAAACAGCAATTCTACCCAACCAGAACAAGTCCGATGAATCCCATCGCTCCAGATCTCTATAAATCCCCCTCAAGAGAGGTGGATAATTAGTCAAAAACAAATCCACTGGGTTAGATGTGATAGTAATCCCCAGATAAGTTATACACCCCATTACTCACTTAAAGGAGAATGACTGTTGAAGTGATTCCAGGACCTCACACGAAACCCCACCCGCCAAAGTTTCAGACTTTTTCATATTCAATTTAAACCCAGAAACCAGAGAATAGGCGTCCAAACGTCGCATCAAGTTAGGAAGAGACATTAAAGGTTTCGTTAAGGACAGAAGCACATCATCAGCAAATAATACTAACTTATACTCTCCATCCCCCACAGCAATACCAGCTATAACCTGAATAGAATAGGATCTGCCTGAATAGAAATCACCAAAGGCTCCATAACCAATGCAAAAAGCATCGGTGAAAGAGGACATCCCTGTCGCGTACCCTGATACAAAGGGAACATCCGTACCTCCATTAACACATACGCACGCCCTAGGTGACGTACAAAGAGCCTGTATCCATCGACAGAATCCCGATCCTATACCAAACCGCCCCAGCACCTGGTGCATGAAAGGCCAATGAACCCGATCAAAAGCCTTTTCGGCGTCCAATCCTAACAAACATACCGGAATTCTGGCCTCCCTTCCTAGACACATGCAGCAAATTAATCATACGACGCACATTGTCCATCGCCTGGCGATGTGGAACAAATCCCGTCTGGTCCGGGTAATCAACTCAGGCAAAACCTTGGCCAACCTATTAGCTAAAACCTTTGCCAGAATTTTATCATCAGAATTTAAAATTGAAACGGGACAATACGAAACACATTGTGTCACACCTTTACCCGGTTTCGGAATCACCGCAATCCAGGCTTCCATCATAGACGCAGGAAAATCACCTTCCTCTAACACCCCATTCAAAACCTCCGCCAGCAAGGGAGCCACTTCCCCACAAAAGGTTTTATAAAAATCATTAGGTAACCCATCAAGACCGGGCGACTTCCCCACCGGAAGTGCTCTAATCACATTTTTAACCTCCTCCACCGAAACCTGACCCGCAAGTGCCTCTCGTTGACCAACTGACAAAGATGGAAAAGAGCAGGAAGCCAAGAACCCATCAATCTCTTGCAAAGATGGAGAAATATCAGGTGTATATAAAGACTGGTAAAAGGATTGAAACTCATCTCGAATCTCACTCGAATTAGTCACCCCCTTGCCCATATGATCCCGCACCTTAAGAATAGTTCTCTCAACTCTACGCTGACACAATTTAACTGCCAAAGTTGTACTAGGTTTATTGCTAAATACAAAATAAGAATGCCTTTGCTGATCTTGGAAGGAGTGGCCTAGTGGTTAGGGTGCACAAGTTCTCATAAATACCTTACCCCTACTCTAAAAATGTATATATATATATCACTACTTCACTCCTGGTCAAGTTACAGTAACTGCAACATTACAAAGAGATGAACACTTCTAATGATTTTTAAGTGTTTAAAAAAATATAGGCTTAAGCAATCGTACTTGGGTTAGTGATGTTCAGAAGTCTGCAAGAGTAAGGATCTTCTCGGTCTTCCACAGGTATATCACAACCATGAGCGCCTATAATAAACTTCACCTGTACACTGCAAGATAAGGCACATTTCATTAACATTTCTCAACATAAGTATAGCAAGTAAAAAAATATATATCACAATTCTGGCTCACTTATACATTCATGTCACATTCTCCATAAATAATTTTTAAGTTTCAGTAAATGGCCTTCCAATGGCTTAACTCTTCCCAATGATCATGGTTTGAGTTACTGTTTTTAGATCCCACTGCTGCTCCTTGAGATCTTGGGCAAGTCACTTAACCCTCCATTGCCTCAGGTACAAATTTAGATTGTGAGCCCTCCTGGGACAGAAATATCCAGAGTACCTGAAAGTAACTTCACCTTGAGCTACTACAGAAAAAGGTGTGAGCAAAATCTAAATAAGTAAATAAAAATCCAGAGGTGGGAGTAAGTGACGTCACCGATGTAGCCGGTAGCCTGGTTGCAGAGCTCCGCGGGTTAAAGATTAAAAAAGTGTGGTAAACCCCGATAAAGCGCGAGGAATTCCCCGCAAAAGAAGAAGCAAGATAGCTACAGTGAATGGCGGCCAAAAAGAAATTGGCAAAATTTAAATATGCAGGGGAATCGCCGAGGGTAGCGAGTAAGGTGAAAACACCACTTCCCCCGCGTGGAGCAAAAATGGCGCCGGACGATATGGAGTCTGATAATGATAACGAGGAGCAAATCGTTGGTGAGATTGAAGTGGAGCGGAGCGAAATTATACGATGGTTTAAAGAACTTAAAACAGAGATGATTAATACCAGGAAAAGCATCCAAGCTGCAGTTACGGAGCTCCGCGAAGAAGTGAAAGATATGGGCGGCCGAATGGTAGAGACGGAGGAGCGGATTGAAACGATGGCGGGAGAGCTGCAAACTATGAGGAAGAGTGCTTATAAAGAACAGCAAGAACGAAACATCATGGAGCAACGTTTGGAGGATTTGGAAAACCGCTCGCGGCGGTGTAATCTGAGAATTAAAGGCATCCCTGAAGAAGTGCAATTCAGGGACGCGGAGAAAGTTGTGCAAGAGATTTGTGACTTTATTTTGGAGCATGGAAAGGATCCTGAAGAAGGGCCGGAACGGCCTGCAATAAAAATTGATAGAGCTCATCGGAGTTTGGGGCCGCAGCGGGGGGATTACCCTCGAGACATAGTGGCATGCTTCCACGAGTTTCAGGTGAAGGAAGCGGTGTGGAGTAAAGCACGTGCATTGGGAGAAATCAAATGGCGCAATGTGCAAGTGCAGATTTTTCAAGACCTGGCGAGATCTACTCTGCAAAAGAGACGAGATTTTAAAGATATTACGAGATACTTGCAGAAGGCTGGCCTGCGCTACAGATGGATATATCCTAAAGGTTTGTTATTAACAGTGGGAAGCCAGACAAAGAAAATATTGCAACCTGAGGGAGCATGGAAGATTCTGGCTGCATTAGGATGTACAGACCTGCCGGAGATATCTGAAGCTTCCCAGAATACCAGCAAAAACAGGCCCCCTAATAGTAACGGGGGCTGGATTACACAGGGTGGAGGAAAAGCTAACAAGAGTCCACCACGAATGAATAATGAGCCTGAAACAGCCGCAGGCACCTGAAAAGAAAAACTAATAGAGGGCAATGGCCCGGAGTTAAAGTTGAGTAAAAGCACTTCTATATCCAGTGACTTAATGTTAAGATTTATACAAAGGTTTTGGTATATAGGGGTTCTTTGGGGGAATGAATGGGGGGAAAAAAATGATGTATGCTGATGAGTGATGGGGTTGGTTGGGGATAAAGAATGGAAAGGGAACCCATCGGAACGACACTTCCTTAGGGATATCACTGGCAGTTAAGGCTAGTGAACAGGCGAGGGGATTATCTGGGAGGGGGGAGGGACAGGGGAGGGCAGGGGAGGTGGGAGGGATAACAGTTGGTTCGTGGAATGTAAATGGCATGAATACTCCAGAAAAAAGAAGTATCATAAACAGGGAAATTCGTAAAATGCAATGGGATATCAGTATGTTGCAAGAGACACACATTCAAAAGAAAGATGAGCGGTTAATACAATATAAGAATATGGGGAAGAGTTATTTTTTGGCGGACCCTAGAGGGGGGAAAAAAAGGAGGTCTTGCAATCTATATCACGAGCAGACCTATTCAGAAGGACAGGGTAGGTGCATTGCGGTTAAAGGTAAGATCAATAACCAGCTAATCACTTTGGTAAATATCTATGCACCTAACGAGGGACAGGGGGCATTTTTTGAGACCCTAAGGATAGAATTACTCCAATTTGTGGCAGGAAATGTAATCCTAGGGGGAGATTTCAACTGGGCATTAACAGATCTTGATTACTCTAAGGGCAGGAAGGGTGGTAGACAGGCTAATACGTCTAAATTACTAAGACTGGTTAAGGAGCTAGACTTAATCGACGTTTGGAGAATGCAGCACCCTGGGCAGCGGACCTACTCCTTCTACTCTCACGCGCAGCGCTCTTACACACAGATAGACACAATCTGGGGATCCCGCAACTTATGGGGTAAGGTTCGGGACTCTGATATTGGGAGTATACATTCCTCGGATCATGCCCCTATCTGGATCTCATGGAGGGGATTGGGGAGAGAACGGGGACAAACATTTTGGAGATTAAATGAATCCTTGCTGGATTCTGCAGAGGCATGCGGGGAAATTCGAATGGTGATACAGGAATACATGGAGCACAACGATACAGGGGATGTAACGGATGGGACCCTATGGGATGCCCTGAAGGTGGTAGTAAGAGGTCATCTGATTAGGAAAGGTAGCCAGTGGAAAAAAGAGGGTCAAATACAGGAATTGAGGGTACGACAAAGATTGGCTTTTCTGGAAGCCCAACACCAGGGAGGGCGGTGTCCTGAAGCAATAAGGGAGCTGCGAGAATGCAGGGCAGAGCTACAACAAATACAAATTAGACAGATGGAATACCATAGAAAGCTAATAAGACAAAAATTCTTTGAATACAGTAATAAAGCTGGCAGGAAGTTGGCGCGCAATTTGCGACAAAGGGTAGTGGGAAATACTATAACTAAACTAAAGGGAGCGGGAGATTGTTTGATGTACCAGGACAAAGAAATTAGGGAACACTTTGCCCGATATTATGCCGCCCTTTATTCATCAGAAGCGAAAATTACAGTGGAGGAGATCCAAGAATATCTAGGACGGATGGGGCTCCGTAGCTTAAATGAGCAGCAGAGGGAGTTCCTGGACAAACCCATAACGTCAGATGAGATAGATAAAATTATTAAGGGTCTGAAAGGGGGTAAAGCACCTGGACTAGACGGCTACACGGCTAAATTCTACAAGGTATTGGGACAGGAGCTAAGACCACTCTTAGTGCGGGTAGGGAATGAATGCTTCAAATTGGGGACCCTACCGAGGAGCATGTATGAGGCGGGGATTACAGTTCTTCCCAAACCCGGGCGGGACCCAACAATATGTGGTTCATATAGGCTGATTTCCCTTATAAATATAGATATTAAAATATTGGCCAAGGTAATGGCAGAGAGGATTAATAAATTCCTTCCTCAGCTAATTCACACGGACCAAGCAGGCTTTATACCTAAGAGACAAGTAGCTGACAACATTAGGAGGACCCTAAATATTATTTGGGAGGGTCAAAATAGGGATGAGACTTTGGTGCTTTTAACAACTGACGCAGAAAAGGCCTTCGATCGGGTTGAGTGGATCTACCTATGGGAGGTACTAAAAAACATGGGATTTGGCCCAGGGATCATATCTTGGCTAAGGGGATTATATGCGAGACCGGTGGCCAGGATAAAGGCGAATGGAGGATATTCGGAACAGGAGCAGATACAAAGGGGTACCAGACAGGGCTGTCCCCTCTCTCCCTTGCTTTTTGCTATTGCAATCGAGCCTCTTGCACAGAAGGTTCGGGAGACAGCTCAAATAAAGGGTCTCTATGTGGTGGAGAGGGAGCATAAAAGAGCTCTGTTTGCAGACGACATTCTTTTCTACGTGAGTCAACCAGAGGTGTCGTTAACATACATCTGCAAAGAGATCAAAGTTTTTGGGGAAATGTCTGGATTTAAAGTCAATTATGATAAATCAGAGGTTTTGGATGTTGTGGGGCTTCCCTCAGATACTGAGGCTCTGTTGGAAAAATTTCCCTTCAGGCAAGTGCGGGAGAATTTTAAATACCTGGGCATTTGGATAACTAGGGATCTAACAAAGTTATATGGGTTAAATTATGCTCCCCTGTTTAGGGAGCTGCGCACAGACATGGAAGAATGGTCTGCTGTCCTGGTGGGGTAGGATAGCGGTGGTCAAGATGAACTTGGTCCCGCGAATGTTGTTTCTTTTCCAAACGTTGCCTCTGGAAGTTCCACCAGTGGTTTTGAATAAATTACAGTCAGATATTTCACGGTTCGTTTGGGGGGGTAAGAGAGCAAGAACATCGAAAATAATTATGTGGAAGGGAGTAGAGGAAGAGGGAAGAGGACTACCCAACTTAATATGGTACTACCAAGCAGCACAATTGAAACAGGTGGCGGAGTGGAGCAAAGGAGATAGATCACCAGTGGCGATCTTAGAGCAAAACCTGGTTTCAAGGGGTAATTTGGAGAAAGGTGTATGGGGGTCTGGACAGATGTATAGTTTACCTCAGGGGACGATTAGCCCCTTTGTGTCTCACTTGCAACATACCTGGGATGTATTAAAAAATAAGTTCCGGAAGGGGGTGAAAACCTCTACTTTGGCCCATATTACCCATGAAGATGAGTTTCACGTAGGACAAGAGGGGGGGGGGGGTATTTCGTGAGTGGAATCGAAAGGGCCTGCGGAGATTTAGGGATCTTATGTCGGATGGGGTAATGAGAGACTTCAAGACACTAAAGAGGGAAGTTTGATTTATCAGAATCCGATTATTTTGCATACATACACGCCTATTAGACACGCAGTTCCCGGTAGAACCAAAGTGGTGTTTGCTGGGATGGAGAAATAAAAGGGGTCAGAAGTGGCAGAAGCGGCTCAAAAGACTGGGGTTGGCAGCCACTAAGCTGGAAATAGCAGCCCATTGGAAACAAAGACTGGGTCCTACAATCACAGATTGGACAATAAGAATCAAGCACATTGTGGGACTAGAACAATTGACTGACAAAAGACAAGGCAGATATAAGCCAGATGCGAAAGAATGGACTCAAATAGATCGACTATGGAGTAGTGAATTACATGTACAGGTGATTTAATCAAGATGGATTAAGTTGGGAGCAGGGGAGGGGGGGGGAGTAGATTTGGGAGGGAGGGTGGGTGGGTGGGGAGAAAATTATCAAAAATGATTGTGATTTACAGTTGTTGTTGGACTTGCTGTATTTGGAATATTAGAGCAGTCAGCTGGCTGCACTGGCAAGCATTGTATTTTTCCATTATGTTGTGTTCAATAAACATTTTCAAATTAAAAAAAAAAAAATCCAGAGGTGGCTGGTTCAAATCCCACTGCTGCTCCTTGTGGTCTTGGGCAAGTCACTTAACCCATTGCCTCAGGTACAAATTTAGATTGTGAGCCCTCCTGGGACAGAGAAATATCCAGAGTACCTGAATGTAACTCACCTTGAAAAAGGTGTGAGCAAAATCTAAATAAATAAATAAATAATATATTAATGTATTTATTGTTAGTGATGCATTTTGATTTATTTCTCTACTTAATTGATGTGCTTAGTTTGCCAAGGGAAAATTAGGTTCTTACCTTGGTAATTTTCTTTCCTTAAGTCACAGCAGATGAATCCATTAACTGATGGGTTGTATCCGCCTACCAGCAGGTGGAGATAGAGAACACTGAAAGACCATAGTGCCTCTAGGACGGCTAGCACCAACTGCCTTCAGTATTTGAGATTTCCAAAGCAAAGTGAACCATAAAGGTATAACAACATAAACTTTCCTCACAGCAAACAATCGCCCCATAACAGGAGCATCAAAGGAGGGACGATCTCAACCTCCTGCAGTAGAACATCATGTAGAAATTCTGATAACTGTTTTCCAACTTCTCCCAATGAGATTTATATCTGCATGAAAGATCTGAACAAAAAAAAAAACAAGTCAGACAGGGAGGGATCATGGATTGATCTGATGTGACTAAAGGAAAGAAAATTACCAAGGTAAGAACCTAATTTTCCCTTCCTTGGCCACACCACGAGCCAATACTTGAGCTCCAAAAACAGCGTCCTGCTTCGCTGCAACATCCAGCCTGTAATGCCGGGCAAAAGAGAGCTGAGAAGCCCAAGTAGCCACACTACAGATCTCTTGAAGAGAGAGTGCACCTGTTTCAGCCCACGAGGAGGAGATGACTCTCGTGGAATGTGCTTTAAATGCTTCAGGCAGAGACCGACCTGAAAGCAGATACACAGCAAAAATGACTTCCTTGAGCCAACGGGCTATAGTGGCCTTATTATTATTATTATTTATTACATTTGTACCCCGCTCTTTCCCACATACAGCTGGTCCAGTGCAGCTTACATAGTAAAAGAAAGCATCTTACATAGTAAAGAATATAGTAAAAACAAGGACCTCCACGTCGAGGACCTGACAACAAGACAAAAAGGTGATCAGAAGTCCTGAAGGCATTTGACATCTGTACATACTGCAACAGCGCCCTGTGGACATCCAGAAGATGTAACTGCCCAAAGGAGTTCGGGAACTCTTCCCTGGAAAAGGAAGGAAGAAAAATGGGCTGGTTCAGGTGAAACGCTGAAACCACCTTAGGCAGGAAGGAAGGCACTGTACGTACCGTTACTCTGGACTCCGAGAATTGCAGAAAAGGGTCCTGCCAGGACAGCACCTGCAGCTCAGACACGCGTCTAGCCAATGTCATGGCCACCAAAAAGACTGTCTTGAGAGCCACATCCTTCTCCGAAGCTCGCTTAAGTGGCTCGAAGGCGAACACTGAACAGCCTTCAACACTAGCCCCAGGTTCCAGGCCGGACAGGGCAACCGGACAGGAGGACGGAGCCTAAGCACCCCTCTGAGAAATCTGGCAATGTCCGGATGAGCAGCAAGGGCCAAGCCAGCGATTTTCCCTCGATAACATGATAATGCTGCCACTTGCACCTGCAGGGAATTGTAAGCCAGGCCTTTTTGTGAGCCCTCCTGCAAAACGTCCAGCACAGTTGAGACAGTAGCTCGCGTGGGTGTGATCGCCTTTGAAACACCCCATGCCTCAAATTTGCGCCAGATCCGAGCATAAGCTGCAGAGGTGGACCGCTTGCGGGCCTGCAAGGGAGTGGAGATGACCTGGTTAGAGTAGCCCTTGTCTCTCAATTGCGCCCTCTCAATAGCCAGGCCGTAAGACCAAATCGACAGGGATTCTCCATAGACACCGGACCCTGAACCAACAGGTCCGGCACCAGGGGCAAATGCACCGGCGCGTTCATCAACATCCGGCGGAGATCTGCATACCATGAACGCCTTGGCCAATCTGGAGCTCTGAGAATCGCCAGACCTCGGTGCTGTCGAATCTGCAGGAGGACTCGTCCTATCAAAGGCCAAGGAGGGAACACATACAGGAGGCCCGAGGGCCAGGGTTGAACCAGAGCATCCAACCCTGCCGAGGATCTCGCCTTCTGCTGAAAAAGCGAGGTACTTTGGCGTTTGCACTTGACACCATTAGATCCATTCTGGGTGTCCCCCATTTGGCACAAATCTGAAGAAAAACTTCTTCTGCCAGTTCCCATTCCGCCGGGTCAATTTGATGCCTGCTGAGAAAATCGGCTTGCATGTTGCTCTGACCTGCTATGTGAGCTGCTGACAGAAGCTGCAGGTGGAGCTCAGCCCAGTGGCAAATCTGAGCGGCCTCCGCGGCCAGGGCCCTGCACTGAGTGCCGCCCTGACGATTTATGTATGCTACCGCTGTCGTGTTGTCTGACAGAACCCGGACAGCAAGCCCCTTCAGAGTCTTTTGAAAGGCCATAAGAGCCTGGAATATTGCTCTCAGTTCCAAGCGATTGATGGACCACCCCGCTTCCACGGGTGTCCACAGACCCTGAGCATAGCTTCCTTGGCAATGCGCTCCCCAGCCTAGAAGGCTGGCATCTGTTATCACCAGGCACCAGGAAGGAAGCGCCAGAGGCATTCCTTGGTGCAGCATCCAGTCGGAGAGCCACCACTCCAAACTGAGCAGGGCCGCAGGGAGCAACGTTAGTCTGCGTTGATATTCCTGGGACATCAGAGACCATTGTTGAAGCGGGGCAATCTGCAGAAGCCTCATATGCGCTCTCGCCCAAGGCACCACCTCCAAGGTGGCCATCATCGACCCCAGCAGCTGGAGAAAGTCCCAAGCTCGTGGGCGAGGCATCCGCAGGTGCAGACGGACCTGATTCTGAAGCTTGCACCGCCTTTGGTCGGGGAGAAAGACAAACCCCAATGCTGTGTCGAACCGGACCCCCAAATACTCGAGGGACTGAGAGGGGGTCAGGTGACTTTTGGGTATATTTACCACCCAGCCTAGCGCCTGCAAGACCGCCACCACTCTGGCTATGGCAAGACGACTCTCGGTTGCCGAGTCCGCTCTGATGAGCCAGTCATCAAGATAAGGGTGAACTCTGATACCCTCTTGCCTGAGACAGGCAGCTACGACCAACATTACCTTGGAAAAGGTACAGGGAGCTGTGGCTAGGCCTAAAGGCAAGGCCTGAAACTGGAAATGCTTTCCCAACACTACAAAGCGGAGGAACCGCTGGTGTGGAGGCCAGATAGGAATCGGCAAATAAGCTTCTTTTAGGTCCAGAGACGTGAGAAACTCTCCTGGCTGTACCGCCGCAATGACGGAGCACAGGGTTTCCATGCAAAAATGTCGTACTCCGAGAGCCTCGTTTACTCGTCGTAAGTCGAGGATCGGCCTGAAAGACCCGCCTTTTCGAGGCACGACAAAATTAATGGAATAGCGGCCGCAGCCGCGTTCGGCGGGAGGCACCGGGATCACTGCTCCGAGGTGTTGCAAGACTTGTAAGGTCTCCTCTACCGCCACCCGTTTTACGGCAGTGCCGCATCAGGACTCCACAAACACGTCTCTCACCGGGGCACCGAATTCCAGTCGGTAACCTTCTCTGATCAGGTCCAGGACCCACTGATCTGAGGTAATCTTGGTCCACTCCTCTAGAAAAAGGGAAAGACGTCCTCCTATTGCAGGCAAGGAGGAGTGGACCGGCGTCCCATCATTGTGGAGGACGCTCCTGAACTCCTCGCCTTG
This sequence comes from Microcaecilia unicolor, assembly GCF_901765095.1. Classification (NCBI taxonomy): domain Eukaryota; kingdom Metazoa; phylum Chordata; class Amphibia; order Gymnophiona; family Siphonopidae; genus Microcaecilia; species Microcaecilia unicolor. The sequence goes on along the minus strand of NC_044033.1, from coordinate 285,441,118 downwards.
AATCGGCCCCTGTGGAACGTTTGTCCGAGCGAAAGGAGTTCCGCTGCTGAAAATGGGCACATTGAGAAAACCCAGCAGAGCACCCCGGGCAATACCTTCAAGCTTCACAGAAGCGAGGTCTGGAAGAGGAGGGAAACACAGAACCCTTGGAAGAAGGCCTCGGCCTATCCTCAGGTAACCTCTGGGGTTTAGATTCCCCCAGGTCTTTCACAATCTTCTCCAATTCCTCTCCAAATAACAGGAGGCCCCGAAAGGGTAACCTCACCAGTCTTTGCTTAGAAGCCATGTCAGCCGCCCAATGCCGCAGCCAAAGAAGGCGGCAGGCGGACACCGCCACAGACATCTGTTTAGCCGAACCTCTGACCAGATCATACAGGGCGTCAGCCAAAAATGACAGGCCGACTCGATCCGCGGGGCTACCTCAGAAAGAGGACCCGCACCATCAGCGGGCTGCTCCACCGCCTGCTGTAGCCAGGAAAGACATGCCCGGGCTGCATAGGAACTGCAAATAGACGACCTCAAGGCAAGGCTGGCAATTTCAAAGGACCACTTCAGTGCGTACTCATGCCGCCGGTCCTGCATGTCTTTCAAAGCGACTCCTCCCTCTACTGGGAGTGGGGTCTTTTTTGTCACCGCCGTGACCAATGCATCCACTTTAGGCAGCCCCAAAGGGGCCAAGTGCTCCTCACACAGAGGGTAAAGCTGACCCATAGCCCTGGCCACTTTCAAAGGCCCATCAGGGTCAGACCATTGAACAGAAATAAGCTCTTGGATGGAGTCATGCACAGGAAAGGCCCGAGTAGGCTTGTTAGTACTCGCCATCCTAAGATTAACACATGAGGCCTTGCCTTCAGCAGGATCATCAATCGAGAGGGCCTGCAAGGTGTCAGTAAAGAGAGCTGGCAGCTTGTCGCAGTGGAAAATCCGGACCGCATTGGGATCATCCAAATCCAGTGGCAAACAGGCACCCTCCTCTGGATCATCCGTCCCTGAGGGTCTGCCACATCCCTCAGACTCTCCACAGCCCGACCACGGGGTGGGGGGGGGGGGGGGGGGTAGGGTATGCGCCACTTTCAGACGGGGAATTTACCCGTCTATGTTTAGCATGTTTCCAACGCTAGGGGAAGGAAATAACCTCTGAAGTCATACTCGGAGCATCAACACCCGGAGGGAAGCCAGGAGGCAACACAGTGTCAGACACCTGCGGCAGAGCTCTTTCAGCATAAAAGCCTTATGCATTAACAGCACAAACTCAGGGGAGAAAAACTCACCCTGACCCTCCGCCTCCAAATTAGTAGAAACAGATGTAGAAGCTCCTCTGGCAGCCTCTAAACGAGGCGTCCCCCTGCACTCAGACTCCTCCACAACCGCGAGGGTCGAGGAATGCGGCGCTTCCAAAATGGCGCCCGCTGCTAGCTCTATCGAGCGGCAAGAAACATCGCTCGGCATGCTCAAACTAGCGTGAGCGTCTAAGGAGCATGTTTTACACAGCCCCGCTGCTGATCTGCGTTTACCACAACGGGAGCAGCGCTTAACTCCTTCAGCAGCCATCGTCCATTTTTTCACAAGACGGGAATATAGCAATAAAATGGCGGCTTCGAACCAAAATTTACCCTGATTGGAACAGCATCCACGGGACCTCCCCAGAGGATCTGGGCACCACTCTCACCTCAGAAGACCGAGTCAACGAACTCCGATCAAGCTGCACAGATCCAGGATCACTGGAAAAAGCCTCAGAACAGCCACGTAGTAAAAGCGCGCTCTTTTTTTTTTTTTAACGCTGTGAGGAAAGTTGGAGGCAGGCAGCAACAGAGGGACTCCGGGAGGCGGGAGGAATGGGTAAGGCAGGGAAAGCGCGAACCTATATGCCTTTAAAGTGGGCACCACCAGCCACAACACCCCTGCTCAACTGGCAAAGCACAAGAGCCACTCCAGGCAGTCTGAAATCCAGGAGCTGATCAAGCTACATCCACACCTGCTGGGAGATAGAGAAATACTGAAGGCAGTTGGGGCTAGCCGTCCTAGAGGCACTATGGTCTTTCAGTGTTCTCTATCTCCACCTGCTGGTAGGCGGATACAACCCATCAGTTAATGGATTCATCTGCTGCTGATGACAAGGAATTGTATTTTATTACTGTATCATTTTGTTTTTCTGAACCGTTTTAAGTTTAATTTTTGTCTGAATAAAAAAGTTATGGTAGGCAAGTATAACATACCATAATATTCTGTATTAGAATATTACGTGCTTAGAAGCACTTTCCTGTTCTATTCTCAGTGCTTATCAAATTTGGAACACTTTCTTCAAGTCTACAAAATCTTGTCAAGGTTTTAGTCCCTGTCACAATTTTAAAAGGGGCAGATCTGAAATACCAGGAGTGGTTAAGCAACTTCTGTTCCATCTGCAATGTTCTGCTGCCTTCTTGACTGTGATGCAGCAAGGGACACTGACCAGAGATGAGAGAAAGTCAGAGGTTTTTCAACAGGGGGGACAATCGGTATGTACCAGGCAAACTTTTCCAAATAAAATTATCTAATGCAAAACATAGCAGAACTGTGATCAAGGATTCTTTTCAAAATAATCAGAGCATAAAATGCAGGATTCCTACAGTATACTTTGAATGCTGTATTTTTGTTATGGCTCCTGTAACAAACCCAACCAGAAACTTCCTCTTTAAATTTAACTTGTTTATTTAATGACTGCAAACCTTTTTTTTTATAACTGTAACATCCCCTGCCCTCCCCCAAGCTTCCAGACCTATTTAAAACAGCAGTTTTTTCACATTAGTAGGCATTAGTAAAAGTCAGGTTGTTACCGCTGGTTTAATGCTGGGTCATGTTTAAAGGATTTCAACCAAGTGTTCCTTATTACATTTCGCAGTTCAAAGTTGTGCCGAGCTGATAATATACCTACGACAAGATCATAATGTATAGGTTCCCACTGAGGAAACAATACTGACAGGCCTGAAAAGAAAGAAATACAGATTTATTATATTATCATAGAAACTGTACTGCTATGTAGAAAGTCCCATGCAAAGAGACACGTACAAAAAACTGGGAAATATTCGAATGACAGAATGTTTCAAATAAAAAAAAACAAAACACCACAATTAACTTCCAAGACATAATGAGGTAGATTCTATATATGGCTCCTACAAAATCAGAAACGAAAAAGCACTATTCTATAAGCCGCGCTTAAAATTAGGCGCAGTTTATAATTAGCTCTTATGCCCGGCAATCATACCTAACTTTAGGCACAGCCATTTGCACCAACTGAAACGTGGTGCAAATGTATTCGCCCAAATCAGGCACATATCTCCCATATTCTTTAACGTACATAAATGCTAGGAACGCCCCATTGCCCATGACCCTCCCATTTCCGGTCCTTTTTCATTTTTTCACTTGCGTGTAAAATTTAGGTGCAGATCCCATGCCTAAATTTATGCACATAAGTGCCAATTAAATCTAATTATTGCCAATAATTGCTTGTTAAAATGCCAATTATTGGCACTAATCAGCTCATTATTCAATTAAATTGCTCACACAAATTGGGCACATGCCCAATTTGTGCACACAAATTTTGGCAACTTTTATAGAATTAGGGGGAATATCTCAATATAAAGCTTTCATGGCCCTGAAATCACACACATTACAGTTTCTGTAAGAGCCTTCTTCATCCCTCTTAGGGGGGTAATTTTATAGATGTCTTTAATAAAATTATCCTGGGATTATGAATGGTGCTAGGAAGGTTCATAGTTTTATGTGAGCTGCATTTAAGTGTGTTCAGGGGGAAGTCTGGGTGGAGTGCGGGAAGATGCAATTTACACACATTGTTTATAAAAAATGTATATGTATATAAATGTATATGTCATGCACATCTATTCCCAAGCAGGCATGTGGAGGGTAATTCTATAAAGGAGTGCCTATTTTTAGGTGCCAAGAATGTGCCTATTTGGAGCCTATTCTATAAGGAAAAGTAGGCAACTACTTTTCTTTATAGAATACCAAAGTAACAGGTCAAATACATGCCTATAGTTTAGGTACAAGCACTTACACCAGACACACAGCTGGTGTAAATGCTTGTGCCTAAATTGCTAAATAACACATGTAGCTTACACTATTTTAGATGGTATGCGAATAAATGTTCACTGTCCAAGTGAATGCCAACCTGCAAAGTACATTCTACTGAATACTGGCATATACTTACAGAATAGTGCTTAACCAGAAACTGATCATTCATGTACAAATACGACTAGAATAATGGCATTTATGCGCATTATTGCCATATTGCCACCTAATTCTAGATGGCTTCTTATAGAATTGCCCCATATCCCCTAATTCTATCAAGTTGTGCACTCAAATTTGTGATTAGTGCACAAAGTTGCAGTGCAATTTATAGAATAGGGTCAGTTATGTGCATAACTTAGGGGCCCTTTTATTAAGCCGTGTAGGCGCGTACGCACGCCCAACGCACACCAATTCGGAACTACCGCCCGGCTACCGCGTGGCCCGGGCGGTAATTTCAATTTTTATGCGTGTCCAATAAGTGTGCTGGAAAATATATTTTATTTTCCAGCGAGTGGCACTAACCAGGTAGTAATCGGCATTGTACGCGTGCTGACGATTACAGCCCAGTTAACACGTGAGACCTTACCGCTAAGTGAAAGGGTGGCGGTAATGTCTCAGGCCTAAAATGGACACACATCAATTTTCATTTTGCTGCACGTCCATTTTTGGCCAAAATAAAAAAAAGGCCTTTTTTGCAGGTGCACTGAAGAATGGACCTGTGTACATCCAATAGATGCGGCTACACCAGCACAGACCATTTTTCAGCACTCCTTAGTAAAAGGACCCCTTAATTAGCTAATTGGTGTTAACCAATTATTGGCTATAATTTGTAACTGGCACTAATTGGTAGTAATTAGCAATTATGACCAATTATGACAAATTGTGTATACGAATTCCAGAATGTGCAACTGAAAGGGGGGAGTGTGCACCTCTAAGGATATGGATGGGTGAGGGGAATGTCTGGCAGTTGCACATGTAATTGCCTACATTAAGGTGTGAGCATTTACACCAGTTATTTGGTTAGCGTAACTGCTCGCATCTAAAGTTAGGCATGTAATTGTGGACTTAACACTACTATTCTACAACAACGCAATTGTTATAGAATCCACACTCAACATGCAGCATCTCGGTACTCAACTTTGGGTTACCTTTTTGCAATTACCCCCCAAATCTCCCTGGCTTCAATTTAGCTGCAATTTCTGCCACTTTACCCCTGGCATTTCATAAAGACACATGTGCATACATGTAGTTACACACACCTTCTACTCATAAGTGTCGTATGCATTATTCTATAAACTAGCACATAGGTGTATTAGCACACAACTGTACAGGGGACATACACACGGGTGAAGATTGGGCAGGACATGGCATGTCTTTCATGTGCAAAACTTACAGAATAATGTCAATTATACACATGCCCACCACTTACACCTGCCATTGACATGGTGAAAGTCAGTATACCTAACTTTGCACTCTTCTGGATGCTGGATGCTGACAGAAGAGTAAAGAATAAAGCTAGTTAGAGGTTTTTGGCTGCTTATATATTTGAGAAGTTACTATTAAACTTTTAATTGATGTACAGCCCTAATGAGTACGAATGCAGTGCAGGAAAAGTATCAAGTAATCTTATAACCAATACGCGAAAATTAGTAAAAATCAATAAAAAAAAGTTAAAACAAACAATAGAAATCACATCACCAGTTCAAGTTGGAGTATGCAGTATGGGATCAAGATATAAATGAGAGAAAAAGGAGGCAAGTAGATGAGGATCACACATTAGATCAGTGGTTCCCAATTCTGGTCCTGGAGGCACTCCAATCAGTCAGGTTTTCAGGATATCTACAATTAATATTCATGAGAGAGATTTGCATGCAGTGGAGGCAATGCATGCAAATCTCTCTCCTAGAAGCAGTCATTTTTCCCATAGTTTTAAACTGAAACCTTTTCTAGAGGTAGAAACGTAACAGCCAAAAAAATTTTAAAGATAGGGGGAAGGCTCAAATCTTGTTCTAAAATGACAGTTAGTTTCTGTTCTTTGGTTGCTGGAGAGGTAGCACAGCCACTGACCTCAATTAGGTGTTAATTAAGGTGTGATGAAGTAGAATATCTTCATAGGTTACTAAGGTCAACCTGATTCCTGAGTTAGCTTGAAAGAGCATGTTTTGAAAAGGTCCCCATAAATTCAAAACTATATAATGAGAAAAGGTCCCACTGAACTTTCTTTCTGAGAAGTTCTGAGAGAAGAGAACATTTCTCTGGTAAGTGAACACTATTTTGCTTTGTGCTTTGGGAACTTAAAGATTGGGGTTTAAAGGAGAAATTGTAGGTTAGTGATAGGCAGAATAAAAATATAAAACAGCAAACTTTATCAGCTAATCTCCATACTCTTTTTCCCCTAGTTTTAAAACAGCATTAACAGATAGCCTCTAGCGCACACTGCAGGACGTAGTTTAGTATTAAAGGGGGAGGGCGAAAGAGAGAGAGCGAGAGAGAGAGAGAAAAGCAAGCATTATTAACTAGTTTCCATAGTGTACAACCCTTTTCCCCGTATCCCTTAGTTTTAAACTGAAATTTTCTCTAGAAGTAGACATTTGTTCCACAGTTTTAAACTGAAACCTTTTCTAGAGGTAGAAGCTTAACAGCCAAAAAACTTTAAAAGATAGAGGGAAGGCTCAAATCCAGGGGCGTAGCCAAACACAATTTTGGGTGGGCCTGGGCCCAAGATGGGTGAGCAGAAGAACTCCGCTCTGTCTCACAAGTGATTTGGGGTCTCCCTCTCTAGCCTGCATGCCATATGGTCTCTCAAACACCACCCTCCCCCGCATACCTTTTAAATAACAGATTTAAACTGGCAATGAGAAGCAACTGATACACACTGCTCATGTTGGCCCCACAGCCATCCCTCTGATGCAACTTCCTGTTTCCATATAGGCAGGAATACATCAGAGGGAAGGCTGTGGGGCCAGTGCAAACAGTATGTATCAGTCGCTGCTCACTGCAGGCGAGGATCTGCTATTTACAAAGTATGCAGGAGGGACAGTTGTTGGGAGTTTTTGGCTGGTGGGGCTTGCGGATCCCTGCCAGCCACATCATAGGTGTACTGATACTGGGTGGGCCTGAGCACAAAGTGGGTGGGCCTGGCCCATCCAGTTCCACCCTTGGCTATGCCACTGCTCAAATCTTGTTCTAAAAAGAAATTTAGTTTCTGTTCTTTGGTTGCTGGAGAGGTAGCATGGCCACTGACCTCAATTACGTGTTAATTAAGGTGTGAGGAAGTAGAATATCTGCATAGGTTACTTTAAAATCAAGAATTGAAAAATAGAATTGAAAAATGAACTTCCAAAATTATTGTTAGAAATATGTAATTTATCTTTAAAATCGAGCGTGGTACTGGAAGATTAGAGGGTGGCCAATGTACCGCCAATATATAAAAAAGGTTCCAGAGGGGATCCGTGAAATTATAGACCAGTGAGTCTGACGTAGGTGCCGGGCAAAATGAAACTATTATAAAGAACAAAATTAGAGCGTATTCAAAAGCATGGATTAATGAGACAAAGCCAACACAGATTTAGAGAAGGGAAATCCTGCCTCACCAATCTATTATATTTCTTTGAAGGAGTAAACAAACATGTGGATAAAGGCAAGCCGGTTGATATTGTGTATTTGGATTTTCAAAAGGCATTTCACAAAGTACCTCATGAAACAGTCCAGAAGAAATTGGAGAATCATGGGAGAATCTCTGGGAGGAGAGGTGGAGGTATTGCCCTAATTTATCGCTCCACCTTCATAGTAGAACCCATTTCAGACTATCTCACCGCATCTTGAAATCGCTTCTATCAGAATCTACAATAAAACCTTATTTAGTCATCTGACCTGCATCCTGTTATATAGGCCGCCTAGCGACTGGAACGAGGTACAGCCTATTTTTGCAGATTTTGTTTCCAGCGCGTGTTTGGCCAGCTCCAATGTACTCATTCTGGGTGATATTAATCTGCATCTTGAAAATTACTCATCTTCCGACACGCATAACTGCTTGGGCTTTCTCTAATCCTGGAACTTCTCCTGCTGGAATCACCAAGCAACCCATTCGAAAGGACACACGCTTGACCTCCTCTCCCTAAAATCAGCCGCTAACCTCACGTCATATAAACTCTGCTAAATAGTCAGCAATCCCTTGGTCGGATCACTTCAAGCTGATCTGCTCCATTTCATGGCAGGTGAAAGGCCCACTGTACTCATGACAACAAACGACTTATTACACTAGAGGTTATATTGACCCCAAGGTATTTTGGCAGATTGGCCTGAACCGGTGGACTCTGTTAACTTCTTGGCACGATGTAGAAGAATTTTGGACACCATTGCTCCTCTCAGAGCAAGGTCCACAAAGAGGACTGCTGCTGCACCATGGTTTAATGATGACCTTAGACAACATAAAACCACTTGCAGACGACTCGAAAGGGCCTGGAGACAGCGCCAGGACGCTCAACATCTAAATGCACGGAAGACCTCCAAGAAACTCTATTATAAATCTAAAATACGCCCTGAAACAACTCTACTGTTTAGTTAACAAACTCACGGATACTACAAAAAATGCTCACATCTGTCAATAAAAGTACTCCACCTGCTGCAACTTTGGCCAAGTTTTTCAAACGTAAAGAATTACCTACCGCAGAGCAGTTTGTGTGTAAGTGATTTTCTTAGTGCCCTTGATCCGAGTTCATGCGAGCACCCAGCTGATCGATCGTTCTCACTCTTCACACCTCTTACTGTGGATTCTGTCCTACAGGAGATTTGCAGACTTTCCAGTAAATTTTGCAAATTAGATGCTTACTCAAATGTGCTCCTCGTTGCTTCATAGCTGATTTGACACAGCATTTCAACTTCATGCTTGGTATTGGCATGTTCCCTGAAACTTTTGGAAACATCTTACTTACCCCGATTCCCAAAGATGTCAAGAAAAACCGCCAAGATCTTGCCAACTATCGGCAGATTTCATCTATTCCACTTTTCGTGAAATTGATGGAGAGCATGGTATACAAACAGCTTAAGGAGTACTTGGACAAGTTTAATATATTGCATGAGTCACAGTCAGGATTGCGTCCACTCCATAGTACTGAAACCATGCTTGTCACCCTCCTGACCAACTTTAAAAAGGAAATAGCTGTTGGAAAGAAAATTCTGCTCTTACAATTTGAAATATCTAGTGCTTTTGACATGGTGAGCCATGACATCTTGCTCCTTGACTACTTTGGTGCCAGTGGAAATGTACTAGCATGGCTGAAAGGTTTTTTAACCACAAGATCATACCAAGTTAGCTCTAACTCAAGCCTGTCGCCTCGCTGGAATGCAGACTGGCTCACCGCTTTCCCCAACGCTCTTCCTCTAGCCACAGCCCTTTCCAAATTAGGTCTCAACCCATTTATTTATGCGGATGACATCACTATCTCTATTGCTTTTAAAGCGGACTTGAGTGAGATAGCCAATGAAATACAGCTTGGGTTACACACAATGCTAGATTGGGCCAACACTTTTAAATTCAAATTTAATGCTGAGAAAACACACTGCCTTGTCCTCTCTACTTAACAAGTTCACGACCTCCACGTTAGTCACTCCTGAGCTTGTTTTAACGATCTCTGAGTCTCTAAAAATATTAGGTGTACTTGTTGACAGCCACTTAACTCTGGAGCAGCAAACAAACTCTACCACCAGACAAATGTTCTTCTCTCTTTGGAAGCTAAAACGCATAAAACCTTACTTCCCTAGGGAAGTATTTAGAGGTTTAACTCAGTCTTTCATCCTTAGCCGCCTTGATTACTGTAATGGGATATATGCAGGGGCAAAGACATGCTCCTGAAAAAATTACAAACTGCCCAGAACACAGCTGCTAGGCTCATTTATGGTAAATCGAGGTTTGAAAGCTCAAGGCCACTGCATGAGAAACTGCACTGGCTCCCTGTAAAGGACCGAATAACATTTAAAATTTGCGTTTTGGTGCATAAAATTCTCTATGGTAAAGCCCATGCATATATGGACGCCCTCATCAGCTTACCACCTCAAAACTCTCACAGACAAGCTCGTTTGTACCTAAATCTGCATTACCCAATCTACAGTGGCCTCAAGTATAAAACCACTTATGCCACCACCTTCTCCTATATTAGCACGCAACTGTGGAATGGTCCACCTAGATTCGTGAAAGTTATCCCTGATCATCCAACCTTCAAAGGATACCTTAAGACCTACTTATTTGGAAAGGCTTATGCTCTTGACCCGTCCCTCACTGCTACCTATTGAATTCTATTTTCTATCCCTACTTTCCCACCTCTGCTATTTCTCACTTGTTCCTTTCCCTACAATGCAGTTGATTGTTTGTTTGAAGATTTGATGTATGCTTTTGTAAATTACTGAAAGCCACATTGGGCCTACCCATGGGTGGGAAAATGTGGGATATAAATGCTGTAAATAAATAGGAGGTAGTGTTCTATTGTGGATTAAAAACTAGTTAAAACATAAAAAACAGAGAGTAGGGTTAAATGGTCAGTATTCTCAGTGGAGAAGGGTAGTTAGTGGGCTCCCCAGGGGTCTGTGCTGGGACCGCTGCTTTTTAACATATTTATAAATGATCTAGAGATGGGAGTAACTAGTGAGGTAATTAAATCTGCTGACAACACAAAGTTATTCAAAGTTGTTAAATCGCAAGAAGATTGTGAAAAAATTACAAGAGGACCTTACGAGACTAGGAGACTGGGTATCTAAATGGCAGATGACGTTTAATGTGAGCAAGTTGAAAGTGATGCATGTGGGAAAGAGAAACTTGAACTATAGCTACGTAATGCAAGGTTCCACGTTAGGAGTCACCGACCAAGAAACTGTTAGGTGACCCAGAGACCTTTGGGAATGGTAAAACATTGTATGTCATTTGTATCTTGAGTATTGTGTACAATTCTGGTCGCCGCATCTCAAGAAAGATATAGTAGAATTGGAAAAGGTGCAGCGAAGGGCGACTAAAATGATAGTGGGGATGGGACGACTTTCCTATGAAGAAAGACAAAGAAGCTAGGGCTTTTCAGCTTGGAGAAGAGACAGCTGAGGGGAGACATGATAGAGGTATATAAAATAATAGGACGTAATGGGGCAGTTCAGCAAACTGAAGAGTAGCAAATCTCCTGGACCGGATGGTATTCATCCTAGAGTACTGATAGAACTGAAAAATGAGCTTGCGGAGCTACTGCTAGTGATATGCAACTTATCCTTAAAATCGAGCGTGGTACCGGAAGATTGGAGGGTGGCCAATGTAACGCCCATTTTTAAAAAAGGTTCCAGGGGAGATCCGGGAAATTATAGACCGGTGAGTCTGACGTCAGTGCCGGGCAAAATGGTAGAGGCTATTATTAAAAACAAAATTACAGAGCACATCCAAGGACAAGAATTACTGAGACCGAGTCAGCACGGCTTTTGTGGGGGGAAATCTTGCCTGACCTATTTACTTCAATTCTTTGAAGGAGTAAACAAACATGTGGATAAAGGGGAACCGGTTGATATTGTGTATCTGGATTTTCAAAAGGCGTTTGACAAGGTACCTCATGAAAGGCTACAGAGGAAATTGGAGGGTCATGGGATAGGAGGAAATGTCCTATTGTGGATTAAAAACTGGTTGAAGGATAGGAAACAGAGAGTGGAGTTAAATGGTCAGTATTCACAATGGAGAAGGGTAGTTAGTGGGGTTCCTCAGGGGTCTGTGCTAGGTCCGCTGCTTTTTAATATATTTATAAATGATTTAGAGATGGGAGTAACTAGCGAGGTAATTAAATTTGCTGATGACACAAAGTTATTCAAAGTTGTTAAATCGCAACAGGATTGTGAAAAATTACAAGAGGACCTAACGAGACTGGGCGGCTAAATGGCAGATGACGTTTAATGTGAGCAAGTGCAAGGTGATGCATGTGGGAAAAAAGAACCCAAATTATAGCTACGTCATGCAAGGTTCCACGTTAGGAGTTATGGACCAAGAAAGGGATCTGGGTGTCGTCATTGTTAATAATCTGAAACCTTCTGCTCAGTGTGCTGCTGCAACTAGGAAAGCGAATAGAATATTGGGTATTATTAGGAAAGGTATGGAAAACATGCCGTTGTATCGCTCCATGGTGCGACCGCACCTTGAGTATTGTGTTCAATTCTGGTCGCCGCATCTCAAGAAAGATATAGTAGAATTGGAAAAGGTGCAGCAAAGGGCGACTAAAATGATAGCGGGGATGGGACGACTTCCCTATGAAGAAAGATTAAGGAGGCTAGGGCTATTCAGCTTGGAGAAGAGACGGCTGAGGGGAGACATGATAGAGGTATATAAAATATTGAACGGAGTGGAACAGGTGGATGTGAAGCGTCTGTTCACGCTTTCCAAAAATACTAGGACTAGGGGGCATGCGATGAAACTACAGTGTAGTAAATTTAAAACAAATCGGAGAAACTTTTTCTTCACCCAACGTATATTTAAACTCTGGAATTCGTTGCCGGAGAAAGTGGTGAAGGCGGTTAGCTTAGCAGAGTTTAAAAAGGGGTTGGACGGTTTCCTAAAGGACAAGTCCATAAACCGCTACTAAATGGACTTGGGAAAAATCCACAATTCCAGGAATAACATGTATAAAATGTTTGTACGTTTGGGAAGCTTGCCAGGTGCCCTTGGCCTGGATTGGCCGCTGTCGTGGACAGGATGCTGGGCTCGATGGACCCTTGGTCTTTTCCCAGTATGGCATTACTTATGTACTTATGTACTTAATGAGTGGAACAGGTGGATGTGAAGCGTCTGTTCACGCTTTCCAAAAATACTAGGACTAGGGGGCATGCGATGAAACTACAGTGTAGTAAATTTAAAACAAATTGGAGAAAGTCTTTCTTCACCCAACGCGTAATTAAACTCTGGAATTCGTTGCCGGAGAACGTGGTGAAGGCGGTTAGCTTAGCAGAGTTTAAAAAGGGGTTAGACGGTTTCCTAAAGGACGTCCATAAACCACTACTAAATGGACTTGGGAAAAATCCACAATTCCAGGAATAACATGTATAGAATGTTTGTACGTTTGGGAAGCTCGTCAGGTGCCCTTGGCCTGGATTGGCCGCTGTCGTGGACAGGATGCTGGCCTCGATGGACCCTTGGTCTTTTCCCAGTGTGGCATTACTTATGTACTTACTTAGGGAGCAACTTATGATTCCAATATATATTGTAATGTGTAATCTGATGTTCAAGGGATACAGGAGTCTATCACAGAGGCTATAAATTATGTGGGTATATAGTCATAAACTAACCTATGCTCCTGTAAAGATGAATCTTTCTTTTTATGTATTCCTTTGATCCTTTTGTGTTCAAGATGCCAAATTCCCTATATACGGAGCTGGCCTTTTTCCAGAATTTAGAACATACCTTGTCTGCCATTGAGACTTATATATCGATATATCAATAAACAATTGTTGAATTGAGCACGGGCTTGTGTTTTTTTATTTACAGTTCTACAAAGTTACATCATAAGGAGGCAGGTGCATCAGAGACACATAGAGCTCTATGCTCTTGCACAGAGTTTCTGTTTATTTGCTACTACCGAAACGAGCTTGCAGCATGTCAGGTAGGTGGGGAACCAAAGTTCTGTTTGTTTTTGTTGCTGCTATCACAGGGAGAAAAGGAAGATCCTGGCTGGGCTGGGGACCTCTTATATGGAGCACCTATGCATTCCATTCTTGCCAGGGAAGTAGAAATTGAGTCGGGTCCAACTGACAAAGCCAATTTTTTGGGATGGGATTTGCCACCTCTTGCCACCACATAGCAGTGCCTATGCAGCCCAGAAATACATAAAAAGAATGAGTTTCTGTTGCATCAAGTGGTCGCAACTGCAAAGCTCATAATCTATTTTCCTTTTCTCTCTTTTTGTTTTTTAGTCTCATTAACCCAGAACATAGTAAGACACCCTATGAAGTAGAGCTGTACAGAATATTCATATTCGATTTGGCCCCGAATAATGCCCCAAATACATTATTCGTATTCATCTCAATAGTGATTTAAATTCATAAAAACATAAGAGTAGCCATCCTGGGTCAGAACAATGGTCCATCTAGCCCAGTATCCTGTTTTCCGAACATTGGCCAAGCCAGGTCACAAGTACCTGGCAGAAACCCCAATCGTTGCAACACTCCACAAATCCCAGGGCAAGGAGTTGCTTCCCATGTTTGTCTCAATAGCAAACTATGAACATTTCTTCCAGAAATTTGTCCAAAACTTTTTTAAACCCAGATACGCTAACCGCTATTACCACATCCTTCAGCAATGAGTTCCAGAGCTTAACTATTTGTTGTGTGAAAAAATATTTTCTCCTATTTTTTTTTTGTTACATTTGTACCCCGCGCTTTCCCACTCATGGCAGGCTCAATGCGGCTTACATGGGGCAATGGAGGGTTAAGTGACTTGCCCAGAGTCACAAGGAGCTGCCTGTGCCTGAAGTGGGAATCGAACTCAGTTCCTCAGTTCCCCAGGACCAAAGTCCACCAACCTAACCACTAGGCCACTCCTCTTTGTTTTAAAAGTATTTCCATATAATTTCCTCGAGTGTCCCCTAGTCTTTGTACTTTTGGAACAAGATCTCAATCATATCTCCCCTCATCCGTCTCTTTTCCAAGCTGAAAAAAACTAACCTCTTTAGCCTTTCGTCATACGAGAAGAGTTCCACCCCCCCCCCCCCCCTTTATCATTTTGGTCGCTCTTCTTTGAACCTTTTCTAATTCTGCTTGAGATACGGCGACCAGAACTGAATGCAATACTCAAGGATCATCTTATTCACCATCCCTTTCCTAATAATTCCTAGCATCCTGTTTGCTTTTTTGACCACAGCTGCACACTGAGCAGATTTCAGCATATTATCTACAACGACACCCAGATCTTTTTCTTGAGCACTGACCCCCAAGGTGGGCCCTAGCATCAAGTAACTATGATTCGGATTATTCTTTACAATGTGCATCACCTTGCATTTGTCCACATTAAATTTCATCTGCCATTTGGACGCCCAGTCGTCCAATTTCCTAAGGTCTTCCTGAAATATTTCACAGTATGCATGTGTTTTAACAACCTTGAATAGTTTTGTATCATCTGCAGATTTGATCACCTCACTCATCATTCCGATTTCCATATAATAATTTGCACCTCCAACGTTCCATGTCTGGCTGCCTGGGTTCGTAACATCTCCTGACGTCTGCCAGCCTCCAGTGTTCCATTCCCCCTCACTGTCCCGCCCTCGCGTCTAGACGTAATGACATCAGAGGGCGGAACAGTGAGAGGGAAGGGAACGCTGGAGGCGAGCTGACGTCAGGACGGATGTTATGAATGGAATGGAAGCCAGCACCAGCCAGCCAGAGAACGTTCAGGTACAAATCGAGGGGAGGAGAGAATCGCGGGACATCGAGGGGAGGGAGGAAGGGGAGGGCAGGGCAGAGGCGAATCACAGGACATGGATGGGAAGGGGAGAATCGCTGGACATGGAGGGGAGGGGAGGGCAGGGGAGAGAGGAAAAAAAAAGCTTACATGACAGCCTTCCTAAGGCCCGTTTCATTTTTGAGGGAACGGGCATGGTTCCACTAGTCATTAATAAATATGTTAAATAGTACTGGCCCAGTACAGATCCCTGCGGCACTCCACTGTTCACCCTCCTCCTTTGAGGGAAATAACCATTTAACCCTACCCTTTGTTTTCTGTCCAATAATCAATTCCTAATCTACATCAGAGCCTTGTCTCCTATCCCATTACTCTTTAAATTTCTCAGGCATCTCTCATGAGGAACATTATCAAAAGCTTTCTGAAAATCTAGATACACTACATCAACCAGCTCACCTTTATCCACATGTTTATTCACACCTTCAAAGAAATGAAGCAAATTGGTGAGGCAAGACTTCCCTCGGCTGAACCCAGGCTGACTGTCCCATTAAACCATGTTCGTCTATGTGTTCTATAATTTTATTCTTTATAATAGTTTCTACTATTTTGTCCGGCACCGATGTCAGGCTTACCGGTCTATAATTTCGCGAATCACCCCTAGAACCCTTTTTAAAAATCGGTATCACATTGGCCACCCTCTAATCTTCAGGTACTACGGACTATTTTAATGACAGGTTACATATTACTAACAGCAGATCAACAATTTCATGCTCGAGTCCTTTGAGTACCTTGGGATGCCATCTGGTCCAGGTGAGTTACTACTCTTTTTTTTTATTTTTTATTTATCATTTTCACATTTTTACAAGCTTTTCCTACTTGAGTAGGTAATACAGTTAAGAAATTACCACATGATTAATCAAACAAAGTAAATCAGGAAAATATTACAAAACTTGTATTAGACCACCAAATTCCAGGGGCTAAGAGCCGTTGACTTAGGAGAAAAAAATTCACTTCAACATATCTCAAGATTGAAATAAAGCAATAGCAGATTATTACAAACCCCCCAAAATATAATTACACTCCCAACATCCTAGTCTTAAGGCAAAACATAACGGTTTAGATTCAACAAGCATTATAATAATTTTTTCTGAGAAGTACATAAGTACATAAGTACATAAGTAGTGCCATACTGGGAAAGACCAAAGGTCCATCTAGCCCAGCATCCTGTCACCGACAGTGGCCAATCCAGGTCAAGGGCACCTGGCACGCTCCCCAAACGTAAAAACATTCCAGACAAGTTATACCTAAAAATGCGGAATTTTTCCAAGTCCATTTAATAGCGGTCTATGGACTTGTCCTTTAGGAATCTATCTAACCCCTTTTTAAACTCCGTCAAGCTAACCGCCCGTACCACGTTCTCCGGCAATGAATTCCAGAGTCTAATTACACGTTGGGTGAAGAAAAATTTTCTCCGATTCGTTTTAAATTTACCACACTGTAGCTTCAACTCATGCCCTCTAGTCCTAGTATTTTTGGATAGCGTGAACAGTCGCTTCACATCCACCCGATCCATTCCACTCATTATTTTATACACTTCTATCATATCTCCCCTCAGCCGTCTCTTCTCCAA
This sequence comes from Microcaecilia unicolor, assembly GCF_901765095.1. NCBI lineage: Eukaryota > Metazoa > Chordata > Amphibia > Gymnophiona > Siphonopidae > Microcaecilia > Microcaecilia unicolor. Next base: position 285,424,019 of record NC_044033.1, on the reverse strand, counting down.
GCTGAAAAGCCCTAGCCTTCTCAGCCTCTCTTCATAGGAAAGTCGTCCCATCCCCACTATCATTTTCGTCGCCCTTCGCTGTACCTTTTCCAATTCTACTATATCTTTTTTGAGATACGGAGACCAGTACTGAACACAATACTCCAGGTGCGGTCGCACCATGGAGCGATACAACGGCATTATAACATCCGCACACCTGGACTCCATACCCTTCCTAATAACACCCAACATTCTATTCGCTTTCCTAGCCGCAGCAGCACACTGAGCAGAAGGTTTCAGCGTATCATCGACGACGACACCCAGATCCCTTTCTTGATCCGTAACTCCTAACGCGGAACCTTGCAAGACGTAGCTATAATTCGGGTTCCTCTTACCCACATGCATCACTTTGCACTTGTCAACATTGAACTTCATCTGCCACTTGCACGCCCATTCTCCCAGTCTCGCAAGGTCCTCCTGTAATCGTTCACATTCCTCCTGCGACTTGACGACCCTGAATAATTTTGTGTCATCGGCGAATTTAATTACCTCACTAGTTATTCCCATCTCTAGGTCATTTATAAATACATTAAAAAGCAACGGACCCAGCACAGACCCCTGCGGGACCCCACTAACTACCCTCCTCCACTGAGAATACTGGCCACGCAATCCTACTCTCTGCTTCCTATCTTTCAACCAGTTCTTAATCCATAATAATACCCTACCTCCGATTCCATGACTCTGCAATTTCTTCAGGAGTCTTTCGTGCGGCACTTTGTCAAACGCCTTCTGAAAATCCAGATATACAATATCAACCGGCTCCCCATTGTCCACATGTTTGCTTACCCCCTCAAAAAAATGCATTAGATTGGTGAGGCAAGACTTCCCTTCACTAAATCCGTGCTGACTTTGTCTCATCAGTCCATGTTTTTGTATATGCTCTGCAATTTTATTCTTAATAATAGCCTCCACCATCTTGCCCGGCACCGACGTCAGACTCACCGGTCTATAATTTCCCGGATCTCCTCTGGAACCTTTCTTAAAAATCGGAGTAACATTGGCTACCCTCCAGTCTTCCGGTATTACACTCGATTTTAGGGACAGATTGCATATTTCTAACAGTAGCTCCGCAAGTTCATTTTTTAGTTCTATTAATACTCTGGGATGAATACCATCAGGTCCCGGTGATTTACTACTCTTCAGCTTGCTGAACTGACCCATTACATCCTCCAAGGTTACAGAGAATTTGTTTAGTTTCTCCGACTCCCCCGCTTCAAATATTCTTTCCGGCACCGGTGTCCCCCCCAAATCCTCCTCGGTGAAGACCGAAGCAAAGAATTCATTTAATTTCTCCGCTAAATGTTCGGGCTCAAAGAAAACATATTTTACCCCTAAATATTTTATATTGCATTTGCAAGGATAGTTCAAGTGGAATGAGGCTCCTAAAGACAAAGTTTCAGCGCGAAGTGCTAAGAAGTCTTTCCTCCTAATTTGAGTTTGTTTAGTAACATCTGGGAATACCCAGATTTTCCCCCCATAAAATGGGGTTTGTAAATTCTTCAAAGCCATCTTCCTAACAGATTCTAAATCTTGCGGAAATATGAATGAGACCAACAAAGTTTGCCGCTCAATTATATCAGTCAGCGATGTTTCCAGTAATTCTGATACATTTAAATCCGGTTGTTCCAACACTTGTATTGGAGTTACTACTCTTTAATTTGTCAATTTGGCTCAGTACATCTTCCAGATTCACTGAAATTTCTTTCAGTTCCTCTGCATCATCACTCTTGAAAACCAATTCCAGTACAGGCAGATCTCTTACATCTTCTTCCGTAAAGACAGAAGCAAAGAATTCATTCAGTTTCTCCACTATGGCCTTGTCCTCCCTGAGCGCCCCTCTTGCTCCTTCGTGATCTAACAGTCCCACAGATTCCCTTGCAGGCTTTCTGCTTCTGATGTACCTGAAAAAGTTGTTACTGTGAGTTTTAGCCTCTGCAGCAAGTTTCTCTTCATATTCTCTTTTAGCCTTCTTTCTTAATGCATTGCATCTGACTTACCAATGCTTATGTTGCTTCTTATTTTCTTCATTTGGGTCATTTTCCATTCTTTGAAGGAAAATCTTTTGGCTGTAATGGCCTCTTTTACTTCACCTTTTAACCATGCTGGTTGACGTTTTCTCTTCTTTCTACCTTTGGAAATACTGGACTGGGCTTCCAAAATGGCATTTTTGGATAACTTCCACACCTGATTTAGTGTCCTAACCTTTTCAGCCGCTCCTTTTAGTTTCTTTTTAACCATTTTCCTCATTTTATTATAGTCCAGGGCTCTACTATGTGTTATAAATCCTACTGAAATAAACACTTGATCTCTGATTTCATGTTGCTTCTTTTATTATTTGTTATATTAAACCTCAATGCCCATTATTCGCATTTCATAGAATAATATTTTCATTATTTGTATTTGGCCAAATGGTAAAATATGTTATTAGGTACAGCTCTAAAGTATCACTTTGTACAGATCTGCATATATTTACTTCTAAACTTAGCAGCTTACAATACAACTCACACTGATCCCTCCTACGCTACTCTCCCCTTATAAAATCATCACCCGTCACTGATGACCCTTGCAAAGACAACTCATTTTCATTCCACATAGACCTTCATTAACCCTCACAGATTGCCTTTTCTACTTTGCAAGCTCCCCCTTCAGCCTGCTTCCGGCGAGATAGGGAGGAGCAGCGCTGCTGCAATTACCTGAGAAGCTCCACCACCAGCAGCCGTAGAAGGATCCACGCAACCAGAGGTGCACCGCCACCCCAACCGCGCAAGAACACAAGAACAGCAACAATGCGGGAAGCTTGTGCATTGGCCGCCTACCCTACCGAGTCCCGGTATCTCGCGGCCGGGCGGACACGCAGTAGGAGGAGCAGGACAGAGCAGCAGCCTCCTGTACAATGACGGAGACTGTGTGACACCGCCCCTTCCTCCTCTTCATTCTTTCTCCCGCCCCTCCAGCCATGAGGCCTCGGGCTCAGTTGGTACTTGTAGTCCTAACTCCTACTGCGCAGACTCCTCAGACCCGCCTTCTTCTGCAAGGCCGAAAAACTTCAAATCCCGACGTTCAGCCAAGGAGGTTTAATAAAAAGGATTGGAAGTGAGCCTGGCCCTATCTAGTCCAAGGAAGCCAATTAGGACAATCTGAGTTTTCCCTTCCCAGCGCAGCCGTCATCCCCGTTTACTCAAAACAAAGCATGCAAACGTAAGAGCTGCTGCATCCACATTGTCGTTTTTTTTAATAGTTGGTCCATCTGTAACAAGTTTAAAACTGTTTCAATTGGATAGGCACTGCCTTAAAAGGTGGAGAACAAAAGTTTTTTGGGTTTTTTTACTTATTGGACAGCTTTTTAATTTATTTGAAAGCTTCCCATATGGAGATATAAATATCATGAAATAACAATTGAGTGTCACTAAAACAGCTTTAAAAATTATTATATCTGCTAGAAACAGCAATTTTAAACTCTGCATTTTGTGATCATTTTTCTACACTAAAAACTAAATAAATACACTGTATACAATATAGATGGCCAAATTTCAGTGAGGATATCCTGTTTCCTGATGGGTTCATTTTAAATGTTGTTGTAATCTGCCTTGGGAAGCATGGTGTTATAAAGATGATGGAATATATTGAAATTAAATGGAAGTTGAATTAAACTCTCCTTTCATTGGGGCACATCTTCATCTGTTTTGTAGAACTTTACAAAAGGATTATTCTGTTGTTTGAGCATGTTTCAAGGACAAGTGGTTTATAAGTCAAAATACTAAAAGTATTTTCTGTCAAACAGATCTCTCATTTGTGGAAATATAACTAAATGGGCTATTAGCACCTAATGCAGCCCATTAGTTTTCTTATATTTTGTTCTGGTGATGGCTCATACCAGGGGCGTATCTGAACTGCGGCGGTAGGGGGGGCCAGGGCCAGAGTGAGGGGGCACATTATAGCCCCCCCCCCCGCCGCCGCCGCCGCCGCCGCCGCCATTGCCGATCCCCCTCCCCCCAGCCGCTACCATTGCCAACCCTCCCCCTCCGTTGCTCGCTTACCTTCGCTGGCGGGGGACCCCAACCCCCGCCAGCCGAGGTCCGCGTCCTCCTGCCGCTGCCGCTGCCGGCTGCCTTTGGTGCTTTCATTTGTCCATTGAAGCTGGCGCCAACTAAAGTTTCTTTTGACTCTGACGTCGCTGCACGTTGTACGTGCAGGACGTCAGACTCAGAAAATGTTTCTGAGTCTGACGTCCTGCACGTACAACGTGCAGCGACGTCAGACTCAAAAGAAACTTTCATCGGCGCCAGCTTCAATGGACAAATGAAAGCACCAAAGGCAGCCGGCAGCGGCAGGAGGACGCGGACCTCGGCTGGCGGGGGTTGGGGTCCCCCGCCAGCGAAGGTAAGCGAGCAACGGAGGGGGAGGGTTGGCAGCGGTAGGGGGGTCCAGGGCGAAATCTGCGGGGGCCCAGGCCCCTGAGGCCCCACGCAGATACGCCCCTGGCTCATACTGTGCCAAAACTGGAAATACAGTGAGACAGAATAAAATAATTCAGTAACATCCAAAACTTATTTTTTATGTTTTAATCATCTTTATTGAAAGCAAAACATGTTGGCTTATAAGCTTCATACAGAACAAGAAAAAAAAACAGTAAACCATCCAACCCTTCCCCTCCCGTACTCCCCTCCCTCCCTATAAGTCCACCTGTTTCCACCCGCCAAAATAACACAACAGATGTACAGATCAGTAGGACTCAAAGCATTTCATAACAAGTAAAGTCAAAAACAACACAGTTTATACCAAATTGTTTAACCACACTTTGGTTTTGCCTTTGAGTTTAATAAGCAATACCATGTGCATGTAAGGTCTAGATAAACAAATGTAAACAATCTATGTTTAAGGCATACTTGGTAGCAATAATTAAACAATGATGCAATATTCACATAGCAGGCAGCCAACAGATTTATTTTCCATTGAAAATAATCAACTTTGTATAAACTCTAGACTTGGTCCTTAGTGGAGCGCATGATCTGGTGAGGGACGTTATGGTACTCGGGCCGCTTGATAACAGTGACCATTATATGATCAGTTTTGACATCGACCTTGAAGTAACTGTACACAGAAAGTCAAATACGTTAGCGTTTAACTTTAAAAAAGGAGACTATGATAAAATGAGAAGAACGGTAAAAACAAAACTTAGGGGGGCAACTGAGAGAGTAAAAACTGTACAACAGGCGTGGACGCTGTTCAAAAATACCATCCTGGAGGCCCAGGCCATACATATTCCGCGAATTAGAAAAGAAAGACGGAAGTCCAAAAGACACCCGGCCTGGTTGAAAAGTGAGGTGAAGGAAGCTATTAGGGCTAAAAGAAACGCCTTCAGAAAATGGAAGAAGGAACCATCTGAAAATAACAAGAAACAGCATAAGGAGTGTCAAAGCAAATGCAAGGCGCAGATTAAGAAGGCCAAGAGGGAGTATGAAAAAAAGATAGCATTAGAGGCAAAAAAACATAGTAAAAATTTTTTTCGGTATATTAAAAGCAGGAAGCCGGCAAAAGAATCGGTTGGGCCGCTGGATGACCGAGGGGTAAAAGGGGCGATCAAGGAAAACAAAGACGTAGCGGAGAGACTGAATGAATTCTTTGCTTCGGTCTTCACCGAGGAAGATTTGGGTGGGATACCGGTGTCGGAAATGGTAAATCAAGCGGACGAGTCGGAGAAACTTACTGACTTCACGGTAAACCTGGAGGACGTAATGGGGCAGTTCGGCAAACTGAAGAGTAGCAAATCTCCTGCACCGGATGGTATTCATCCTAGAGTACTGATAGAACTGAAAAACGAGCTTGCGGAGCTACTGCTAGTGATATGCAACTTATCCTTAAAATCGAGCAAGGTACCGGAAGATTGGAGGGTGGCCAATGTAACGCCCATTTTTAAAAAAGGCTCCAGGGGAGATCCGGGAAATTATAGACCAGTGAGTCTGACGTCGGTGCCGGGGAAAAACAAAATTACAGAGCACATCTGAGGACATGGATTACTAAGACCAAGTCAGCATGGCTTTTGTGTGGGGAAATCTTGCCTGACCAATTTACTTCAATTCTTTGAAGGAGTGAACAAACATGTGGACAAAGGGGAGTCGGTTGATATTGTGTATCTGGATTTTCAAAAGGCGTTTGACAAGGTACCTCATGAAAGGCTACAGAGGAAATTGGAGGGTCATGGGATAGGAGGAAATGTCCTATTGTGGATTAAAAACTGGTTGAAGGATAGGAAACAGAGAGTGGGGTTAAATGGGCAGTATTCACAATGGAGAAGGGTAGTTAGTGGGGTTCCTCAGGGGTCGTGCTAGGACCGCTGCTTTTTAATATATTTATAAATGATTTAGAGATGGGAGTAACTAGCGAGGTAATTAAATTTGCTGATGACACAAAGTTATTCAAAGTCGTTAAATCGCGACAAGATTGTGAAAAATTACAAGAGGACCTTACGAGACTGGGAGACTGGGCGGCTAAATGGCAGATGACGTTTAATGTGAGCAAGTGCAAGGTGATGCATGTGGGAAAAAAGAACCCGAATTATAGCTACGTCATGCAAGGTTCCACGTTAGGAGTTACGGACCAAGAAAGGGATCTGGGTGTCGTCGTCGATAACACACTGAAACCTTCTGCTCAGTGTGCTGCTGCGGCTAAGAAAGCAAATAGAATGTTGGGTATTATTAGGAAAGGTATGGAAAACAGGTGTGAGGATGTTATAATGCCGTTGTATCGCTCCATGGTGCGACTGCACCTTGAGTATTGTGTTCAATTCTGGTCGCCGCATCTCAAGAAAGATATAGTAGAATTGGAAAAGGTGCAGCGAAGGGCGACTAAAATGATAGCGGGGATGGGACGACTTCCCTATGAAGAAAGACTAAGGAGGCTAGGGCTATACAGCTTGGAGAAGAGACGGCTGAGGGGAGACATGATAGAGGTATATAAAATAATGAGTGGAGTGGAACAGGTGGATGTGAAGCATGTTGGAATAATGTATTGTATTTTACATGCATTGCCTGTCACCAATTTTTTCTCTGTGATTACTCTGTGACCTCTGATGTAAATTGCTTAGAGAGGTCACACCCATGCAACTTCCTGTGGGGGTTAGGCACAGCACATGGAGCTCATGATCTCTCCTAAGCTGAGAGGATCTATGGTGGTGTGAGCATCCATTACCATCTAAGCACATGGAAAGAGCTGATAATCCAAATGTATAGTATTATGTATATATAAGCCTGTCTGAATATAATCTAACTACAAACTGTGAGTAAACAGATGTTTTGTTACTTCAACTTTAAAGTGACTCAGCAGTGAATTATTCTGGGGTGTATGAGAGAGATGAAGAAAAGAAATTAACATTTCTAAAGCTGAAGCTGTGTGTATAAAAATCTGCTAATTATTTACTACAAATAATCCAACAAAGCATCTGTTCACGCTTTCCAAAAATACTAGGACTAGGGGGCATGCAATGAAACTACAGTGTAGTAAATTTAAAACAAATCGGAGAAAATTTTTCTTCACCCAACGTGTAATTAAACTCTGGAATTCGTTGCCGGAGAAAGTGGTGAAGGCGGTTAGCTTAGCAGAGTTTAAAAAGGGGTTGGACGGTTTCCTAAAGGACAAGTCCATAAACCGCTACTAAACGGACTTGGAAAAATCCAAAATTCCAGGAATAACATGTATAGAATGTTTGTACGTTTGGGAAGCTTGCCAGGTGCCCTTGGCCTGGATTGGCCGCTGTCGTGGACAGGATTCTGGGCTCGATGGACCCTTGGTCTTTTCCCAGTATGGCATTACTTATGTACTTATGTAAATTGGCGACTAATACTGTGCTGCTATTTTGTATTTTGGCAGTGTATTGTTTGCCTACATAATAAAATTACACTTGCAAATATTTTTCTGACACGGTTTTATTTAACAAAAGCTACCATAAGAGGCAGACACAGTCGTATAATTAACATTATAATTTTATTTGTATTTGGGTAATGACTGAGAAAATGCTATTAAAAATTATATTACAAAGCATGAAGCTGACTTGCCAGCTCATTTTCAAAAGTGATCACCGGCCATTTTCCAACATAAATCGGGAGATGGCCGGCGATCTCGGAAAAGCGGCCAAATCAGTATAATCAAAAGCCGCTTGTTTGGCAACATCACCACTTTCCCATCACGTCGCCAGCCAAAGTTCAAAGGGGTGTGTCAGCGGTGAAGCAAAGGCGGGACATGGGTGGGCATGGGCGTGGCAACCAGATGGCCGGCTTTCGGCGATAATGGAAAAAAATGGCGATAAGCAGTATTTCGCCGGGTTTACTTGGTCCTTTTATTTTCACAACCAAGCCTCAAAAAGGTACACCAAATGACCAGATGACCACTGGAGGGAATGGGGGATGACCTCCCCATACTCCCCCAGTGGTCACCAACCCCCTCCCATACTAAAAAAATAAAACTAAAAACCTTTTTTGCCAGCCTGTATGCCAGCCTCAAATGCCGTACCCACCTCTATGACAGCGGAATGTGTTGTATCCTCCGACAGCCTTTCCCTGGTTGCGATGTGGCTTTCAGGTGAGTGTGACACCTTTTCTGTTAGGTGCCCTGCAGAGTCACATTAGCAATGCATTGTGGTGGGTGTAGGGTACTGGGCTCTACTCCCATGGTGCTTTTCCCCCCTGCTTACTGGGTCAGAGTGTGCCCTGTTTTGTTTCCGGTAGTCCATGAGGTAGTGGCCATTTTTGTAAGCCAGTTTTAGATCACTTTCATGTGTTACCCACGTTAGAGAACGTTATTACCTTGAATGTGGCTGAAAGAGGGCATTGTACACCATTCTGCCAGCTCTGACCTACTGCTAATCTCAGTACCAGGGAGACTCTTTGCCAGTGGGGCACAACCTCTGATCTGCAGTTAACTGTGAGTAAACATGCTTATTCAAATAAAGGACTTTTTCAAAGAGATTAGTCTTCAGGTGTCAACTGTTGTGCCAAGGTTATACAGCAGCAACAAGTATGCAGGTCCCTGGAGTACTTTTTGTGGGTACTGCAGTGCACTTAAGGCAGGCGGACCCAGACCGATCCCCCTCTACCTGTAACACTTGTGCTGGTAATGGAAGCCCTCCAAAACCTACTGTACCCACATGTAGTTGCCCCCTTCACCCCTAAGAGCTTTGGTAGTGTTGTACATTTGTGGGTTGTGGGTTTTGGGGGGGTTGGGGGCTCAGCACCCAAAGTAAGGGAGCTATGCATGTGGGAGGTTTTTCTGAAGTCCACCGCACTGACCCCTAGGGTGCCCAGCTGGTATCCTGGCATGTCAGGGGGACAAGTGCGCTACAAATGCTGGCTCCTCCCATGACCAAATGCCTTGGATTTTGCCGGGTAGGAGATGGCCAGCATTTTTTTCCATTATCGCTGAAAAACAAACCCAGCCATCTCAAACCCGGTGAACTCCAAGGCATTTGGCCAGGCTAAACCATATTATCGAAAAAAAAGATGGCCGGCATCTTTTTTGATAATATGGTTCCAGCCAGCTGCCGCCAACATAGATCGATTATGCCCCTCTTGGTTAACTTCTGCTGTATATCAACCAGTAGTAAATAATAGTAATAAACAATATTAAGTGCATTTTTATAATATACCACTGCATTCTTCAAAATAGAAGGAGCAATTTCCCACAAACCATCTAGGCACAGATAAAAAAAAAAAAGCTTTCAAGTGCTCCCAGATTTCAACCTAATACATGTTAAATGTGGGATATGAATGTCATAAATAAATAAATAAATAAATAGATAGAATCTCTGAATGTTAAGCACCTGATTCTAATAACATGATGTCTGTTTTATCTCTGCACGAATATAACACTAGGGTGTCCCTGTAACCAGCCCCTCCAACCAATCACTAATTAAGATTTATAACAAATTACTACTCTACCTATGAAAAGTTATTCTGTTTTTATGCTTCCTCTGTGTACATTCGTACACAAGCTGGCATGTTTGAAAATATAAGAGATTAAATAAAAATGCTACCAACAATAAAGGACGACAACGTAGATGCAACAGCTCATAGGTTTGCTCGCTTTGTTTTGATTATACGGGGATGAGGGCTGCACAGGGAAGCGAAAACTCAGACAAACCTAATTGGTTTTCCCTGGACAGGATCTTCTAGCCACACCTCTGAATATATGCCATGATGGCGTGCGTGACCCGGCTATCCAATAGTAATGCTTAAAAAGTAAAAGCAATAAAGTTAGCGCATTCCCACCCAGATATGCAGTATAAATACCGTATGACAGCCCAGACCAGTCAGTTTTATTTTTTCCGCGCTGACAGAGCGACCCGGTATTTTTTCTTTTCAGTCAGTCAAAATTTGTACTATCTCACAAAAACACGGGATTTGAGGATTATGCGACCTGCACACAAAAATATATCACAAAAATGGCTCGACTTTAGAGCGTTGAAGTTAATATACAGTATACTATTGTGCAACCTTTATGCCCCAAACACCTTTGATCGAGCATTTTATATAAAGGTGATCAGACAGATACTGGACATGGGTGATATTCCGATAATATTAGGAGCAGACCTTAACGATGTGGCAGATCCTCAAATGGATAGATCCCACCCTACAGATAGAGAATTAACAAGGATAGTGAGAGGGGTGAACCTTTTAGGGTCAGCATTGGGTCTGGTAGATGGGTGGCGAACACTAAATCCTTTGGAGAAGGACTTTACACATATGTCAAGGGCTCACTCCACACTATCTAGAATAGATTATCTGCTAATATCAAGAGAACTTTTCACACAGGTCGAAAGCACAAAAATAGGGCCTATAATGATATCTGACCATGCATGGGTAGAGTTAAGCCTTCAAGGAGGGCGCTCTGGGCAAACGGAGGGCGGTTGGAGATTCCCCTCTCACCTATATAGAGATAGGAACTTCACTCCATTCTTACTCTCCAAGTGGCAACAATATAAAATAGATAATGCACAGCACAGATCAAATGTAACACTGTTCTGGGAGACAGCAAAGGTGGTTCTCCGGGAAGAAATTATCTCATACGTGAGTCATCAAAGGAAGGTGAGGAGGCGAGAGCTTTTGCGTCTAGAAAAACAAGTGACTGTCTTAAGACAGCAATATGGAGTGAGTCATTCATTGCGACTTAAGAAGCAATTATTGGAAACCCAACAAGCATTAAACGAGTTAATACATACAGAGGCAAAGAAATCATGGGCTTATTATAAATTTCAGCTCTATAAGTTCGCAAATAAGGGTAGCGCTCTCCTGGCTAGATTAGCGAAGGGTAGTACGGGTCGGAGTAAGATAGCCACACTGGTGGATTCTAGAGGGAAGCGAGTGAATGACGACAAGGCAATCAATAAAGTGCTTCGGGACTTTTTTACTAAACTATATGAGTCACAGCAATCTCAGTTGGTAGATAGTGACAGTTATTTGAATAGCATAGAGCTTCCTAGAATAACAAGTGAAGAATTATCACAGTTGCGTGCCCCAATAGACACAGAGGAAGTGGCATGGGTAATTAAACAAAGTGCTCTTGGGAAGGCGCCTGGTCCCGACGGGCTCCGCAATGAATTTTATAAACTATTACAGGACGACATTGGTCTGGTCCTGACAGAAGTCTTTCAGAAATCTGTCCAACAAAGAGCTCTCCCGAGACACCTGAACACAACACAGATTATAGTATTAAGGAAACCTGGTAAACCCAAGGATCAACCAGAATCTTACGTCCCATATCCCTACTTAACACCGAGGTCAAGCTTTTGGCCAAGATATTGGCAAACAGACTGGCAAGAGTATTACCATTCTTAGTAGCTGAGCCCCAAGTAGGGTTTACACGGGGAAGGGTTATAGCCAAAAACATAAGACGGATCCTGGCGGCTTTGGAGACAATCGGATTGGAAGGTCACCCAGCTCTACTTATCAGTTTTGACGCAGAAAAAGCGTTTGATAGAGTGGACTGGGGCTTCCTGTTTGGTATATTAAAGGCTTATGAGATAGAAGGCTGGTTTAATGAGGCTGTGCGAACATTGTATGAAGACCCTGAGGCATGTGTGTACGCAAACGGTATAACTTCAGATAGATTTAAGATTAGAAGAGGGACTAGACAGGGGTGCCCTCTCTCCCCTTTACTGTTTGTTTTAACTTTGGACCCGCTGTTGCGGGAGCTGCAGCTTAATTCCGATGTGAAAGGGGTGCATGTAGGGGATTTTCTCTTTAAAACAGCTGCTTTTGCAGATGACTTATTGGTATTAATAACTGAACCTAGAGATTCCCTGCCTTACCTGATGGAGAGTTTGGCGGAGTATGGGGACTTCTCTGGTTTCCGATTAAATCTTTTAAAATCGGAAGCGTTGGCTAGTTCAGACGATTTGCGGAGGTTGTGGGGAGCGGGGTTCCCATTACAGTGGGCAAACGAATCATTTAAATATCTGGGGATCCAATTGGCAATGAACCCGGCAAAGATATATGAAATTAATGTGCAAAGGTTCCTCCGGGAGACAAAGGAGCAACTGATGAATTGGGCTAATTTGCCATTAACTTTATTGGGACGACTACATTTGTTCAGAATGATGGTTTTCCCTAGATGGCTTTATCTTCTACAGACCCTTCCTCTGTGGTTACTCAAAAAAGACTTAGAAGCCCTTAGGAAATTAGTGATGAAATTCTGTTGGGGGGGTGGAAAATCTAAAGTGAGATGGAAATATTTATTAGGGGCACAAAAGATGGGTGGCTTAGGACTCCCAAACATCCGGAAGTATAACCAGGCGTGCCTGTTAAGGCATTTGAGAGATTGGTTGATGGATTCAGATATTTATACACATGTGGAACTGGAGCGAGACCTCTTCAGGCCTTGGCACCTGGTGCATTCTCCAAGGAGAGATTTGCCAGAACAAGTAAGAGGAAGTGTACTGTTAAAGTCAATGAGACATGTGTGGAAAACAGTGCTCATGTATTGGGGGCAGGATAGTAGAGGAAGTGTATGGCTACCGTTGAGGGGGAATGTGTCATTTAGGCCGGGAGATGAAAATAGGATTTTCCGTCTATTAGAGAATAAGGGAATCCATTCGATGGATGAGCTGGTAATGGAAGACGGATCCTTGCTCTCGTATACTGACTTTTTGGAGAAGTGTGGGCAGGGGACGGCTGCCTGGTTGGCGTACAGGCAGTTGTCTCATTATGTGAACACCCTCCCACCAAATAGCCTGCACCCACGGTTTGGGAGACAATTAAGAGAATTATTAGAAGGAGATGCAGCGGGGCAAATCTCAGTGTCCTGGTTTTATGGTAAATTGGGTAGACTCGCAATGGAACGGGACCTGACAGAGGTAGCAAATAGATGGAGCATAGAGTCGGGCAAAAACATCTCTACACAGTTAATATCGTCAGCTCTTCAGAGTGGGGTAGCCATAGTACACAATGCAGAATTACAGGAGTGTCACTTTCGCACTATCCATCGGGCGTATTTCTCTCAGAGACAAGCTTTTAGAGCAGGAGTTTCGACTACACAGCACTGTAGGAAATGCTTTAGGTTGGAGGCAAACTTCTTCCATGGGATCTGGCAATGTAGGTCAATATCACTATTTTGGTCGGCAATTGGCAGATACTTGACCAAGGTGTTGGGGCGCACAATAACTTTAACTTTTGAAAGAGCTGTATTCAGTGTGCCTAGACTCTGGATGGGAACCACAAAGGGGGAGAAATTGTTTCTTAGCAAGGCCTGCATCTTGGGGAAAAAATGCATCCTACTTCATTGGACTGATGATTGCCCACCCTCCTTTTGGCACTGGAGGAATCGACTTCAGGAATTGCTGTCATGGGAATCTAGAGGGGCAGGACTGTCGCCGGGAAGGCAGCGGAGGTTCCTAGCAATATGGGGGGCATACATAAATACTATATCACCTAAGGCGAGAAGTCATATCTTGAATAGACTTCCCTGGAACCAGTAAAGAGAATTGGCCTGTAAGCAATGCAAGAGAAAATTGCTGTTTTGAAAAAACGAGGGAATAACCCATTAAAAGAATTGTTTGCCAATCAAGAGCAGTGGAGGACTGAGAAAGAGCGCGGGAGTGCTAAAGATACTAGCAACAGCCAAGAACTGTTTAGAGTGGAAAGGGTTAAAACAAACACAGACATTGTTCACAGTCCTTTTATTGTTGAAGAGTTGGAAACAGATCAAAGGGACAGTCACAGAGTGCTTGGTGCAAACGTTTACCAATGGTAGCACGGGACTGCCATTGGTAATCTGGGAGACAGAGGAGAGGCCATAGCTGAGGAATGAGGAGGTGGAAGCGGGAGCACAGCTGATTAAAAACGCTGGAGCAGAATGGAGGGGGCGCCCGCTGATAATGTCACGGGTGGCGAACTAATGGGACAAGCAGCAGTATCGCAGCACAAGAAGTGCGGGCAGAAAAAGAATCATTGTGTGGCAGTAGGAGAAGAGAAAAAGCTGAAAGCCATTGAGACAAGTACAGAATCGGTGGGGGAGCCAGCGAGGATTTCAGGACATCGCAGCAAGGGGGCGGAGCCATTGGCGCGAAGTGCGGAGGAGACTGGCGATGTCCCGGATGTGCAGTCTCTGAATGCGGAGAGTCAGCTGGAGAAGGAGGACGGAGTTCAGCGAAGCTGCAGAGGGGCGGGGCGATTGGAGCAGACTGCTGATGGGAGAGGCAGAGTCAGTGAAAGAAGCGCCCAGCGGGAAGAAGTCAGTGATGGGAGAGTGCAAGCAGGAGCTGAAATGGCTGGTCGGGAAGTAAGAGCAACTGTACAAAGGGGAGAGACTGTACAAGGGGGAAGGACTGAAGGGGGTGGGACACGAGTGGAAGGGGGAGGGGTTGGGAGCGACCAAGGGGTTTGGAAGGAGGGGTTGAGGGAAGGGGAGGGAAGAGGCTGGCAGCAAGGGGGGAGGACCTTTGCCCAAATAGTGGGGGGCACGGGGGAGGAGAGGAGAGGGGAGGGGAGGGGTTTGGGGGCGGGGATAGGGGGGAGGGGAAGGGAGTCGGGGGGGGAGGTCAGACGGGGAAAAGAAGGAACGTAGTACAGTTACGGTGGGTGGGGAAGGGAAGGGTGCCATCCCGGGGTGAAGTTTTGCAGCGGGTCTTCAATTTGGGATTTATCCCGGAGAACTTGTTCACGTGTATTCACCCCGTGAACGGGGTGGATTTTGATGTGAGTTTTCTGACAAGTCGGGGGCTGGAGGAGTTTTGGAGGAAATTTGAGCCACGGAGGGGAAGTAAGGAGTGGGAGGGATTTCAGGCCATCCCTGTCAGTCGCCAAGAGGTGGTGAATATTGCTATATTGGTGCGCAATGAGTCACTGGAGGTGGCTGACCTGAGCTATTGGCTCAATTGTCATGCAGAGGTCATCAGTCCCCTGAGAAAAATTCCAGACCCCAGTAGAGTGTGGGCGGGGTGGGCGGGGGCCACAGTAAGGCAGCGGAGAGAGGGGGAAATTCCCCGGCACATCCCGGCAGCTGCGTACATCGGGCATAAGGGTCAGCCACACCAGTGTTACAGGTGTGGGTTGTTTCGCCACTTGGCGATGAACTGCGTCAGTAGAAAGTGTGTGAAGTGCGGGAGCGCGAAGCATGACACCAGGGACTGCAACAATATTCGGTGTAACCTGTGGGGATCTGGGGCATCCGTATAGCAGATGCCCAAGGGCGGCACATAGGAGAGAGGGGGGAAGAGAAGAGGGAAGAGAAGGGGGGAGAAGGAAGGAGAGGCAGGTAGAGGTAGGGAGGCAGGAGAGCAGGAAGGAAGGGGGGAGGATCAGGGTGAGGGTCGAAAGGAGGAGGGGGTGGGGAGGAAGGGGGACAAAGGGGGCAAGGGGAGAAGGAGAATGAGAGAGAGGAAGGGTGGGAGATGGTAAGAGGGAGGAAGGGAAAGGGAGGGAAGGGCAGGAAGGGAGCAGGAGAGGGAAGGCAAGGGGTGGAGGTTGGTAGAGAAAGGGGGGTTTTGGGGAGTAGTAGAGAGAGGGAGGTAGAAAGGGGGAAGGGGGAAGGGGTGAGAGGAGAGGAGGGTAGTCAAGGAAGGGAGGTGCGGGTAGGGGAGGAGGAAAGGATGGTAGGGAGAGGGATGGAAGTAGATGGAGTAGATGGAGTGGAAGGAGTCGGAATGGAAGTAGAGGAAGACCAGGGGGGGGAGATGAGAAGGGAGGGCAGGAGGGGTGGGAGCCGGGGGGAGGAGGGGAGGAAGGTGATAGGGAGGTGGGGGATGGACAGACAGGTGGGTGGTGAAGAGAGAAGGACAAGAGAGAGGGAAGGAAGGTCAGAAGAGAAGGAAGAAATGATGGAATATGGACGGTAGCTTAAGTGAATGTGGCCAGCATTCGCACAGAGAAAGCCAGAAGCTTGGTCTACGAACAATTGAGACGTGAACAGGTGGACTGTATTTTTTTTACAAGAAACAAGGGTGCGAACATTGGTAGGGGTTGCATAGGGCAAAGAGGGCAAAGAGGGAATGGAGGTGGGGGCATTCTATTTGGGTGTTGGCTAGGGAGGGGTACGGGGGGGTGGCAGTTCTTTTTAAGGTGAAGGAGGTGGAAATAGAGGGGGTTGTAGAATTACGGGGGGGAGGGGGGTGGTGGTAGATGGGAAGATTCGGGGTAGAAGGGTGAGATTGATCAATTTACACGGCCCACAAAAGAAACGAGAGAGGAAGGTGGTTTTGCAGCAAATTAAGCCGTTGTTGTACACGGATCGGCAAGTAGTATGGGGGGGAGGGATTTCAATATGATTGGGAGGATGGAGGATAGTGGGGCAAGGGCGCGGGATATGATGGGGCCTTATTGGAGAAAATAATTGGGATGGCAGGGTTGAGGGATTTGGGGAGGGAAGGAGGAGGCAGGTTTACGTTTAGGAGTGGATTGTGCAGGAGCCGCATTGATCGGCTCCTGGTAAGGGAGGGGGGGGAAGTGGAAACAGAAAGAGGTAGACACTCCGATCATTGTTTTATGTGGGCAGAAGTGGGTAATATGGAAGGGTGGGACAGGGGAAGAGGAATGTGGAGAATGAAGATAGAGTGGATGGAAGAGGAGGAGGGGAGGGAAGCGTTTTTGCAATTTTGGGAGGATCAGCTAACGATAAGGGAAGGATATGAATGTTGGGGGGAGTGGTGGGAGGAGATTAAGAAGAGAATAAAAAGGTTTTGCCAGAGGAGGGAGGGTTGGAGGGGGAGAGAACGGATGAAGCTGGAAGCTGCGATAAGGAAAAGAAGGGATAGGTTAGTAGAAAAAGGGGGAGAGGAGGAGGCAGTAGAAGAGTTGGACATACAGATTGGGAAAGTAAGGGGGAAGAGATGGGAGTCTTTAAAATACGAGAGGGATTGTGGGGCACTATTTTCACCCGATATTTTTGAAAATTACAGGGTGAAACGGGCAGGGAGATGGATGGGGGCAGTGAAGACTGAGGAGGGAGGGAGAGAGGTAACGAGGGAGTGATGAGTGTGGTAGAAGGTTATTATGGGAATTATTTTGATAGGAGGGGAGAAGGGGGGAGGTGGGAGGTGGGAAGAATACGTGCAGGGCATGGCAGTGGAGGAAGGGGAAAGGAAGGAAGAAGAAATGGATCAGGAGGAATGGACAGAGGAGGAGGTGAAGGTGGCACTAAGGGGGATGCGGAAAAAGAGGACGCCGAGACCTGATGGAATCCCAGCGGAATTTTATCAGGTCTTTGAACAAGTTCTGCTAGTCTTAGTAGAGGTGTTTCAGGAGGGGGAGGTAAGGGGGAAGTTGCTAAAATCCATGTCGGAGGCAGGACTCATTTTATTGAGCAAAGGGAAAGACAAGGAGGATTTGAATAATTGGAGGCCTATATCTCTCTTAAACGTGGACAGGAAGATATTGGCCAGCATGGTGGTACAAAAAATGACAGGGATAATGGGGAGGGTGTTATGCGTGGCGCACAAAGGAGGGGTAGGAGGGCGGGGGGGGGGGGGTTGAAGCGGCATTGACAGTGAGGGAGGTGCTGGAGGTAGAGAGGGGGAGGAAGGAAGGGGTTGTGAAAGTGATTGCATTGGACCAGGCTACGGCTTACGATCGGGTGCAGTTATGGAAAAGGTAGGGGTGCCAGGGAGATGGGTTGGATGGTTGAAAAGGATATATGAGGGAGCAGTATGCTATCCTTTAGTAAATGGATGGAGGGGGAGAGGGTAAAGGTGAGGACAGGGATTAGACAGGGCTGCCCGCTTAGCCTGTTGATCTATGTCATGGCAATAGTCCCGTTGGTATGCAGGCTGAACAGGCGGGGGAGAGGGAGGGAGGCAGGAGTTATCAGGGGTAGGATTGGGGGGGGGGAGGAGAAGGTACGTGTGGTAGCTTATATTGATGATCTGCATGGTAGATTATTTGTCAGAGCAAACATCGTGGTGCAGCAGGGGAGACAGAGATTGTCCCAGACCAGGGTGTGCCAGGAGGGAAGAGACAGTGGGGCATTTGGTTCGAGAATGCCCTTTTTTGCAGGAAGTGGGGAAGGTGGTGAGTAGGGTGTTGGGGATCCAGGGACTGGATAAATGGACTGAGGCAAACTGGGCATGGGGGGTGGACAAGGTGGTGGGGAAAGGGGACAGAATGACGTTCTATGTCATAGGAATGATTTTGTTGGGCAGTTTGTGGGGAGCACGGTGTCACTTTCATCTCTTCCAGGTGGAGAAGGCAGCGGAGCAGGTCACCTGGCAGGTCATTAAGATGGTATACCAGTGTCACGCTTCACACAAAACATTGGATAGTGAGCCCTTGGGCCACTGCCGAGGGACGGCAGCGGCAGGAAGAACACTCACCCCACACCAGCACAGGCAGAGCTGACGTACCTGGATTTGGCAAGGTCTCTTAGGCAGGCAGCAAGACGAAGCAGAAGTCAGGTCCAGGCAAAAGTTCAAAAGGCAGGCGGCAAACAAAAGCAAAGTCAGGTCCAGGCAGAAGTCTCTATGCAGGCGGCAAGCAAAAGCAGTAGTCAGGTCCAGACAAAAGTTCAAAAGGCAGGCAGCGAGCAAAAGCAAAGTCAGATCCAGGCAAAAGTTCCAAAGGCAGGCGGCAAACAAAGTCTAAGTCCAAGTCCAGGCAAAGTTCCAAAAGCAGAATACTGAGGGTAGCAAACGCTCGCAGAAGAAACACCCCTGAAGACCTCTGTTGCAAGGCAAACTAGGGAAGTTTCCAGGAGGTTAATAAAGGCCAACAGCTAGGGAGTACACCAGGTATGGAAACAGCTCAGTTCCAAAAAGTCTCAAGACCAACTGGCAGGCTAGAAAATCCGGACCAGACCAGCATGACTTCTGAAACTGGGAAAGCCACAAACAGACAGTCCATTGCACCCACCAGGTCTGACCACTAGAAGGCGAGCTGAATGAGAGCATGCCACCGAGGCAGAGACATAACAACCAGGTAGCGGTGGGGAAGGGGGTATGGGAAAGACGCTGGCAAGGGGTGAAGTTGAGACCAACCTGAGGGGTAGCGAGGCGCTTGTTGTATTAGTTTAAGGGGAATTTGGGGATATGTTTGATTTTTGTATTGATGCCAGTTTTTAATAAAAACTTTTTCCAGCTCCAATAGCATATATTAAAGTTGCTGCAGTTAAAAAGCTCGTAGTTGGATCTTGGGATCGAGCTGGTGGTCCGCTGCAAGGTGAGCTACTGCCTGTCCCAGCCCCTTCCTCTCGGCGCCTCCTCGATGCTCTTGACTGAGTGTCCCGGGGGTCCGAAGCGTTTACTTTGAAAAAATTAGAGTGTTCAAAGCAGGCCGGTCGCCTGAATACTTCAGCTAGGAATAATGGAATAGGACTCCGGTTCTATTTTGTTGGTTTTTGGAACAGGGGCCATGATTAAGAGGGACGGCCGGGGGCATTCGTATTGTGCCGCTAGAGGTGAAATTCTTAGACCGGCGCAAGACGAACCAAAGCGAAAGCATTTGCCAAGAATGTTTTCATTAATCAAGAATGAAAGTTGGAGGTTCGAAGATGATCAGATACCGTCGTAGTTCTGACCATAAATGATGCTGACTAGCGATCCGGCGGCGTTATTCCCATGACCTGCCGAGCAGCTTCTGGGAAACCAAAGTCTTTGGGTTCTGGGGGGAGTATGGTTGCAAAGCTGAAACTTAAAGGAATTGACGGACGGGCACCACCAGGAGTGGAGCCTGCGGATTAATTTGACTCAACACGGGAAACCTCACCTGGCCCGGACACGGAAAGGATTGACAGATCGATAGCTCTTTCTCAATTCTGTGGGTGGTGGTGAATGGCCATTCTTAGTTGGTGGAGCGATTTGTCTGGTTAATTCCGATAACGAACGAGACTCCTCCATGCTAACTAGTTACGCGACCCCCGGCGGTCAGCGTCCAACTTCTTAGAGGGACAAGTGGCGTTCAGCCACACGAGATCGAGCAATAACAGGTCTGTGATGCCCTTAGATGTCCGGGGCCACACGCGCGCTACACTGAACGGATCAGCGTGTGTCTACCTTTTGCCGACAGGTGCGGGTAACCCGCTGAACCCCGTTCGTGATAGGGATCAGGGATTGCAATTATTTCCCATGAACGAGGAATGACCGCTTGCGTTGATTGTCCCTGCCCTTTGTACACACCGCCCGTCGCTACTACCGATTGGATGGTTTAGTGAGTTCCTCGGATCGGCCTCGCCGGGGTCGGCGATGGCCCTGGCGGAGCGCCGAGAAGACGATCAAACTTGACTATCTAGAGGAAGTAAAAGTCGTAACAAGGTTTCCATAGGTGAACCTGCAGAAGGATCATTACCGGAACGGTGCGCCGGCCGGAGGGGGGGAGATCCCTCTGCCTCCTCCCAGTGTGCCCGCAACTCAGGCCTCGGGCGCCTCCCCGCTCGAGCGTGCGGGAGGGCCGGGCGAGAGAGGGGAGATGTGCGGGAAGCGTCTCGCAAGAGACCCCGGACAGACTCCCCTCGGATGCCAGAGACGTCGGGCTGACGCTCCCGCCCCTGCCTGATGAAGCTCTACGCTCCCTGTATGGGGACGGTGGAGGGAAGCCGGTAGGGGTTGGGCCGTGGGACCCCCTTCTCTCCCCGCGCTCTTTCCTGGGGAACCAGAGAGCCCGAAGCATGAGGGAACGCAGGTTCTCTCCTGTGATCTGGGGAGGAAGGGAGAAGGAGGGGCCCCTGCGCGGTTGGACCCGGCGCAACGGACAGACATGCCCCATGTGGATGGTCTGAGGTGGCAGGGAGAGGACTGAACGGGCAGGCAGGCACGTGGATGGTCCTTCTCCTCCATGTACCTGAGCCTGTGCGAGGGACGTCCCCCGTCCGTTCGAGCACAGTTCCCTCTGGAAGGTTCCAGGTACCTAGCGCTGACCCCAGCGATGGGGCACGGTGGAGGTTTGAAGACTCGAGCGATATGGGGTGGCCGTGGTGATGAGCGCCGAGGGCCCCGGCGCCATATGCCTCAGGTGCCCCGTGTCTGCGAGAGAGAGAGAGGGGGGCCCTGCCCCCTCCTCCTCCTCCCGTGCTGGCGAGCCTCCGGGGAAGGAGGATCTCGGGCTGAGCGCCTGGACCCCGAGCCTCCGGGCTTGTCATTTTCCTTGGGTTTTTTTGCTGGTCTCCCGTCGACCCGACTCCACGGCGGTGGGCGTCCGGAAACTGAGTTCCGCGCCCCTCGTGCCACCGCGACCTCCGTACCAGTATAAGGGCGAAAGTGTGTGACTCTTAGCGGTGGATTACTCGGCTCGTGCATCGATGAAGAACGCAGCTAGCTGCGAGAATTAGTGTGAATTGCAGGACACATTGATCATCGACAGTTTGAACGCACCTTGTGGCCCCGGGTTCCTCCCAGGGCTACACCTGTCTGAGGGTCGCCCGTTCCGTCAATCGCTTCGGCGCTTTTCCGCCGAGCGCGTAGCTGGGGCCGTTCGCAGGGTCTCTGCGCAGCGGGGGTCGGGGTGGGTCCTCTGGGCTCATCCCTCCACCGCCTCCTCTGACCCTTCAACCCCTCAAGAGCAGACCCGGGGAGGGCGCCCTCGCTGAGCGGTGCTCAGGAACTGAGCGTGGGGCCGGGCCTCGCCCGCGGCT